>NC_140988.1:199961048-200600257 GCF_052327205.1 Somniosus microcephalus
TAATAACTTGCTCTACGATTTTTCCTGCCAAAGTGCATAACCTCACACTTTCCAGTATTGTATTCCATCTGCCAAATCTCTGCCCACTTACTTAGCCTGTCTATGTTCCTTTGCAGGTTTTTTATGTCCTCCTCACTCACTACTTTCCTTCCCATCTTTGTATCATCTGCAAACTGTGATATGTTACACTCGTTCACCTCCTCCAAATCGTTAATATAGATTGTATAGAGTTGGGGACCCAGCACTGACCCCTGCGGAACACCACTAGTTACTGATTGCCAGCCTGAGAACGAACCATTTATCCCAACTCTCTGCTTTCTGTTAGATAGCCAATCCTCCACCCATGCCAGAATATTTCCCCCAATCCCATGATTTTTTATCTTGAGCAATAATCTTTTGTGTGGCACCTTGTCAAATGCCTTTTGGAAGTCTAAATACACTACGTACACTGGTTCCCCTTTGTCCACCCTGTATGTTACTTCCTCTAAGAACTCAAGCAAATTTGTCAAACATGACTTCCCCTTCATAAAACCATGCTGACTTTGTCCTATTAATTAATGTTTATCCAAATATCCTGTTACTGTCTCCTTAATAATGGACTCTAAAATTTTACCAACCACAGATGTTAGGCTAACAGGTCTATAGTTTCCAGCCTTCTGCCTACTACCCTTTTTAAATAAGGGTATTACATTAGCAGTTTTCCAATCTGCTGGGACCTTTATGAGTCCAGGGAGTTTTGGAAAATTATTACCAATGCATCCACAATCCCTACCGTCACTTCCCTCAAGACCCTAGGATGTAAGCCATCAGGTCCAGGGGATTTATCCACCTTGAGTCCCATTAGTTTACCAAGTACCATTTCCTTCGTGATTTTAATCGTATTTAGCTCCTCCCTCCCTAGAGCCCCCTGTTTGTCCAGTGTTAGGATATTCTTCGTGTCCTCTACCATAAAGACTGATACAAAATAATTGTTCAGTGTTTTTGCCATCTCCATGATTCCCAACATTAATTTCCCGGTCTCATCCTCTAAGGGACCGACGTTTACTTTAGCCACCCTTTTTCTTTTTATCTAACTATAGAGACTTTTGCTATCTGTTTTTATATTTTGTGCTAATTTACTTTCATAATCTATCTTCCCTTTCTTAATCAATCTTTTAGTTATTTTTTGCTGTCTTTTAAAGACTTCCCAATCTTCTATCCTCCCACTAGACTTGGCTACCTTATATGCCCTTGTTTTTAGTCGGATACTATCCTTAATTACATTACTTAGCCACGGATGGCTATCTTTTCTTTTACACCCTTTTTTCCTCAGTCGAATATATATTTTTTGGAAGTTGTAAAATAACTCCTTAAATGTACACCACTGACCATGCACCTTCTTACCCTTTAATCTATTTTCCCAGTCCACTCTAATCAATTCCGCTCTCATACCTTCATAGTCTCCTTTATTCAAGCTCAGCACGCTTGTTTGAGATCCAACCTTCTCACCCTCTAATTGAATATGGATTTCAACCATGTTATGGTCACTCATTCCAAGGGGATCCTTTACTAGGACAATTTTAATTAATGCTGTCTCATTACACAGGACCAAATCTAAGGTTGCTTGCCCCCTGGTCGGTTCAGTTACATACTGCTCAAGAAACCCATCCCTAATACATTCAATGAACTCATCCTCAAGGCTGCACTGCCCAATTTGATTTGTCCAGTTAATATGATAGTTAAAATCCCCTATAATTATAGCTGTTCCCTTATTACAACCTCAACTATTTCCTGATTAATACTCCGTCCAACAGAGTTGCAACTATTCGGAGGCCTATAGACTACGCCCACTAGTGTTTTTTTCCCCTTATTATTCCTTATCTCCACCCAAACTGTTTCACTATCCTGATCCTTTGACCCATTATCATTTCGCTGTATTACAGTGATTCCTTCCTTTATTAACATAGCCACCCCACCTCCCCTTCCTTCCTGCCTGTCCTTCCTGATTGTTAAAAAACCTGGTATATTTAATTCCCAGTCATGGTCACCCTGCAGCCATGTTTCTCTAATGGCCACAAGATCATACCCATATGTAGTTATTTGTGCCGTTAACTCATCCATTTTGTTACGAATGCTACATGCATTCAGATAAAGAACTTTCAAATATGTTTTGTGACACTTAGTTCCTGCTTTATCCCCTTTTACTACTTTACCTTTTACTCCATACCTTCTGTCCCTTCCTGACATGCTCTGTTTTTTAATTCCCCCACTGCTACCTAATCTATTACCTTCTCCATAGTCATTTTTATTATTTGCTCTCTAGAAACCTCCCCCCCACTAATTAGTTTAAAGCCCTCTCTACAGCTCTAGTTACATGATTCACCAGGACTCTAGTCCCAGCACTGGCCAAGTGAAGTCCGTCCCAACGGAACAGCTCCCTCTTGTCCCAGTACTGGTGCCAATGTCCCAAGAAGCAAAACCCATTTTTCCCACACCAGTCTTGGAGCCATGCATTTAACTCTCTAATTTTATTTATGCTAGCCAAATTCGCTCGTGGTTCAGGTAATAATCCAGAGATTATTACCCTTGAGGTTCTGTTTTTTAATTTGACCCCTAGCTGTTCATACTCCTTTAACAGAACTTTCTTCCTTGTCCTATCTACATCGTTTGTACCAACATGGACCACAACAACTGGATCCTCCCCTTCCCACTCCAAGTTTCTTTCCAGCCCAGACGAGATGTCCTTAACCCTGGCACCGGGCAGACAACACAGCCGTCGGACTCTCGCTCTCGACTGCAGAGAACCCTATCTATCCCCCTAATGATACTATCCCCTACCACTACAAAATTTCTTTTTACTCCCCCCACTTGAATGGCCCCCTGTTTCATGGTGCTGTGTCCAGGTTGCTCAACCTCCCCGCAGTCCCCGCTCCCGCCCTCACTGGGAGAAAGAATCTTGAATCTGTTTGACAAGAGCAAGGGCTGCGGCTCCTTCAACACTACCTCCTGGATCCCTGTACCTGCCTCACTCATAGTCACACTGTCCTGTCCCTGACCACGGACTACATCTGAATTAATTAATTTCATAGGTGTGACTACCTCCTGAAACATAGAGTCCAGGAACTTCTCCCCCTCCCTGATGTGTCGCAGTGTCTGAAGCTCGGTCTCAAGCACCTCAATACGAAGCAGGAGTTCCTCTAGCAGGAAACACTTGTTGCAGATGTATTCACCATGAGCCTCAATGGGGTCCACCGGCTCCCACATCTCACAACAGTACCACATCACCTGCTCCATTCTATATAATTAATTAAATTTCTTAATATTACTTATGAAGACCCTGCCCAGCTATAGATGATAATATCACACCACTATTCAATAGGACTTACCAACTTAAAGGTATAAAAGAGAAGGAAGAGAACCTACCAACCAGCTGATCACCAACCTCCTCTTTGAATGCTGTCTGTGGTTGATTTGCCTCGCTGCTCCGCTTCTGCAGTGCTGTCTAAGCCTGGGAGTAGGGAACAAAACAGAGCAAAAACACTCCCTCACCTCCCACTTGCCCGAACTCTCCCACTTACAAACTCTCTCTCCACTCAATGCACTGCACTCTGTGCAGCCGCACTAGTCCCACCCCTTTTATACCCGGATTCTACTTCCGGTTTAAGCTCCCCAGCTGTTTAATTTACACTAAAAAATTAAACTCACTTCAAATAATTAACTTTTTAGCTCACTAAAATTCACAAAATACGCTTAAATGACTTTTTCTCCTACTTACCACACTCTCTCTCCACTCAAATGCAACAGCACCATCCCTCTCTCTCTCTCTCTCCTTCCCACACAGAGAGACAGACAGACAAACTCATTTATATATATATAAAAATATTTGTTCTTTTTTCATAACAACATGCCCTCAAAAACCCTTGGCACTGCCGGGCACTCCAGCTAGTTATTTTTTAAAATATATATATAAAGCGATTGGTTTGGCTGTCCGTCTGTCTGTCCGTCTGACTACCCGTCTGTATGTCCGCTATACACTCAAAAGTTAGAGAGCGTACCGACACATATGTTATATCAAAAGAAAGGTTATGATCAGGGGAGTGTCATAGGCAAATTTACTTTTTGTTCAGACAAAAATTGTTCCTACAGTATGCAAAAAACGTTCAAAAATCCGCTCATTAGCGGTTGACCAATCCTACCGCTCATTAGCTTTGAGTGATGTGATGGTTGACCAATCCTACAGTTCAGTGACCTGATGGTTGACCAATCGGTGCATCACGGCGGGACCTAATCCTGCAGCATCCCGAAACTTCGCCGCCACTTCTTCCCCTGCTTTTCTTCAACTGCGTCGGCCCGCCGGAGCGGGAGGTGAGTTGGGGTCACTCGGGCCGGGCCTCACAACCGCTCGGCCTGATACACACAGTGGGGGAGCGGCAGCGGCCGGCCGTCAACCACACGGCCCGAGACTGCGTCGGCCCGCCGGAGCAGGAGGTGAGTTGGGGTCACTCAGGCCGGGCCTCACAACCGCTCTGCCTGAGACACACAGCGGGGGACCGGCAGTGGCCATCCATCAACCATGTGGCCCAACACACAAAGCAGGGGAGCGGCAGCGGCCCGCCATCAACCGCGCAGCCCGCCGCACCGGGAGCTCAACTGGGGTCAGTCTCGGCCCGAGAGCCCGGCCGGGCCTGAAGCGCTAGAATGCGCATGGCCACCACGGCCAGGCTCAATTTTCCAAGCCCTTCCCCGGGTGCCAAAAGAGCTGGAGAGAGGGATGGAGGGAGAGGAGAGGGGGAGAGTGAGAGAGAGGGAGGGAGAGAGAGAGGGGACAGACAGGGGCAGGGAGAGAGAGGGGCAGGGAGATGGAGGGGCAGGGAGAGAGAGGGGGAGAGATAGAGAGAGGGTCAGGGAGGTAAAGAGTGACACAGAGCACTGGAGCGGCAGCGCCCGGCCGTAAACCGCGTGGCCCAAAAAAGCCCTGGCAACGCCGGCCCCCCCCAGCTAGTTATCGATAAAAGGGACCCTGTGTGGACATTTCTTTGAAATTAAAAAGGGTGCCCAAAATGTCATCCGTGCATCATGGCAGAAAGCTTGCGGGTCTCCAAAATGGATTCTGCAACCCAGGCTGTTTGAGGTAAATCGAAACTGAGGCTGCAGGTTTCCTGTGAACAGCACTTTGTGATTTGGGACCCAGACAAACTGTGAATTATGTATTAGGCCGAATCAGAGGCAGATATGAATTCACTGAGGCCTACAGTTAAAGCCATCAAACATTCTGCTTACATAATCGGAAACAGATTAAACACATCCATCGAGGCTGGACAAGCCCATCAAGAATTTTCAGGACAATACGAGTCCATTATCAGGCCAGTAGAAGCAATTACCGGCTATCTAAAAATCCGTCAATATAGATTGCTACCATCATTTTAACTAGCCCGCCAAAAATAAAACAAAGAACTAACCTGATTTGGTGGGCTAGTTAAAATGATGGTCTGTCTACTCGAGTCATCTCTGTATCGCTGCCTGTATCTAAGTCCGGTGTCTAGAACCCAGGGGGCGAGCAATTCGAACCGCTCAAGGAAGGTAGTCAGAGGCAAAGTTGACTGACCTGAACACAC
Organism: Somniosus microcephalus; assembly: GCF_052327205.1. Lineage (NCBI taxonomy): Eukaryota > Metazoa > Chordata > Chondrichthyes > Squaliformes > Somniosidae > Somniosus > Somniosus microcephalus. The sequence continues at coordinate 199,966,643 of NC_140988.1, forward strand.
CTGTGCAAAACCCCCTACAAGGTGCAGGAAGGATGGTCACTGGCGGAAAGAGTGCAAAAACCCTTGCAAGGATAACAAGGGAAAGCATCCCACAGCCCAGCCCAAAAGGCAGGGGTAGTGACCCCTTCCGCAGAGGTCGAGTCACTTTTGGACGCCATGAGGTCCTTACTGACTGGCCAGGGGAGAGTAGCAGCCGCCACCGCTGCTCTCACCCCGTCAGCCCCATCCAACCCACAGCTGTGGCTAGATCCAGCGCAGCCTGTTTACCTCTGTTCTCTCCGGTATGATGAGTGGATAAGACCCCTTTTGGAGATGGAGGTGGAAAAGGTGACAAGGACCTATCTGTTAGACATGGGGGCATCATGCACCGTGGCCTACTCAGCTAAACCCATCGCCTCACCTCTCTCCAGCGGGATCCCATACAGTCTATCGGGGTTCATGGGTAGGGAACAGGCTGGCTCATTTTCCATCCCGCTCGCCATTCGGATAGGAACGCTCCGCTCCAAGTGGACGTGTGTCCTGATGAAATGGGACGTGGAGGGTGGAAGAGGGGTCCTGGGGGCTGACTTTATCATGGGTCACGGGATCCGAGTGGATTTGAGGAATCACTGCCTTTGGGGGGCAGGTAGAGTAAAGAACGGAGAAGTCGTAGTAATCCCTGGAAAGGAAGGGAAGGGGACCCTCTACAACATGAAGCACAAAGAGTGTTATAACCTCGAGCTCATGGTCAGCAACACCCCACCAGAGTTCCAGGCATTTGTGCAGGCCCACCTGGCCACATTTTCCACTCACAAGCACGACTGCAGGAGGGTCACGGGGTTTGAGGTCAGCGTAGACGGGGACCCCATGGCCCGACCATAGAAACAGTATAACTTCCCCAGGGAAGCAGAGCCGGACATGGAAGCAGCCATGTCCTTGTTAGTGCAGCAGGGAGTTCTGAGACCAATAGCTACCCACTTGAATTCTGCGTTATGGCTGGTCAGAAAGCCGGACAATTCCTGGAGGGCCACGGTGGACTATCGGGTGCTCAGTAGCAACATCCCAGCCTGCGCACCCACAGTAGCAGCAGTTGCCGACCTCATCGGGAGTATTCCAGCATCCGCGACCACTTTCACGGTGCTGGATATTTCAAATGGGTTTTGGTCCATGCCTGTAAGGAGGGAGGATCAGTACAAGTTTGCCTTTATGTTTAAAGGGCAACAGTACACGTGGAACTGTTTGCCACAGAGCTTCCACAACAGCCCCAGCATTTTCCATCAGTGCATGGCCGACAGTTTGAAGGATTTTAGCCTTATCTGTGTTCTCGCCGGTATGATGAGTGGAAAAGACCCCTTTTGGAGATGGAGGCGGAAAAGGTGACAAGGACCTATCTGTTAGACACGGTGGCATCAGTTGATTCAATATGTGGATGAGCTGCTCCTGTTCACTGATTCGAAAGAGGAGCATGGCCCACTATTGGTCGAACTGCTGGAGCTGCTAGGACAGAAGGGTTTCAAGGTAAATCCCAGGAATGCGCAGATCGGCCAGCAGGAGGTAAAATTCCTCGGCCTGACCGTATGCGCTGGAGAATGGGCCATAGATAAGGCTAAGAGGGAGGCGGTACAAGAACTACCGGTCCCTAACACAGTAACGGGTTTGAGGTCATTTCTAGGGCTGACCAGGTACTGTAGATACTTCATTGAGGACTATGCAGCCACCGCAGCCCCTCTGCTCCGACTCCTACACAAGGGAGTGGAATGGCTTTGGGATGAGGGTTGCCAGGCAGCATTTGTCAGGCTCAAGAATGACTTGCAGACTGCGCCAGCTTGAGGGGACATAGATGGGGGGAATGAATTTTTCCTGGAGGTAGCAGCCAGCGGGGACAGCCTGAGTGCTGTGCTGCTCCAAGAGCAGCACAGCCGGCTGCGGCACGGCTGGCTGCGGCCAGTGGTCTACTCCTCCAGGATACTCACAGATGTGGACAGGAGCTATTCCAATTGTGTGTGGCATCTTTTGGCTACACATTGGGCTGTGAAAAGATCATTGATCTTCACAGGCGCCTCTCCCATCACCCTGCTCACCCATCACACACCCACCCAGATGCTTCTGGACGGGAGGATCAAGGACGGAACAATGAGCACTGCACTTTGCTCCTCTCACAGATGGATCTGAAGGTGAAGGGTCCCTGTGAGTCAAAGCTCGCAGCCAACATGGTATATCCTGGAACAGCCCATCGGTGCTCCATTGAAGGGGTTTGGGAAGTAAACATAGGTTTATGGGCCGGGATACATCCCACAGGCCATGAAATCTACGTAGACGGTTCCAGCACGGTATCTGCTGGCGAGCGTCTCACGGGGTGTGGAGATTACGACCCAGCGGCAACCATTGCCCTGGCGATTAAGCTTCCCAGCACCATGAGCACCCAGCAGGCTGAACTGTCCGCAGTGGTGTACGTTTTTACCCACACCGAAATCTTCCCCACACCCTACACGATTTGCTCGGACAGCATGTTTACGTGCAATTTGTGTACGGAGTACCTGGCCATCTTGTCCCGCTGCGGATACACCTCCGCTGATGGGAGACCCCACACAGTAAAGCCCCTGCTGGAAAAGATCCTGGCAGCAGTGGGGGAGGAAGGGGAGGTTTTCATCCACATGGTGAAAGCCCTTTCCTCCACAGAACCCCGCGGCCAAGGCAACCAGCAGGCTGACTTGCTCGCCAAGGAGGGTGCCCGCACAGGCACTTTCTGGGACCCATTTGGGTCCAGACCCATGGCGGCGGTCAGAGGTAGGGACGGGACCCAAGGGAGTGTAGGGGTAGCATTAGCCCCGGAACTTAAGACGGTCCAAGCACAAGACCCCGTCCTCAAAGCAGTCCTCAGCGCTGTAGCTAAGCGAAAAGGAGTAGAAGGTCCGTACGGCACAGCGACCCTCTCCGTTAAAGAGGGCATGCTGTTCCGGGGGGCACAGTGGGTTGTGGCGCAGCAGCACTGGGGGGCAATTCCTTCAACTGGCCAATGAAGGTCTAGGAGCGGGACACCCCGGGCCTGAGACCACCTGGCAATGGGTGGACAGGCAGGATGGTGGCCGGGACTCAGGGACTATGTACGCGAGTTCTGCGCAGGCTGTCTTTTTGCGCTGTGAACAACCCTGACCCCCTCAAAAGGAAGGTCCCTATGGGACATGTCAGGAGGGTAGAGGGACCATGGCAGTTGATACAAGTCGACTACATCGGGCCCCTGCCCATCGCCCAGGGAGGCTATAAGCACTGCCTAGTCCTGGTGGACGTAGTTACCAAGTGGGTAGAGGCCTTTCCCTGCAGAACTGCCACAGCTCTGGGTACTGCCAGGATCCTGGTCCGGGACGTGTTCTCGCAGTGGGGACTACCATAGTAAATGGAGTCCGACCAAGGGAGTCACTTCACCGGACAGGTGATGCAGAACACCCTGATGTTGCTAGGCATTGAGGGGAAATGGCACGTGGCCCACAACCCCCAGTCATCGGGGATTGTAGAATGCATGAATCGGACCCTCAAGGAAAGGTTAAGAAAGGAAACGGTTGACTCGCCCCATAAATGGGCTGAAGTCCTACCATTGGTTTTGATGGGGATCTGGGCCAGCCAGTCTAAAAGCACGGGGTACTCCCTGTACGAGCTAATGACTGGCAGGGTTATGTGGACTCCCACCCATGTACTAGCCGCGGTGCTCACGGAGGGTCAGCTCAAAGCGGTAAACCGGGACAGGTTTGCCCGAAACCTTTTGAGCACCTGAAGCAGGTCCATGAGCAGGTGGCTGGGAACATGGGAAGGTAGCATTGGAGTAACCGATTGCTGCTCGAACCGAGAAAGCACCATTACAGGGACTCATGGAGGACTAAGCGTGTGTTGGGACAAATGGTGGGAACCGGATCAAGGGATTTCTATCTGTATGCGGGGGTCAGAGACGGTCTGCCCCACAGGCATATCCATTATTTTCCACCGGCAGTGGCAAGACGCTGGGGATGGGATGAGGTGGGATACCAGCCTGAAGGTGTGTGCGGCCCCATACACCCCGATCGCAGTCAATGCCACTGAGCTTGTGCCCTGCCCACAGCGCAGGCGGCGAGGTTATCCAGGGAAGGTTGCCCCACCGCCACCAAGGGACCAGGGAATGGGTCGGTACTAGTCCCCACTGATCAGATGCTGCACCAGGGGGTACACTATGCGGCAGCCTCCGTGATTTTAAATCTCACCGAGATACATTTACCGGAGTGGTGCCCCAAAGAAACAGAGCAGTTATACAAGGCCCTATTAAAGGACATGTTCAAAAAGTTTTACAAATTCGATTTTGCCCACGCGGACAAGACCGAACTGTATACCACACACCGAGAATTTTTGGGTAATGCAGGGAGGCAAAGACGGGGAGTATGGAATGATGTTTTTACTGCGTTTAATACTGGGACCTCTGTCATCAACAGCTTGGATGACATAGAGCTGCAGACCCAGATAAATGTTTCAAAAACACAGTTAAAAAGGGCATTACTGGATGAGAACAGGGTAGTGGGCTCAGAGTTGCATGAGGACCAGGCCATGACGGTCCATTTAAAGGAGATCATAGCCGAGTTGGAAAAGCACACGAAGACGGTAAATGCTCTCATAAGGGAGGACAGAAATACTTCTGACCAGGCTGTGCAGAATGAGGTGTGCGTGTTATACGGGGTGTGGTTACTGGGTGAGGGCTGCAGAAATCTGGAGGTTTTAAAACAGGGTTTGGTCCCCTCCTGGATTAGCCACAAGCACCTCGCAGCTGTTAAATCTGTGTGTTCTAGTTGTAATTAATAACACACAGACTACAAGATTAAAGTTCAACAGGTCTTTACTGGTTGGAGGTCAGGACTATACTAAATACAATTTTACTACACAGTGCTTATATACCGGTGGTCACCACCGGTATTACGTATACAGCAGCCAGAGAAAGTAGTACATCTCTTAAGGTGGAACAGGCTTAAGTTCTCTTAAGGTGGAACAGGTTACATACACCACAATCCTCCCTTTTTAGCTTAATAGTCATATCCCCATTTAACATAACATCATAACATATATACATATATATAACTTCAGGTATAAACAGTTCAAAGGTTCAGTCTCTCAGGAGGCCTTCTGATTCGGTCTGGATAACGCCTTTCAGTGGTCTCTGATTCTTGTTGCTGAGGTGACTCTTCTTGTTGGTTTCCTATGTATTGGACGTCATCATCAGGTACAGTCCCTGCCGAGGTAGATGCTTCAGGTTCATTAACGTCTTCCACAGTTGTCTCTGTCGCAACCATGGGTTCGACCCTTGCTCTTGATTCTACCAGTTGATCCGCATGGCGCCTTATCACATTGTTACCAATATCTACTGTGTACATCAGAGGTCCTTGTCTGGCCCGAATTGTTCCAGACTGCCATTTTTCGTTTCCATAGCCCCTTGCCAACACTGGTTGTCCTACTTCGAAACTTCGAGTGGACTTGTAATTAATATGCCGGAACTGTTTGTTTTCCACTTCCCTCCGCACATTTGGTTTTAACAAGTCCAACCTGGACCGCAACCTCCTGTTATAAAACATCATGGCAGGACTTTGGTTAGTCACTGCATGAGCGGCGTTTCGATACGCCATTAGGAAATTGTCCACCTTGTGCTGTAGCGGAATCTGATCATCGTTCATGGCCTTTATTGCCTTTTTGAATGTTTGGACAAATCTCTCGGCCAACCCGTTTGTCGCCGGATGATATGGGGCAGAGGTATAATGTTTCACCCCATTCCTCTTTAAGAATTTTTGGAATTCTTCCGACACGAACTGTGGTCCGTTGTCCGAACAGATCTGTTCTGGCAATCCGTTCCTTGCGAATATTGTTCTTAACACCGCAATTGTCTTTTCTGAAGTAGTGGTATTCATCTTGATTACTTCTGGCCATTTGGAATGTGCGTCCACCGCAATTAGGAACATGGAGTCCATGAATGGACCAGCAAAGTCAATATGTACGCGTTGCCATGGGGCTGAAGGCCATTCCCATGGGTGTAGCGGTGCGATCGGAGGTGCATTTTGCACTTTTTGGCACCCAGCGCAGCTTTTCGTCAACTCCTCTATCTGTTGGTCAATACCCGGCCACCATACATAAGCCCTAGCAAGACTTTTCATCTTAACTCCCCCCAGATGACCTTCATGCAGTTCTTTTAGAACTCTTTCCCTTAACTTGGGAGGAATAATCACTCTTGTCCCGTACATCAAAGTACCATGGCAGACGGACAGCTGGTCTCGCCTTGCCGAGAATGCCGGTAACAGAGGATCACCACGTGTTGGCCATCCTTTCACTGTCACCTCGTAGACTCTGGACAGTGTCGGGTCGTTCCTGGTTTCTCTTTCAATACTTGCATTGGTGACTGGTAAACACTCGATGATGGTCGAATGAAATAACTCAACAGGGTCAACTTTCGTCGTTTCTTCTTCTTCAGGTAGTGGCAGGCGCAACAGCCCATCAGCATTGCCATGCTGCTTCATACCTTTGAATTCTATTTGATATTGATGTGCCCCTAGGAAAAGGGACCATCTCTGGAGACGCTGCGCTGTCATCACCGAAACACCCTTCTTAGGGTTAAAAATGGATACCAACGGCTGATGGTCTGTCAGAAGTGTGAATTTTTGGCCCTGCAGGTAATGATTAAACTTCTTCACTCCCCATACAAGGCTGAGAGCCTCCCTATCGATCTGCGCATATTTGCGCTCAGCGGAGGTCAATGATCTGGATGCAAACGCGACTGGCCTTTCCGTGCCATTTGGCAACTTGTGTGAGAGTACTGCCCCAATACCATATGGAGAAGCATCACAAGCCAACCGAATAGGCAGTGTCGGGTTGAAGTGAGCCAACACTTCCTCTGAGGTGATCAATTCTTTGCTTTTGCGAAATGCCTTCTTACAGTTTTCGCTCCATTCCCATGGTACCCCCTTCTGTAAAAGAGCGTTTAGTGGGTGCAGTACCGTGGATAGATTTGGTAGAAATTTATGGTAATAGTTAATCAATCCTAGAAACGACCTCAACTGAGAGACATTATCCGGAGCGGGAGCCTTTACAACTGCCTCTATCTTGTCAGGAGACTTCTGAAGCCCCTCCCGGTCAATGACATGACCACAGTACGAGATCCGCTTCTGGAAGAAGTCACATTTCTGCCGATTAACTCTAAGTCCATACTCTTTCAGCCTGTTGAGCACCAGTTCCAAGTTTGCGAGGTGTTCTTCATCACCATCACCTGTAATCAGAATATCGTCCAGGTAACATTGTGTGCCTGGAATTCCCTGTAATACCTGCTCCATGGCCCTCTGCCAAATTGCTGGAGCCGATGCCACTCCAAAAACCAGCCTATTGTACCGGTACAAGCCTCGATGTGTGTGGATCGTGAGGTATTGGCGTGACTCTTCTTCAACCTCCATCTGCAAGTACGCCTGCGCCAGGTCTATCTTGGTTAAGTGTTTCCCGCCAGACAACGAAGCAAAAATATCCTCAATCCGCGGAAGCGGGTACTGCACCGTGTGAAGCACCGGATTAACGGTGATTTTGAAATCTCCACAGATGCGAACCTTCCCTGGTTCTCCTGGCTTGTTGCTCGAAGGACGTTTCATAACGGGAACAATGGGTGTAGCCCACTCACTCCAATCTACCTTAGACAGTACACCTGAACGTTCTAGCGCTTCCAGTTCCGCTTCTACAGTAATTTTGTATGCGTTCTACATACATAGCCCAATCTTCGATGTCGCTATCAAAGGTATTAATGTTCCCATGTTTAGGCATCGTTGCAATTTAATTTATTTTAATTTTTATCCAAGATGGCGGCTTCCGTGCTCTTGTCTTCATCCTCCGCCTACAAAATGGCGGTTTTCCCGCGCTTGGTGGTCTTCACCCATCCCCCGACGCTGTCTCCGCTTCACCGCGGCTCTCGCGCCTTCAGTTGCCCCCAGACGCTGCGCCTTTTTAGCCCGAATGCGGCCCGGCCCTTATCACCAGCCGCGATCGATGTCCCCGCGCTGCGCCTTTCGGCACGAATGCGGCCCGGCCCTTATCTCCGGTCGCGATCGATCTCACCGCCCTTATTCCTCCGTCTTCCCTCCCCGTCTGTACAGCCAACGCAGCCGACTTTCTGGTCGCGCCGCTGCCCGGCTTACCCACTACCGAGGTAGAAAGAAGATAGCTGACAGCCGCTGATGGAGGCTTCGAGTTCAGGATGTCTTCTGCACTCTGGTTTCTCGATGTCTGCCGCACGACGTGTCTTCCAACAGGGTGATGAGGGTGGAAGCCTCTCTTCGACGTCCGTTCTGTGGACGAAGCTGCCGTGGATATAACTGCCACAGGGTAAGAATCTGACTCGTCGCCACTGTTAAGTCTGTGTGTTCTAGTGGTAATTAATGACACACAGACTACAAGATTAAAGTTCAACAGGTCTTTACTGGTTGGAGGTCAGGACTATACCAAATACAATCTTACTACACAGTGCTTATATACCGGTGGTCACCACCGGTATTACGTATACAGCAGCCAGAGAAAGTAGTACATCTCTTAAGGTGGAACAGGCTTAAGTTCTCTTAAGGTGGAACAGGTTACATATACCACAGCAGCCCTCCACCCTTTTGAGAACACATTGAGCTCGTGCCAACTCCGGCTAGCCTCCGAAGCCTATCCAGTCCCCGTGGATTGTGGGCGGTCAAGCCATACAATCATGGGAGTAGTAGTCATGATGTCGGTCATGGGTAGGACAGCCCAACCTGCGCCGGTATACAGGGTGGAGAACATTGGAGTCATTCAAGGGGGTGCACACATTCGTTTCACAGCGGTCCTGCCTCACATTATTAAGTGGGAGCACGCTATGACAGGTACTGACCTCTCAGGGTGCCGGAGCCGGGGAGCACACATAATCCTGTGTCCCCAGCACTTGAATGCCTATTCAAAACTGCAGTGTGTGTTCAGAGCTGCTGGCGCGAAGCCTATAAATTGTACCATGGAGGCAATGGCACCAGGCCATGTTCCCACGCAGGTAGCATATATAGGAGGTGGGACATATTCTGTCACCACTGGCGCGTCCCCCTACCAGCATGGACAGCATAGCTGGTGTCCAGTTAGTGACAGCAGTTTCTGTTTTAAACCCAATGCAGAAGTTCAAGTGGCCCAGGAGCGAATTGTCCCCATTCCTGAGCCCCCTACTGTTCACCTCACTGTGAAGGAGAATTTTACGAATTTGCAGAAGTACGTAGCGCACTTTGGCAACGGAATTCCCCCTCTCCCTGAACACCTTACCAAAATATTCAAAGCCGTTATAGTTTCGCAGAAACATTTTTACACTCTAGAGCAGAAAACAGTAGAGATAGGGACTAAAATATTGGATATTGTGACTCCACCCTGGTGGAACATTTTCAATAATATAGAGGTCCCTTCGTGGATCAGACTGGCTTCCCACATTCTCGTAGTTTGTCAGTTAGGGATAGTGTTGTACTTAGTTTGTATTCAGTGTAAGGGAAAAGTTCGGTGGTCAGAATTCTGAAACCAGAGGAACTGGAAGGAACATTATGTAAAGCTGGAGGGAGATACGCCAGTTTAAGCCTTTTTCCCTGTATTTTTGATTAAAGGATTGTTTCTTTGTGTTTGTTTTTTTCAATAAAGGTTTTCCTTTGGTTTTTTTTGCGACATGGTTTAATAAAGATATGTGTACCAAGTGGTGCAGGGGTGTTGGGCCCCTCCATGCTTGGATGTGTGTGTAAAGTCTGTAATTTTACTCTCTGTATGCTGACGTACACGACATTTTCACGGGATGGGAAGTGCATGTGTCGTGGGTATATTAGATAGGTAATTACAGGGGAAGTTTGACTCTGGAGGGTCAGAAACAATTTTACTCACCATAAAAGTATGATACTTCAAGCAAGTTTTAGTATCACGGGGGGAGTGTAAGCTTTGCAAAATTTCTACATTTCCCCGAAGGTTGTTACTAATAAACGGGACCCTGTGTGGACATTTTAAATCAAAAAGGGTACCATGGATAGCGTCCGTTCCTCGTGGCAGAAAGCCTGTGAGATTTTAAAACTGGACTCTGCGATGCAGGCAGCTTTTGGTGAAATCGAAACCAAAGCTGCAGTTTCTGTGAAGAGAGATTTTGTATTTTGAAACCAGACAGGGCTTTGAATTATGTATTAGACCGAATTGGAGACAAATCTAAATTCAGTTAGGCCTATAGTTAAGGCCATCAAGCAGTTTACATATATAATTGGAAACAGATTAAGAGAGCCATTGCGGCTGGACAGGCCCATCAAGGAACATTTATGACAAAACAAGTCAATTATCGGGCCAGTAGATGCAATTATCGGCCATTTAAAACAGTTCGTATGGATCACTACCATTATTTAAAATAGCCTGCCAAGATTAAGACAAAGAACTAACCTGATTTGGCGCGCAGATAAGGGTTTTCGAAAAGACTATAATTGAAGGCCCCGGGTAGCAATCTCATCTGCTCTTCTCTCTCTGCTCTGCTCGGCCCTTCTGCCCCTCGCCCTCATGGCTATCGCTCTTTCCCCATCCCGCGTTTACCCCCTGGCCATTGCCCGTGCCTTTCCCCACTCCAACTGGAATCACCCCGGCACTGCATCGGGCGGACACGGACAATTCAGGCCAGGCGAGGCGGGACGCGACGAGGGGAGAAGGGAAGGCCTACTGAGGAAGACCAACTGAGGAAGACCAACTGAGGAGACGAACTGAGGAGACGAACTGAGGGTAGGCTTCGAATCATCGGGCCTTCAGTCTCAGCCAACCTGCGACTATCTTTATGCAAACTCAAACTGTCGGCCGAAGAAGAGGAATCATCCCTGCAAGGTAAAGTACCCAAACAGAGATTTTAACTTTGGGGTACTTGAACCTGGACAACGCCCTTGCAGCGCCCAGAGACCACGTGACGACGGCAGGCTCCAGAGAGCACTAAGAGCGAACCCTGAACCCCACCGCTGTTTTGAGTCCAACAAACACTTTTGATTGGTGAGCATAAATTCTGGCCCCTCATAGCTTAATGTAGTTAGGTATAGGGGGTGGAATAACGATAAGGGGATTGTTAAGATAATTGTTTCCCTCAATGTGCCATGTGTTCCCCATTCCCTGTACAAGTATAGTTATTTATATTTGCCTGTTATTTTATATACTGGTAACTTCTCATAAGACTGTGTTAATTTTCTGTTTAATAAAGTCTTGAGCTTTGCTTACATCCAAACCACCTGTCTACTCGAGTCTTTTCTGTATCGCTACCTTTATCTAAGTCCGGTGTCGAAAATCTCAGGGGTGTGGCAGCGATTAAATATATTCAAGAAAGAGTTGGATATATTTCTTAAGGCTAAAGGGATCAAGGGGTATGGGGAGAAGGCAGGGACAGGGTACTGAATTTCAATGATCAGCCATGATCTCATTGAATGGTGGAGCAGGCTCGAAGGGCCGAATGGCCAACTCCTGCTCCTATCTTCTATGTTTCTATGTTTCTATAACTGACTGGGCTCACGCGCCACCCCCTACTGTAAGATTCAAAATTTTCATTAATAATCACGCAGTAAATTAGGGTTAATAAGACAGTTTTATTGACCAAAAGATGCTTGTACAGAGAAACCTTTGATAAAAGGGCACAAAAAATGGCCGCCGGACCTCGTGACCAGTTTCTGGGACCATTTGAATTTCTGTTACTGCAAGCCAGACAGGCTTGTGGATTGAGGACATTAAGCCCGCGAAAACCAGTTTCGGGAAACCGAAACTCATGGAACTGAGTATACATATTGATTAGATTATAGGTACAGGACAGATTTGGGTAGCAGGATGAGGCCCATCAAGAAATGGGCGGACAATTGAATGAACACTTAAACCCATTTACTGTACAAAGAAAAGCCGTTTAACAGCCATCCAGGGCAATCTCCAGACCGATCAATGTACAAACCAAGTTACGGTGACAAAGCAAAGACATTATCGGCCCAGGAAGGCCAGTTCAGCTATCACCAGCTCCCGTTATGAAGGCAAAACACCCCTGCAGAGAATTCTGCCTGCCAAAAATATTACAAAGACAGGACTATGATCTGGCGGGAGATAAGAATGTTCCAAAAAGGTATAACTGTGGATTGAAAAGGTCCATCAGCACGCTCAACGCTTGGGAGTAGCTTCGGAACTTCTACGGGGCTTCACTTCGGTTTTCATTTTCTTCAACGCTTCGGAACTTCTACGGGACGCTTCACTTCACGATTCACCACGCTTCACTTGTAGTACACTTCTTCAGGACGATTCGTAGCTTCGGAACTTCTACGACTCTTCGGTTAAGGCAGCACTTCGGTTTTGGAACGTGGTCGGTGTTCGGCCAGGCAAGGCTCGGCCACGACGGGAAGCCGACGAGGGTGGCCCGGGTACTTTTGTCGGGAGATCATCGACGACCCAGGCCGAAGGAGAAGACACCCTCGGGGAAAACGCCGATCCACGCCGGAGATAAAAGGACACTCCGGGCCCAGCACTCCAGTGCCTCAACAGCCCATCGGTAACGGTAACACAGGTGCATTCAGTGCTTCAACACCACGCCGGTAACGGATTCATCCGTGGCGAGCCCTCACCAAGGCTGTATCGGCAGCCTCATCGCGGGAGAACCAAGAGGAAAACAAGCTGCGCCAGAAGTTTCCAAATCCACGTGACGACGGAAAGCTGTGCCAAAAAGGCTGCGAACCCCTTTTCGCAATTCTGAAAGTGGTGAGCATGATCCCGAGTTCCTCAAGTCGAAACTTAGTTAGGTCTAGGGGAGGGGGTTAAGGGTAGTTGTAATGTGTTTCCCCTTTTACGATGTGCCGTGTGTTCCCCATTTCCATAGAGTTAAGTTCATAGATGTGTGCATGCTTGTAGTTGCTTTAATCTGTGCTTATGACATGTATTTTATAATGCTGCAAACTGTTTAATAAAAGCATCCATTTCGTGCTATTCAACCTGGTCTATTGAGTTTTCTCTGCACTACAGTTCCCTGCACCTAAGTCCAAGGTCTAGAACCGTAGGGAAGAGTGGGTTGAACCACTCAAGGGTAATTATTGCAAGAAGCCTGGCGGGAGACCAGAGCAAGCAAGAGAAACCCCTGACAGAGATGGCGACCGCGGCAGGACCTTGGCAGCAGGAATGTCGTGTTTTAGATCAAGGTCTGAATAAACGAAATGTGATGGATGAGAGAATAGCGGACTATGTTTTTGGGAAGGTAAACCTTACAAAAGAGTGGATATCTGACCTATTAAGAGATAGGCGCCCGCTAGACACAGCCATCAAATGGACAGAAAGCAAAGAGCACAAAAGATCAGTAGAAAAGGCGGTCTGGCTGATGTGCTACAGAAGCAAGTCCAGCTTTTGGACCAAGTCGTTGTAGCACAGACAGCCCAGATTAAAAGGTTACTAGCAGAAGTAGAGGAAAAGGTTGCGGGAGGTCAGAAACTGATTGAATCGCTTAACGCGCTGAATCAGGAACGCCAATCCGTAACTCACCGCCATGAGACCAGGATAGATTACTTGGAGTGTCAGGTCATTGAGGCCAAGGCCAGTGAAGGTAGGATGAGAGACAGGTGTTTCCGCCTATCTAAGCAGGTAGAGACACAGGAGGAAAGTATTCTGGGAGCTAGGGCAGCTTACAAGATGGCCATGGAGGATAGGTCTGAGAACACCGACCATAGCGCTCGCCACAGGGAGCTAGAGGACCTGAGAACTGCCCTAGTGAAGGCAAATGGCTTGGTGTGCCTCATAAACCCACCAGCGAGCCAGCTACTGTTAGCCAAGGAATCCAAAAGACCGATTCCGCAAGAGGCAGTTGGGGTACCATCCCCCGAGCCCTCGGCACCTCCCGCCTATACTGAGTCTTGGACTCCGTGGAAGGAAACGGTGAAGTTAGACAAAGAGGTTCCTGAGGTAGAGCAACCCCAGGTGGTCGAGTCGGGGCCGGCGCCGATGTGTCCAACCAGACACCGGAGGCTCGGTCCGGGCGCAGCGGATGGCGAGGATGGACCCCTCGTGAATCAGATCATAATGCCCCACAGCGCACAGCAGCTGAGGGCAATGATAAGTCACATCCCAAAACTCTCCGAATCAGGAGATCCCTCCGTCCATTTTAGGGACGTGGAGCAGACCGCAGCAGTTAATGACTGCGACGGGGTTGAACAGTCCAAAATGCTGCTGTTCTCCCTGGACAGCTCGCTCCTCCAGTGTCTCCCTGACAAGAGCAAGAGAGGGCACAAGGAGTATGAGGAGTTACGGGACGAGATCCTGGAGATTATAGGGGAGGGTGACGGAAGTCCGTTCCTCCGATTGGAAAGGACGATACAGCTAGAGGGAGAACCCCCACGGGTTTTCGCCGGAAGGTTGTGGCCAGTGTATCGGCACAGCTGCCCGGGCGGGCCGGACCGGAACGGGCTGAATGATGACCAAAGGGCTCATTGGCTCCGGTGCCTGGTCGCCAATTGCTTGCCACTGGTGAGGGAGCAGGCCAAAACATGGTTTGACCCCACTAACCCCCGCTCCACGGAGGAACTAGTACTTGATCAGCTCACGATAGGTTACAGGAACAACAAGAGTAGGGATGTGCCTTCCTCAAAGGGAAAGGTGCATGAGGCGAGGCCTGCAGCTCCTGCTAAAAAGGAATGGCATCAGGAGGGGAATCGCCCTCCCCAAGCCAAGAGCAGTTGTTACGGGTGTGGGAAGGAGGGTCATTGGCACCAGGACTGTAAAAATCCCTGGAAGGATTTAAAGGGAAAAGCTCCCTCAGCCCCAGCCCAAACGCCCATCCGGGAGAAGGGAGCCGATGTGTCGATCCATCCCGCTGCGATCGAGTCAGTTTTAGAGGCAATGCGGTCTCTAATGATTTCGCAGGTGAAAATAGCTGTCACCACCGGCCTTGTCGTTCCCGTAACCCCGACAGTTGTGCCCAATTGACTAGAGCCAGCGCAGCCTGTCGACCTGTGTCCTCTAGAAAGACATGCACAGTAAGAGACCTCCTGTAAAATGGAGGAATACCTGCGATGCCAGGTTGCGGAGGCTAAGTTAGTTGAGCAGGTTTTAAGGGAGGAGAACGTCAGGTTAACAGCGAGGGCTGGCAGTTTAGAGGATCAGCTAAGGGTTTTTAAAATGGTTCATGACCAGTGTAAACTGTTTAAGCCAGGTGCAAAAGAACCAGCAGGGAAAGCCAGGTCTGAGAGTAAAAGCAATAAGCCTGAGGCAAGTAAAAAGTCACAGACCACACAAGCTGGCGTTGCAGCCTGCTTGAGGGGAGGAGCCATCCCGCCCACTTGGGAGGCTTTCCCGATGGCCTGGGACTCGGACGAGGAGGGACCCGAACAGCAAGGTCCCGCCCTCGACACGATTCTGGAGGAGGAGGAGTCGGAGGACGGAGGTTCCGCACTCAACTCGAGCGTGGGGGAGGTAGAAATTGGGGGCAGAGATCCTCCACCTGTAAGGACAGGTGGGGAGGAGCCGTCTGCCACAGACCCAATTCCCGAAGGGGCGGAGCCTGAGGGGAGGGAGCCGAAGCCCACAGTCGTGGAAGAGCCACGGGCTGTGAGAGCCAAAGTCCCACCCAAAGGTCCACTTGCCAAGGGAGCCTGCCCAAATCCCAAAGGGGCGGAGCCTGAGGGAAGGGAGCCGAAGCCTACTGTCGTGGAAGAGCCACGGGCTGCGAGAGCTGAGGTCCCGCCCGAAGACCCACTCGCTAAGGGAGCCACGCCCAAAGTGCCTTCTCGCAGGTCGGCCCGAACGCCTCAGCCTGTAAAGTCTTGGCCCGAGTCACCCACTCCCAGTAGACGCCGACTTCAGAAAGCCCAGGAAAGACACGATTCCCGTTCAGCAGCAGCGACAGGCTGCGGGGGATCAAAGCCGAAGGTCAGTGCAGCCCTGCCACAGGGGGCGGAACTCTGCAGCCCTCACAGGAATTAGGTAGGCCGCCCGAACGAGGGCGGCGCTGTACATAAGTTTAGGTAATGATAAGTTAAGTTAAGTAATTTTAATGTTAGTTTAAGACATGTAAGTTTAAGATGATGGGGATGTTGTAAAAGGTAGTTTTCGGAGTCTGCCCAGTATGTGTGTTTGTTTGGAAGCGGGGTCAGGGGACCCGAGCATCCGTTTAATTAGGCCAGCACCTATTGGGAGCCTGGCTACATCATCTTATCGGTTACAGAAACCAGGGATACAATGGAGAGGATTCTCGTGGTGCTCGCGGCAATCGGGTGCGGGTTGGCTTACCGAGGCCGCACCAAGGACATCATCGTGTTCGGATGCTCCGGGGACACAGCCCCCATCGCGACGGGTGGGACGGGGAAGCGAGAGGTTGAGGAAACCGCCACCTACTTCCACCAAGGGAGATGGCCAGGATGGCTGGGGTCCAATTCTACTGAATGCTCCAGCAAATCCGGGTTTGCCTACCAAGAGACTTCATTACTGTGCCCTCGGGTGAGGATCATTGCACCCAGAGTCAGCGTTACCGTGGGAAAGAGGATCTGTTTGGTGTGTAATGGGAACGTACCGTTAAGTAGATGGTGGTGGCTCCGAAAGCTGGGAAAGAATATGAAGAACTCTACAATCGAGTGGGAGCGACTGGGTAACAATACCCATCGGACAATACAGGGACTCACGGACAATTACGTGTGTGTTGGGACAAATGGTGGGAACCAGATGAAGGGATATATGTCTGCATGTGGGGTTCGAAGCGCGTTTGCCCCAAGGGCATATCCATCTTTTTCCAGAGGCAGTGGCAAGATGAAGGGAAAGGGATGAGGTGGGACGTCAGCACCCGAGCGTGCGGAGCCCCATTCTCCCCGATTCCGGTAAACGCCACTGAACTCATCACCCGCCCACGCAAGCCCCTGCCCACGATTCCGGTAGCACTAGCCCAGAGGGAAGGGTGCCCCACCACCACAAAGGGACCCGGGAACGGCTTAGTGTTGGTACGCACCGGTCAGATGATGTACCAAGGGGTACACTACGCGGTGGCCTCAGTGATTTTAAACCTCACTGAGGTACGATTGCCGGAGTGGTGTCCCAAGGAAACGGAGCAATTGTACCAGGTTCTGTTAACCAGGATGTTCAGACAATTTTATGAATTTGACTTTGCCGACTTCGACAAAGCCAAATTGTACACCACACCACAGGAAGTTTTGGATCCGGTAGGGAGGCAAAGAAGGGGTACTGTAAATGACATTTTCACTGCTTTTAGTACCGGGACATCTGTTGTCAACGCTCTAGACAACATGGAGCTGCAGACACAGGTTAATGGTTTAAAGGCCCAGTTAAGGAACATACTGACAAACGAAAATAAGGTAGTGGGCTCTGAACTACATGAGGATCAGGCCATGACACTACACTTAAAAGAAATAATCGCTGAGCTGGAGAAACACGCTAGAACGGTAAATGCACTCATTAGGGAGGATCGGAATGTGTCCGATCAGGCAGCACAGAACGAGGCTTGTGTGCTATACGGGCGTGGTTACTGGGTGAGGGCCGCAGTAATCTGGAGGATTTAAAACAAGGTTTGGTCCCGTCCTGTATCAGCAAGAAGCACTTGCAAGCGCTCCACCCCTTTGAGAATGCATTAAGTCCGAGCCAGCTCAGACTAGCTGCAGAGGCGTACCCAGTCCCAGTGGACTGCGGACGCTCGAATCACACCATCATGGGAATGGTGGTAAAGAGGCCGGTGTTGGGTCCCACTGCAAAGCCCGCCCCGGTATACAGGGTGGAGAACATTGGAGTCATAAAGGGGGGTGCGCACATTCGTTATGCAGTGGTCCCGCCTTACATCATCAGATGCGAGCGTACGATGACAGGCACCGACCTCTCGGGGTGTCGTAGCCGGGAGCACACATCATCCTGTGTCCCCAGCACTTGAATGCCTTTTTGAAACCACAGTGCGGGTTCAGAGCTGCTAGCGCGAAGCCAATAAATTGCACAATGGAGGCAATGGCAAAGGACCATGTGCCCCCGCAGGTGGCATATATCGGAGGTGGGACATACTGTGTTACCACTGCAGCGCCTCACTACCACCACGGAAAGCACGGGTGGTGTCCGGTCAGTGACAGCAGTTTCTGTTTCAAACCCAGGGCTGAAGTTCAAGTGGCACAACAGTGAATTGTCCCCATTCCTGTCCCTTCCACCATTCACCTCACTGTAAAAGAGAATTTCATGGATTTAAAGCGATTCGTTGCGCATTTTGGTTATATCATTCCTCCTCTCCCCGAACACCTCACCAAGATTTTAAAAGCTGTAATAGTCTCACAGAAGCATTTTTACACACTAGAGCAGAAGACTTTAGAGATAGGGAACGACATATTAGACATAGTCACCCCACCATGGTGGGACCTGTTCACTAATATAGAGATCCCACCCTGGATTAGAATAGCATCCCACATCCTAGTAGTGTGTCAGGTTTTGATTGTAATATTTTTACTGGTCGTGCATTGCAAGAGAGGCAAACGCCTCCAGAGGCACAAGAACACAGGAGAATGGAGAGAACGCTATGTACGAGTGGGTGAAGACGACACCCCAGTTTAAGCTGCTAAGTACTAAAGGATAAAGCGTCCCTCCACTCTTGGTTTTAGTTACTGTATGATTTAAGTGTGAATACTGTTGCGTTATAGCATTTCAGAAGGTTTTCATTTTTTTGATTAATAAAATGTGTATGCAGGTGTTGTAAGGGGTATCGGCCCCTTTACATCTGAAAGATGAATGTGTTATAGTTTAAGGTAGTGCTGCCTATGATTGTCCAACTGTACACAATGTAATTTTTCTGAATTGGGAACTGCATGTGTCGTGGGGGTCATAGATAGTTAATTATCAGGAATGTTTGGATGTGGGTAATCAGGGAAAATTTGCTCACCAAGGGTCAATTGATACTTTAAGCAAGCTATCAGTATCACAGGAGGGACTGTAAGATTCAAAATTTTCATTAATAACCACGCAGTAAATTAGGGTTAATAAGACAGTTTTATTGACCAAAAGATGCTTGTACAGAGAAACCTTTGATAAAAGGGCACAGAAAATAGCCGCCGGACCTCGTGACCAGTTTCTGGGACCATTTGAATTTCTGTTACTGCAAGTCAGACAGGCTTGTGGATTGAGGACATTAAGCCCGCGAAAACCAGTTTCGGGAAACCGAAACTCAGGGAACTGAGCATACATATTAATTAGATTATAGGTACAGGACAGATTTGGGTAGCAGGATGAGGCCCATCAAGAAATGGGCGGACAATTGAACGAACACTTAAACCCATTTACTGTACAAAGAAAAGCCGTTTAACAGCCATCCAGGGCAATCTACAGACCGATCAATATACAAACCAAGTTACGGTGACAAAGCAAAGACATTATCGGCCCAGGAAGGCCAGTTCAGCTATCACCGGCTCCCGTTATGAAGACAAAACACCCCTGCAGAGAATTCTGCCCGCCAAAAATATTACAAAGACAGGACTATGATCTGGCGGGAGATAAGAATGTTCCAAAAAGGTATAACTGTGGATTGAAAAGGTCCATCAGCACGCTCAACGCTTGGGAATAGCTTCGGAACTTCTACGGGGCTTCACTTCGGTTTTCATTTTCTTCAACGCTTCGGAACTTCTACAGGACGCTTCACTCCACGATTCCCCACGCTTCACTTGTAGTACACTTCTTCAGGACGATTCGTAGCTTCGGAACTTCTACGGGACGCTTCACTCCACGATTCCCCACGCTTCACTTGTAGTACACTTCTTCAGGACGATTCGTAGCTTCGGAACTTCTACGACTCTTCGGTTAAGGCAGCACTTCGGTTTCGGAACATGGTCGGTGTTCGGCCAGGCAAGGCTCGGCCACGACGGGAAGCCGACGAGGGTGGCCCGGGTACTTTTGTCGAGAGATCATCGACGACCCAGGCCGAAGGAGAAGACACCCTCAGGGAAAACGACGATCCAGGCCGGAGATAAAAGGACACTCCGGGCCCAGCACTCCAGTGCCTCAACAGCCCATCGGTAACGGTAACACAGGTGCATTCAGTGTTCCAACACCACGCCAGTAATGGATTCATCCGTGGCGAGCGCTCACCAAGGCTGTATCGGCAGCCTCATCGTGGGAGAACCAAGAGGAAAACAAGCTGCGCCAGAAGTTTCCAAATCCACGTGACGACGGAAAGCTGTGCCAAAAAGGCTGCGAACCCCTTTTCGCAATTCTGAAAGTGGTGAGCATGATCCCGAGTTCCTCAAGTCAAAACTTAGTTAGGTCTAGGGGAGGGGGTTAAGGGTAGTTGTAATGTGTTACCCCTTTTACGATGTGCCATGTGTTCCCCATTTCCATAGAGTTAAGTTCATAGATGTGTGCATGCTTGTAGTAGCTTTAATCTGTGCTTATGACATGTATTTTATAATGCTGCAAACTGTTTAATAAAAGCATCCATTTCATGCTATTCAACCTGGTCTATTGAGTTTTTCTCTGCACTACAGTTCCCTGCACCTAAGTCCAAGGTCTAGAACCGTAGGGAAGAGTGGGTCGAACCACTCAAGGGTAATTATTGCAAGAAGCCTGGCGGGAGACCAGAGCAAGCAAGAGAAACCACCTACACTACAGAGGTTATCCACTTTGGTAGGAAGAATAGAAAGGCAAAATATTATTTAATTGGAGAGAGACTACAGAATGCTGCGGTGCAGAAGGATCTGGGTGTCCTCGTACATGAAACTCAAAAACTTAGCATGCAGGTACAGCAAGTAATCAAAAAGGCAAATGGAAAGTTGGCCTTTATTGCAAGGGGGATGGAGTATAAACGTAAGGAAGTCTTGCTACAACTGTACAGGGCGTTGGTGAGGCCACACCTGGAGTACTGCATAGAGTTCTGGCCTCCTTATTTAAGGAGAGATATACTTGCATTGGAGGGTGTTCAACGAAGGTTCACTAGGTGGATTCCTGAGATGAAAGGGTTGTCTTATGAGGAAAGGTTGAGCAGGTTGGGCCGAAACTCATTTGAGTTTAGAAGAATGAGAAGTGATCTTATTGAAGCATAGAGAGGGAAAAATTCTGTTGGTTTGCGTCTCCCATTAGCGCCTTAAGAGGGCGCTAATGGGGCTGAAAGCAACTAGCACCCGGGCGTGACGATGTCTGCGCCGCTCGCAAAATTGACCAGACATTTTGCGGCGGTGCTGAACAATACTGCCCCGATCTCCTGCGCCCACAGATCTTGACGTCATTCGAGCGTGCAACGCCTTTGTGGCACCCCGGACCAGATATTGAGTGGCGTCCCCCCCCTTTCCGCCTGGCACAAGCAATGACAGGTAGACTGGAACATTTCCCAGTTGGTGTGGGGTGGGGGGGGGGCGGCGGGGGGGCGCGCTATTTAAAGGTGGCCTCTTCCTGGCTTTTTCTGTGTTAGACATTTTTGCACCACTCATTCTGACAGAGAGAGAGATTCTGAGAGAGAGGAGAGACTTTTGCATAGAGTAAGTGCTGTGTGAAGTAGTTTTGGCTACTGAGCACCACTTTGCAGGTACTTTTGTTTTTATCCTTCATTACATTGATTGCCAAGTGACTCTGGGGGCTGCACTGATTCGAGGCATCGTCCTGCGCCTGCAGATTCGGAGGCCACAGAGACACAGAGAGAGAGCGGCAATCATTGCCAGATGGAGGAGGACCAACAGGCCTCTGTACAGGAGACCTTACCCTCCCAGGGTATTTCGCCAACAATTCTCCTACATGAATTTGTCTAAGGAGCAGTGTTTGCGCAGGCTGCGCTTCAGCAAGGAGGTGGTCACTGAGCTCTGCCACCTGCTGAGGCCAGATCTGCAGCCTCAACTGAGGAGCAGGGCGTCTCTGTCGGTGGCAGTGAAGGTCACAGTGGCTCTGAAATTTTATGCCACCGACTCCTTTCAAGCAGCTACTGGAGACGTCGCCAATATCTCCCAGTTCACGGTCCATTGCTGCATCAATCAGGTCCCAAATGCCCTCTATAAAAGGAGATGCCAGTACATCTCTTTCCCGATGACCCGGGCCAAACAGCATGAACGCGCATTGGGCTTTGCGAGGATAGCGCGCTTTCCCATGTTGCAGGGCGCCATTGACTGCGCGCATGTGGCATTGCGAGCACCGCATGAGAATGCAGAGGATTTCTGCAACCGCAAGGGGTTCCACTCCTTAAACTTCCAGCTGGTCTGTGACCACAGACAGCTGATACTCGCTGTCAATGCCCGCTATCCTGGCAGCAGCCACGATGCATTCATTCTGCGCCAGACTGCTGTGGCAGAACTTTTCCAGGCACTGCATCACCAAAGTGGTTGGGTCCTCGGGGACAAGGGTTATCCACTGTGCACCTGGCTGATGACACCGCTCCGTAACCACAACACCCCTGCTGAGCTGTGGTACAACGAGAGCCATCTCGCCACCAGGAACATCGTTGAGCTGATGATCGGCGTGCTTAACCAACGGTTCCGCTGTCTGGGCCACTCAGGAGGAGCCCTGCAGTACTCACCTGAGCGAGTCTCCCTCTTCATAGTTGTGTGCTGCATGCTGCATGAACTGGCAATCCTCAGGACCCAGCCAATGCCACCAGGCCTTGGAGCACCACCAGAGGAGGAGGAGAAAGAGGAGGAGGAAGAGAAGGAGGATGATCATCAGCAGCACCAAGGTAGGAGGGAAGCCCACAATGTTGAAACTTCAAGGGCCGTCCGTTAACGGCTGATAGCAAGCCGCTTCTAGGCCCCTTCTGCCGTTGAGAACATGAATGAAACCAACCCGCAACCCGTAAGCCGGCCAAGGCAGCAATGATTCCAAAGAACAAACACATACATTTTGAACACAAAACCTTATTTATTTTACAACCTCTGTATGTGTCATTTCTTCATGACAAACTAATAGAAAGAAACACAAAAAACCAGTCATTAACATAACTGGCTCTCACAACCTGGAGATAATGTCCAAACCACTAAACAAAAGTTTGAACATGAACCTCAGCCTTTAATAAAAAATTGACCAACATTTTATCACACCTCCTACTTTTTGCCCTTCGAGGGTGATCTACTTCCCTTGCGCACTTCCCCCCTTCCCACCCTACTGCTCCTCCGTAATGGGGCCCCAGTGGCTGCACCAAGGCTGGTGGAAGGCTGCTGATTGTCAGAACCTGAGACAACAGATGCCCTCGAAGGATGGCCTCGACCAGCTCTGGGCCTGGAGGGCCCAGCTGCAGACTGCACCAACTCTGCATGGGTGGCAGCAGTCTGGGCTACATGTGGTGGCAAGTGCAATGGGGAAGTGACAGTGGTGGTAGCAGGAATGCTGTCATCTTGAGAGAGGAAAGCAACTCCCTGCTCGACCGACACACTGGCACTCACATGGGGCAGCACATCAGCATCCGGAGCAAGCTGCTGGAGCACAGATTGCTGGCCTGCTGCGGCACGGTGAGAGCCTCGGGGAAATGTGTCCAAGCCAGCGACGATGGCAGCAGCCAGTGCTTGCGTGGCCTCAATCTGAGTCTGCATGAGAGCAGTCTGAGATGGGGTCGCAGCAGCCAGTGACTGAATTGCAGCACTAAGCTTTAGCGTGGCATCTGCCTGTGCTACAACGAAGTGCTCCACACTCCTTGCCAGTGATTGAATGCATTCGGGCACCCTTCCCACTGCACCTATGAGCTCAGTGTGCGTGTCCACTGCCTGGGTGTTCATTTCAGCGATGAGCCGCTCCTCCTCTGCGTCCAGTGCAGCAGGACTTGCTGGCCTACTCTCCCTCTGGGGAGAAGGCCCCCAAGCTTCCCTACCCCCATTGCGTTGCTGCAGCACGCTGGGTCCTGGAGTTTCACCCTCACAGACCCTTCCCCCCGCTCCCCTCCAGGGAAGGCGTGTTCCCAGTGTGAGCATGGGCTTCCTCAGGAGAGGGTGGCGCTGATGCTCCGGCTTCCTCTTCCTCCTCACCTGCAGCTTCACTCCCACTGGCAGCTTGAGGGCCCGTCTCCTCAGCTGGTGAATCACCATCTGAAAGCAGGGAGGTACAAGAGTGGCTTTAGCGTGAGGACAGGGTGGCAGTAAGGGAGGAATGAGTGCAGCGATTTATTAAGTTGGATTGAAAGTGTCAAAGGCTGGTGTTGTGAGGGACAAGTGGAAGGAGAGAGGACAAAAAAGTGATGACCTTACCATTGCTGCCCAGAATGGAGTCGGCCTCTCCAGGGATGACAGGACCGATCACCTGACTTGCCACAATCCTGTGGACGCGCGCCTCAAGTTCGCTGAGGGGTTGCAGCAGAGGCCACCCTCCACCCATCCGTTGCTGTTGTCTCCTATTATGAGATAGCTTGGCCTGCAAGAAAAAGGATGGCGTCTGAATAAATATACAGCCACGGTCTTGCCTGATGTGCCTCCCATAATTGAATAGCCCTTACTGTATGCGGCCATGGTCTTGCCTGATGTGCCTCCCATAGGTGAATAGCCCTTATTGTATGCAAACTGTGGAATGTGCATGTGTGTTTCATGAGAGGGCCATAGGTGTTGGATGAGTGTTGGGCATTGGGGTTTTAAGACCCTCTGGCCATAGAGTGAGGTTGAGATGGAGGGATGGAGAGGTATTGAAAAAAAGCCACTCACCCTGATGACCCGAGTGAGGTTTGTAGGGTTCTCAAAATTCCCACATTCCCCAAAAGTTATGGATAAAGGGACCCTGTATGGACAAGTTATGAAAAGGGGTACCCAAAATGGCTTCTGAAACCTCGTGACCAAAACCTACAGGATTTTAATAGCAAGGCCCTGCAAAAGGCAGGCACTTTCAAAACCTGAAACGAAACCTAACATGCATGAATCTGTGAAAGACTTTGTGAAGCCACAGGTAAACACAGAATATGCATTCTTCATTTTGGAACAGATCAAGTCAGAATGGGTCTAATCTTGAGGCCATTAAGTTTCTGCATAAATAATCGGTAACAGCTCACAGTAGCCACCAAGCCAGGAAAAGGACTATTAAATTTCATAAATAACAAACAGCCAGGATATTGGAGCCATTAAACCAGGAGACAACCGCCCCAAAAGCCGTTAAAGTGGATGACCACAATCACTTTGGACGAGCCCGCCAAAAGTTAGACAAAGGACTGACCTGATTTGGCACACAGATAAGGGATGAAGAACCGGGTATAATTGTAGGCCCACCGGGAGCCAAGGTCTCTTGGTCTCTTCGCTCGCTCTTGCCTCTTGCCTCTCGCTCTTGCTTCGTGCCTCGTTGCAGGCTCTCTTCTCCACCGCGCCAACCAGAGCCTCCGAGGCCCACTTGCTGAAGTGCTGAGCTCGTTCTCTCACCCTCTCCATAGTCCTTGGCTGGAAGATATAGGCATAGTTCTCTCCAGGTTGAGATTCAAGGCTCCAATGCGTAATGTGTGGCTGGAGAGCAAGGTTGACCCTTTCCTTTAAGAACTGTCCGGCACCAGTGTGCCTGTGTTCCATCGCTAACTGCCATCAACTGCGCTGCGCCCGCCCTCTGAGTTAGCACCTCTCTTCTCGACCATTGCGCCTTAAGACAGGTGTGCAGCACCTGATTCAGTGCTCCAATCACCTCCAGGGGCTATAAAAGCCAAGTTTGCAGTTGGAGGCGATAATTAGCGCCAGGCGCTAAACTTTGCGCACGGCCGATAATCGCACCCCAAACGGGGCGATACTGAATTTCTCCCCCATAAGATTCTGAGGGGGCTTGACAGGGTAGATGCTGAGAGGATATTTCCCCTCGTGGGGGAATCTAGAACTAGAGGGCATAGTTTCAGGATAAGGGGTCGCCCATTTAAGACGGAGATGAGGGGGAATTTCTTCTCTCAGAGGGTCATGAATCTTTGGAATTCTCTACCCCAGAGAACAGTGGAGGCTGAGTCAGTGAATATATTCTAGGCTGAGATAGACATATATTTGAACTACAGGGGAGTCAAGGGTTATGGGGAACAGGAAAGAAAGTGGAGTTGAGGCTAAGATCAGATCAGCCATGATCTTATTGAATGGCGGAGCAGGCTCGAGGGGCCGAATGGCCTACTCCTGCTCCTGTTTCTTATGTTCTTATGTAAGGTCACATAAACAATAGACGTGAATAACTAGTTCTGGAGGTTGAGGGATAAATATTGCTCACGACATGGGAGAACTCTCCTGCAGAGAAAAAGGAGGAAAGGCACATTAGGAGTCAGTTGGATTTTAAAACTGTGAAGTGCAGGCCTGAACCTGGAGATGAAAGCTAAGATGCAGAGGTCAGCTTTTGTAATTAGAAGTTGTCCAGAAAGAAAGATCGTTCCAAAAACAAATAAGTTATCCCGTGAAAGCCTATGATTTATTTTTTCTTATTTTTTGACAAGAGAGGTGAAAATTGAGTGAAGTAAATAGGGTTTGCAACTATTAATCTGTATGCTCACTTGCTGTCTGTAAAATAAAGTAGCTTAACAATTTGAATCTGGCCTCGTGTCACTGAAGTGTTTGTCAACCCAGCTACTGAAAGATTGGAGAAGTGCATGTGACAGCACATGTGAAAAGCATGATATCCTGTCCTGATTACATGTGAGTCCAATTGTTATACTCCTGGGTTACGTTATTTTATGTAATTATATATTGGGTAGTATGAGCATACTTATAAGATGCTCAGGAGTGACCGTGCCGGCTCTACCGAGGGAATATCTAAGGCAGGCCCTAAAGTTGCAATAAATCCCATTAAGTGTGACAGGATTCCATTGGGAAGTAGCCACATTTAAAACCACTCTTTGCTTCCAGTCCTTTAGCCAATTTGCGATCAATCTCATGATATCACCCTTGACACCATGGAACTGAATTTTAACACAAAGTCCCTCGTGTGGCAATTTATTGAAAGATTTTTGGAACTTCAAGTAGATGACATCTAATGGATCCCCAGATCTATTGTTCTAGTGACATCTTCAAAAAACTGGATCTGGTTTGTCAAACATGACCTCTGTTTTCTGAAGCCCTATGAGTATGCCCTTATCAAGCCTGCGTGCTCTAGCTGATCACTAATAATGCTTTCTATTAATTTTCCCACCGCTGAGATTAAACTCACCAGCCTATAGTCACCCTGTTGTAATTTTAATCCTTTTTAAATAAGGCACTATATGCACCTTCCACACTTCCCCAGTTCTCAGTGAACCATCACATATTTATTAGGGCATTCACCAACAATCTCAGCTATTTCCTTTAGTAAACTAGGATAAATTAAATCTGGCTCTGGTGATTTTCCTGATTGAGTCCCTTTAATTTAGCCTGCATCATTTCCCTTGAGATGTGTAAATAACTCATTTGAGTTTTAATTTTATCCATAATAAAAAGGGCAAATCCAACCTTCTCACAATTAAAAACTGATACCGTCTGCTACCATGCCCTTGTTGTCATCTATAAATCAACCCAAGCTGCCACTCATTTTTTTAAAATTATATCTATGGTCAGTGTATTGCTTGTGTCCTAAAATAATAACTTCTTAAAAAATTTTGTTTGCCATTTTTTTATACCAGTACCTCACTATCATGGGAATTAGTAAAAAAACGGAAAAACAGTTTTGAGCTGTAAAAGGGAAGAGATTGATATAAGTCAATAAAACACGTTTTCATTCTCACTGTCCATCTGGGTCACCAAGTCGCAAAATTGCAGCTTGCAAAGCTTGAACAGCATTTTCAAAAACCCTGGTTGAAAATTAACTACCTGAACGTAATACTAAAGCACCAGTTGTGTCATAAATCCCTCGGCCTAGAAATTCAGTGCCCTTAGCACCGATTTTGCGGCGCTAGAGGGCCTAGCGCTGCAATTGGCGCCGGTTCCTAAATTGCCTGGCGCCCTTCTGCGGCGGTAGACCGGTAGCGCTGCGCCGGCACCGATGACGTCATCGGTGTGCGCAGCGTCCCGGTTGCCGTGGTAACCCGGCCCCAAGCCGAAATTCAGTTGCGGCCGCCTCGCCAGTGGCAGCCGCAACTAAGACTCCGGCAAACGAGTGTTGCCGGAGTCTGCGCCGGCGCTTTAAGGAGGCGCGGCGGCCGGCCGCTTTCCCGCCGGCCGCCTGCCCGCAGCTCCCTCCCCGGACTTCTCCCCCCCCCCCGGAACAGATGCAAGCCCGGCACTTGTCCGAGGTGCCGGGCTCATTTTTGATGAGATTTGCGCGGGCCGCGGCCGGGTGCAGGCAGCTCCTCCTTAACGGAAGGAGGAGGCCTGCACTTCCCGAGCCTGCCGCACCGCAGCGGGCGCCGCAGCGCTGGAATAGCGCCGCAATGCGGCGCGTTGCGCCAATTTTCAGGCGCTAAAACCCTTCAGTAGCGCCGGCAGCCGTTTGGGCGCGGCGCTACTGAATTTTTGGCGCGCGCAAAGGGCTTTAGCGCCGGCGCTAACTTCCGGCGCTAAAGCCCTGGCGCAGCGCAAACTCAATTTCTAGGCCCTCATTTGCTCAAACATCAGACACACGTTTACAACTTTTCCAAATTCAGCAGGACAATGAAAACAATAACTTCAAGACAGATGCAGAACAGAATAGACGATGGATAACTGCAAAGCCAGAACATTAATAAAATATATGCACTATGGAATTTTGAAATGAACAGGTGAAACTTTTTGTGGGGAATCAAATATTGCATGCTATCCTAAGAAGACACCTGAAATTTGTTTTGGTAAAACAACTGTCTTTGAACATAAGTCCATGTAAAGGAGTTCAGTCAGTCAGATTGCTCATATTTTGTCATTTGGATTGGGGTAATATGAAAATTCTCATGAATATCAGGTTGTTACATGCATAGTATTTTAACATCTGAACCATTGTAAATATTGATAGGATTGCACTGGAGAGGCCATTTCAACTAACAAGAAAGCCTATGTTGAGAGAACAGACAAATTAAAATTTCAGGGGTTATTCTCTCCACAGATACTAACAGACATATTCATAGGCCTTTCATCTTTGTTAATGAGGGAAATGGAAATTGAGGAATCCCAGAAAAAGAGGTATACATGTTTGTCTCTTTATGAGAGACTATGAAGGTATGAGCGTAGAATTGACTAAAGTGGACTGGGAAAACAGATTAAAGTGTAAGACGGTACAAGAGCAGTGGTCTACATTCAAGGAGATATTTCACATCTTTCAAGAAAAATATATTCCACTGAGGAAAAAGGGGAGTAAAAGAAAAGACAGCCATCCATGGCTTAGTAAAGTAATAAAGGATAGTATCCGACTGAAAACAAGGGCATATAAAGTAGCCAAATCTAGTGGGAGGATAGAAGATTGGGAAGCATTTAAAAGCCAGCAAAGAATAACTAAAAGATTAATTAAGAAAGGGAAGATAGAATATGAAAGTAAACGAGCAAAAAATTTAAAAACAGATAGCAAGAGTATCTACAGCTATATAAAAAGAAAAAGGGTGGCTAAAGTGAATGTTGGTCCCTTAGAGGATGAGACCGGGAAACTCGTGGTGGGGAACATAGAGATGGCAAAGACGCTGAACAAATATTTTGTATCAGTCTTTACAGTAGAGGACACTAAAAATATCCCAACACTGGACAAGCAGGGGGCTATGGGGGGGAGGAGCTAAACACAATTAAAATCACTAAGGAGATGGTACTCGGTAAAATAATGGGACTTAAGGCGGATAAATCCCCCGGACCTGATGGCCTACATCCTAGGGTCTTGAGAGAAGTGGCGGTAGGGATTGTGGATGCATTGGTGATTAATTTCCAAAACTCCCATGACTCAGGAAAGGTCCCGGCAGATTGGAACACTGCTAATGTAACACCCTTATTTAAGAAGGGAAGTAGACAAAAAGCTGGAAACTATAGACCAGTTAGCCTAACATCTGTGGTTGGTAAAATGTTGGAGTCCATTATTAAGGAAACAGTAACAGAGCATTTGGATAAACATAATTTAATAGGACAGAGTCAGCATGGTTTTATGAAGGGGAAGTCATGTTTGACAAATTTGCTCGAATTCTTTGAAGACGTAACACACAGGGTGGATAAAGGGGTACCAGTGGATGTAGTGTATTTGGACTTCCACAAGGCATTTGACAAGGTGCCACACAAAAGATTACTGATCAAGATAAAAAATCACGGGATTGGGGGTAATATACTGGCATGGGTGGAAGATTGGCTATCTAACAGAAAACAAAGAGTTGGGATAAATGGTTCGTTCTCGGGCTGGCAATCAGTAACTAATGGTGTTCCGCAGGGGTCAGTGCTGGGACCCCAACTCTTTACAATCTATATTAATGATTTGGAGGAAGGGACCGAGTGCAACATATCCAAGTTTGCCGACGATACAAAGATGGGAGGGAAAGCAATGAGTGAGGAGGACATAAATAACCTGCAAAAGGACATAGACAGGCTAAGTGAGTGGGCAGAGATTTGGCAGATGCAATACAATATTGGAAAGTGTGAGGTTATGCACTTTGGCAGAAAAAAATCAAAGAGCAAGTTATTATCTAAATGGAAAGAAACTGCAAAGTGCTACAGTACAAAGGGATCTGGGGGTCCTGGTGCATGAAACACAAAAAGTTAGTATGCAGGTGCAGCAGGTGATCAGGAAGGCCAATGGAATCTTGGCTTTTATTGCAAGGGGGATGGAGTATAAAAACAGGGAAGTCTTGCTGCAGTTATACAGGGTATTGGTGAGGCCACACCTGGAATACTGCGTGCAGTTTTGGTTTCCATATTTAAGAAAACATATACTTGCTCTCGAGGCGGTTCAGAGAAGGTTTACTCGGTTGATTCCGGAGATGAGGGGGTTGACGTATGAGGAAAGGTTGAGTAGGTTGGGCCTCTACTCATTGGAGTTCAGTAGAATGAGAGGCGATCTTATCAAAACATATAAGATTGTGAGGGTGATTGATCGGGTGGATGCGGTGAGGTTGTTTCCACTGATGGGTGAGACTAGAACTAGGGGGCATAATCTTAGAATAAGGGGCAGCCCTTTCACAACTGAGATGAGCAGAAACTTCTTTACTCAGAGGGTGGTGAATCTATGGAATTTGCTACCCCAGAGAGCTGTGGAAGCTGCAACATTAAATAAATTTAAAATGGAGATAGACAGTTTCCTAGCAGATAAGGGAATTAGGGGTTACGGGGAGAGGGCAGGGAAGTGGACGTGAGTCTAGGTTCGGATCAGCCATGATCCTATTGAATGGCGGAGCAGGCCCGAGGGGCCGTATGGCCTACTCCTGCTCCTACTTCTTATGTTCTTATTTTCTTATGTTATGTGCACTCGCAACTTCAGCCTGGGGGGAGGTATAAAACTGGCAGTGTTGGATCAACCGCCAATGAGATACCCTGCCCAATTTTCCTGTCCAAAGTTGAAAGTTTCACCCAACGTGATTTACTAATTTTTCCCTCGGAACATAGGAACAGGAGTAGGCCATTTAGCCTCTCGAGCCTGTTCCGCCATTCAATGAGATCATGGCTGATCTGCGACCTAACTCCATATACCTGCCTTTGGCCCATATAAGAAAGAAAGACTTGCATTTATATAGCACCTTTCATGACCACTGGACATCTCAATGCGTTTTACAGCCAATGAAGTACTTTTGAAGTGTAGTCACTATTGTAATGTGGGAAACACAGCAGCCAATTTGCACAGAGCAATCTTCCACAAACAGCAATCTATTTGTTTTTGTTATGTTGGTTGAGGGATAAATATTGGCCAGGACACCAATAGTAACTCCCCTGCTCTTCTTTGAAATAGTGCCATGGGACCTTTTACATCCACCTGAGAAAGCAGACAGGGCCTCAGTTTAACGCCTCATCTGAAAGACAGAACCTCTGATAATGCAGCACTCCCTCAGAACTGCACTGGAGTGTTATCCTAGATTTTTATGCTCAAGTCCCTGGAGTGGGACTTAAACTCATGTCCCTGGAGTGGGACTTAAACTCATGTCCCTGGAGTGGGACTTAAACTCATGTCCCTGGAGTGGGACTTAAACTCATGTCCCTGGAGTGGGACTTAAACTCATGTCCCTGGAGTGGGACTTAAACTCATGTCCCTGGAGTGGGACTTAAACTCACAACCTTCTGACTCAAAGATGAGCATGCTACCAACTGAGCCACAGCTGACACTTTATACCTTTGGTTAACAAAATCTAACAGTCTCAGATTTAAAATTAACAATTGATCTAGCATCAATTGTCATTTGCGGTAGAGAGTTCCAAACTTTTACCACACTTTGTGTACGGAAGTATTTCCTAATTTCTCTCCTGAAAGGTCTGGCTCTAATTTTTAGACTATGCCCCCTAGCCCTAGACTCCCCAACCAGCTGAAATAGTTTCTCTCTATCTACCCTATCTGTTCCCCTTAATATCTTGAAAATTTCGATCAAATCACCCTTAACCTTCTAAATTCTAGGGAATACAACCCTAGTTTGTGTAATCTCTCTTTGTAATTTAACCCTTGGGGGGAAAAATTCGGTATTGCCCCATTTGGGGCGCCATTATCGGCCGTGCGCAAAGTTTAGCGCCTGACGCTAATTATTGCTTCCGACAGCAAACTTGGCTTTTATCGCCCCTGGAGGTGATTGGAGCGCTAAATCATGCGCTACAGACCTCTCTTAAGGCGCGAAGGCCGAGGAGCGAGGCGCTACCTCAGAGGGCGGGCGCAGCGCAGGTGCTGTCAGTTAGCAATTGAACACAGACAGTTCTTAAAGGGGAGGGTCGATCTTGCTCTGCAGCCACACCCTGCTCATTGGAACCTTGAATCTTGGCCTGGGCAGACCTGTGGCTAAATCTAGCAGCCAGACACTGTGGAGAGGGCCAGGGAGCGAGCACAGCGCTTCTGCGAGCGGGCTTTGGAGGTTCTGGTTCGCGGGGTGGAGCGCAGAAGATCCATTCTGTACCCAGAGAGTGGCAGGAGGCCTTTGCCACACGAGTACAGAAGAGTGTGGAGGGAGGTGGCTCAGAGAGTGTCCTCAAGCAGCATGGTGCCTAGGACCCATCTGCAATGTAGGAAAAAATTCAATGACCTCACTCGGGTCGTCAGGGTGAGTGCCTTTTTTTTCCAAAGCCTCTTCATCCCTCCATCTCAATCTCACTTTATGGCCAGAAGGTCTTGAAAGCCCCAATGCCCAATACTCATCCAACACCTTTGGCCCTTTCATCAAACACACATGCACATTCCACACTTTGCATACAGTAAGGGCTATTCAACCAATGGGAGGCATTTCAGGCAAGACCATGGCTGCATACAGTAAGGGCTATTCAACCATGGGAGGCATTTCAGGCAAGACCATGGCTGCATACAGTAAGGGCTATTCAACCATGGGAGGTATTTCAGGCAAGACCATGGCTGCATACAGTAAGGGCTATTCAATCATGGGAGGCATTTCAGGCAAGACCATGGCTGCATACAGTAAGGGCTGTTCAACCATGGGAGGCATTTCAGGCAAGACCATGGCTGCATATTTACTCAGACGCCGTCCTTTTTCTTGCAGGCCAAGCTGCCTCATAATAGGAGACAGCAGCAATGGACCGGTGGAGGGCGGCCTCAGCTGCAACCCCTCAGTGATCTTGAGGAGCGCGTCCACAGGATTGTGGCAAGCCGGATGATTGGTCCCGTCGCCACTGGAGATGCTGACCCCGTTCTGGACAGCAATGGTAAGGTCATCACCTTTTTGTCCTCTCTCCTTCCACTTGTTCCTCACAACAGCAGCGTTGACACTTTCAATCCAAATCACTAAATCGCTGCACTCATGACTCCCTTGCTGCCACCCTGTCCTCACGCTAAAGCCACTCTTGTACCTCCCTGCTTTCAGATGGTGATTCACCAGGTGAGGAGACGGGCCCTCAAGCTGCCAGTGAGAGTGAAGCTGAAGGCGAGGAGAAAGGGAAAGCCAGACCATCAGTGCCACCCTCTATTGAGGCAGCCCATGCCCACACTGGGAACACACCTTCCTTGGAGGGGAGCAGAGTGGAATGGCCTGATGCGGGTGAAGTTCCAGGACCCATCGGGCTGCAGCAACGCAATGGGGGTAGGGAAGCTCTGGGGCCTTCTCCCCAGAGGGAGAGTATGGCTTTGAGTCCTGCTGCACTGGACGCAGAGGAGGAGCGGGTCCTCGCTGAAATAAGTGCCCAGGTGGAGCACAGGCACAATGAGCTCATGGCTGCAGTGGCAAGGTTGCCCGAATCCATTGAATCACTGGCAAGGAGGGTGGAGCACTTCGCTGTAGCACAGGCGGCTGCCACGCAAATGCTTAGTGCTGCAATGCAGTCAGTGGCTGGTCTCATGCAGATGCAGATTGATGCCACACGAGCACTGACTGCTGCCACCCTCGCTAGATCGGGCAGATTTCCCCGGGACTCTCACCGCACCGCAGCAGGCCAGCAATCTTTGCTCCATCAGATTGCTCCGGATGCTGAAGTGCTGCCCCGTGGGTGTGCCAGTGTGTCAGTCGAGCAAGGAATAGCTGTCCTCTCTCAAGATGACAGCATTCCTGCTGCCACCACTGGCACTTCTCCACTGCAGTTGCCACCACCTGCAGGACAGACTGCTGCCACCCATGCAGAGTTAGCGCAGTCAGCAGCCGGGCCCTGCAGGCCCAGAGCTGGTCCAGGCCATCCCTCAAGGGCATCTGCAGTCTCAGTTTCTGACACTCAGCAGCCTTCCCCCAGCCTTGCTCCAGCCACTGGGGTCCCATTATGGAGGCGCTGCAGGGTGGGAAGGGGGAATTTCGCAAGGGAAGCAGATCACCCTCGAAGGGCAAAAAGTAGGAGGTGTGGCAAAATGTTTTTCATTGTTTTATTGAAGGCTGAGGTTCGTGGTCAAATTTTTTAACTGTTTTGGACATTGTCTCCAGGTTGTGAGAGCCAGTTATGCGAATGACTGCTTTTTTTGTGTTTCTTTCTATTACTTTGTCATGCGGAAATGAGACACACAGAGTTTGTGAAATAAAGAAGTGTCTGTATTCAAAATGTACTTGTTTGGTCTTTGCAATCATTGTTGCCTTGACCGGCTTAGGGGTTGCGGGATGGTTTCATTCAGTTTGTTTGAATGACAGAAGCCATTTCCTCAGAGGGGGCTTAGAAGCAACTTGCTATGAGCCTTTGATGGACAGCCCTTCCACTTTTTGCCTCCCTCCCGCCTTGGTGCTGCTGATGATCCTCCTCCTCATCTTCCTCCTCCTCTTCCTCCTCCTCCTCTGCTGGTGCTCCAATGCCTGGTGGCATTGGCTGGGTCCTGAGGATTGCAAGGTTATGCAGCATGCAGCACACAACAACAAAGTGGGAGACTCGCTCAGGCGAGTAATGCAAGGCTCCTCCAGACTGGTCCAGACAGCGGAACCATTGCTTGAGCATGCCGATTGTGTGCTGAACGATGTTCCTGGTAGCTTGATGGCTCTTGTTGTATCGTAGCCCAGCAGGGTTGCTGGGCGAACGGAGCAGTGTCATCAGCCAGTTGCACAGAGGATATCCCTTGTCCCCAAGAAGCCAACCTCCTGTGATGTGGTGCTTGGAAAAGGTCTGCCACAGAAGTCTGGTGCAGGATGAAGGCATCATGGCTGCTGCCAGGAAAGTCGGCATTGACAGCGAGTATCAGCTGTCTGTGGTCACAGACCAACTGGACGTTTAAGGAATGGAAGCCCTTTCGGTTGTGGTAATCCTCGGCATTCTCTTGCAGCGCCCGCAAAGCCACATGCATGCAGTCAATGGCGCCCTGCACCATGGGGGAGTCCGCTATCATCGCAAAGCCCATTGCGCATTCTTGCTGCTTGTCCGGGGTCATGGGGAAAGAGATGTACTCTCGTCTCCTTTTAAAGAGGGCATTTGTTACCTGACGGATGCAGCAATGCACCTGGGAGATATTGGCGATGTCCCCAGTAGCTGATTGAAATGAGCCGGTGGCATAAATGCTGAGAGCGACTGTTATCATCATTGCCACTGACAGAGACGTACTGCTCCTCAGTTGAGGCTGCAGATCTGGCTGAAGCAGGTGGCAGTACTCAGTGACCACCTCCTTGCTGAAGCACAGCCTTCACAAACAATGCTCCTCAGACATATTAATGTAAGAGAACTGTTGGCGAAAAACCCTGGGAGGGTAAGGCCTCCTGTACCGAGGCCTGTTGGCCCTCCTCTGTCTGGCCATGATTGCCACTCTCTCTCTGCGTCTCTGTGCCCTCCGAATGTGATGGAGAAGGACGACGTTCCCATCCATTGCAGCCCCCATAGTATCTGGGCAATCAAAGTTATGAAGGTCAAAAAGCAAAGTACCTGCAAAGTTATGGTCAGAAGCCAAAACTACCTCAGACAGCGTTGACTCAATGCAGCAGTCTCTCTTTCTCTCTTCGTCTCTCTGAAAATCTCTCTCTCTCTCAGAACGAGTGGTGCAAAAATGGCGACCACACAAAAGTCAGGAAGAGGCCCCCTTTAAATAGCGCCCCCCCAGCCCAACAGTGACTGGGAAGCATTCCAGTCAACCTGTCGTTGGTAGCGGCAGGCGGAAAGGAGGGGGGCACCTCTCAATTTCCAGTCCGGGGCGCCCCAAGGGCGTTGCATTCTCAAATGACGTCAAGATCTGCGTGCGCAGGAGATTGGGTGATATTGTTTAGCGCCGCCACAAAATGTCCGGTCAATTTCACGAGAGGCACAGATATCGCCGCGCCCGGGCGCTAGTTGCTTTGCGCCCCACTTAGCGCCCTCTTAAGGTGCTAATGGGTGGCGCTACCAACTGATTTTTTCCCTCTTGGAGTCTGGGTATTATCCTGGTAAACCTATGCTGCACTCCCTCCAAGTCCAATATATCCTTCCTAAGGTGCGGTGCCCAGAACTGCTCACAGTGCTCCAGGTGTGGTCTAACCAGGGCTTTGTACAGCTGCAGCATAACTTCTACCCCCTTGTATTCTAGTCCTCTAGATATAAAGGCCAGCATTCTATTAGCCATTTTGATTATTTTCTGTACTTGTTCATGCCATTTTAATGATCTATGTACCTGGACCCCCCAAGTCTCTTTGGACTTCCACTGTTTTTAGCTTGTCACTATTTAGAAAGTACCCTGTTCTATCCTTTTTATCATACATAGATACATAGAAGATAGGAGCAGGAGTAGGCCATTCGGCCCTTCGTGCCTGCTCCGCCATTCGATGAGATCATGGCTGATCCTTTAATTCAGTATCCCGTCCCCGCCTTCTCTCCGTAACCCTTAACCCCTTTTGCCCGTAGAAATATATCTAATTCCCTCTTAAATATATTTAATGAGCTGGCGTACACTGCCCTCTGTGGCAATGAGTTCCACAGGTTCACCACTCTCTGAGTGAAGAAATTCCCCCTCATCTCTGTCCTAAATGGTTTAGCCCTTATCCTTAAATTATGTCCTCTAGTTCTGTTCTCACCCGCCAAGGGAAACATTCCTTCTGCATCCAGTCTGTCTAGACCTGTCAGAATTTTATACACTTCTATGAGGTCCCCTCTCAATCTTCTAAACTCCAGTGTGTACATCCCTAAACTACATAGTCTCTCCTCATAGGTCATTCCCGCCATTCCTGGTATCAGCCTGGTGAATCGCCGCTGCACCCCCTCCATGGCAAGAACATCCTTCCTCAGATGAGGCGACCAAAACTGTACACAGTACTCGAGGTGTGGTCTCACCAGTGCCCTGTACAGCTGCAGCAAGGTATCCCTGTTCCTGTATTCTAACCCTTTTGCTATGAAGGCCAGCATACCGTTTGCCTTCTTGACCGCCTGTTGCACCTGCATGCTCGCCTTCAGTGACTGGTGTACAAGAACACCCAGGTCTCTCTGTACTTCCCCCTCTCCCAATCTATTGCCATTTAAATAATAATTTGCCCTCCCGTTCCTGCACCCAAGGTGGATAACTTCGCACTTGTCCACATTATAGTGCATCTGCCATTTATCCGCCCAATCGCCCAGTCTGTCCAAATCGCTCTGGAGCTTCCTGGTCTCTTCCTCTGAGCCCACCCCCCCTCCTAGTTTAGTGTCGTCTGCAAATTTGGAAATGCTGCATCCGACTCCCTGATCCAGGTCATTAATGTAAATTGTGAACAGCTGGGGGCCCAGGACAGATCCCTGTGGTACCCCACTTGTTACTGCCTGCCATTCAGAAAATGAGCCGTTTATTCCAACTCTCTGTTTTCTATCTGACAGCCAGTTCCCTATCCACGCCAAAACTTTCCCCTTTATCCCATGAGCCTCAATTTTCCATGCTAATCTTTTATGTGGGACCTTATCGAAGGCCTTTTGGAAGTCCAGGTACACCACATCTACTGGCTCTCCCCCATCTATTCTACCAGTTACTCCCTCAAAAAATTCCAATAGATTAGTCAAGCACGATTTACCCTTTGTAAATCCATGTTGACTCTGTCCTATCCTGTCCCCATTTGCTAAGTGCTCCGCTATTTCATCCTTAATGATGGACTCCAGCATTTTGCCCACAACTGATGTAAGGCTTACAGGTCTGTAATTACCTGCTTTTTCCCTACCCCCCTTTTTGAATAGTGGGGTAACGTTAGCTACCCTCCAATCCATCGGCACTGTTCCCGAGTCTAATGAATTCTGAAAAATCATCCTTAGTGCATCCGCTATCTCTAGGGCCACCTCCTTCAGTACCCTAGGATGCATGTTATCAGGCCCTGGGGATTTGTCCACCTTCAATCCCTTTAGCTTCCTTAACACCATATCCTTAGAGATATTGATTTGCGTCAGTTCCTCCTTTGCCAATGTCCCTATTTTTCCCGATATCCCAGGGAGGTTTTTTGTGTCTTCCTTCGTAAAGACTGACCCAAAGTATGCATTTAGTTGATCTGCCATTTCCTTATTTCCCATTATATATTCCCCCGTATCTGACTGCAATGGACCAACTTTGGTTTTCACCAGTCTTTTCCTTTTGATATATTTATAAAAGCTTTTGGAGTTAGTTTTTATATTTTCCGCCAGCTTGTTTTCGTAAGCTATTTTGCCCCTCTTGATCATGCCCTTTGCCCTCCTTTGCTCTATCTTAAACTGTTCCCAATCTTCCGCTCTGGCGCTTTTTTTGGCTATTTTATACGCCCTATCTTTGGATTTTATGCTGTCTCTAATTTCCCCTGTTATCATGGGGCTGTGATGATTGACATCCAACAACCAGAACCATTTTCCTTTGTGCTAGGTGTGACTCCAGCCGGAGGAGAGTTTTTCCCCTGATTCCCATTGATTTCAGTTTTACTGGGGCTCCTTGATGACACACTCGGTCAAATGCTGCCTTGATGTCACCTCATCTCTGGAATTCATCTCTTGTCTAGCTCTAGGTTCTGGGCACTTCCAACCAACAAACTGGAGGGGTTTATGCAGAAAAATGTGTCTCTGGAGATTTGCATTGCAATTAGAAATTGCAAAACCAGTCCTACAAAGTTCTATCCTAGCAGATTGTAAAAAAGGAATACCTCTGGAGGATTGCAGGATTAGAACAAGAACTTGCAGTGTTGTAGAAAAGTTCACATTTCTCAGGGCACTAATACAAACATAGCAAGAACTATAATACTGTTAAAAAAATTAGCAATTCTCACCACCAAAACGCAGGAACGACAGATAGAGGGACAAAATGATATCACTACCAAACCCAAACTGTAGAAATTTGATATCAAGAACTGCTAGAGGAATAATGAGAAACACTAAAAAGATATGTTAGGAATTTTTGAAGGTTCTGCGAATATCAGAAATCTTGCCCATGTCAGCAAAGGAGCAGTCATGCCTCAACCCATTAAATTCATCAGCAGTTCATTATGCTGATACATAGGTGAGCAGTAACTGGAACCAAGGGAATGTGTTTGTAATCAAATGAGGCAAATCTACATATTTATAGTAGTGCTGGAATCCTCTAATCCTAAGGCTCTTAACTCGGAAAAGCAAGATGTAGAATCACTTTAGGTGGAACTAAGGTGGAACTAAGAAACAAGGGGCAGAAAACACTGGTGGGAGTACTTTATAGGCCCTGTAACAATAGTTGTAGTATCAGGCATTGTATAAATCAGGAAATTAAAGGTACCTATAACAAGGCTAATATAATATTCATGGGGGAATTTAATTTTCACATAGAGTGGGCAAAGTAAATTTGCAAGAATATTGCATAGGACAAGTTCATGGAATGCATTCAAGATCGTTTTCTAGATCAGTATGTCAAGGAGCCAACTAGGGAACAGGCAATTTTAGATCTAGCATTGTGCAATGAGGCAGGGCTAATTAATAACCTGTTAGTAACGGGGCCTCTGGGGAAGAGTGATCATAATATGATGGAATTTTATATTGAGTTTGAGAGTGATTTAGTTAAGTACGAAACAAAGGTCTTAATTTGAACAAAGCAAACTACAGAGGTATGAGGAGCGAGTTGGCTAAGGTAGATTGGGAAACTAAATTAAAAGTTATGATGGTACATTAGCAATGGCAAGCATTTAAAGAATTAACTCATAATTTGTAACAAATATACATTCCCTTAAGGAATAAAAACCCCATGGTAAAATTGATCTGACTGTGGCTCACAAGGGAAGTTAAAGATAATGGCCCAGAAATTGGTGTCGGGGGCTTCCCGCGGGTGCAAGCCCCCGAACTACACTTACATAGCGCGCCGACAGTTGAAGCCTGGCCCTGCGTGGATTTCCTGTCAATGGCTCGGTTCAGCTCCCGGCGCACTGTGCTTGCATGATCCAGTGGCGTAGTTAGTTCGATGAGCCGGCTGGGATCACGTGAGCACTGGGCAACCAATCGGAGGTTGCAAAAGTTCATTCATGAGTTTTATAGTAGGAACTGTCAAACTCATGAAAACTCCGGGTGCCCAAAACAGTACTTAAACTTCAAATAAAAGTTTTAAAAAATCCCACTATTTAAATGAACTATTAATAACTGTAAAAAAAACGAAGTTAAACAATTATTCAAATTTTTGAAAAAAATAATTTTTTTAAAAATTGGGTCTAAAAATACACTTACCTCACTGTAAAGTCTTTAAAAATAATAAACCTGTGGAAAAAAAATTCTAACTTTAATTAATAGACCACTTAACCTTTAAAACTAAGTACTTACGTCTGCTTTTTTCTCACGTAAAAGCAGGAGGCCATATCACACGGGCAACCCTATAAAAAAAAAGGAATTTCAGCGCGCACACACAGACTCCTGCGTGCACGCATTCCACCTCTGAACCCTGTAGTAACCTGGGAGGTTATGAGTAACCTGATCCACCAGGTGGTGCTGTGGCAATTGGTCTCCTGAGTTAAGTCTGATCTGTACTGTTGTACTCTTTGTTTATGCTGCCTCATGGCAGAAGCTTTTATGTGCAAGGGTTGATTAAACCATGTTACGGAGTTAACCTGTGTCTGTCTCCATCTATGGCCAGCTCAAGATACCACATATGGCGACGAGAATAAAGGACGGAAGAGTTCTGGAGTATTCGGAAGAGGTGCTCAGGTTGGTTAGCAAACTAGTCAGAAAAGCACGAGGCTAGGCCGCGGGAGTTGAAACGGAGTTTGATTTTTGGGCTGAAGTGACTGGACTCCAAGGATGGCAGGAACGGTAGGCTCTGTGGCACCTTTTGACAGCAAGTCGCAGTCTTGGGAGGAGTATATTGAAATACCGAGCCATTTCTTTATGGCAAACGAGGTGGACAGTGCTGAAAAGAAAAGGGCCATTTTACTGAGTTGTGTGGGAGCGCAAACCTATACACGGATGAGGAATCTGCTGAGCCCGGAGCGGCCAGGAGAAAAATCTTTTGACGAGCTGGTGAGTCTACTAAAGAATCATTTCAATCCGAAACCTAGTGAAATAGTATAGAGATGGAAATTCAATTCGAGGATTAGGAGGCCGGAAGAAATCGTTACTGAGTATGTGGAGGAGCTTCGGAAGCTCGCACAGGACTGTAATTTTGGAAATGCGCTCACAGTCATGTTAAGGGGCAGACTAGTATGCGGAGTTAACGACGACAGTATACAGCAAAGGTTGCTGTCAGAAGAAGGATTAACGTTTGAGACGGCACTTAAAAAAGCACAAGCCATGGAGATGGCTAACAAGGACATTAAGGACTTAAACAGTATGAGCAAGGAGAAATGGAGTAAACCAGGGGGGGGAGCTGTTTTCAAGATGGAAGCTGGCGCGAAAAGTCCACCAGTCGGGGTTGGGGATTGCTACCGATGTGCCGGGATGAGCCATTATGCA
This sequence comes from Somniosus microcephalus, assembly GCF_052327205.1. Lineage (NCBI taxonomy): Eukaryota > Metazoa > Chordata > Chondrichthyes > Squaliformes > Somniosidae > Somniosus > Somniosus microcephalus. The sequence continues at coordinate 200,008,725 of NC_140988.1, forward strand.
AAGGACTGCAGGTTTGCAAAGGCAAAGTGCCACAATTATGGAAAAATAGGGCACTTAAAGAAAGTCTGTAAAAGGGCAGTGAGTGAGAGAAGCAGTGCTAAAGGGGCAAAGCATGCAAAAGGGGGGAGGGAGAAGTACACAAAGTGGGCAAATTACATACAAGAGGAGGAAGAGTCTAGTGAGTCTAGTGAGGAGGTTTTCACTGTATACAGTATAGACACTTCAAGGCCCAACGTACCCCCTCTCACTCAGTATTTGATAGTGAACGGAGGTCAAGTAAAGTTTGAGATTGACACCGGATGTAGTGTAACCATAATGTCGCAGACTGAGTATGCCAAGCTATGGGGGGAAGCAAAAGTACCAGAGCTAGGTACATGCCCCATTAGTCTCAAAACCTACACAGGACAGAAGGTGGACATTTTGGGGCCGGCCGAAGTACAAGTGGAACACAAAGGAGTCACCAAAGAGCTTACGGTGGTAGTGGTAGCAGGGTCAGGGCCAAACCTGTTAGGGCGAGGGTGGATCAGTGAGTTGAGTGTGGACTGGCAGGCAATGAATAAAATGGAGGACAGTACAGAGGCACTGCAAGAAGTGCTGATGAAGCATGAGTTAGTGTTCAAGGACAAACTGGGCACCTTAAGGGGAGCCACAGCCAAGATTCATGTAGCCAGTGATGCCACGCCTCGTTTCTTTAAACCAAGGTCGGTACCTTTTGCAATGAAAACCAAGGTTGAGGCGGAACTAGATCGCCTGCTAAGGGACAAAGTAATAGAACCAGTGAAATTTTCAGACTGGGCGGCACCAATAGTCCTGGTATTGAAGCCCGACGGTAACGTAAGGGTGTGTGGTGACTATAAGTTAACAGTGAACAGAGTATCATCACTGGAACAGTACCCCATTCCGAGAATGGAGGACATGTTAACATCGCTCGCTGGGGGAGAAAGATTCAGCAAACTGGACATGAGTCATGCGTATCAGCAGATATTGCTAGATGAAGAATCAAAAAAGTTCGTCACAGTGAACACGCACAAGGGGCTGTTCACGTATGCCAGGTTGCCATTTGGTGTCAGTTCTAGCCCAGCAATATTCCAACGGACTATGGAGGGCATTCTGCAGGGCATTCCAAAGGTGGCCGTGTACTTAGATGATATTCTGCTAACAGGAAGTGATGATCAGGATCACTTAAAAACACTGGACAAAGTGCTACAGCGGCTGGAAGAGGCGGGGCTACACCTGAAACGGAGTAAGTGTAGTTTCATGGAGAAGGAAGTTACATTCCTGGGACATCGGCTGGGTGCCACAGGCCTCCATCCATTACCAGGGAAAGTGCGGGCAGTGCAGGATGCACCTGCACCCACCTCAGTGACTGAACTGAAAGCCTATCTAGGGCTCCTGAATTATTATAACTGGTTTCTTCCAAACTTATCAATGCTGCACAAACTGCTGAGAAAGGTGGAGCCATGGCGTTGGGGGCCAGAGCAAACGAAAGCGTTTCAGCAGTCAAAGGAGCTACTTCAGTCCAGCAGGGTGTTGGTGCATTACGCCGAGAAGAAGGAGCTGATAATGTCCTGCGATGCATCACCCTATGGAGTGGGGGCAGTGTTGGCCCACCGCATGCCAGATGGAGCAGAAAGGCCCATCGGGTTTGTTTCACGCACGCTCACAGCTGCGGAAAAGAACTATTCACAGCTTGATAACGAGGGGTTGGCCATTATATTTGGAGTAAAGAAATTCCATAAGTACATATATGGGAGGAAGTTTGTAATCAGTACTGACCACAAGCCTCTTATTAGCTTACTGAATGAGATGAAAGTGGTGCCTCAAATGGCATCACAGAGAATAATGAGATGGGCATTAATACTAAGAGCCTATGAATATGTGATCACGTACAGAGCCGGCAAGGAAAACGGGAACGCGGATGCTCTCAGCCGCCTGCCCCTCTCAAAATCTCCTCGCAGTACTTCCCCTGCGGAGCACGTCCTGATGCTGGATCAGGGGATCAGTCCCCTGATGACTTCAGTGCAAATCCAGGGCTGGACAGCCAAGGACCCCGTTCTGTCAAGGGTCCGTGAGTATGTGTTGAAAGGCTGGCCAGATCACCGTGAGGGACCGGAGTTCGCGCCGTACAGACAGAGACAGCACGAGCTCAGTGTCCAAGATGGATGTGTGCTATGGGGAGCACGCATCATAGTCCCAGAGCGGGGACGCTCTACTTTGATGGAACAGTTGCATCAATCGCACCCAGGAATGACTAGAATGAAAGGACTGGCTAGCAGCTACCTGTGGTGGCCTAACTTGGATGCTGAAATTGAGTCAAAGGTAAAATCATGCACTATATGTCAGGAACAGAGGAAAGCACCTGCCGGGGCACGACTCCATCCCTGGGAGTGGCCCAGCAAACCCTGGAGGAGAATTCACATAGACTATGCGGGGCCTTTTATGGGCAAAATGTTTTTGGTGCTGGTTGACGCTCACTCAAAGTGGATCAACGTTTATCCAGTGAGCTCTGCAATGACTGATGCCACACTGAATTGTCTCAGGAACAGCTTCAGCACGCATGGTATTCCAGAAATGATTGTATCCGACAATGCACAGTGTTTTGTTAGTGAAGGGAGCAAGGAATTCATGGTAAGGAATGGAATCACACATGTCACCTCGGCTCCATATCACCCAGCCTCAAATGGGTTAGCCGAGCGAGCCGTGCAGACTTTTAAAGAGCTCATGAGGAAGAGCTCAGGTGACACCCTGGAGACCAAGCTCAATAGAGCCTTGTTTAGTTATCGTATAACACCCCAAGCTGCCACAGGGCTTTCTCCGGCTGAGTTGATAATGGGGAGAAAGTTGCGGTGCACGTTAGACCTGATACACCCAGATCTCAAAAGCAAGGTTGAGACAAAACAAACAAACCAAAAAGCGTACCATGACAAACATACTAAAGCTCGCCATTTCGCCATAGGGGCCTCTGTGTACATCCGGAACTTCGGTTATGGACCTAAATGGATACCAGGACTAATCCAGGACATTACAGGACCTGTGTCGTACTCCGTGTTACTTGGGGATGGTCGAGGGGTTTGTCGGCATGTGGATCAGCTTTTCAGCCGGCAGCAGGGGGAACTGCCTCAGATGGAACAAAGGGCAGTAGAGGAGGCTGTTCCAGGGCCCAGCACGGCTTATAAGCTGCCAGTGGACACTGGTACTGCCAGGCCACAGCAGGACAGAGTAAAACCAACATCAGAGACTACTCCAATCTCAAGTGCGAATGAATCTGAGAATCCACCACAAGTGGAATTAAGACGTTCACAAAGGATTCGCAAGCAACCAGAAAGACTTATACAAACCTGTTAAATTAGTCAGGGGTTAACCATGGTTAGAGCATACTGGTTAATTAAAACGTAGTACCTAGTAAGGGTTATTGTTTAAGAATTGCATACGGCAATCTTAAGGGGGGAGGAGTGTAGTAACCTGGGAGGTTATGAGTAACCTGATCCACCAGGTGGTGCTGTGGCAATTGCTCTCCTGAGTTAAGTCTGATCTGTACTGTTGTACTCTTTGTTTATGCTGCCTCATGGCAGAAGCTTTTATGTGCAAGGGTTGATTAAACCATGTTACGGAGTTAACCTGTGTCTGTCTCCATCTATGGCCAGCTCAAGATACCACAAACCCCTTGGTTCAGAGGAAAGGAAATGCCGGTTTTCCGCGCATGCGCTGTGCATGCTGAAAACCGGCACTTCCATCGGGCCCACACATGAGTACACAGTGCTTACTCACGTGTTGGGACCCGAATTACTGGGCCAATAATAGTTTAGAAAGGAAGAGGCGTATAACGTTGCCAAAAAGAATAGTAAGCCTAAGGATTGACAGGATTTTAGAATTCAGCAAAGGATGACCAAAAAATTGATAGAGAGAAATTTGAATTCGATAGTAAACCAGCAAGAGACATAAAAACAGATTGTGTAAGCCCTCTGAACTTGCAGCACTCCATTCTCTCAGATCCAACCCCAACATTGTCATTAAACCTGCTGACAAGGGTGGTGCTGTTGTTGTTTGGCAAACTGACCTCTACCTAGCGGAAGCTGAAAGCCAACTCTCCGACACCTCCTCGTACCTCCCCCTGGACCATGACCCCACTACCAAACATCAAGCTATCGTTTCCAAGACTGTCACTGACCTCATCTCCTCTGAAGAATTTCCCTCCACAGCCGCTAACCTCATAATAATTCCCCAACCCCGCACAGCCCGCTTCTACCTAATTCCCAAGATCCACAAACAGGACTGCCCTGGTAGACCCATCATTTCAGCCTGCTCTCATGCAACAGAACTTATCTCTTCCTATCTCGATTCTATTTTTTCTCCCCTTGGCCAGTCTATTCCCACCTACATCCGCGAACCTTTGGACGCCCTCCACCACTTTAACAGTTTCCAGTTTCCTGGCCCCAACTGTTTCCTTTCCCACTACACCTCCACCCCCCACCTCAAAAAATATTGTCAAACAACATTTCCCTTTCATGTCTTCCCAATCATATTATAATTTTCTAAGTGCCCTGTTACCATATCCCTAATAATAGATTCTAGCATTTCCATACTACTGATGTAAGGCTAACTGGTATCTATTTCCCTTCTTTCTCTCACTCTCCTTTCTTGAATAGCAGAGATACATTTCCTACCTTCCAGTTCAGGGAGACCATTCTAGAATCTATGGAATTCTAGAAGATCAAAACTAATGCATCCACTATCTCTGTAGTCCCCTCTTTTAAAACCCTAGGATGCAGGCCATCATGACCAGAGGATTTGTTTGCTTTTAGCCCCATTAATTTCACCAGTACTATTCTTTTACTAATATTAATTTCTTTAAGCTCCTCATTCTCACTAGACTCTTGGCTTCCCACCATTTCCAGAATGGTTTTGTGTCTTCTTCCATGACAGATACAAAGATTTTGTTTAATGTTTTTGCTATTTCCTTATTCCCCATTATAATTTCTCCTGCCTCTGCCTTTAAGGGACCCACATTTACTTTAGCTAATCTCTTCCTATTTACATACCAATAGAAGCTTTTACAAAAGAAACAGAAAATGCTGGAAATACTCAACAGGTCAGGCAGCATTTGTAGGGAGAGAAACAGAGTTAACATTTCAGGTCAATGACGCTTCATCAGAACTGGAAAAGGTTGGTGATGTAACAGGTTTTTAAGCAAGTTTAGGGGCAAGGAGAGGGAGGAGGGGTGGAAAGAACAAAAGGGAAGGTCTGTAATAGGATGGCAGGAAGGAGAGATTCAGGGTGCGATCTTGTCAGCCCTGGGGAGGCGGGTATGGAGGCGGGACTGCTGGGAAAATGGCAGAATTTGGGGGCAGCGAATACAGTGTACTAAATTGCAAGAAGTACAAGTAAATTGCTGTTTCACCTGGAAGGAGTGTTTGGGGTCCTGGTCAGTGGGAAGGGAGGAGGTAAAAGGGCAGGTGTTGCATCTCCTGCGCTTCCACGGGAAGGTGAAGGGGAAGGTATGTTGGAGGTGATAGAGGAATGGACCAGGGTGTCGCGGAACGAAAGGTCCCTTTGGAATGCTGAAAGGGGAGGTGAGGAGAAGATGTGTTTGGTGGTGTGATCATGCTGGAGGTGGCGGAACTGGCGGAGGATGATCTGTTGAATGTGACGTCTGGTGAGGTGAAAGGTGAGGACAAGGGGAACCCTGTCGTGGTTCCGGGAGGGAGGGGAACAGGTGAGAGCAGAAGTGTGGGATATAGAACGGACATGGTCAAGGGCCATGTCATCCACAGTAGAGGGGAATCCTCGGTTGAGGAAGAAGGAAGACATGTCGGAAGCATTAGTTTGGAAGGTGGCATCGTCAGAGCAGATGCGGCGGAGATGGGGAAACTGAGAGAATGGAATAGAGTCCTTATAGGAAGCAGGGTGGGAGGAACTGTAGTCCAGGTAGCTGTGGGAGTCAGTGTGCTTATAGTGAATGTTTGCCAATAGCCTATCCCCCCAGAGATGGAGACAGAGAAGTCAAGGAAGGGAAGGGAAGAGTCGGAGATGGACCATTTGATGGTGAGGGGAGGGTGGAAATTGGAAGCAAAGTGAATGAAATTTTCTAGTTCAGGGCAAGAGCAGGAAACGGCACTTATATAGTCATCAATGTATCGGAAAAAGAGGTGAGGGAGGGGACCTGAGTAGGACTGGAACAAAGAATGTTCCACATATCCCATGAAAAGGCAGGCATAGCTAGGACCCATGTGGGTTCCCATAGCAACACCTTTAATTTGGAGTAAGTGAGTAATGGTAAAGGATAACAAACTGAGAAGAACCTTGACAAGGTACAGACTTAGCGAACATAGCCTAGCGATCGAAAAAGGCAGACACAGGCAGACCAGGCTGCCAAGAGAAGACAGGATATGCCCTCACTGCAGTCAGGGAGTAGTGGAGACAGAGATGCACTTCCTCACAGCCTGTGGAAAATATCAGGGCATCAGGGAGAATTTCTACCAAAAATTCTCACAAATATGCCCTGAATTCAGAAATCTGAATGACAACCAAAAACTCCCATTCCTACTGGGGGAGGAGAGAAGCTGTGTAACACTGGCGGCACACTATGTTACAGCTTGCCATGAACAGAGGGACAACCAGTAAACTAAGAAAAGAGTATATATAAACAATGCGAATGTATATTTATACACTCAGGGATATACCTGTTTATACACTGTATGAATAGAACTGCGTTTATGTGTTCAACCATAAATGCATTTTGATGCTTTGGCAACATAAGATGTACCTTATCATGCCAATAAAGCAATTTGAATTGTGAGTAATAAGGGCTGACATACCATTTGCTTTCCTAATTTTTTGCTGTAACCTTCTGTGATTTGTGTACAAGGACACCCAGGTCCCTCTGAATACAAACACTTCCTGATCTCTCTACATTTAAAAAATATTCTGCTTTTCTATTTTCCCTACCAAAGTGGATAACTTCACATTTCTCCATGTTAAATTCCATATGCCATATTCTTGCCCACTCACTTAACCTGTCTATAATCCCTTTGCAGCCTCTTTGTATCCTCCTCACAACTTACTTTCCCACCCAGCTTTGTATCATCAGCAAACTTGGATACATTACACTTGGCCCTCTCATAAGTCATTGATGTAGATTATAAATAGTTGGGCCCCAAGCACTGATCCTGACGGTACTCCACTAGTTATGGCCAGCCAACCTGAAAATGTCCCGTTTACTCCTACTCTCTGTTTTCTGTCCGTTAAACAATCCTGAATCCATGCTAGTATATTACCCCCAATCCCATGAACCCTAATTTTGTGTGTGGCACCTTATTGAATGCTTTTTTGAAAATTCAAATAAACTACAACCACTGGGTCTCCCTTATCTACCCTGCTAGTTACAACCCCAAAGCCGGACAAGGCAGCAATGATTCTAAAGGCCAAACTTGTACATTTTGAATACAAAAACTTTTTCATTTTACAAACTCTGTGTATGTCATTTCTTCATGACAAACTAATAGAAACAAACACAAAAAAATCATTAATTAACATAACTGCTTCTCACAACCTGGAGATAATGTCCAATACACTAAACAAAAGTTTGAACACAAACCTCGGCCTTTAATAAATAAAATTCCCAACATTTCATCACACCTCATACTTTTTGTCATTCGAGGGTGATCTCCTTCCCTTGCACACTTCCCCCCTTCCTGCCCCACTGCTCCTCCATAATGGGGCCCCAGTGGCTGCAGCAAGGCTGGTGGAAACCTGCTGATTGTCAGAACCTGAGACTACAGATGCCCTTGAAGGACGGCCTTGACCAGCTCTGGGCCTGGAAGGTCCGGCTGCAGACTGCACAAAATCTGCATGGGCTGCAGCAGTCTGGGCTACAGGCGGTGGCAAGTGCAATGGGGAAGTGACAGTGGTGGCAGCAGGAATGCTGTCATCTTGAGAGACGACAGTAGCTCCCTACTCGACCGACACACTGGCACTCCCACGGGGCATCACATCAGCATCTGGAGCAATCTGCTGGACCACAGATTGCTGGCCTGCTGCGGCGCGGTGAGAGTCCCGGGGAAATGTGTCCGAACCAGCGACAATGGCAGCAGTCAGTGCTTGCGTAGCCTCAATCTGAGTCTGCATGAGAGCAGTCTGCGATTGGATCACGGCAGCCAGTGACTGAATTACAGCACTAAGCATTTGCGTGGTATCCGCCTGTGCTACAGCGAAGTGCTCCACACTCCTTGCCAGTGATTCAATGGATTCCGGCACCCTTCTCACTGCAGTGTGCATGTCCACCGCCTGGTTGTTCATTTCAGCGATGAGCCGCTGCTCCTCTGCGTCCAGTGCAGCAGGACTCGCTGGCCTACTCGCCCTCCGGGGAGAAGGTCCCCGATCTTCCCTAGCCACATCGCGTTGCTGCAGCCCGCTGGGTCCCAGAGCTTCACCCTCATCAGACCCTTCCCCCCTGCTCCCCTCCAGGGAAGACGTCATCCCAGTGTGGGCATGGGCTTCCTCAGGAGAGGGTGGCGCTGAGGCTCCAGCTTCCTCTTCCTCCTCGGCTGCTGCTTCGCTCCCACTGGCAGCTTGAGGGCCCGCCTCCTCAGCTGGTGAATGACCATCTGAAAGCAGGGAGGTACAAGAGTGGCTTTAGCGTGAGGACAGGGCGGCAGTAAGGGAGGAAGGAGTGGAGCGATTTAGTAAGTTGGATTGAAAGTGTCAAATGCTGGTGTTGTGAGGTAAAAGTGGAATGAGAGAGGAGAGAAAGCTGATGACCTTACCATTGCTGTCCCGAACGGGGTCGACCTCTCCAGGGGCGACTGGACCGATCACCTGGCTTGCCACAATCCTGCGGACGCGCACCTCAAGGTCGCTCAGGATTTGCAGATGAGGCCGCCCTCCACCCGTCCGTTGCTGCTGTCTCCTGTTATGAGATAGCATGGCCTGCAAGGAAAAGGACAGCGTCTAAGTAAATATATAGCCATGGTCTTGCCTGATGTGCCTCCCATATGTGAATAGCCCTTACTGTATGCAGCCATGGTCTTGCCTGATGTGCCTCCCATAATTGAATAGCCCTTACTGTATGCAGCCATGGTCTTGCCTGATGTGCCTCCCATAATTGAATAGCCCTTACTGTATGCAAGGTGTCGAATGTGCATGTGTGTTTCATGAAAGGGCCATAGTATTTGGATGAGTGTTCGACATTGGGGTTTTAAGACCTTCTGGCCATAGAGTGAGGTTGAAATGGAGGGCTGGAAATGTATTGGAAAAATAGCCACTCACCCTGACGACCTGAGTGAGGTTGTTGAACTTTTTGCGACATTGAGTATGGGTCCTGGGCACCATGCTCCTGGAAGAGACGTGCTGAGCCACCTCCCTCCACACTCTTCTGTAGTGGTGCGGCAAAGGCCGCCTGCCACTCTCTGGGTACAGTATAGATCTTCTGCGCTCCATCGCGCCAACAGAGCCTCCAAGGCCCACTCGCTGAAGCACTGAGCTCGTTCTCCCACCCTCTCCATAGTCCTTGGCTGGAGAATGTAGCCACAGGCTGAGATTCAAGGCTCCAATGAGCAGGGTGTGGCTGGAGAGCAAGATCGACCCTCCCCTTTAAGAACTGGCCAGCGCCAGTGTGTCTGTGTTCCATCGCTAACTGACATCACCTGCGCTGCGCCTGCACTCTGAGTTAGCGCCTCGCTCCTCAGCCTTTGCGCCTTAAGACAGGTGTGCAGCGCCTGATTTAGCACTCCAATCACCTCCACGGGCAATAAAGGCCAAGTTTGCAGTCGGAGGCGGTAATTAGCGGCAGGCATTAAACTTTGCACCCGGCCGATAATCGCGCCCCAAATGGGGCGATACCGAATTTCCCCCCTCAAGAAGTCTTACTGCAATTATATAGGGCCTTGGTGAGACGACACCTGGAATATTGTGTACAGTTTTGGTCTCCTTACCTAAGGAAGGATAAACTTGCCATAGAGGGCGTGCACCAAAGGTACACTAGACTGATTCCTGGGATGAGGAGAGATTAATTAGACTAGGCCCATTTTCTCTGGAGCTTTGAATTTAGAAGAACGAGAGGTGATATCATTGAAACCCATAAAATCTCAAAAGGATTGATTTTTGGCTACTAATGGAATCAAGGGGTATGGGGACAGTGCGGGAAGGTGGATTTGAGGTAGAAGTTCAGCCTTGATCTTATTGAATGGTGGAGCCGGCTCAGCGGTGGTATCAGCGAACACAAATCTCCTGGAAAGTTGTTGCGGGTATGTTGATGTTCTCTAATGTCCTGGAATTAACATGGTTGTTACATGCAGGAGGAACTGTTTGTCTGTGTGTGTGTGTCTGTATGTGTGTGTGTATAGTAACAGGACTGATGTTGTATTAATAAAATTCTGTTGACTTCTATATATATATAATAAAAGCAAGTGATAAACAAACTGTACATTACTTTTAGATGTAATCATGCTGCAGTCCTCAGAAAGATTTTTTTAATTGTAAGAGTGCCATATTTGGCTGCAGAAACACTCAAAACACTCATTCACAGGTGTTGTATTAGATATTTGACTGAGTAGCAATTGTTTAGCATTGCCAGTTCAAATCCTGCAGTTATGAAAAAAATTGTAGAAATTAGTCATTTTTGGTAGCATTTAAATACTGGATAGGTGTGGATACAAAATGTTAATATTAACTATCAAGTTAACATGGTTCTAGATAAACAGCAACCTAAGGCTAGATCCAGCCCTATTCTGTGCATTGTAATGGGATACTGGTTGTGTTGAATCACTGGTCTCTAGCAGATGAATACACATAGCATTTCCTGTCATAAAATGCACAAAGAGCTCTGTCATGAGAAACAGTTGCAAAGGGGCAATACTTCATGTCATCAGTATTTTGCTTCAGGTGCAATGGAGAGGACAGGCAGCTGCAGAGTCCAAACAGAAAGCATAACAGAGGAACAATCAGTTACGGAGCTGACAATCACAGCAACCTTGAATAAATCTTCATTGGAGATTTTGGGATCAGCACATGAACTCTCAAATACAATATAACAATGAGCTATTTAATGATATAACATGTAGCATTGGGACTTTCTGTGCTTCTCTTTGTGAAAAACAGCTTGCTATAACACCCACAAACGTGCTGATCATACAATATGGTGACCCTTTTTCTTCTGGGTCCCAGTGGACTGTGCCAGCTGGTTATATACTCTGTTTAATGACATCACATATATTTTTGTGTTCTGGATTATAAGGAGGTCTGACAAAAAATATTCACGTAGTGGCATATGGATTGACAGGAAAAAAAATTGAGAACTGCATAAAATTCCCAGTGTATTTTCATATTTTTGACTTTTACAAAATGTTATCCGATTCCTCTTTAGCATTTTAGGAATTCCTGTATTAAATCATTTCTTTAGACTCGATTGTCAAGTGGGAACTAAAAGGTTTGTTTATTTATGCGATACTTTGAATAATTTTGATGCTGGTGCTTAAAGCAAAGTATGTAGCAATTCATTATACAGGGTACCTTTAGAAAAAGGACGACATTTGGCATTAGAAGTTGGCAGCAATTCATCATTCCAAATATAGTAGATTCTTTCTATAAGGATTCCTCAGAGCCAGACAAAAATTGTGTTATGATGTTGAATATGAGAGATTTACACCATTTCTGAATGAGGAAGAAGCAATGGGGTCAATTTTTATCTTCACCGCCTGGGCAGTAATCTGGCAGGACAGGTTATACATCATGGCTGACTATCACTCCATAACAGGAAGGCGATCTGGTCTGCCAGATTATCGCCCAGGCTGTGAAGATCAAAATGTATCCCAGTGTATTATTGATAGAGTTATAGGCCCCGATCTTGACAGGGGTGGGTTCTGTAGGTGGGGGCGTGGAGATTCGGATGGGAAACCAGGAAGTCTGGATATCCCCGCATGCTTTGGAGTTTTAGGAAGTCTGGGTTTCTTCACATGCTTTGGAGTTTTAGGAAGTCTGGGTTTCTTCACATGCTGTGGAGTTTTAACTCAACAGCGTACGTCTTTTTTCTTTCCCAGTATCCTTGCCCGGAAGGCAGCCTGATTGACAAGCTTGGCTTCCAGATGGGCAGAGAGCACGCCAGAGCAGGCTGCAGCTGCTAGTGGGAGCATGGGGGGGGGGGTTTGATACCCAATCCTGGAGGTGGGGTTGGGGGGGGGTATCCGGTCCCCAAGCCCGTGGGCGGTGGGGTCGTCTTTGTAAGGGAGGAGTCTGATGGGTGGGGGGTTCCGATCCAAGGGAAGAAGGTAAGCTTGGTGGGCCGAGGGGAAGCACTCCTGTTCCACTTGGCCCACAAACAGTGCCATAAAGGCATTTACCTTCTCCCCAAACATGTCCTCGCCTCTCTTGAGCTGCCGAATTTCCCGAGGCTTGGGAAACCCGGACAGCCAGGGTTAAACCTGCAAAGTAGATTAAATCAGAGGCTGACAGCATCATTAAAATATTTAAATTGCCAACCCGCCTCCTGGGAGCAGGTTGGCTGCCCGCCCGCTGCCCCACCTCAGTTAAACCTGGAAGTGAATGGTTTGGAGGCAGGTTGGGGTCGGACTTGAGATTTAAATTTTTTTTAACATCTCACCTGATCACAACCCACCCGTTTTTGGATGTTAAAATTTGCTCCATAGGTTTTGGATGAAGTGTATTCTTGTGGAGTGCCAGAAGCTGTGCGAAGCCAGAGGACCAAAGTGTTCCCGATTGTGTGTAGAATCCTTTTATAGAAAATATCAGGTCTCTCAACTCCAGGGAGCAGGGACTTCATGAGACAAATATATTTGTGAAAAATGCACCACCTTAACCATAGGAAATGGTGGTGTATATATACAAACAATTGCTGGGAGAAGGTGATTGTAGTTATATAGTCAAACACTGTATCATTTTTAATTAAAAGCAATTAATTATATGACAATAGTCTGTGGTCTGAAAAATGGTTGTGATGTCTAGCTGCTAATATGGAGTTGTGTTTCCAGCCACTGGTTACCATGGTCCCTATAGTAATCTGGGATGTAATGTTTAAGTTATCCACCAGATGGAGCCAAATATTAACGGTTCACATTCAACAGTATTTAAGGTAATGGGTCATGTATTCAATGTCCTGGTACACCAGTTAACACGGTAATGTGGCATTGCATTATGGGTATGACTCAGGGGTTGATCCTCCATCTTGGCTCGTGCAGTAAGAATTGTGTGCCTTGCCTCCAGCTTGAAAGAGATATGTTTCTCTGCTACACCATGTAAATAAACAGTTGGGTTTGTTCCTAATATCTCGCTTCTCTCAGTTTCTGACCTTACCACTCGGATATCACATATTGGCGATGAGGATAAACAGATCACATCTTGATGAAGAAAAAAAAAGAAAAGGAACACTGAATAACGGATCATGGCTGCTACGGTAGGAAAGATCTCTGCTTTTGATATTCAGACGCAGGCCTGGGATGAATACTGTGAAGTGTTGATGCATTTCTTTGAAGCAAATGATATAATTGATGTCGGAAAAAGGAGAGCTATTTTGCTCACTTCCGTGGGAAGTCAGACGTATAGTTTAATGAGAAACTTATGCAGTCCTGCAAAGCCTGGAGACAGATCATTTGCTGACTTAGTGGCCTTGCTGAAGGACCATTTCAATCCCAGACCAAGTGAGATTGTACAGCGTTTCAAATTTAATTCATGGAACAGAAAACCGGGAGAGACTGTATTGGATTATTTAGCGGTGTTGCGAAAATTGGCACACGATTGCAATTACGGCAACAACCTGAAAGACATGCTGAGAGATAGGCTAGTTTGCGGGATAATGGATGATCGAATGCAGCAGAGATTATTGTCTGAGACTGGGCTTACGTATGAAAAAGTGTTGGAACTTGCTCAAGCCATAGAGACAGCGAACCGAGATGTAAAATAAATACAAGGTTCAGACTGGGCTACTACAAAGCAAGTTGCAGGTCAGGTTATTGTGCACAAGTTAAACATGCATCAGAAACCACAACGTGAGCATGTAAAGGCATGTTATAGATGCAATGGCGATCACCTGGTGAGGGAATGCAGGTTTCTGGAGGAAGTGTGCCACAAGTGTGGAAAAAAAGGACACATAAAACGTGCATGCAGGGCAAAAGCAATCGTGGAGGAATACAAACCAAAAGGGGGAGGAAAGCAAAACCTAGGAAGAGAAGTGAAAAAACATGGAGCACATCACATCAGCGGAGAAGCTGAGAAAGAAGATGACATGTTCGTAATGCATAGTATGGTAGAGAACATTCCAAAAGTGGATCCTATCACTTTGCAACTGACAGTAAATGACTCTAAGGTCAACTTTGAAGTGGATACAGGATGCGGGGTGACCATAATGAACAGGGAGGGGTATTCAAAGTTGTGGAACCATGCAAAAGTTCCAGAGTTAAAGTCTTGCTCTATGCAGCTTAAAGCATATACCGGTGAACGAGTGGCGACATTGGGTACAGCTACTGTAACTGTGCAACACACGGACACCGTGGAACAGCTACCTGTAGTTGTAGTATCGGGTTCTGGACCAAACCTGTTAGGTCGGGGCTGGATACAAGAACTGAAATTAGATTGGGGAGCAATAAATCAAATAGAGGGAGGCAAACAGTTGTCTTTGCAAGAAGTGTTTATTGAACATGAGAACATGTTCAAGGAAGAACTTGGCACATTTAATGACCCCCCAGCTAAGATTTATGTAGACAAGGAGGCACTGCCAAGGTTTTTTAAACAACGACCTGTGCCGTATGCCATGAAGCCAAAGGTAGAGGCTGAGCTTGATCGTCTTCTAAGAGAGAACATACTGGAACCCGTGAAATGTTCAGAATGGGCAGCTCCCATTGTACCTGTTTTAAAACCGGACAATTTGGTAAGACTCTGTGGAGATTATAAATTGACAGTAAATAGGGTGTCTAAACTAGAACAGTATCCTATTCCCAAAACAGAGGATCTCTTTGCAAACCTGGCTGGAGGGAAGAAATTCACGAAGCTGGATATGAGTCATGCATACTTGCAGATTACACTAGATGAGGAATCGAAGAAGTATGTAACCATAAATACACACAAGGGTTTGTTTACCTATAACCGCTTACCATTCGGTGTCTCATCTAGTCCAGCTATTTTCCAGAGGACTATCGAGGATGTACTGCAAGGGATCCCACATGTTTCAATCTATCTGGATGACATTCTGGTGATGGGAAGAACCGGCCAGGATCATTTGAGCACTCTGAGAGAGGTACTACAAAGATTGGATAAGGCTGGGTTACGGCTCAAGAGGAGTAAGTGCACTTTCCTGGGGAATGAGGCTGTGTTCCTGGGACACAGAGTGGATGCCACCGGGCTCCATCCAATCAAGGAGAAGGTACAAGCACTGCAGGAGGCCCCAGCTCCTACCAATGTGACTGAGTTAAAAGCTTACCTGGGACTGCTAAACTATTATAACAGATTTTTACCAAACTTGGCAATGGTGTTAGCACAATGTGATGAAATATTTCATTCATCACTGCCTGTGACTGTGGTCGGTTTCAGTTTCATTTCCCTTCCCCCAGTTCCGTTTCCTCACCATTGTATTGTATATTGGAATGTGTTGTGTGTAGGGCTCCGCCCATACCTGGCCCCTATGTAAGCAAGCTCAGTCTGGCCTCATATCCAGTACTGCAACCCTCCAGATGGAAGATACCTCTCTCCACTACGCGTTACCTTCTAAGTTAATAAAAGCCTTGTTTTGTTTCGCTAACATCGAGTCTCGGAGTTATTGAGGCACATCAATTATATTAACTTATTTTTCAACACAATGGATCAACTCCTGAAACCCAAACGTTTGGATTTGGATCAGCATGCTCCGGACGCATCAGCACGCTTTGGACACTGGTTTATGTGTATGGAATCCTTCCTGGACAATTCCGCAGCCGTCAAAGATGCTACGGACGCTGTGAGCATGAAACTCGGAATTCTGCGGAATTGGGTAAGCCACCGGGTTTACCCCCTCATCCAAGACGCCGACACGTACCTGGCCGCCTGCGACATCTTAAAGGTGCATTACCAGCAGCCTACGAATGAGGTGTATGCGAGGCATCTGCTCGCTACTCGCGCACAGCGACCTGGGGAATCGGTGGAGGAGTTCCTAGGCACCCTGAAAATGCTTGGCAAAGACTGCAAGTGCCGAGATGTAAAAGCCGCAGTGTACACTGACGAGCTTGTTCACGATGCCTTTATCACAGGCCTCAGCTCCACTTACATCCGGCAAAGACTGCTGGAAAAAACGGGATTGGACCTGAAACAGGCTGCGGACACCGCGCGATCCTTGGATGTGGCCCAGAGAAACTCGGACGCCTACTCTTCAGCCTGCGCCGTCCACGCCGCCACGTGTGCACCAAGGGCGCCGCCATCTTGGAAGGCATCTTCCCCGCCCGGCAGCCCGACACCGTCGGGGCCCCGCTCTCCCCCCAGAAGCCCTACGATAGCCGCGACGCGTCGGGGATCCAACTGCTACTTCTGTGGGCAGCCAAAGCACACCAGAAACCTGTGCCCGGCGAAAGGCACCACCTGCTTTAAGTGCGGTAAGAAGGGGCACTTCGGGAAGGTGTGAAGAGGGAACCCCGCCGGAAAACCAACCGCCAGAAAACCCGCCACCGCCGCGTGCGCGCCGTGGGAGCGGCCATCTTTGACGCCATCTTGCCCGACCTCGTGGGGTCCGCCATCTTATGAGCAGACAGCGTGGACACCATCTTGTCTCGATCAGGGCCCTACAGTGGCATCGGTCACAGTGGACCAGACCAGGCCGCACCCGCTATCCAAATCAATGGTGGACATCGAGGTAAACGGGTGCAGGGTTAAATGTTTAATTGACAGTGGAAGCACGGAGAGTTTTATCCACCCTGAACTGGCACAACAACTCTCCCTAAAGGTGGTCCCTACTCAGGGTACCATCTCTATGGCTGATAAAACCCAGACATCGACCATTCTGGGTTACTGCACGGTACAATTGTCCGTTAACGGAACTGTATATGATAATTTTAAAGTATTAATCATGAAGAATCTATGTGCGAGCGTGATCTTGGGCCTGGATTTCCAGTGCAACCACCAAAGCATCACGCTCAAGTACGGTGGGTCCCAGCCGCCCCTCACAGTGTGCGGTCTGGCTACCCTGAAGGTAAAGCCGCCTTTGCTATTCGCGAACCTTACACCTAACTGCCGGCCAATAGCGACCAAAAGCAGGAGGTACAGCTGGGAGGACAGGCGGTTTATCGCGACCAAGGTAGACAGGCTCCTGAAAGAGCGCATTATTGAACGCAGCAACAGCCCGTGGCGCGCCCAAGTGGTAGTGGTAAGGGGTAGCGAGAAGAAACGGATGGTGATCGACTATAGCCAAACGATCAACAGGTACACCCAACTAGACGCCTACCCGCTACCCCGCATATCAGAAATGGTGAACCAAATCGCCCAATACCGGGTGTTCTCCACCATCGACCTTAAGTCAGCGTACCACCAGCTCCCTATCAGACCAGAGGACCGCCCGTACACCGCCTTCGAGGCGAACGGACGCCTCTACCAATTCCTCAGAGTCCCCTTTGGGGTGACGAATGGGGTCTCGGTCTTCCAGAGGGAGATGGACCGCATGGTCGACGACCACCACTTGCAGGCAACCTTCCCCTACCTCGACAACGTCACCATCTGCTGTCACAACCAGCAGGATCACGACTCGAACCTCGAGAGGTTCCTGGAAACCGCACAAAAACTCAACCTCACCTACAACGAGGAGAAGTGCGTTTTCAACACCACGCGCCTCTGCATACTAGGCAGCGTGGTGGAGAATGGGGAAATCGGACCAGACCCCGACCGATTGCGCCCCCTACGGGAGCTGCCCCTGCCCAACACTCCCAAAGCCCTGAAAAGGTGCCTGGGGTTATTTTCTTATTATTCCCAATGGGTCCCCAACTACTCCGACAAAGCCCACCCCCTCTTGAAAGCATCCTCTTTTCCGCTCTCTGCTGAGGCCCACGCCGCCTTCAAAAGCATTAAGCAGGATATTGAGCGGGCCACGCTACAGGCAGTGGACGAGAACACTCCATTTCAAGTGGAAAGTGATGCGTCTGACTTCGCCTTGGCGGCCACCCTCAACCAGGCGGGACGGCCCGTAGCTTTCTTCTCGAGGACCCTCCAAGGGCCCGAGATCAGACACTATTCCGTGGAAAAGGAGGCCCAAGCCATCGTGGAGGCAGTGCACCACTGGCGCCACTACCTAGCCGGCAAACGCTTCACCCTACTTACCGACCAGCGGTCGGTAGCGTTTATGTTCAATAATAAACAGAGGGGGAAGATTAAAAATGATAAGATTCTTAGGTGGCGGATCGAGCTCTCCACCTTCGAGTATGACATCATTTACCGGCCAGGGGCCCTTAACGAATCCCCTGATGCCCTCTCATGAGGGATGTGTGCCAGTGCCACCGGGGATCGGCAACAGACCCTCCACAATGACCTCTGCCACCCAGGGATCACGCGGCTGTTCCACTTCATAAAGTCCCGTAACTTACCCTACTCGATTGAGGAAGTTCGGTCTCTGACCAGGAACTGCCGCACTTGCGCTGAGTGCAAGCCTCGGTTCTACCGCCCAGATAGAGCCCACTTAATCAAAGCTACACGGCCCTTTGAGCGGCTCAGCTTAGATTTCAAGGGCCCCCTCCCGTCCGTCGACCGCAATGTTTACTTCCTGAACATTGTGGACGAATACTCCCGGTTCCCATTCGCCTTCCCCTGCCCAGACATGACCAGCGCCACGGTCATTAAATGCCTCAACAGCCTGTTCTGCCTGTTCGGTATGCCGAGCTACACCCATACGGATAGGGGGGCGTCCTTCATGAGTGAAGAGCTATGCCAGTACATGCTGTCCAGGGGGATTGCCACGAGCCGTACCACCAGCTACAACCCCCGGGGTAACGGCCAAGTGGAGCGAGAGAACGGGACAGTATGGAAAGCAGTCACTCTAGCTCTAAGGACCAAGGGCCTCCCTATCTCCCGCTGGCAGGAAGTCCTCTCAGATGTGCTCCATTCGATACGGTCGCTATTGTGTACTGCCACTAATGCCACGCCTCATGAACGAATGTTTGTCTTTCCCCGGAAATCCACCTCAGGCGTATCCATGCCGTCATGGCTCTCCACCCCAGGTCCGGTATTCGTGCGAAGGCATGTGAGGGGCCACAAGATGGACCCTCTCGTGGAGCCAGTGTACCTACTCCACGCCAACCCCCAATACGCATATGTCCGGCACGCCGACGGAAGGGAGGACACCATGTCCATAAAAGACGTCGCCCCAGCCGGTAACGACAACAACCACGGCGATAGCAGCGACAACGATCGCAGCAACAGCCCGTGGCACGCCCAAGTGGTAGTGGTAAGGGGTAGTGAGAAGAAACGGATGGTGATCGACTATAGCCAAACGATCAACAGGTACACCCAACTAGACTCTTACCCACCCACTACTCTTTCATCACCCCCGGAAGAACATCGACCAACAGCACCCCCACCAACTACCCCTTCAACAACCCTGGCGGCACCCCCGGAAGAGACCCAGGAGGCCACCGGGGACACGCAGCCAACACCCACGGCACCGCAACAGCCACGTCGGTCGCAGAGGACTATCAAACCCCCGAACAGACTAAATCTATAGAAGGGGTGAATGTGATGAAATATTCCATTCATCACTGCCTGTGACTGTGGTCGGTTTCAGTTTCATTTCCCTTCCCACAGTTCGGTTTCCTCACCATTGAATTGTATATTGGAATGTGTTGTGTGTAGGGCTCCACCCATACCTGGCCCCTATGTAAGCAAGCTCAGTCTGGCCTCATATCCAGTACTGCAGCCCTCCGGATGGAAGATACCTCTCTCCAGTACGTGTTACCTTCTAAGTTAATAAAAGCCTTGTTTTGTTTCGCTAACATCGAGTCTCGGAATTATTGAGGCACATCACACCTCTTCACAAACTTCTGCGCAAACAGACACAGTGGCAGTGGGAAGAGGAACAGAGGGTTTCATTTGAACAGTCCAACAAACTGATGCTGTCCTCGGATGTGCTGGTTCACTACAATGCAGAGAAAGACATCATTCTCTCTTGTGATGCTTCACCTTACAGGGTGGGGGCGGTTCTTTCACACAGCTTGGAAGATGGAACAGAAAGACCAATAGGGTTTATGTCTCAAACTCTGACACCGGCGGAAAAAAACTATTCCCAGTTAGATAAAGAGGGGTTAGCAGTAATATTTGGGTTACGGAGGTTTCACAAGTACATATATGGCAGGAAATTCACCCTATGCACCGATCATAAACCTCTTCTATCTCTTTTTAATGAAATGAAAGCAGTACCACAGATGGTGTCACCCCGGATCCAGAGGTGGGCAGTGACATTGAGGGCATATGAGTATGTCATCGTTTACAAGGCGGGTAAGTACCATGGGAATGCAGATGCCTTGAGCCGTCTTCCACTGCCAGGTACACCTATCCGTGCAGCTCCAGAGGACAGAGTTTTGATGTTGGAGGACATGGACACAGCAATTGTGACCGCAGAATAAGTAAGGACATGGACCGGTAAAGATCCAGTGCTGTCTAGAGTCCGAGAATATGTGATGAGGGGTTGGCCACAGCATCCGGAAGGGACTGATTTCACACCTTCCAGTGTCAGGAAAACAGAGCTGAGTGTGCAGGATGGTTGCATGTTGTGGGGAGCACGAGTGATTATTCCACAGCCAGCACGACAGTTTATCCTTGGGCAACTACATCAGTGTCACCCTGGAGTTTCGCATATGAAAGCCTTGGCAAGGAGTTACTTGTGGTGGCCAAAGCTAGATGAGGAGAGAGAAAATCTAGTCAAGACATGCAGCACTTGTCAAGTACACAGGAAGGCACCGGCAGCGGCTCCTCTCCACCCCCGGGAGTGGCCGGATAAACCATGGAGAAGATTACATGTAGATTATGCGGGTCCATTCATGGGAAAGATGTTCCTCATAATCATGGATGCCCATTCCAAATGGATGGATGTGTATCCTGTAAATTCTGCTTCATCTACTGTTACTACAGACTGCCTGCGTAGGAGTTTTAGTAATCAAGGGTTACCGGAGATCATAGTAAGTGACAATGCCACGTGTTTTGTGAGTACAGAAACAAAAGAGTTCATGAGAAACAATGGCATAGTGCACGTGACCTCAGCTCCATATCACCCGTCTTCAAATGGACTTGCGGAGAGAGCCGTACAAACATTTAAGGAGATGATGAAAAAAAGTGCGGATGGGAGTTTGGCAACCAAGGTGTCACGAGTTCTGTTCAGCTGCAGAATAACACCTCAATCTACCACAGGACTCTCTCCTGCTGAGCTGCTGTTAGGACGTCGACTACGCTCCACTCTTGACCTGGTTCACCCAGATCTAAAAAGGAAGGTGGAAAACCAACAAATCAAACAAAAGGAGAACCATGACAGAAGGACAAAGAGCCGCAGTTTTGGAGAAGGAGATGCGGTCCTTACCAGGAATTTCAGTTATGGCCCAAAATGGATTCCTGGCATCATAGACTCAATGACCGGTCCAGCATCATATACGGTCATGGTGGGAACTGGTCAGGTAGTATGCAGACATGTAAATCAGATACTGACCAGACAAGGGGAAATCAAAATGGAGGTTCCAGAGGAGATGTCGGAGGACAAGTTGGCCCCCAGTTATCCAAATGCATCGGTGGTGCCACCACCCCGAACAGAGCCAGTTCCACCTGGACCCCTTCATCAAGAGGAAACCATCGTAGCAGAGTCAGATACCCTGAGTACTGCTCAGGAGCAGCAGGTGGCCCTACCACAACCAAGCAGGGACTTGACTGTAAGACGTTCACCAAGGACTCACAAGCCACCAGAGAGATTGATAACGACCTGCTAGATTCATTCAGTATGGACTATCATTAAAGGAGTTTCCTTATGGGACTTTTTAAGAATGTTGTTAAGAAATTAATGTTCAACTTAAGAGGGGAGGGATATAGTAACCTGGGATGTAATGTTTAAGTTATCCACCAGATGGAGCCAATATTAAGGGTTCACATTCACCAGTATTTAAGGTAATGGGTCATGTATTCAATGTCCTGGTACACCAGTTAACACAATAATGTGGCATTGCATTATGGGTATGACTCAGGGGTTGAGCCTCCATCTTGGCTCGTGCAGTAAGAATTGTGTGCCTTGCCTCCAGCTTGTAAGAGATATGTTTCTCTGCTACACCATGTAAATAAACAGTTGGGTTTGTTCCTAATATCTCGCTTCTCTCAGTTTCTGACCTTACCACCGGATATCACAGTCCCTTAAGGAAGTTTGCTCAGTAGGGACACCCTGAGGTCGATTAGAGGCTATTTGCTAAGTGGCACTTGGAGAATTATTTTCTTTAAATTTTTAAAGCAGCTTTTTTACAAAGGGGGCAGCTATGACTGTTTCTAGGGAGACCTTTAACTCCAGCATAAGCACCAGGATCATTGGCCTACAGATTTTGGGACCAATAATTGTATGTGTATGTGCGAGCGGATCAGTCATGGTGCTTCTCATGTTAAGTAGAATGGTATCAACATCTTGGTTACAAGAGCAGAGGCCGGGTACTCTGCAATGGGTTGCACACTTCCTGACCCCTCAAAGTCCCTCCACTATCTATCAGGCTCAAGTCAGGAGTTTGATGAAATACTTACCAGTTGCCTGGATAGTTGTAACCAGAACAACACACAGGAAGCTCGTCATCAGCCACAACAGAGCAGTTTGCTTGATCGGTGCCTCTGCCACTGGACTCAGTATCCGCCCACTCCACCATCAGTACACTGTGGCTGTAGTATGTGCGATCTACAGGATGCGCTGCAGTAACTCACCAAGGTTACTTTGACAGCATCTCTCTTCCCTTCACCTCTACCACCAAGAAGAACAAAAGCAGGAATTTTGTGGGAACATCATCACCTCCAAGTTCCCCTCCAAGTCATACACCATCCTGACTCACACATATATTGCCATTCCTTCATCGTTGCTGGGTCAACCTCCTGGAATTCCCTACCTAACACTATTATGGGGGCTCCATCACTACAATGACTGCAGCGCTTGAAGGAGAAGACCCACCACAACCTACCCAGGGCAACTAGTGATGGGAAGTGAATGCAGCCTTGCCTGCATTGATCACATTCCTAGAACAAATAAGTAAAATACGTTAGGGGTATTGTTGCAATTTGTTGCTTTTGGCAGGGAGCTTTGCCCACCAAGAGCATATATCGGAGATTCAGGTGTACACTGATCCCAACATGATTCTCCACCTATTTTGATCAGAAAATTGTGGACAATGTACACCCGATTGTCAGAGATGCACCATCAGCATGCAAAATTCTCCATCGGCAGTAGAGTCAGAAAACTCTCTGTGCTGTTTTAAAAAAAAAGAAAAAAGGAAGACTTGCATTTATATAGCGCCTTTCACGACCACTGGACGTCTCAAAACGCTGTACAGCCAATGAAGTACTTTTGAAGTGGAGTCACTGTTGTAATGTGGGAAACGCAGCAGCCAATTTGCGCACAGCAAGCACCCACAAACAGCAATGTGAAAATGACCAGATAATCTGTTTTTGTTACGTTGGTTGAGGGAGAAATATTGGTCAGGACACTGAGGATAACTCCCCTGCTCTTCTTCGAAATAGTGCCATGGGATCTTTTACATCCACCTGAGAAGGCAGACAGGGCCTTCGTTTAATGTCTCATCCGAAAGACGGCACCTCCGCCTGTGCAGCACTCCCTCAACACTGCACTGGAGTGTCAGCCAAGCTTTATGTGCGCAAGTCCCTGGAGTGGGACTTGAACTCACAATAGTCAGCATGGCTTTGTCAGTGGGAGATCATGGCCCAGAAATTCGGGTCGGGGGCTTCCCGCGGGTGTAAGCCCCCGACCTGCACTTACCTAGCGTGCCGGCCGCTGAGCTGTAGGGCCCCGTGGGATTCGGATCCGGGGCCTGGTCCAGCAGCCGGCAGGCAGTGCTTGCGTATCCCAGGGGCGCAGTTAGTTCGAAGTGTCTCCTGGGATCACGTGGGCCATGGGCAGCCAATCGGAGCAGGGAATGCTCCATTCATAAGTCTGACAAGAAGAGCTGTCAAGACTTATAAATACTATGGCTCCAAAATAGCACTAAACATTCAAATAATTTTTTTTTTAAATCACATTTTTAAAATAAACTATAAATTTCATGAAATAACTATTTTGAACAATAATTTAAATTTTTGAAAAAAATATTTTTTTATTCTAACGGGCCTAAAAATAAACTTACCTTGCTTTACAGTATTTAAAAATAATAAACCTGTGGAAAAAATGTTTTAATTTTAATTAATTCACCACTTACATTGTAAAAAGCAGGCCTTACGCCTGCTTTTTACATTTCTAAATCCTGCAGGCTTAGGATCCCGGAGAAACTTGTAAAAAAACGTAAATTTGATGCGCACGCGCAGCCTCCCCCGCGCACGTGTTCGACCTCTGAACCCCTGCTTTCAGGGGAATGGAAGTGCTGGTTTCCCGTGCATGCGCAGTGCATGCAGGAAACCGGCACTTCCATCGGGCATACGGGTGAGTACCCCGTACGTACTCACCCGTGGAGACCCGAATTTCTGGGCCCATGTCTGACCAATTTGATTGAATTTATTGAGGGGGTGACTAGGTGTGTGGATGAGGGTAGTGCAGTTGATATAGTCTACATGGACTTCAGTAAGGCTTTTGACAAAGTCCCACATGGGAGACTGGTCAAGAAGGTAAGGACCCATGGGGTCCAGGGAAATTTGGCACCTTGGATCCAAAATTGGCTTAGCGGCAGGAGGCAGAGGGTGATGGTTGAAGGTTGTTTTTGTGACTGGAAGCCTGTTTCCAGTGGTGTACCGCAGGGATGGTTCCTTTGCTGTTTGTAGTGTACATTTATGATTTAGATATGAATGTAGCAGGTATGATCAGTAAGTTTGCAGATGACACGAAAATTGGTGGAGTGGTCAATAGTGAGGAGGGAAGCCTCAGGCTGCAGGAAAAATATAGACGGGATGGTTAGATGGGCAGAACAGTGGCAAATGGAATTTAATACTGAAAAGTGTGAGGTGATGCATTTTGGGAGTACAAACAAGGCAAGGGAATACACAATGAATGATAGGATCTTAGGAAGGACAGAGGATCAGAGGGACCTTGGTGTGCATGTACATAGATCCCTGAAGGCAGACATATAAATTGGCTAGAAAAAGCAATAATCCTGAGGATTGGGAGCAGTTTAGGAGTCAACAAAGGAGGACAAAGGGATTAATTAAGAAAGGGAAAATAGAATATGAGAGTAAGCCATCAGGGAACATAAAAACTGACTGTAAAAGCTTTTATAGATATGTGAAGAGAAAAAGATTAGTGAAGTCAAGCGTAGGTCCCTTACAGTCAGAATCGGGGGAATTTATAATGGGAAACAAGGAAATGGCAGACCAACTAAATACATACTTTGGTTCTGTCTTCACAAAGGAGGACACAAATAACCTCCCAGAGATGCCGGGGAACATAGGGTCTGATGAAAGAGAGGAACTGAAAGAAATCAGTATTTGTAGGAAAATGGTGTTAGGAAAATTGATGGGACTGAAGGCCGATAAATCCCCAGGGCCTGATGGTCTACATCCCAGGGTACTTAAGGAAGTGGCCCTAGAGATTGTAGATGCATTACTGGTCATCTTCCAGAACTCGATAGACTCTGGAACGGCACCCATGGATTGGAAGGTAGCTAATGTTACCCCACTATTCAAAAAAGGTGGTAGAGAAAAAGCAGGGAATTATAGACCGGTAAGCCTGACATCGGTAATGGGGAAAATGCTAGAGTCTATTATAAAAGCTGTAATAGCAGAGCACTTGGAAAGCAGTGACAGGATCGGACAAAGTCAACATGGATTTACAAAAGGTAAATCATGCTTGACTAATCTACTGGAATTTTTTGAGGATGTAACTGGTAAAATAGATAAGGGAGAACCAGTGGATGTGGTGTATTTGGACTTTCAGAAGGCTTTCGATAAGGTCCCACACAAGAGATTAGCGTGCAAAATTAAGGCACATGGGATTGGGGGCAAGGTATTGACTTGGATAAAGAACTGGTTAGCGGACAGAAAGCAAAGAGTTGGAATAAACGGGTCGTTTTCCCAGTGGCAGGCAGTAATTAGTGGGGTACCGCAAGGATCGGTCCTAGGACCGCAGCTGTTCACAATATATATTAATGATCTGGACGAGAGAATTGGATGTAATATCTCCAAATTTGCAGACGACACAAAGCTGGGCGGGAGGGTAAGCTGCGAGGAGGATGTCGGGAAACTCCAGTACGAATTGGACAGGTTGGGTGATTGGGCAGAAACATGGCAAATGCACTATAATGTGGATAAATGTGAGGTTATCCACTTTGGTGGCAAAAACAGGAAGGCAGATTATAATTTGAATGGCAATAGATTGGGAGAAGGGGAAGTGCAAAGAGACCTGGGTGTCCTTGTGCACCAGTCGCCGAAGGTAAGCATGCAGGTGCAGCAGGCGGTTAAGAAGGCAAATGGTATGTTGGCCTTCGTAGCAAGAGGGCTCGAGTACAGGAACAAGGATGTCTTGCTACAGTTGTACAGGGCCTTGGTGAGACCGCACCTTGAGTATTGTGTGCAGTTTTGGTCACCTTACCTGAGGAAGGACATTCTTGCCATGGAGGGAGTGCAGCGAAGATTCACCAGGCTGATACCTGAGATGGCAGGAATGATGTATGAGGAGAGATTGTGTCGATTGGGCTTATACTCACTGGAGTTTAGAAGATTGAGAGGGGATCTCATCGAAACCTATAAAATTCTGTCAGGTCTGGACAGACTAGATGCAGGAAGGATGTTTCTGATGGCTGGGGAGTCCAGAACCAGGGGTCATAGTCTAAGGATAAGGGGTAAGCCATTTAGGACTGACTTGAGGAGGAATTTCTTCACCCAGAGAGTGGTGAACCTGTTGAATTCTCTGCCACAGAGGGCGGTGGAGGCTAGTTCATTAAATATGTTCAAGAAAGAGTTGGATATATTTCACAGAATCACAGAATCACAGAAACCCCACAGTGCAGATAGAGGCCATTTCGGCCCATCGAGCCTGCACCGACACATATCCCACCCGATCCCCGTAACCCCTATACCAACACACATCCCACCCGATCCCCGTAACCCCTATACCAACACATATCCCACCCGATCCCCGTAACCCCACATATTTAATCCCCTTAACACTAAGGATCAATTTATCATGGCCAATCAACCTAACCCTTCTTGAGGCTAAAGGGATCAAGGGATATGGGGAAAAGGCAGGGACAGGGTACTGAATTTGGATGATCAGCCATGATCACATTGAATGGCGGAGCAGGCTCGAAGGGCCGAATGGCCTACTCCTGCTCCTATCTTCTATGTTTCTATGTTTCTATGTAGGACAGGTAGATAAGGTGTTTAAAAAGGCATATGGGATGCTTGCCTTCATTAGCCGAGGCATAGAATATAAGAACAGGGAGGTTATGATGGAGCTGTACAAAATGCTAGTTAGGCCACAGCTGGAATATTATGTGCAGTTTTGGTCACCACACTATTGAAGGGATGTGATTGCATTGGAGAGGGTGCAGAGGAGATTCACCAGGTTGTTACCTGGGCTGGAGTACTTCAGCTATGAAGAGAGACTGGACAGGCTGGGGTTGTTTTCCTTAGAGCAGAGAAGGCTGGGGGAGGACCTGATTGAGGTGTACAAAATGATGAGGGGCATAGACAGGGTAGATAGAAAAGAATGTTTCCCCTTAGTAGAGGGGTCAATAACCAGTGGGCATAGTTTCAAGGTAAGGGGCAGGAGGTTTTGAGGGGATTTGAGGAAAAACTTTTTCGCCCAGAGGGTGGTTGGAATCTGGAACTCACCGCCTGAAAGGGTGGGAGAGGCAGGAACCCTCACAACATTCAAGAGCATTTAGATGAGCACTTGAAATGCCATAGCATACAAGGCTACTGACCAAGTGCTGGAAAATGGGATTAGAATAGACAGGGCTTGATGGCCAGCGCAGACATGATGGGCTGAAGGGCCTCTTTCTGTGCTGTATAACTCTATGACTCTATAACCTTCTGACTCAGAGGCGAGTGTGCTACCAACTGAGCCACAGCTGACACTGTTTTAAAACAACAAAAGACGTACCATGTAACATACAGTTTCATTCTGCTGCTGAAGTGGCCTGTGCCTTTAAAGCTATAATATCTGATTGTTGTAATTTCCAAAGTCAATTAGAGGTTACTTACTGTTGGTGAGAGATGTTTGCAGATTAGGACATGCTTATGAACTCTGGTCAATAGAAATCACCATGAAATAACAGCCTTTTCTCTTTTATATTTTGACACTTAAGTATGATATCTGAAGTGTGACAGATGCGAGTTAAGATGCAAGATCGTTATTATATGATAGATAGAGAAAGAGGAATAACAGTCTTGATTCATACTGCAGAGACCCTGCTATCCTCCCAATAAAATGACAATTTTTAAATTCCATACTGTATGGCTTCATACAACAGAGTTTGACCTTGTGTTACTGTTCCTCTAACTCATGTTTTACAGATTCCTTTCAGAATGCATTTTAACTTAGAATTATAACTCGATAGGCTTGCTTTACTGTAGCTAAGGTTTTAGACATTTCTTTAGAGCTTGGTCATCTCGTCTCACTCACAGGAAAATTGCCTTGTTGACAGCCTTGCTGTCTGTGGTAGATGCTGAATTTATAGTTTCATCTGTACCCAGTCTCTTTAGAGAACAGTATAATGAGAATTTTCATGATGTATATCCCATCCTCTCTTCCTGCCATCACCAACATCAGGAATGATATTCACATGATTTTTGTGATCTGTTTGTACATAATGAGCCTTTGGCAGGAGAAGCACTTTTTTCAGTAAAGTATGAGATGGCTGTGGGCAGCACTGCCATTTCACTTTCTGTCTCAAACCCACAGGGCTCTTGTTCTGGCTTCAAATGGAAAAAGTGGACGAGCACAAAAGCAGCTGCTTTTAAAAGGATAGTCTTATAGCCTTTCTTCTTGTGACATGTTTAGTTACAGCTGTTTTGAAATGATGTACAAATGGTGTATGAAGGTAAAGAATGTTTAGTGTAAAAAAGTTCAAACAATATCATTAAACTTTAGATGTTAAAATATCCCAGACCCTGTCTGCTGAATCATTTGTAGAAATTGCTCTAGTTTTCGCAGAATCACAGAATCACAGAAATCCCACAGTGCAGATAGAGGCCATTTCGGCCCATCGAGCCTGCACCGACACATATCCCACCCGATCCCCGTAACCCCACGTATTTAATCCCCCTAACACTAAGGGTCAATTTTTCATAGCCAATCAACCTAACCCGCACATCTTTGGACTGTGGGAGGAAACCGGAGCACCCGGAGGAAACCCACGCAAACATGGAGAGAATGTGCAAACTCCACACAGACAGTCACCCGAGGCCGGATTCGAACCCGGGTCCCTGGCGCTGTGAGGCAACAGTTAAAACTATGACTTGGTCATAACATTAGATTAATGTGAGGCACATATCTGTTGTAAGCATTGCGGTTGAGACAGTGTATAAATCCCAACTGTTACATTCAACAACAACAGCAACTACTTTAATCAGCTGATTTTGCACTAAAATTTTGACTATGGCTTCCATTTTGGAGATAATGACTGCCATTTTGTGAGCAAGCTTCTTTGTAGTTATATGCAGAACGTGTGAAAGAGAGCAGGCAAGGTGTCAAGACAGAAAAAAGGCTTCCAGAGCAGAGAAGGAAAAATAGATCATTTGTAGGAACGGAAGTTCCTATCCGAATAACGAAGTCCAACGCAAGGAAACAAATTAATTAAACTTTAATAAACAAAATACTTTAACTGATAACTACAAGAGCAGAGGTCAGCAGGTCTGTCCAGGTCCCCAGCCTTTCTCAGACTGCCCTTAAATACTGGAAACCGACGTCATGACGTCATCACGTTTTCCGCGCCAACTGGGGGTCACGTGATCGGCGTCATGACGTCATCACGTGGAGATACAAGAACCTACACACAGCTTAAAGGTGCAGTCCACAACTGCACTACAGAGTGGTTAAAGGAATGATTATAGATTGTTCAGTGTCTCTTGGTGGCTCCGCCACACATTTAACATTTGCAAAATTTGTGTGTTTAAGAGGCCGAAGATACTGCAAAGATGAATTAGCAGAAATAGAGTAGCACTCCAAAGAAACAACAAAATAATATAAGATTGGAGTCGGAGAAAATAACATAGGTGCTGAATTTTCTTGGATTATCTACTGCTGCGCCACCATAACTTCATCGCAAGTGAGGTAGAAACTCCGATTACGTGTGTTACCTCTGGAACAGGCTGCCGTCTCATGCGGTGGACGTCGATTCGCTGAATTCCTTCAAGCGAGAGCTGGACCTGTTTATGGTTGGGGCAGACATCACCTCTTACAAAAGATAGGTACTTCAGGGAATTCAGGACCAGAGTGATCTCAGTTTTGATTGCCTACAAGAGTCTGAGAGGAATTTCCCAGATTTTGTTTCCCCCCAAATTGGCTTGGGTTTTAACCTTGTTTTTGCTTCTCCCAGTAGCTCACGTAGTTTTGGGTGCGGTGAAGAGAGTATATATTGTGATACACAATTGTGTGGGACAGGCTGGGTGGACCAGAGGGTATTTACCTCTCCGACTTTGTTCGTATGTTCGTATGGTCGTAATGGGGTTTCTGACGTACTTCTGATGTAAGTACAGTGGTGCAGCGGCACAAAGTCGGAGGAAGCTCAGTGCCTTCACCTTATAAAAGAAAAGGGACCTACAGAGAGAACAAAAAAGAAAAAATGTTAACAAGTTCCTAATTGCCTACACGCTAACTGGTCATTTATTTTTACCACTACCCTGTAAGCGGTTTTTGATCCTAGCCCACTTGCTAGACGGACGGTTCGAATCGCCCTCGCCTTACGAAAGTTCTATATCCGGGAATTATTATTCAGAATGTAAATCGAATAAGTCACGGACAGGAATGCTTTGGTGAAAAATCAAACTTGTATTTATTTGTTGTAACATACACCGGCTAAAACACGCACTACTAAACAAAATCACTGTCTCTGTGGAGAATAAGAACATAAGAACATAAGAACATAAGAAATAGGAGCAGGAGTAGGCCAATCGGCCCCCTGAGCCCGCTCCGCCATTCAATAAGATCATGGCCGATCTGATCCTAACCGCCAATCCACTATCACAGAACCATCTCCTGAATCTAACAGAATTAGACACACGAAGTAGGAGCAGGGTCAGGCTACATGGCCCCTGGGCCCGCTCCACTACCCACAGGGCCATGACCGATCCGAACCTAGACTCATGTCCAATTTCCTGCCCGCTCCCCGTAACCCTTAATTCCCTTTACTTCTAGGAAACGGTCTATTTCTGTTTTAAATTTATGTAATGATGTAGCTTCTACAGCTTTTTGGGGCAGCATATTCCATGGACCTACCACCCTCTGAGTGAAGTAGTTCCTCCTCATCTCAGTCTTGAAAGAGCAGCCCCTTATTCTAAGACTATGCCCCATAGTTCTAGTTTCACCCATCATCGGGAACATCTTCCCTGCATCCACCCGATCCAACCCCTTCACAATCTTATATGTTTCAATAAGATCGCCTCTCATTCTTCTGAACTCCAATGAGTAGAGTCCCAATCTACTCAACCTCTCCTCATATGTCCATCCCCTCATCCCCGGGATTAACTGAGTGAACCTTCTTTGTATTGACTCGAGAGCAAGTATGTCCTTTCTTAAGAATGGACACCAAAACTGTACGCAGTATTCCAGGTGCGGTCTCACCAATACCTTGTACAACTGAAGCAATACCTCCCTATTTTTATATTCTATCCCCCTAGCAATGAAAGCCAACATTCCATTGGCCTTCTTAATCACTTGCTGCACCTGCATACTAACCTTTAGAGTTTCGTGCACCAGGACCCCCAGATCCCTTTGTACTTCAGTACTTTTCAGTTTCTTGCCATTAAGATAATAACTTGCTCTATGATTTTTCCTGCCAAAGTGCATAACCTCACACTTTCCAGTATTGTATTCCATCTGCCAAATCTCTGCCCACTTACTTAGCCTGTCGATGTCCCCTTGCAGGTTTTTTATGTCCTCCTCACTCACTACTTTCCCTCCCATCTTAGTATCATCTGCAAACTTTGAGATGTTACACTCGGTCCCCTCCTCCAAATCATTAATATAGATTGTAAAGAGTTGGGGACCCAGCACTGACCCCTGCGGAACACCACTAGTTACTGATTGCCAGTCTGAGAATGAACCATTTATCCCAACTCTCTGCCTTCTGTTAGATAGCCAATCCTCTATCCATGCCAGAATATTACCCCCAATCCTGTGATTTTTTATCTTAAGCAATAATCTTTTGTGTGGCACCTTGTCAAATGCCTTTTGGAAGTCTAAATACACTATGTCCACTGGTTCCCCTTTATCCACCCTATATGTTACTTCCTCAAAGAACTCCAGCAAATTTGTCAAACATGACTTCCCCTTCATAAAACCATGCTGACTTTGTCCTATTAAATTATGACTATCCAAATGTCCTGTTACTGTCTCCTTAATAATGGGCTCCAAAATTTTACCGACCACAGATGTTAGGCTAACCGGTCTATAGTTTCCAGCCTTCTGTCTACTGCCCTTTTTAAATAAGGGTGTTACATTAGCAGTTTTCCAGTCTGCCGGGATCATTGCCGAGTCCAGGGAGTTTTGGAAAATTATTACCAATGCATCCACAATCACTACCGTCACTTCCCTCAAGACCCTAGGATGTAAGCCATCAGGTCCAGGTGATTTATCCGCCTTGAGTCCCATTATTTTACCGAGTACCACTTCCTTAGTGATTTTGATCATGTTAAGCTCCTCCCCCCCTTTAGCCCCCTGTTTGTCCAGTGTTGGGATATTCTTAGTGTCTTCTACTGTAAAGACTGATATAAAATATTCATTCTGTGTTTTTGCCATCTCCATATTTCCCACCATTAGTTTCCCGGTCTCATCCTCTAAGGGACCAACATTTACTTTAGCCACCCTTTTTCTTTTTATATAACTATAAAATCTCTTACTATCTGTTTTTATATTTTTTGCTAATTTACTTTCATAATCTATCTTCCCTTTCTTAATCAATCTTTTTGTTATTTTTTGCTGTCTTTTAAAGTTTTCCCAGTCCTCTATCCTCCCACTAGATTTGGCTACCTTATATGCCCTTGTTTTTAGTCAAATACTATCCTTAATTTCTTTACTTAGCCACGGATGGCTGTCTTTTCTTTTACACCCTTTTCTTCTCAGTGGAATATATTTTTTTTGGAAGTTGTAAAATAACTCCTTAAATGTACACCACTGATCATGTATCGTCTTACCCTTTAATCTATTTTCCCAATCCACTCTACTCAATTCTGCTCTCATAACTTCATAGTCTCCTTTATTCAAGCTTAGCACGCTTGTTTGAGATCCAACCTTCTCACCCTCTAATTGAATATGGAATTCAACCATGTTATGGTCACTCACTCCAAGGGGATCCTTTACTAGGACATTTTTAATTAATCCTGTCTCGTTACACAGGACCAGATCTAAGGATGCTTGCCCCCTGGTAGGTTCAGTGACATACTGCTCAAGAAACCCATCCCTAATACACTCAATGAGCTCATCCTCAAGGCAGCCCTGCCCAATTTGATTTGTCCAATTAATATGATAGTTAAAATTCCCCATAATTATAGATGTTCCCTTATTACAAGCCTCAACTATTTCCTGATTGATACTCCGTCCAACAGAGTTGCCACAGTTTGGAGGCCTATAGACTACGCCCACTAGTGTTTTTTTCCCCTTATTATTCCTTTCCTCCACCCAAACTGTTTCATTGTCCTGATCTTTTGACCCAATATCATTTCTCTGTATTACAGTGATTCCTTCCTTTATTAACATAGCCACCCCACCTCTCCTTCCTTCCTGCCTGTCCTTCCTGATCGTTAAATAACCTGGTATGTTTAATTCCCAGGCATTGTCACCCTGCAGCCATGTTTCTGTAATGGCCACAAGATCATACCCATATGTAGTTATTTGTGCCATTAACTCATCTATTTTGTTACAAATGCTACGTGCATCCAGATAGAGAACTTTCAAATATGTTTTGTGACACTTAGTTCCTGCTTTTGCCCTTTTTATTACTTTACCTTTTACTCCATACCTTCTGCCCCTTCCTGACATGCTCTGGTTTTTAATTTCCCCACTGCTACCTAAGTCTATGACCTTCTCTGTTGTCATTTGTATTATTTGCTCTCTAGGAACCTCCCCCCAACTAGTTAGTTTAAAGCCCTCTCTGCAGCCCTAGTTATATGATCCGCCAGGACTCTAGTCCCAGCACTGGCCAAATGAAGCCCGTCCCAACGGAACAGCTCCCTCCTGCCCCAGTACTGGTGCCAGTGTCCCAGGAAGCAAAACCCATTTCTCCCACACCAGTCTTTAAGCCACGCATTTAACTCTCTAATTTTATTTGTCCTAGCCAAATTCGCTCGTGGCTCAGGTAATAATCCAGAGATTATTACCCTTGTGGTTCTGCTTTTTAATAAAATCCTGGTTATAAACAACATACATACAGTACAAAACTGGGGACTATAACAAGCAGTAATTCCCTTGTTGCTATGGTGGACTCTGATTCCACCCCTACCAATGAATTGCCCAGTCGCATAAACCCCTTTGCCTGGCTGAACCAACTGAAGCTCCCACCCTCGGAATAGCCCAAAACTTCACTTCTGAGAAAACTCTGAGCCCTTACAGCTCACGGGTTACCGGCTTGGGACACTTGAATCTGTGCTTAACCCCACAGGCGGTCGGTTTCGATCGCTTTGCTCGGCAGCTTCTCTGGTACTTCTTGTTAGGTCGATCTTGTTGGAGCGGGAGTGAGAGAGAGAGAGAGAATGGTGGAAAAGAATCTATCTTTTATAGGAGTTTGGCTACCCCTATCTTTCTCGCCAATCTTTAAAATCCTTTTGTTTCTAAGCGCTCTGGTGCTTAATCAGTGATGGGTCATCCTCGGACTCATGAGTATTCCGTTATTGGATTAATGACCCTAAGTCTGTATCTTTCGGTCTTTGTGTTGGGAAAAAAATGGCTCCTTTTCGGCTGGCTGAGGCCAGTGGGTTCATTGTTCTGCTTCTCTTCTGAGATGGAGGTGAGAAGTGCATTTGCATATTAGAGTGGCTTTCTAATAAGTTCAAGTTCAATGGCCCCCTTCCTTTTTCCAGGACTGTTGGCGAACCCATACATTCTGGAGGACTGACAGGTCTTTTGTCACAGCCAACTGCCATGCATTCTCTGGAGTTTTAACAAACCAGTCCCCCACACATCTGCACAGGGCGATCCCACCACAGGGAAAACACCCTCAGCCCATAAAGTCCAGAAAAATATTCTCGACTGAGTCCATTCTTCAAACAGTGACTTTGCGATCTCTTCAGTCCCCTGTTTGATGCTTTTCTTTCCACAAAGCATCACTCGACGAGAGAGCAAAGGCCAAAATCTCCCTCAAGTGAAGCTGTTTCCCTGTTTTTATGTTTTAAAACCCCAGAACTGTACCCCTTACTGCATGTCATAGTTCCCTTCTACCGAGTCAAAACATTAGCGAAACAGCTTATTAACACATTCAAACGGCTGGGTTCCAATTCCAACCGACAAACTTCAAGTCAAAATACAGAACATTAATAAGATCCACAGGACGTTACCAAAAAGTTAGAGCGCACATCACACAGTACAGCATTGACAGGTGGTAACACATCAAAAAATGCAACAGTGCACATCGCGCAATACAAAGTGTAAAACTATAACCAGAATAGTGGTTAGCACTGTTGCCTCACAGCACCAGGGACCCGGGTTCAAATCCGGCCTCGGGCGACTGTCTGTGTGGAGTTTGCACATTCTCCCCGTGTTTGCGTGGGTTTCCTCCGGGTGCTCCGGTTTCCTCCCACATTCCAAAGATGTGCGGGTTAGGTTGATTGGCTATGATAAATTGACCCTTAGTGTTAGGGGGATTAAATACGTGGGGTTACGGGGATAGGGTGGGATATGTGTTGGTGTAGGGGTTACGGGGATCGGGTGGGATATGTGTCGGTGCAGGCTCGATGGGCCGAAATGGCCTCTATCTGCACTGTGGGGTTTCTGTGATTCTGTGAATACAATACAGTTGCTTACAGAACTTTGGTACATTACGAGTTTTGGCAGGGAGAAACCAGCATCAACACAAATCAATTACACCTTTCCGGATAGATCTAACACCCCTTGCCACTGCGCTTGGAGCACCTGGCTCCATCGCCTGCAGCTGGTGTTAAACAAGTAGCTCACAAGCAACAATTGTATGATAACTAATGCATGGGAACAGATGCGAATCTAGGGAGGAATCTCTATACTCAGACCGATGTCCCACCATGGTGGCGAGACAATCCCTTTGATCTCCTCCCCCACTTCTACTGTCTTTTGCTCTAAAGTGTAAAAATGTTTCTGGGAGAGCTCAACGCTCTTTATTAACTCAGTGAGGTGTTCCAGCAGAAAAGGAATCGGGTACCCAAAATGCTCCACATAGTATGGTTGGACCACCCGCATTCTACAGGGGACAGGGTAGGCTTCAGAGGCTAAACGAAGCTGGCACGGGCTCAATGAATTGCTATACGGGTGCAGCGCGGCGAGATGCTTGTTGCTTAACCATGAAGGGACGCAACCTTGCCTCAGGTCCTCCAGGTTACTGCAGCCCTCACCCAGCAACCATGCTCCATACAACACACACAACTCATTCCATGCAGCCTGCTCCGAGGCGTTCCTGTCCTCCCGTGTCAAATCATTGAGAGTTTTAGTGTGCCTCTCCAGCTCCGCAATGACCTCCTTTAAATGAACGGTCATTGCCTGGTCCACATGAAGCTCTGAACCCACCACTGTATTCTCTTTCCCTAGAATCTTACGCAGTTGCTTCTTTAACCCAGTGATCTGCATCTGGAGTTGTGCATCATCCATACTATTAACAATACCCGTTCCTGCACTGAACGCTGTGGCTACATTGTTCCAGGTCCCTCTTCTCTGCCTCCCAGACCCCACACTATCCCCAACATTCAGATTATAAAGCTGTTCTTTCTCTACATTTCCATAGTCCAGTTCATAAAATTCCTGAAACATCACTTTTAACAGAGCTTCATAAAGCTTCGCCGTCTTCCTTTGACACCACCCAGGCAGATGGACTTCAGTCAGGTTCAGGATCACGGATGCCTCGGTGTAGTGCATGTTCTGAAACAACACTTTGTCAGTAGGGATTAACACTAACCCATTCCCTGGACCCCTGGTGGTGGTGGGACACCCATCTACAATCATCTGTACCGTCGGGGCTCTGGGCGGGGACTTCCTGGTGTATGAGATGAGCTCTGTGGCGTTGATGGTGTTCGGGGTTTTGGGATTACACAGGAGTCCAAACTCCGATCCCAACCGATCCCACCCCCGATGTCCTGCCATCGCCTGCTAAACGCGATCGACACACCCGCTGGGCAGATCTTTCCCGACCCCCACATACACACATAAATCCCTTCCTCAGATTCCCACCACTTATCCCAACACGCATTCACTCCTCCCTGAGAACCCTTGATCATCCAGTATGTGTCATTACTTAGTCTTTCCCAGTCAGCTGTCTGGTCCCCTGTATCCGTGCTCAGTTTCCTGAGCCACCACCACCTTCCCAGTGGAATGTGTCCCCTACAGCTAAGGCACACCCGTTTACCCTCTGTTACCCTAACCCGGGAGGTGGTAACTCCTATTCTCTGGCATGGGATGGACACTTCGCCATAGGTAAACTCGTCATAGCTGGAATACCAGGTGGAATTCGACTCCAGCCATCCACGCCATCTTCCCTCATGGAGATAGATGCTCGCCCCATCCTTCGAGCCACCTCCAGTGGTCACGGTCAGTCCATCTCCACCGGTGCAGCCGAAAGCAACTGATTCCTCGGTGTCGCCCCTGTGACTCGTGCTGGCTTCAATCATGACGATCAGGACTATCATGGCTGACTTCATCTTGTTCTTGTTAAGTCTGTGTGTTCCAGTTGTATTAAGGTTAATTACTGACACAGACTACAAGAATAAAGTTCAACAGGTCTTTACTAGTTGGAGGTCAGGACTATACTAAATACAATATCACTACACAGTACTTATATACCGGTGGTCACCACCGGTATTACGTATACAGCAGCCAGAGAAAGTAATACATCTCTTAAGGTGGAACAGGCTTAAGTTCTCTTTAGGTGGAACAGGTTACATACACCACAATCCTCCCTTTTTAGCTTAACAGTCATATCCCCATTTAACATAACATAATAACACATATACATATATATAACTTCAGGTATAAACAGTTCAAAGGTTCAGTCTCTCAGGAGGCCTTCTGATTCGGGTTGGATAACGCCTTTCAGTGGTCTCTGATTCTTGTTGCTGAGGTGGCTCATCTTGTTGGTTTCCTATGTATTGGACGTCATCATCAGGTACAGTCCCTGCCGAGGTAGATGCTTCAGGTTCATTAACGTCTTCCACAGTTGTCTCTGTCGCAACCATGGGTTCGACCCTTGCTCTTGATTCTACCAGTTGATCCACATGACGCCTTATCACATTGTTACCAATATCTACTGTGTACATCAGAGGTCCTTGTCTGGCCCAAATTGTTCCGGACTGCCATTTTTCATTTCCATAGCCCCTTGCCAACACTGGTTGTCCTACGTCGAAACTTCGAGTGGACTTGTTATTAATATGCCGGAACTGTTTGTTTTCCACTTCCCTCCGCACATTTGGTTTTAACAAGTCCAACCTGGACCGCAACCTCCTGTTATAAAACATCATGGCAGGACTTTGGTTAGTCACTGCATGAGCGGTGTTTCGATATGCCATTAGGAAATTGTCCACCTTGTGTTGTAACGGAATCTAATCATCGTTCATGGCCTTTATTGCCTTTTTGAATGTTTGGACAAATCTCTCGGCCAACCCGTTTGTCGCCGGATGATATGGGGCAGAGGTATAATGTTTCACCCCATTCTTCTTTAAGAATTTTTGGAATTCTTCCGACACGAACTGTGGTCTGTTGTCCGAACATATCTGTTCTGGCAATCCGTTCCTTGCGAATATTGTTCTTAGCACCGCAATTGTCTTTCCTGAAGTAGTGGTATTCATCTTGATCACTTCCGGCCATTTGGAATGTGCGTCCACCACAATTAGGAACATGGAGTCCATGAATGGACCAGCAAAGTCAATATGTACGTGTTGCCATGGGGCTGAAGGCCATTCCCATGGGTGTAGCGGTGCGATCAGAGGTGCATTTTGCACTTTTTGGCACCCAGCGCAGCTTTTTGTCAACTCCTCTATCTGTTGGTCAATGCCCGGCCACCATACATAAGCCCTAGCAAGACTTTTCATCTTAACTCCCCCCAGATGACCTTCATGCAGTTCCTTTAGAACTCTTTCCCGTAACTTGGGAGGAATAATCACTCTTGTCCCGTACATCAAAGTACCATGGCAGACGGACAGCTGGTCTCGCCTTGCCGAGAATGCCGGTAACAGAGGATCACCATGTGTTGGCCATCCCTTCACTGTCACCTCGTAAACTCGGGACAGTGTCGGGTCGTTCCTGGTTTCTCTTTCAATACTTGCATTGGTGACTGGTAAACACTCGATGATGGTCAAATGAAATAACTCAACAGGGTCAACTTTCGTCGTCTCTTCTGCTTCAGGTAGTGGCAGGCACGACAGCCCATCAGCATTGCCATGCTGCTTTGTACCTTTGAATTCTATTTGATATTGATGTGCCCCTAGGAAAAGGGACCATCTCTGGAGTCGCTGTGCTGTCATCACCGAAACACCCTTCTTAGGGTTAAAAATGGATACCAACGGCTGATGGTCTGTCAGAAGTGTGAATTTTTGGCCCTGCAGGTAATGATTAAACTTCTTCACTCCCCATACAAGGCTGAGAGCCTCCCTATCGATCTGCGCATAGTTGCGCTCAGCGGAGGTCAATGATCTGGATGCAAACACGACTGGCCTTTCCGTGCCATTTGGCAACTTGTGTGAGAGTACTGCCCCAATACCATATGGAGAAGCATCACAAGCCAACCGAATAGGCAGTGTCGGGTTGAAGTGAGCCAACACTTCCTCTGAGGTGATCAATTCTTTGCTTTTGCGAAATGCCTTCTTACAGTTTTCGCTCCATTCCCATGGTACCCCCTTCTGTAAAAGAGCGTTCAGTGGGTGCAGTGCCGTGGATAGATTCGGTAGAAACTTATGGTAATAGTTAATCAATCCCAGAAACGGCCTCAACTGAGAGACATTATCCGGAGCGGGAGCCTTTACAACTGCCTCTATCTTGTCAGGAGACTTATGAAGCCCCTCCCGGTCAATGACATGACCACAGTACGAGATCCGCTTCTGAAAGAAGTCACATTTCTGCCGATTAACTCTAAGTCCATACTCTTTCAGTTTGTTGAGCACCAGTTCCAAGTTTGAGAGGTGTTCTTCATCACCATCACCTGTAATCAGAATATCGTCCAGGTAACATTGTGTGCCTGGAATTCCCTGTAATACCTGCTCCATGGCCCTCTGCCAAATTGCCGGAGCCGATGCCACTCCAAAAACCAGCCTATTATACCGGTACAAACCTCTATGCGTGTTGATCGTGAGGTACTGGTGTGACTCTTCTTCAACCTCCATCTGCAAGTACGCCTGCGCCAGGTCTATCTTGGTGAAGTGTTTCCCGCCAGACAACGAAGCAAAAATATCCTCAATCCGCGGAAGCGGATACTGCACCGTGTGAAGCACCGGATTAACGGTGATCTTGAAATCTCCACAGATGCGAACCTTCCCTGGTTCTCCTGGCTTGTTGCTCGAAGGACGTTTCATAACGGGAACAATGGGTGTAGCCCACTCACTCCAATCTACCTTAGACAGTACACCTGAACGTTCTAGCGCTTCCAGTTCCGCTTCTACAGTAGGTCGTATTGCATAGGGTACCGGTCTGGCTTTGAAAAATTTTGGTTGTGCATGTTCATCAATCTCGTTGTTTGCCGTAATTCCTTTCAGTGTTCCCAGTCCTTGCTGGAACACCTCTTTAACATCATCCAATATTTTGGACAATCGTTTAGGTTTGACATCTGTTTCCCCGGAATCTGCCGTTAGTGCTTTTAAGGAGTGCCAGTCCATATTCATTTTCCTAATCCACTCCCATCCCAGTAGTGGTGGACCTCCTTCAGGTAGCACATATAAGTCCATTACTTGGCTTTCTTCGCCCTTGTGGACAACTTTTACCTCTATCTTTCCGATGGGGTACACTCTTTGCCCCGTGTATGTTTTCAATATAATCTCCGTATCCCGTAGGGGAATATGTTGGAATAACCTTTTGTAATCTTTCTTATTCATGACCGTCAATGCCGATCCAGTGTCCAATTCCATCTTTACTTGGACTCCTGCTATCTGAAGAGTGACCCAAATTGTCTGGAGATCTGCATCCTTACCAACGTTGTGTACTCTTAAGCTACCCAGTTCATTACTGCTAGCGTCTGAATCTGACTTCTGTTCGTTCGAACTGGTCTTTGTCACCTTGTGCACCTTTATGTATTTTCCTTGTGGTGACTTTTTGTTGCTGGTCTTCTTTCCTGACCGGCATACTTTAGCTATGTAGCCAAGCCTGCCACACGTTCTGCATTCTTCGTTTTTAAACCAACAATGGTTCTGATCGTGTGTTGTCTTTCCACAACAATAACATTTTACAGTACTCAAACCCAATTTATTTGTACTGTGTTCCGGTGACCGTAGCTGCATTACTGCCGTGCCTCTCGCTGCGGCTTCGTGTGCTGCTGCCATAGTGACCGCTTTCTCAAGCGTCAGCTCATTCTCCTCGAGCAGTCGCTTTTGTGTATCTTCTTTTAATAATCCACACACAAATTTATCTCTTAGCGCGTCTGTTAGTCCCGTTCCAAACTGACAGTACTTTGCTAGCTTACGCAATTCCATTAAATATTCAGCATTGCTTTCATCCTTCAGCTGCCTTCTGCTGTAAAATTTAAATTGTTCCGCTCGCATCAGCGGCGTGGGGTTTAGATGATTTTTCAGGACAGTAACAATCTCCTCGAACGTCTTATCCGCCGGTTCATCTGGTGATAAAAGGTGTTTCAATTGCCCATATGTCTTCGCACCCATTAAGTTTAATAAAGTTAGTGCTTTCTCTGCATCTGGGATTTTATTTGCTTTACAATAATTTTGTATGCGTTCTACATACATGGCCCAATCTTCGATGTCGCTATCAAAGGTATTAATGTTCCCATGTTT
Organism: Somniosus microcephalus; assembly: GCF_052327205.1. Lineage (NCBI taxonomy): Eukaryota > Metazoa > Chordata > Chondrichthyes > Squaliformes > Somniosidae > Somniosus > Somniosus microcephalus. The sequence continues at coordinate 200,051,151 of NC_140988.1, forward strand.
AGGCATCGTTGCAATTTATTTTATCCCAAGATGGCGGCTTCCCGCTCTTGTCTTCGTCCTCCGCCTACAAAATGGCGGTTTTCCCGCGCTTGGCGGTCTTCACCCACTGGCTGCAATGGCGTTTGGCGTGCCGCTGCTGCTCCCCTTTCCCAGCGATTAGTATCTCCCCCGACGCTGTCTCCGCTTCACCGCGGCTCCCTCGGGCATTCGCGCTTCCCCGATGTCACGCCTCGCAGCCCTTCTTGCAGCCCGATTATTAGCACCGGCTGCGTTCGCCTTCACCGCGGCTCTCGCGCCTTCAGTCGCCCCAGACGCTGCGCCTTTTTGGCCCGAAAGCGGCCCGGCCCTTATCACCAGCCGCGATCGATGTCCCCGCGCTGCGCCTTTCGGCCCGAATGCAGCCCGGCCCTTATCTCCGGTCGCGATCGATCTCACCGCCCTTATTCCTCCGTCTTCCTCCCCACGTCTGTACAGCCAACGCGGCCGACTTTCTGCTCGCGTCGCTGACCGGCTTACCCACCACCGAGGTAGAAAGAAGATAGCTGACTGCCGCTGATGGAGGCTTCGAGTTCAGGATGTCTTCTGCACTCCGGGTTCTCGATGCCTGCCGCGCGACGTGTCTTCCAGCAGGGTGATGAGGGTGGATGCCTCTCTTCGACGCCCGTTCTGTGGACGAAGCCGCCGTGGATATAAACTGCCGCAGGGTAAGAATCGGACTCGTCGCCACTGTTAAGTCTGTGTGTTCCAGTTGTATTAAGATTAATTACTGACACAGACTACAAGAATAAAATTGAACAGGTCTTTACTAGTTGGAGGTCAGGACTATACTAAATACAATATCACTACACAGTACTTACATACCGGTGGTCACCACCGGTATTACGTATACAGCAGCCAGAGAAAGTAGTACATCTCTTAAGGTGGAACAGGCTTAGGTTCTCTTAAGGTGGAACAGGTTACATACACCACAGTTCTTAGGCGTTCCCTGAAATCACACAGAATGCAACATTGTCCTTGGGTGATGCCTCACCTTTCCAGACGCAGCTACACACGATTAAAATCCAAACTGTACAGACAATCTAAGGCAACAGACAGGAGAGAAAGAATGTATGTACAGCACCACCTGTCTCCAGGTGGCCACACTAGGTCACCTCGACCCTGGGCCTCTTACGACTCCGGCTTCCTTCATTCACTGATGTGTAAGGAGATGTCCACGGCACCCTCGGCCATGGGATCCTGGCACTCCTTCTCACTCCTGCCCTCACAGTCCCAGATTATGGGCTGGAGACCCACACCTGTAGCGCAGCTCACCACTCCCTGCTGTTTCCTCCCCTTATCAGCTCTTTCCCCAGGGTTGAAAAGCTTGCACTGATTGATATGGAACCACTTAGTGCGTCGGGGCATTTTGACCGCATATACCATTGGGCTCGCCCTATCCATGATACTGTAAGGTCCCATGAATAGCGGTTCAAAAGTCCCTACCCTGGCGAAGTTTCTAACCATTACTTGATCTCTGACCTCCCACTCGTGGTGCCTCTGAGGCTCAAGCTATAAACGATTTATACGATGTTGCTTCCCCATGTTACTGGCAGCCTGCCAATGGATCTACCTGAGATGCTCAAGCAAATTCTTAACAAACCTGTCCCGGTTCACCTCTCTCAACTGACCTTCCGTGAGAACCGGGACCAGTACATGGCTGGGCATTCTCATGACCCTGCCAGTCACAAGCTCATGCGGGGGATACCCTGTGCTTTTAGATGGGCTGGCTTGGACCCCCATCAGAACTAACGGCAAGACCTCTGCCCATTTTCTGGGCGAGTCTCCCGTAACTAACGGCAAGACCTCTGCCCATTTTCTAGGCGAGTCTCATGTCTCCTTCCTTAACCTTTGCTTGATGGTCCTATTCATCCATTCCACAATCCCCGATGACTGCGGGTTGTGTGCGACATGCCATTTACCCTCTACACCTAGCATCTTCAGAGTCGCCTGCATGACTGCCCCTGTGAAGTGTCTCGCCTGATCGGACTCCCCTGATCGGACTCCTCATACTGTGGTAGCCCCCACTTAGAGAACACTTCTCTCACTAGAATCCTTGCGGTCCCCAAAGCTGTGGCTGTTTGGCATAGGAAGACTTCTACCCATTTAGAGAACACATCCACCAGGACCAGGCAGTATTGTGCGGTGGGCAGCGGTCCGATATAATCGATCTGTATGGACTGTCATGGTCCCTCCACTCTCCTAATGTGTCCCATGGATACCTTCCTTTTCTGAGGGTCAAGTTTGTTTGCAGCACACACCAAACAATCCGCGCAGATGTCGCGGATGTCCTCCCTCAGTTGCGGCCACCACCCTGCCTGTTCCACCCGTTGCCAGGTGGTCTCCGGCCTGGGGTGCCCCGCTCCTGGGCTCTCGTGAGCCAACTGAAGGAATTCTCTCTGGTGCTGCTGCAGAACTACCCACTGTTCCCCTCTGAAAACCATCCCTTCCTTTACTGTAATACCTGCCACTCCATATGGACCCTCTACCTTATCTCCCTTAGCCAGCGTCTCCAGGACAGTCTTTAGGGCGGGATCCCATGCCTGGACCATCTTTAGGTCCGGGACCAATGCTACCCCTGCACTCCCTTGGGTCCCACCTCTGTCTATGATTGCTATCAGACTTGACCCATATCGATCCCAAAACGTACCCGTTCGAGCACCCTCTTTGGCCAGTACATCGGCCTGCTGATTGCCCTCCACACGGGGTTCTGTCTTAGAATGGGCCTTGACTTTGTGGATATAGGAATCCCCCTGGGTTCCTATCGATGTTCGGATCTGTCGCAACAATGGCTTGGTTGCTAGGGGTTTCCCATCTGCAGATGTGAACCTGCGATGAGATCAAATGGCTAAATATTCTGTACACGTATTGCAAGTGAACATGATGTCCGAGCAAATCGTGTAGGGTGTAGGGAACTCTTCGGGGTGGGTAACCACATACACCACCGCCGACAGTTCAACGTGCTGGGCGCTCATGGTGCTCGGGAGTTTAATGGCCTTGCAATGCCTGCCTTTGGGTCAAAAATCCCACATCCAGCGAGTCGCTCCCCGGCCACCACTGCACTGGACTCGTCTACATAGATCTCGTGGCCCATGGCATGGATTCCAGCCTAAAACCCGATGTCTACGTCCCATACCCCTTCAACAGAACATTTGTGGGCCACCCCTGGGTAGCTCAAATTTGCAGCAAGCTTGGGTTCACAGAGGCCTTTCACACGCAAATTCATCTGAGAGAGCAATAAAGTCCAGCGAGCAATGCTTGCACTGCTCACCGTGCCGTCCTTTATCTTCCCATCCAGAAGCATCTGAGTGGGCGTATGATGGGTTAAGAGAGTTACCGGGGACGCCCCCTTGAAGATTTGTGATCTCCTCACGGCCCAATGTGTGGCAAGAAGGTGCCTCTCACAATTGGAGTACCCCCTCTGTGAGGATTCTTGATGAGTATACCACAGGCCTCAGCTTGCCATGCCACTCCTGGAGCAGCAGTGCGCTCAAACTGTCCCATGTGGCAGCTACCTCCAAAAAGAACTCCTTTCCCCCATCAATCACTCCTAAAGCCGGTGCGGACTGCAGATCTCTCTTCAGATGACTAAAAGCTGCCATGCAGTCCTCATCCCACTCCCAGCCCACTCCCTTGTGGAGGAGCCGGAGTAGAGGAGCTGCCGTAGCGGCATAGTCCTCTATGAAATCCCTGCAGTTCCCTGTGAGTCCCAGGAAGGATTTTACCCCAGTTACCGTGGTCGGGGCAGGTAGCTCCTGTACCTCCTTCCTCCTCGCCTCATTGATGGCCCTCTCCCCAGCACGCGCGGTCAGCCCGAGGAATTTTAATTCCTGCTGGCCAATCTGTGCTTTCTTGGGATTAACTTTAAACCCAGATTCCTTTAACAGACTTAGCAGCTCAGCCAGCAGGGGGCCATGCTCCTCCCCCTCATTGGAGAACAAAAGCAGGTCGTCCACGTACTGCACAAGCTGCTGTGGTCTGCTAAACCCTTTTAATCAGTTGGCCATACATTGGTGGAAAATAGAAGGACTGTTATGAAACCCCTGGGGAAGGCAGGTCCATGTGTACTGCTGACCCTTGAAAGTGAATGCGAACTTATACTGGTCCTCCCTTTGCGAGGGATAGACCAGAATTCATTCGAAATATGAATGTTTACGCGGATGCTGGGATACTCCCGATCAGGTCGGCTACGGCTGCGACGGTGGGGGCACAGGATGTGATGTTCTTGTTAAGAACCCGATAGACCACAGTGGCTCTCCACGAATTGTCCGGTTTCCTAACTGGCCAAATCGGAGAGTTCACATGAGTCGCTATGGGTCACAACACACCCTGCTCAACCAGTGATCCCACTGCCGTCTCTAAATCCACCTCTGCCTCTCTGGGAAAGTTGTACCGTTTCTGTGGTCGGGCCATGGGGTCAGCTTATACGCTGAACTCCACCCCTATTACCCTCCCACAGTCATGCTTGTGTGTAGCGAATGCCGCGAGGTTGGCTCGCACATCCGCTATGTACTCCACCGGTGTAGAAGTGACCAAAAGTTCAAGGTCATAACTAACCTTGGGCTTCATCATGCACATGGTTCCCTTGCCTTGCTTCCTTGGTATAACTACTACCTCCTTCTCCTTTCCCGTGCATACTGCCCCCCAAAGACCGTGATTCTGGAAATCCACCAATATCTTGTGAGCCAGTATGAAGTCTGCCCCCAAAATGCCTATCCCCTCCCGCTCCCACCGCATCAGGACACAATTCCACTCCGTATGGAGTGTGACCAGATCGATGGCTAGCGGGATAGACAAAGAACCAGCCTTTTCGTTCCCGGTGAACCCTACTAAGTTATATGGAACCCCGCTCGATAGAGGTGATGTGGTCGGGTTATCCGCATAGACAATGGCGCTTGAAGCTCCAGTGTCCAGCAGATAGGTCCCTTGCACCTTCTCCACCCCCATCTTCATGCACGGTCTCTTCCAAGCATCATAACTTAGTGGGCACAGGTAAACGGGCTGAGAAGCCCCTAGTCATGGGTCGGGATTGTTCAGCGCAGATGGGAGTACGCTGCCCGCTGCCGCGTCCACCCTACCCTAGCCTGCCAGACAGTGCTGCTTCCTGCCACATCTGCGGCTTTCTGCACTGGCTCTGGAGGATCCCCTTTCCCACTCCTTTTGTCAGAGACTGGGCAGTCTTTCCTCCCGTGCCCTTTAGTTTCGCACCCATAACAACCCTGCTTCTTCTCTGAGCTACCCCCTTCCTGGCACCACTCTCTTCTAATGGTGCCTCCACTAGGCTTTAGCTCGTGTACTCTCCCCTTTGGTTTGACATCCTCACCCCTACCATTCTTAAAAGAGAGAGTTAACTGCCGGATCACATTCTCTTCTGTGGTCTGGGGATCCCTGGAATCAAACCACTCCTCTACTTTGGCCTTGATCCTGGGCAGGCTGTTCGCCACCAGGGTTCTCAGCCAATGAGCCCTAGGCTCCCCCTGCAGCTGCACCCGGTCGGGCATCCCCGCACAGGCACTCAAGTAGATGGGCTAAAGCCTGTCCGCGGTGCCTCCCCAGCTGACTGCAGTGTCCTTTCCACTCGGGAGAAGGGACTTCCATCATTGAGGCCCATAGCCTCTAGGATGTCATCCTTTAATCCTTTATCCCCTCTAACGTACCCTGCCCCCTCTTGCTACCCGCTGAGAGTGACTGGTGCAATCTACTATCCAGGGAAAATAAAAGTAATTTGGCTGTCTCAGCTTCATTACAATTATTGATCCCCCCCATCCGCTCCACATCTGTAAAATGGACAGATGGGTCCCCTGTGCTGGTCAGTTTGGTCAGGTTAGAGACCATTGCCTGCAGCTGGGGGGTTGTATACGGGACCACAAAGTCACTCTGCAGTGCTCCTTGCTCTTGACCATCTACGGGCGCACCGTATTACCGCTGCTGGAGAGGGCACATGGGTCCTGGCCCCCGCACTTCAGGCAGTGGTCGAGCATCCTCCTCTGCCTCACAGTCCTCCTTATCTCCCTCCTGCTCTTCCTCATCTACCCAGGCCACTCCCAGAGCTACCAAGCAGACCATCCCTTTGGCCTTAGATAGAGCATCGGTCAAATTCCGGATCTGCTCCTGGCAAAGGCCATGACTACCCTTATCAAACCCTCCAGTACTGGCGACTCTGTATGCCACCTGAATATCCTTCAACTGCTCTCCCAGCACCTTTACCTCACTCGACAAGTGAGCGTTCTCCTCCCTAACCACCCTCTAATTCCCCTTTCCCTCAGTTACCTGGCATTGCAGGAACTCCTTATGGTTACGGAAGGTTTCCTCCTGGCTTATTCTTCCCTGCTTCTCATCCCTTAGCTCCGTGCATAACCTGCTCCCTACTACAGCCCTTGCGTCTGACTGTGCCTCGGACTCCCTGAGCTCTGCCTCTAATTTAGCCACCTGCTTATCTAACAGTTGAACTTGTCTTTGTAGACAGACGAGCCATATCGTCTTTTCAATGCTGCGCCTATGCTCGTTGCCCTCCGTCCATTCTGCCGCTGTGTCCACCGAACGCTCAGCACGCAACAAGCCTAGCACTCACTTCTTAGTGATGTTAACCTTCTTAAACACATATGAAGAAATCCTTTCCTCCATGTGGGATCTTTCGCCAGAAGCGCTGTCCATGACTGATTTACACTCCTTCAACCCAGGTTCTGACGCTGGTCGCCAAGAGATGTAAGCGGTTTTTGATCCTAGCCCAATTGCTAGATGGACAGTTCGCATCGCCCCCGCCTTACAAAAGTTCTATACCCGGGAATTATTATTCAGAGTGTTAATGAAATAAGTCACGGACAGGAAGGCTTTGGTGAAAAATCAAACTTATATTTATTTGTTCTAACATACACTGGCTAAATCATGCACTACTAAATGAAATCACTGTCTCTGTGGAGAATAAAATCCAGTACAAAACTGGGGACTATAACAAGCAGTAATTCCCTTGTTGCTATGGTGGACTCTAATTCCACCCCTACCAATGAATTACCCAGTCACATAAACCCCTTTGCCTGGCTGAACCAAACGAAGCTCCCACCCTCGGAATAGCCCAAAAACTTCACTTCTGAGAGAACTCTGAGCCCTTACAGCTCACGGTTTCGATCGCTCTGCTCAATGGCTTCTCTGGTACTTCTTGTTAGGTCGATCTTTTTGGAGCGGGAGTGAGAGAGAGGGAGAGAGAATGGTGGAAAAGAACCTATCTTTATAGTAGTCTGGCTACCCCTATCTTTCCCGCCAATCTTTAAAATCCATTTGTTTCTAAGCGCTCCGGTATTTAATCAGTGATGAGTCATCCTCGGACCCATGAGTATTCCAGGATTGGATTAATGGCCCTAAGTCTGGGACATATCTTTCGGTCCTTGTGTTGGGAAAAAAACTGGCTCCTTTTTGACTGGCTGAGGCCAGTGGGTCCATGGTTCTGCTTCTCTTCTGAGATGGAGGTGAGAAGTGCTTTTGCATATTAGAGTGGCTTTCTAATAAGTTCAAGTTCAATGGCCCCCTTCCTTTTACCAGGACTGTCGGGCGAACCCATACATTCTGGATAACTGACAGTTCTTTTGTCACAGCCAACTGCCATGTGTTCTCTGGAGTTTTAACAAACCAGGCCCCCACGCATCTGCACAGGGCAGTCTCACCACAGGGAAAACACCCTCAGCCCATAAAGTCCAGAAAAATATTCTCAACTGAGTCCATTCTTCAAACAGAGACTTTGCGATCTCTTCAACCCTGACTGGCAAATTTGCTATAGCAGGGCTCATGGGATTGGGGTAATACACTAGCATGGATTGAGGATCGGTTAACAGACAGAATACAGAGAGTAGGAATAAACGGGTCACTTTCAGGTTGGCAGACTGTAACTAGTGGGGTACCGCAAGGATCAGTGCTTGGGCCTCAGCTATTCACAACCTGTATCAAAGATTTAGATGAGGGGACCAAATGTAATATATCCAAGTTTGCTGATGATACAAAGCTGGGTGGGAATGTAAGGAGCTCCTACAGTGCTCATCAAAGCTCACTGTCAGCTGTGGCTCAGTTGGTTGCACCCTCAATTCTGAGTCATTAGGTTGTGGATTCATAGTCCCACTCCAGAGAATTGAGCACAGAAATCTAGGCTGACACTATAGTGCAGTACTGAGGGACTGCTGCACTGTCAGAAGTGCCGTCTTTCAAATAAGACATTAAACCGAGGCCCCGTTTGCTCTCTCAGGTGGATGTAAAAGATCCCATGGCACTATTTCGAAGAAGAGCAGGGGAGTTATCTCTGGTGTCCTGGCCAATAGTTATCCCTCAATCAACATCACTAAAACAAATTATCTGGCCATTATCACATTAATGTTTGAGGGTTTTTGCTGTGTACAAATTGGCTGCCGCATTTCCTATGTTACAACAATGACTACACTTCAAAAGTACTTCATTGGCTGTAAAGTGCTTTAGGATGTCTGGTGGTCATGAAAGGCACTATGTAAAGGCAAGACTTTTTTTAAAAAGTGAGCCCTGTTCTTACCTCTCTGCTTTTCTTTAAGTGATGCATCTTCTTCTGGCCCTTCTGCCAGGTACTCAAAATAGTTTACTCAGAGTTCCCTTTCTTGACAAATGTGTAGGAATTAACAGCGGGGTTGGGGTTATTGTCTCCGGCCAGTCAGAAGCCTCTGAACTGCTCCAGGGACCCCCATGCGGTTTTGAAGCGCTCCCCTATTCCTGGTTCTGACCGCCAGACTTATTCGGTAGCGATGTAGACAGAAAACGTGACTCGTGGTTATGGTGCAAAACAGACCAGCATTTATCGAAACAAAAAGAAAGAAACAACTTAAAGTAAGCGATACAGCACACCTGTGCCTGGTACAGCATGTTTGCTTAACGCAGTACATTAGTGTCCACTAGAGTGCTCTTTGCTCAGTGCAACACTCCTTTATTTAAATATTGGCTGAAGTGCCCGGCGGTGCCGAGGGTCTTTTGAGGGCATGTTGTTGTTGAAAGAGAGAGAGAGAGCGACTGGGGGGGAAGAGAGAGAGCGACTGGGGGGGAAGAGAGAGAGCGACTGGGGGGGAAGAGAGAGAGTGATTGGGGGGGAAGAGAGAGAGCGACTGGGGGGAAGAGAGAGACCGACTGGGGGGAAGAGAGAGAGTGACTGGGGGAAGAGAGAGAGCGACTGGGGGGAAGAGAGAGAGCGACTGGGGGGAAGAGAGAGAGCGACTGGGGGGAAGAGAGAGAGCGACTGGGGGGAGAGAGAGAGTGACTGGGGGGAAGAGAGAGAGCGACTGGGGGGGAAGAGAGAGAGCGACTGGGGGGGAAGAGAGAGAGCGAGAGACTGCGGGGAAGAGAGAGAGTGACTGGGGGGAAGAGAGAGAGTGACTGGGGGGGAAGAGAGAGTGCGAGAGACTGGGGGGAAGAGAGAGAGCGACTGGGGGGAAGAGAGAGAGTGACTGGGAGGAAGAGAGAGAGCGAGAGACTGGGGGGAAGAGAGAGAGTGACTGGGGGGAAGAGAGAGAGCGACTGGGGGAAGAGGGAGAGCGACTGGGGGGAAGAGAGAGAGCGACTGGGGGGAAGAGAGAGAGCGACTGGGGGGAGGGGGGAAGGGGAGGTGGGGGAGGAAAGGAGGAGGGGGAGGAAAGGGGGAGGGGGAGGAAAGGGGGAGGGGAAGGAGGGAGGAAAAGGGGAGGGGGAGGAAGGGCGAGGGGAGGGGGAGGGGGGAGGGGAGGAGGGGAGGAAAGTGGGTGGGGGGAGGGGAGGGGGGAGGAAAGGGGGAGGGGTAGGAAAGGGGGAGGGGGAGGAAAGGGGGAGGGGAGGAAAGGGGGAGGAAAGGGGAGGGGTGGAGGAAAGGGGGAGGGGGGAGGAAAGGGGGAGGGGGAGGAAAGGGGAGGAAAGGGGGAGGGGAGGGAGGGAGGAAAGGCAGAGGGGGATGAAAGGGGGAGGGGGAGGAAAGGGGGAGGAAAGGGGGATGGGGGAAGAAGGGGGAGGGGGGAAGAAGGGGGAGGGGGAAGAAGGGGGAGCGGGGAAGAAGGGGGGAAGAAGGGGAGGGGGGAGAAGGGGGAGGGGGAAGAAGGGGGGGAGATGGGGGGAAGAAGCAGGAGGGGGGAAAAGGGGGAGGGGGGAAAAAGGGGGAGGGGGTAGAGGGGGAGGGGAGAGGGGGGAGGGGGAGAGGGGGAGGGGGGAAGAAGGGGGAGGGGGGAAGAAGGGGGAGGGGAGGGGGGAAGAAGGTGGAGGGGGAAGGGGCAAGAAGGGGGAGGGGTGAAGAAGTGGGAGGGGGAGGGGGAAGAAGGGGGAGGGGGAAGAAGGGGAGGGGGAGGGGGAAGAAGGGGGAGGGGAAGGGGAAGAAGGGGGAGGGGGAAGAAGAGGGAGGGGGAAGAAGGGGGAGGGGGAGGGGGAAGAAGGGGGAGGGGGAGGGGGAAGAAGGGGGGTGGCAGGGGGGAAGAAGGGGAGGGGGAAGCAGGGGGAGGGGGTAAGAAGGGGGAGGGTGGAGGGGGGAAGAAGGGGGAGGGGGAGGGTGGAAGAAGGGGTAGCGGGGAGCGGGGAGCGGGGAAGAAGGGGGAGTGTGAGGGGGAAGAAGGAGGAGGGGGAGGGGGAGGAAGGGGGAGGGGAAGAAGGGGGAAGGGGAAGAATGGGGAAGGGGGAGGGGGGTAGAAGTGGGGGAGGGGTGAAGAAGGGGGAGGGGGAGGAGGGAGGGGGGAAGAAGGGGGAGGGGGGAGGTGGGAAGAAGGGGGAGGGGGGAAGAAGGGGGAGGGGAGGGGGGAAGAAGGGGTGGTAGGGGGAAGTAGGGGAGGAGGGGGGGAAGAAGGGGCAGGAGGGGGGGAGGGGGGAAGAAGGGGGAGGGGGAAGAAGGTGGAGGGAGGAAGAAGGGGAGGGGGAAGAAGGGGGAGTGGGGAAGAAGGGGGAGGGGGGAAGGAGCGGGAGGGAGGAAGGAGTTGGAGAGGGGGAAGGAGGGGGGAGAGGGGGAGAGGGGGGAGAGGGGGGGAGGGGAGCGCCCCATCAGCCCGAGCCCCACCCCCCACCCCCCAAGCCCCGCACCTGCCTCCCTGAGCCCCGCCCCCTGATCTCCCGAGCCCTGCCCCCGATCTCCCGAGCCCCGATCTCCCGAGCCTCGCCACCCGCCCTCCCGAGGCCCGATCTCCCGAGGCCCGATCTCCTGAGCCCCGCCCCCGATCTCCCGAGCCCCGATCTCCCGAGCCCCACCCCCGATCTCCCGAGCCCTGCCCCCCGCCCTCCCGAGCCCCAAACTCCCTAGGCCCGATCTCCTGAGCCCCGCCCCCCGCCCTCCCAAGCCCCGATCTCCCGAGGCCCGATCTCCCGATCCCCACCCCCTGATCTCCTGAGCCCTGCCCCCGATCTCCTGAGCCCCGCCCCCTCGATCTCCCGAGGCTCGCCCCCCCTGATCTCCCGAGGCCTGATCTCCCGAGCCCCGCCCCCCCCGAGCCCCGATCTGCCAAACCCCGATCTCCCGAGCCTCACCCCCCGCCCGAGCCGGCTTCAAGAGCAGAGAGAGATACACCGCCGTGCAACCTACCACGTGAGGCCCGGCCAGACTCAAGTCGCGCGCGCTGACTCCTGCCCCAACCGCCTTTACTAAGATGGCGGCGGTGGCAATGCTTGGCTCAGGCCCGCCCCCTCCAGCCTTCACAAAAATGGCGGCGATCGTGAGCCGATTGTTGAGCGTGACGGGAGGTGCCTAGCTTGGGCGTGGCTGGGCAACAGAGGCCCAGGCTTATAGGCCTGGAAAAATAGTGAAAGGTAGGAAATTTCTAGATATTAGAGAAAAGATTTACAAATTAATTAACTGTTTTTAAAAATAATTTGTGTTTTAAAAGCAACTTTTTTTTTGCTGGAAATGTAGATTTGAAAAGGAACACGCAGAAAGTGGGAAAAAGAAATGAACAGTTTGGGATCAAGATGGCGGCCACTCACCTTGGTTCAGAATGATAAGGCCCACCCACACATGCACCGATTGGTCAACTGTCAGGTCACTGAACTGTAGGATTGTTCAATCATCACATCACTCAAATGTAGGATGGCTCGCCCACACACACAATGAACCCGCCCCCACTCGATGCATATGAGCGGATAATGAGTGGAATTTTGAACGTTTTTTGGATACCGTCGGCACAAATTTTTTCAACCATCGGCACAATTTTTGTCCGAACAAAAATAAATACACCTACAAGAGTCCCCTAATGATGAGCTTTCTTTTGATATAACGTATGTGTAGGTACGCTCTATAACTTTTCTTATTTTTTGATTGTATAGCCAGACAGAGAGACAGACAGAGAGACAGACAGACAGACAGAGAGACATATCCTTTTATATATATAGATACAGCACTTTTAAATATAGAAACACCTTGCTCACTACAGCACCTTTGCTTAGTGGCTTTTACTTAAAAACAGCACTTTAATACAGAACCCTTAGTGTCCACTGAATCACTTCTCTGCTTGGTGCAACACCCTTTTTAATAGTACCTTTAATATAGAAACACCTTGCTCACTACAGCAGCTTTGCTTAGTGGCTTTTACTTAAAAACAGCACTTTAATACAGCTACTCAGTGTCCACTGAAGCACTTCTCTGCTTGGTGCAACACCCTTTTAATAGCACTTTCAATATAGAAACACCTTGCTCACTACAGCACCTTTGCTTTGTGGCTTTTACTTAAAACAACACTTTAATACAGCTACTCTCAGTGTTCACTGAAGCACTTCTCTGCTTAGTGCAACACTGACTTAAATAGGGGAGGAGAAAACGGACACAATGAGGGAAAATTGACTAAAATCACAGTTCTAACAAAATTCCCACTTAATTCCCACCCCTATACCTATTCTAAGTTGCCTTGTAATGGGCCAGAAAAATATATGCTCACCAAATGAAAAATGCCTGCTCTGTGCCCTGTGATCTTTGATCTTCACTGCCCCGAAGTAAAAACACCCCAGTATTTTAAAAGTAAACTGCTGGTGTTCCACTCCTTTAGGCAGGCTCCCACGTTATAGAGGGCATGGAGGCGAGGCCACAGAGAGAGAGAGGCTTCTGAGAAGCTATCTTTTATACCCCCATTTGGAGCCAAACCCTTCCCGCCCAAATCCGGATGTATCTGGGCTAAACAAAAGGGATCCATATAGTCCACATTGTCTGGAATGGGTTTGGATGAATTACCCATTCGTTTAAACAGGGTTTTTTTCCGTTTAAATGTGTCCTCATTGTTTTTGATGGACTTGAATAAAGCTGCAGTTTAAATGTGTCCTCATTGTCTGTGATGGGCTTTTGAATAAAGCTGCTGTGGTTTGAAAAAAAACATGTCTATTTCCTTGCTTGCTTGAGTAGTGTAAACAAAAGTCATTGTCCTTGTGGTCAGACTGAAACTGCAGTAATCCTTTGTGTAAACATTGTAGCAGTTTCTGTAAACACATCGATTGTCTGCTGCAGGGAGGGGAACTCCCTGAACTGCCATGATTGGCAGTTTGACTGCTCCAGTGAACCTTTTTTTTCACAGGCACAGCAGGCTGCCTTTTCAAGTCCTTTTTGTCTTCTGCCATGCTGTCTGCCGGCCATTTTGATCCCTGGATTTTTAAAGCTATATTACCCAGGTATTCTTTAATCAAAATTCAATCTTCGGAACTGTAGGAAATCTCGAAGTTATTGCAAAATCCCTACAGTCCCCCATCAGATACTAAAACTTGCTTGTAGTATCCTGTCCAAAAGTGAGCAAAAATTTCTGACCCCCCACAAACAACCTTCCCTTATACTTATCTAAATCTAGCTTTGATCCCCCGGCACCTCCATCTCCCCTGCCCAGAGAGAATCGCAGCACGGTAGGCATCTATCGACAGAAAACAAGATTGATTAGATAATCAATACACAGAGGGGACCAATGCCCCTGCACTACTTATATTCACAGTAACTCAAGCATGGAGGTGGGCCGACACCCCTGCACTGCTTGTAACATAATATTAACATGATGCAACATCTTTAATGGGATTGACACCCAGCCAACATATCTGCTAAAAATACACTTGGAAGACAATGAGCTTCCCCTTTGGTTTTATTACATTGCAATTGCCTGGCACTTTATTAAATGGCACTATTCTTCAGCCAGAAATGTATTTTAAATTTTCACAATGCAAACACAACAATTCCTAAGCATATGCAGTTTGCTCCCTTAACTCCAAACAAGCAGTAAAATTAAATTCTTAATCTTAATGGGATTATCAGTATCAGTTTAAATGTTGTGGGCATCCGCTTCCTGCAGACCCCTTTCTTCGTGGGCTGGGAGTGCTCCTTCCTTGAGCACTCATCGACATGCTGGTCCTCCGTGCCTTCTGGAACTCTGAAAAAGACTAAAAAAATGTCTCGCCAGGTCCCCTGGCTCAGGGGGTGTAATCAGGTCCCGCGACCTCGATTCACAATACAATTCCGGAACAGTACCATACTTAAAACTTATACACTAATAATATCCCTACTGAATTGCAATATAAAAATTTTAATTAACACGTTCTACCTTAATACACGTTCTACCTTAATACACGTTCTACCTTAACCTTATACACACTACTTGCACAAAACTATATACAAGCACCGTCCGTCTCCGGGCGGCCAGCCTAATCCCTGGTTGGGCTGCCACAGGCTGCTTCCTGTGGCGTGGCTGGACTGATTCCAGCTTCTAGTCCCTCGCAGCTTATGGCTGCTGGTTGGGGACCTCTGCCTTTTGGCTTCTCCCTGACTCGGGAGTCTGCCCTACTCCACTGGAAAGTGGGTGACCATACTTTCTTGGGCTGGGGTGCCAAAGAGATCTCCTAGGGAGTGTTGCCGGGGGGGCTACCCTGGCGAGCAGACCCTTAGATCGGGTCACACCCCTGCTGGCTGGGGACCTCCTCCTTCAGGTCCCTCCCTTCCCAAACCTGGGCTGGGGACAGGCAATCCCTTGCCACCGGCTGCCGGTGGCTGAGAGCCTTCCCCTTCAGGTCTAAAACCTGGTTCAGGCTCCTCCCCGGAGTCCCACAAGAGAGGGGGAATCGCTCGGGCCAAGTGCTGGGAAGCTTCTACAATCCCAGCTGCCTGTTCCCCTGCCCCCTGCTTAAACAACCTGTATTGTTTGAAATAACTGGCTACCTGCCAGTAATCCTCTTCAAAATAAACAATAGCTCCTCCCCTAACACAAGCTACAGCACCTGCCTGTGCAGCCTGTGAGCTTGTACCTGCTGTGGGCTGGGGATTTCTATTCCCAGGTTCACTCCCAGCTGCCTGTTTCCCTGTGGGTCCCATTAAGCTGGATGGGACCACGTTAGACCGGGGTGAATTGGTCAGGTCTTCCGAGTGGACCACCGTGCTGGAGGCTCCAGCATCCACCGAATATCTCCCCTGCACCATCTCCACCCCCATCTCAACATAGGGCCTTCTCCCCTCAGCAGTTTCGCGGGGACACAGGTCAACAGGTTGCGCTGGCTCTAGTCATTGCTGGGAGTTAGGTGGGGCAGATGGGGTTAAAACACCGGTGGTGGCTGCTACTCTCCCCTGGTCAGTCAGAAGAGACTGTAGGGACTGTAAAAATTACTCAATTGCTGCGGGAGGGAGGTCTGGCCCTGCCTTTTGGGCTGCGGCTGTGGGATCCTTTCCCTTGTCCTTCCAAGGATTTTTACAATCTTTTCTCCAGTGACCGTCTTTCCCGCACCCACAGCAATTTAACCTAGCCTGAGAGGGCTGGATCCCCGCCTGGTGCCAATCTTTCTTACTCTGGCTCCCAGGTTTAACCTCATGGATTCTTCCCTTGGGTTGGGAGCCTCGATACCCCTCATGTTCCTGAAGGCTACTGTGAGCCGATGGATCACCGCTTCTTCGGAGGTCTGGGGGTTTCGGGGGTCAAACCAAGCCACGACCTGGGCTTGGATCTGGGGTAGGCTGTTCGTCATCAGACACCGGAGCCAGTGAGTCAATTGGACTGGGTCCAGTGCTGCCTGCCCTGGCATTCCTGGGCATGCGCTCCGGTAGACTGGTCACAGCCTGTCTGCGAACACCTGCAGGGACTCCCCTGGGAGCTGCACTGTTCTTTCCACCCGAGCGAACAGGCTACCATCATTGAGTCCCATGGCCTCCAATACCTCATTCTTGAGACCCTCATAATCCCTCTGCCCCATTTTGCACTCACCAGATAGGGACTGGAGGAGATCAGCTGCCAGGGAAAACAGCAGCATTTTTGCTTGCTCTGCCTCATCGCAGTCATTTACACAAGCTGCTTGCTCGATCTCCCTGAAGTGCAGAGAGGGGTCTCCCTTTTTAGTGAGCTTGGGGATGTGGCTAACCATGTCCCTGAGCTGGTGGGTGCCCTACGGCACCAGAAACTGATTCTGGATTGCCCCTGGGTCATCTTCATCAACGGGCGGACCGTACCTCCATTGTCGGAGGGGGTACACTGGTCCTGGTCCCGGCCTATCTAGCGGGGTCTGCTGCGCTTCCTCTACCACCTCACCCTCCACCCCCCTTTGCTGCCAGAGCTCCTGAAAGCTCGGATCTGCCTTCAGGCTGATCAGACATATCATCCCCTTTGCTCTTTTTAAAGCCATATTCTAGCTTTCTGTCTTTGCTCTACAGGGGTCATGATCTGCTTCCTCAAACCCTTGCTCATAGGCCAGCTTATATGCTGCCTTTACCTCCCTAACCTTTTCCTCCTGCTCTTTAATTCCTTGTATGAGGCGAGCGTTCTCCTCCCGCACCCTCATCTCATTGCTCTTGGCCTCTGCAACTAGGCACTTCAGGTACTATGACTCGTGCCTCATGTGGCTTTTGCCCTCACTAAACTGAACTACCAGGCGCTCTACCTTGGCCTGGTATTCTTCAACCTCCTTTTCTGTATCCCAACTCACTGCTCTTGCTTCCCTAAGCCTGCGGGTGACTTCCCCAAGCCTGCAGGAACATAACCACAAACAAACCAGTGGGATAAAAAGAAACCCAATAACTGCTGCTCTCTCCAGACTGAAACCACTGTCTGCCCCATCGCACACCGTGGCCGATGGTCCTGCCGTGGTCGTCATTTTGTAGGAATTAACAGCGGGGTTGGAGTTATTGTCTCCGGCCAGTCAGAAGCCTCTGAGCTGCTCCAGGGACCCCCGTGCAGTTTCGAAGCGCTCCCCTATTCCTGATTCTGACCGCCAGACTTATTCAGTAGCGATGTAGACAGAAAACGTGACTTGTGGTTTGGGTGCAAAATAGACTAGCATTTATTGAAAAAAAAAATGAAGAAACAACTTAAAATAAGCGATACAGCACACCTGTGCCTGGTACAGCACCTTTGCTTAACGCAGTACACTTAGTGTCCACCAGAGCATCCTTTGTTCAGTGCAACACTCCTTTATTTAAATATACAGCACTTTTAAATATGGAAACACCTTGCTCACTACAGCTCCTTTGCTTAGTGGCTTTTACTTAAAAACAACACTTTAATACAGCTACTCAGTGTCCACTGAAGCACTTCCCTGCTCAGTGCAACACCCTTTTAAAAGCACTTTCAATATAGAAACACCTTGCTCACTACAGCACATTTGCTTAGTGGCTTTTACTTAAAACAGCACTTTACTACAGCTACTCTCAGTGTTCACTGAAGCACTTCTCTGCTTAGTGCAACACTGACTTAAATAGGGGAGGAGAGAATGGACACAACAAGGGAAAATTGACTTCAATCACAGTTCTAACAAAATTCCCACTTAATTCCCACCCCTATACCTATTCTAAGTTGCCTTGTAATGGGCCAGAAAAATATATGCTCACCAAATGAAAAATGCCTGCTCCGTGCCCTGCGATCTTTGATCTTCAATGCCCTGAAGTAAAAACACCCCAGTATTTTAAAAGTAAACTGCTGGTGTTCCACACCTTTAGGCAGGCTCCCACGTTGTAGAGGGCATGGAGGCGAGGCCACAGAGAGAGAGAGGCTTCTGAGAAGCTATCTTTTATACCCCCATTTGGGGCCGAACCCTTCCCGCCCAATTCCAGATGTATCTGGGCTAAACAAAAGGGAGCCAAACTGTCCCCATTGTCTGGAATGGGTTTGGATGAATTACCCATTTGTTTAAACTGTTTTTTTCAGTTTAAATGTGTCCTCATTGTCTGTGAAGGGCTTGAATAAAGCTACAGTTTAAATGTGTCCACATTGTCTGTGATGGGCTTTTGAATAAAGCTGCCGTGGTTTGAAAAAAAAATGTCTATTTCCTTGCTTGCTTGGGTAGTGTAAACAAAACTCATTGCCCTTGTGGTCAGACTGAAACCGCAGTAATCCTTTGTGTAAACATTGTAGCAGTTTCTTTAAACACATCGATTGTCTGCTGCAGGGAGGGGAACTCCCTGAACTGCTGTGATTGGCAGTTTGACTGCTCCATTTGAACCTTTTTTTTCACAGACACAGCAGGCTGCCTTTTCAAGTCCTTTTTTTCTTCTGCCATGCGGTCTGGTGGCCATTTTGATCCCTGGATTTTTAAAGGTAAATTACCCAGGTATTCTTTAATCTAAATTCAATCTTCGGAACTGTAGGAAATCTCGAAATTATTGCAAAATCCCTACAAATGGTCACACTTATCTACATAACACTTTTTGCCATTCTCCCTCCCCATTAAAAATCTTATTGTAATATAACTGTGATTAAAATTTCAGCATTTATGTCCGAGGTGTGTTGGCTTTTCTCTTGCTTTCACAGTATATATGGAGTTAAAGCTCACAAGTAGTGCCCCAACTTGTTTTGATACACATTCACCCCAGAACAGAAATTATGTCTGGTCAGGTATACAGAGTATTTGATTAAATACAAGCTTCTTGTGGATTTTGTTTGTATATATGTTTAATTGGCAGCTGTTTTTGAGTTTAAGAGATACATAATTACATTTATTTTATCCAGTAAAATTTTGAAGACTATTTCTCTTGTTCCAACAGAGAAGTATAGTTATAGCCTTCGAGGAGAGATAGATGAGTCAGAGTTATTCTGTGGATGGCTAGTAACAAACCTCCATGTGAGATTAAAATTCAGGGACTTTGGAGGGAGCTTTAATTGTAAAAGGCGCATGGGTTTGTGTTCAGGAGGTCGTTAAAATTGGCGGAAATGTCAGTGCATCTGGGAGCCGGCTCCAACCTACCGACTTCGAGGTTTAACTCAGGCATGTTTCAATGCATCTGTGTAACTTCCTCCGGAGAGGCATAATATTTAAATATTTAAATAAGCCAATTTGAACCAGATTTTCATCAGGATTTAAAGTTAATGTAACATGCATGGGTTTCTGTGCTTCTGAAACTCACCATTGAAACAAAGGGAAGAAGATAGAATGGCAATTCATGGGGCTCATTAAAAGTCAAGCATACAACATCTCTAAATACTCAGGGCTCACAGCTGCTTTCTTACCTCCCTTTGGGAAAGCGTTTCTTGAGAGTACTTGTGATGAGAGGCTGATTTGTGTGCTTTGGAGAGACTGAAGACCAGGATGGGTGGCATCATGGCTGCCTTAAATTTGACCACGGACAAGGAGCAAGGTGACCATCAGCAGCAGCAACAGCCTGCTGTGGAGAGACCTGCAGTATCTAGGATCTCCTCGTTGGCTGCACATAAATGTATAAGGCAGGCCACTGTTGGATTGTTGACAAAGCCAGCAATTATGTCAACTTTGTCTGTGATGATGCTAGTCAGAGTGGGTGCTCATGTTTGCATCTCTGGCTGGCTTACCGGAGTTGTAGGGTGTCATCGACTGCACACACGTGGCAATCCATGCACCCCCAGAACAACCAGGAGTATTCGTAAACTGCAGCGGGTGCCATTCCATCAATGTGCAGCTGGTGCGCAACCAAAAGAAAACATTTATGCAGGTGTGCACCAGATTTCCAAGGAGCTGCAATGATGCTTTCATCTTGCGGCAGTCCAAGCTCCCCAACCTCGTTGGACCTGCAAGCAGACCTAAGGGGTGGCTGCTAGGAAGCAAAGGATACCCGCTTCAAACTTGGCTGATGACACACATCAGAAACTCCACCAATGAAGCCCAAGAGTGATACAACGATAACCATATGACAACCAGATGTGTCAGATTGAGCAAGCGATCGACATACACAAGGTGTGCTACAGGTGCCTGGACAGATCTGGAGGTGCCCCTTAGTACTCATCAGTCAGGGTCTCCAGAGTGATCATGGTGTGCTGCACTCTGCACAATATTGCGCAGCAGCAAGGATTGCAGCTGTAGGGGGAACAGGTTTGCTTCTGCGGATGACTCCAATGAAAATGAGGAGGAGGGCGAGGAGAAGACAGAGGATGAAGATGGTGACCTCAATGCTGCACCAGCTGCTCGCATAAGGCTTCCCTTATAGCTGTAAGGTTCAGTTAGTCACTACCACTGGACCGATGTAACAACCAGATCCAACGGCCACTCTCCCCCTCCCCCACCCCCTCCCCACAATTCCACTGATACAATGCTGTCTTGTAGCCAACCATTCACCCATTGCACATCGCCCCATTGGTCATTGTCAATTCATGACTTCCCATTCATCAACAAGTAACTGAAAGGCGAGTTGCCACCTAGCAAACAAGAATGGGCAACACGAGAATGTGGTGCAAAGTAATCAATTTTATGTGTTTCTAGTAAACTTCACACACACACACACACACACACACACACACACACACACACACACACACACACAGAAACCCCACAGTGCAGATAGAGGCCATTTTGGCCCATCGAGCCTGCACCGACACATATCCCACCCGATCCCCGTAACCCCTACACCAACACATATCCCACCCTATCCCCACGTATTTAATCCCCCTAACACTAAGGATCAATTTATCATAGCCAATCAACCTAACCTGCACATCTTTGGACATAACATAACATTTTGTCAAACACCCGTGTGTATACCCTTGTTGAACTACAAAGCTTTACTCTTCTTTTCATATCACTCCTATGTAGCTTCAGAAGAGGTATGGGCAAGCTGCTCAGATCTCTGCTCTGACTGGTCTGTCTTGGCCGATGATCTCTGGATGTGGAGCCCTGAGGACCCCACTTGCAACTGCGCAGGAGCGGACCTGACCATCAGGAGAAAAAGCAGTATGTCAGGTACTGGCTGAGGGGTAATAAGTGGAAGCGCTTTGAGTAGAGTCCCCACTTCCAAGTACCCTTTCACCATCATCCTTCTCATGGGCCAGCCACAATTCACTCCTACCAATCGGTTGGAAAGCAGCTTGGTGCAGATCCATAATACGTTGTAATGTCAAGGTTAAGGCGTCTTTCATCCTACTTAAGGTGACAGACATGTTGGCATCCAGAGTCTACACAGCTGTGGTCAAGGCCTGCATAGACTATTTTGATTGCCGTGATTGACATTCCACAGAATTGATCAATCTATCAATGGAAGAAGACATACTCGCAATGCCCTGCAACATCACCCCACTCATGCTTGAGGTGGATTCCTCCATTCTCTCTGCAATCATGGACAGTGTGCATTGAAGTCCTACCAGTATCACAGATTTTCTGCTGCTCCTCAATGGTTATTCTTTTCATTGATGGCCCCGGGGTACAGCGTCTATGTCCAGCTGAGCAGAGCTTGGAGAGCGTTGCACTCTCTGACGCAGACTCCCCACAGCTGTCCTTGCCACCAGTCTCTGCTCTTGCTCACTTGTGAACTGTGATTCACCAGGTGAGGTACCACCTAATTCTTTAACTGGACGCCCCCCCGCCACCCACTCAGAATCCGGCTCTGCATTATTATCTGGGCCCTTGTGTCCAGCCCAGTTTAATTTGCCGTTTGCTGCTTTTTATGTTCCAAGGAGTGCTAGTTAAGTCTGTAGCTATAGAGCCTGAACTTCAGGTCCCCAAGGGTGAGTACGCACTAGGTACTCACGATTAGGCCCAACAAAATGCCGGTTTCATGCATGCACTGCGCATGTGTGGGAAACCGGAACTTCCATTCCCTTAAAGGAAGGGGTTCACAGGTCAAACGCGTGCACTGGAGAGGCAGCGCATACGCCTGGAACTTCCGTTTTTTTTGCAGGTTTCTCCAGGAGGGTAAGTCTCCAGGAGCTACATTTGTAAAAAGCAGTCGCAAGGCCTGCTGTTAACAAGGTAAGTGGTGAATTCAGTTAAATTAAAACATTTTTTCCACAGGTTTATTATTTTTAATACTTTAAAGAAAGGTAAGTTTATTTTTATCCCCATTGGAAACTGTAATTAATTTTTTCAAAAATTTTAATTATTGTTTAAAATAGTTATTTTATGTAATTTATAGTTATTTTAAAAATGTGATTTAAAAAAAAAATTATTTGAAGTTTTAGTGATGTTTTGGGGCTGCATTGTATTCATAGATTTGACAGGTCTTCCTGTCAAATCTATGAATACAGATTCCCTGCTACCATTGGTTCTCCATGGCCCATGTGATCCCAGGGGACGCTTCGAACTAACTGCGCCCCTGGGATACGCAAGCACTGCGCGCCGGCAGTTGGAGCAGGCCCAGGATCAAAATCCCATGCGGGCCCACAGCACAACGGCCGGCGCGCTAGGTAAGTGCAGGTCAGAGGCTCCGACCCAAATTTATTGTAATTCTACAGTATGTTATTGCTACTGTTCACTTATCTATTTGTGGTTTAATAAATCTGCTTGGAAGTTTTGAGCATAAGCCACATTCTAGTGAAGTGTTCACTCTAAAGTTTTTCAAAGTTAACGAAGGATTGCTACAAATCACTTGATATTGAACATTTAACTGCACATTCCAGGCCACAGCAAAAGAGAGCACCCATATATGAATGGTTTGAAGAGCTGAACCCAAGAGAAATATCTTGAGTAAATACCATTTCATTACAGAGGTTGTCAACACATACAGTGCCTAGTCATTAATCAGCTTTTTCTCAAGTTTGATTCAGTAATTATCCATGAATATTGCATTCTCCACAACTGGATTAATGAACTTTGACATTTATACCAAATAAATGGCTAGTTAGCTGCATGAGAAGCTGCACTATATTAGGTGTGTTGTGAATTGCTGTTATTTTTCAAGTGTACTAATGAAATTGTATTCTCAGGAATTGTACTGAGCTTTCAAATGATTTTGCAAATGGCTCATAAAACATGATGGCAAACAAAATTTGCTACGATTTGTTAAAAAAGAGGACAATGTAACACTTTCTCACAGAACTCATGAGGAACCGTTGATACTTGCAGCAGAATACAAAATAATGAGCTGAACACTCACTTCTAACTTTTATTTAAAAGATGATATTATTTGTCTAGAGAAGAGCCGGCTGTCAACTAAGAATTCCTGCAATGTTCAGTCGAGCCAACTACTCTTCTTTATCATTATTGACTTGCGTACTTGAGAGTAATTTTAAGTACTGTAGTGTGCCCAAGGATTGAACAAAGAACACTTCACTGTATTTTGTAATTGCTGGCTTTATTACTCATGTGATCTTCACAAGTATATGCACTTCACTAGATTGTGGTTTAGGCAACAGCTGCCAAGCAAATTTATCAAACTGTAAATTAATAAGTTACCAGTAACAATGATACACTGGGGAATTTACAGTAATCAGTAAGCTTAGCTATCTCCTTGAGTATGTAGAAAATAGAATATAGTTTTTTTCACCCGCCTCCCCAACCACTCACTCAGGCTGAATCAAACCATGTAAAACTTTGGCATCCTGTTCAACTGAGACCTGAGCTTCTAACCTCATTATCCTAGCCATCACCAAGGCTGCTTACTTCCACCCCCACAATAGTGCCCATCTCTGCCCTTACCTTCACTCCCCTGCTACTGAAACCCTTATCCACGCTTTTGTTGAATATCTCTCGGTTTTATTTTTTTTTCCAGTGTGCTCCTTGCATAGGCTGTGACCACGACTTTCAATCCTTCTTAAATATACAAATTGTGCCTGGGTCTGAAGAGTTGTTAATGTGACACTTCTGTTCAAAAAGGTGTTTTTGCATCGGTTGACGTGAGTCCCACATGGTGTGTTGCCTCCCTGGTACCAGGGTAAAGGACATCACTGAGAGGGTGCAGAACATTTTTTTGGGGGGTAGGGGAACTGCCAGATGTTATGGTCCATGCAGGAACCAATGACACAGGAAGGAAAAGGGTTGAAATCCTGCAGTCATAGTTTCAGGTGCTAGCAGGTCCTCAAAGGTAGTAATTTACTTCCAGTGCCATGAATTAGTGAGTATAGGAATAGTAAGATAGGACAAATTAATGCATGGATGGAGAAATAGTGCAGGAGGGAAAACTTCAGATTCCTGGTACATTGGAACCAGTTCTGGGGCAGGACATGTTCAAGGTTGCACCTCAACAGAGCAGGGACTAATGTCCTTGCGGGAAGGTTAGCCAGTACTGTGGGGGAGGGTTTAAACTAATTTGGCAGGGGAATGGGCACAAGGATGAAACTTTAGAAAGGAGAAACAAAGTGCACAGAGGATGCAGAGAGGCAAATAGTACTTGAGTAAAGAATAGTTCAAGGTAGTCTAAGATGGGTTTGGATTGCATGTATGTAAATTCATATAGTGTGGTAAATAAAGTTGGTGAGCTGTAGGCACGAGTCGCCACATGGGACTGTGATATAGTGGCAATAACAGTGACCTGGCTCAATGAAGGGGTGGATTGGGAACTTACTATTCCAGGCTACAAGATATTCAGGAAAGAATGGGGAGGAAAAATAGTAGTGGGGGCGGGTGGGGGGGAGTTGGCAGTATTGATCAAAGAAAGTGTAATAGCACTGGAGAGGGATGATGTAGTTGAGGGGTCAAAGGCAGAGTCTACATGGTTAGAATTAAGGAATAATAGAGGAGCTATAATGCTACTGGGTGTATATTAAAGGCCACCGAATAATGGGAAGAAGATAGAGGAGCAAGTTTGCAGGCAATTTATAGAAAGATACAATAACTACAGAGTAGTGATAATGGAGAACTTTAATTATCCTAATATATACTGGGATAGTAATAGTATAAAGGGCAAAGAGGGAGATGAATTCCTGAAATGTGTACAAGATCAGTGTGTTTCCAGCCGAACAAGGAAGGAAGCAGTGCTGGATCTACTTCGGTGGAATGTAGATCATATTTCAGTGGGAAAGCATTTGAGTAACAGGGATCATAATATCATCAGTTTTAGAATACTTATGAAAAAGAACAAGGTACAATCAAGCAGGGCAAACTTCAGTGAGTTGTACTGCTGGCCAATTCACCTGGGCCATATCAGTGATATGGCCCAGGTGAATTGGAATCAAAAATTTGTTGTTAAATTGTAATTGAATAATGGGAGGCCTTCAAAGAGGAGATAGTTGGGGTACAAACTAGACACAATCCCATGAAGGGGAAAGCAAGGGCATCCAGAGCTCCCTGGATGACCTAGGGCTACAAATTCGCCTCCGTAGCACCCGATTTTTTGATACTATGGGTGCGATTTTGCACCAATAATGGTGTCGGCACCGCACACACACACACTGCTGGTGCATTTTTTTATTTGTTTATGGGATGTGGGCATCACTGGCAAGGCCAGCATTTATTGCCCATCACTAATTGCCCTTGAGAAGCTGGTGGTGAGCCGCCTGCTTGAACCGCTCCAGTTCGTGTGATGAAGGTACTCCCATCGTGCTGTGGGTAGGGAGTTCCAGGATTTTGACCCAGCAGTGATGAAGGATTGGTGATATACTTCTAAGTCAGGATGGTGTGTGACTTGTAGGAGAACTTGGAGGTGGTGGTGTTCCCATGTGCCTGCTGCCCTTGTCCTTCTAGGTGGAAGAGGTCGTGGGTTTGGGAGGTGCTGCCGAAGGAGCCTTGGCGAGTTGCTGCAGTGCATCTTGTAGATGGTACACACTGCAGCCACAGTACGCCAGTGGTGGAGGGAGTGAATGTTTAAGGTGGCAGATGGAGTGCCAATCAAGTGGGCTGCTTTGTCCTGGATGGTGTCAAGCTTCTTGAGTGTTGCTGGAGCTGCATTCATCCAGGCAAGTGGAGAGTATTCCATCACACTCCTTACTTGTGCCTTGTAGATGGTGGAAAGGCTTTGGGGACTCAGGAGGTGAGATACTCGCTGCAGAATACCTAGCCTCTGACCTGCTCTTGTTGCCACAGTATTTATGTGGCTGGTCCAGTTAAGTTTCTGGTCAATGGTGACCCCCAGGGTGTTGATGGTGGGGGATTTGGTGATGGTAATGTAATTGAATGTCAAAGGATGGTGGTTGTGGAGATAGTCATTGCCTGGCACGTGTATGGCGCGAATGTTACCTGCCACTTATCAGCCCAAGCCTGAACGTCGTCCAGGTCTTGTTGCATGCAGGCATGGACTGCTTCATTATCTGAGGAGTTGTGAATGGCGTTGAACATTGTGCAGTCATCAGCAAACATCGCCATTTCTGACCTTATTTTGGAGTGAAGGTCATTGATGCAGCAGCTGAAGATTGATGGGCCTAAGACACTGCCCTGAGGAACTCCTGTAAAGATTGACCTTCAACCACCACAACCATCTTCCTTTGTGCAAGGTATGACTCCAGCCAGTGGAGCATTTTCCCCCCGATTCCTATTGACTTCTGTTTTACTAGGGCTTCTTGATGCCACACTCGGTCAAATGCTGCCTTGATGTCAAGGGCTATCACTGTCACCTCACCTCTGGAATTCAGCTCCTATGTCCATGTTTGGAACAAGGCTGTAATGAGGTCAGGTGCCAAGTGGTCTTGGCAGAACCCAAACTGGGCATCAGTGAGCAGGTTATTGGTGAGTAATAGCACAGTCAATGACACCTTCTATCACTTTGCTGAGGATTGAGAGTAGACTGATGGAGCGGTAATTGGTTGGGTTGGATTTGTCCTGCTTTTTGTGGACAGGACATACCAGGGCAGTTTTCCACGTTGTCGGATAGATCCCAGTTTTGTAGCTGTACTGGAACAGCTTGGCTAGTGGTGCAACTAGTTCTGGAGCACAAGTGTAGGGGTTCGCAAAATCCCCTCAGCCCCCGAAGATTAGGAAATATTAATCCACATCGTGGACGAAGACATTTTGTGATTTAAATTGTCTCTGGGCTGGACAATGTTTTAAAATGTGCCCAGAACTGCAAAAGGCTGCGTTAAGGAGCCCGTGAGCTAAGCAGCACTTGGACACTGGAATCAAAGGGCTTTGTAAAAATTGCACACTTTAAGATAGTACATTTTATTAAAGAAAAGGATGTACTCTTGATTTTTGAACCTCATGGAAACAGAATTTTCAGCAGGAAAAGGGACAGACAGTCCATTAGCATTTGAATGGAGGCCGAGCTGTCAATCACCCTGTGGAATTGGGCAGGTCAGGTAACCTACAAGCTGTTTGTTTACACTGGGGAATAGCCCGTTTGAATCTGCCAATCAAAGGCAATTCAGGGAGTTTCCCTGCCCTGCAGTAGATGATCGATTTGTTTACTGAAACTGCTACCTTGTTGACACAAAGAATTAAACCACTTAGGCTGCGGTTTCAGTGACCACAGACAATGGGGCAGTAATTCGGGTCGGTGGCTTGCCGCGCGTGCAAGCCCCTGATATGCACTTACCCGACGCGCTGACATTTCACATCCAGGGACGCCTGGAATTCCATTTTGAAACAGAAGAATCCCGGGCAGCGTTTGACGTCACGCCGCCCAGGAGTGCAGCCAGCGCGAAGCCTGGAGCGCGCTGTGCAAGTGAGACATGCCCCTTGAGGTCTCAGTTTAATAGGACATGCCCCCAATGTTTCTCACAAGCTGCTAAGCATTTTTACATGCAAAGCAGCATTTTAAATAGGTTTTTGGTATTTTTATGAAGCCTTTGGTAACTTTTATAAACTTTTAAAAACGTTTACATTATTTTGAAGAATCTGAAGTAGTTTTAAACAGAATTAAAGCAATTTAAAGACTTTTAAAAGCCCTAAAATAATTTTTTTTATTCCATTTATTTATTTAGCAATGTCGTCGTCGTACGTGTCTTCACACTGTTCCCTTTGGGGAACTGTATGAAGTGGTGGAAGGATTTATGGCCGTGATTAACGCTCATTCCGTGACCGTAACCATCTTTGAACCAGCCATTAGGGTGGTTAGTCCTATGGCGGGAGGGTTTTACGGGCTCCCACAAGCTATACAAGGAGGGGAGGCCACCCACACCCACAGACGCAAATATCCCACTGGATGTCAACCCAGAATTTAGAGCTGGAGCTCCGACTCCACTTGCCGGGACTGTCTGGAGCGGGGTTCGAAACCCTACCCCGTCTGGCCCAGCGGCGGGGATCCTACCGCTACGCCAAAGGCCCAATCCGATTAGCAACGCGAAATGGCTGGAATGAGCACAATTCACGACATTAAAAGAACTCACAATTGAACTGATGATGACCTCAGCAATCTCCTCAACGAGGTGGAGGCGCAGCGCCTGCTCATCATTGGTAATGAGAAGTCAAAGGCGCCGCAAAAAGGACAGATGATAGCTTGGTCTTTCAAGTGGCAGCATAGGGCTCCAGTCACGGGGAGGGAAAAGGCGCAGGAAATGTATGGGTGTCACCTTTTGCGTGGAGTGGGCCTTTTGCGTAGCGGTAAGCATCCCCGCCGCTGGGCCAGAAGGTGTAGGGATTCGAACACTGCTCCAGACAGTCCCGGCAAGTGGAGTCGGAGCTCCAACTATAAATTCTGGGTGGACATCCAACGGGATACTTGCGTCCACAGGTGTGGGTGGCCCCCCCCCTCAGATGGGTTGTGGGAGCCCGTAAAACCCTCACGCCATAGGACTAACCACCCTAATGGCTGGTATGAAGATGGTTATGGTCACGGAAGGAGTGTTAACGTGGCCAGAAATCCTTCCACCACTTCATACAGTTCCCGAAAGGGAACAGTGTGAGGATACGTACGACAATGACCTGTTGCGCAATGCACCTCCTTGGACCCTCAGTCGCAGATGCGAGGGGGCAAATCGTGCAATTGTTAAATTTTTCATTTTATTGACATGTAAAATGTTGGCCCAGTAATTCCCTTCCAAACGCGGGAGTACGGTCGGGGTACTTACGCGTCTGTCCGGAGGAAATGCCGGTTTTCAGCATGCACAGCGCATGCGGGGAAAACCGGCATTTCCTGTCCTCTGAACGAAGGGGTTCAGAGGCAGCGCGTGCGCAGTAAAATTCGCCGCTTTCATTCATGCCTTCAGTGAGGTCAAGTCCTTACAACTTACTCATGAAAAAAGCATGAGTACAGTTGCTCCAGAGGCTGCGGTTGTTTGGGAAAGGGAGGAAAGTTATTTTACGAAATGCTGAGGTAAGTTTTAAAGTTTATTTTTGTTTTTTAAAATGGGTTTTCAGTACTGTAGGTAGAAGGATCAATTGTGGCTATGTGAATTGAATTTGCTGTGTTTATTAAATGTGAAAATGACTCCAACATTTTTAAGAAAGAAACTTTTCATCAGTAATATATTCTTTTAAGTAATTATGTATGTATGTCTGTATATATTCCTTTGCGTGTATGTATATATTCCTTTACTTATGTGTATGAATGTATGTATTTAATTATGACTTTCAGAGAAAGTAACTTATTGGAGAATCATAATTAAAAACATACATTCATACACATAAGTAAAGGAATATAAAACATACATACATATATGTAAAGGAATATATGCGGACATACATACATAATTACTTATTACTGATGAAAAGTTTCTTTCTTAAAAGTGTTGGAAATGTTACATTACTCATTTTAGAACACTCATTCTCACATTCAATTCACACAGCCACAATTGCTCCTTCTGCCTACCATACTGAAAACCCGTTTAAAAAAAAAAAATTTCACTTTAAAACTAACCTCAACATTTCTTAAAATAACTTTCCTCCCTTTCCCAAACAAAAATATTGCCTTTCAGAAGCTCCACGATAAAATATATCTTCCTCCGCAGCCTTGGAGCAACTTTACACATGCTTTTTTCAAGTGTAACTTGTAAGGACTTACCCTCACTGAATCCATGAATGAAATCGACGAAGTTCACTGCGCACGCGCTGCCTGTGCAGTCGCAAGCGCTGTGCCTCTGAACCTCTTCGTTCAGAGGACTGGAAATGCCGGCGTTCCCCGCATGCACGGTGTTTCCTGAACGCCGGCATTTCATCCGGCCAGATGCGTGAGTACCCAGACCGTACTCACGCATTTGGACCTGAATTACTGGGCCAATGGGTTTCTGTTTACACTCCTCCCAGGACATAGTAATACAACTCCATTCAAACCCATCAGGATGAATGAAGACACATTCAAAACTGCAGCTATCAAAGAAGAGACATTTGGACTGAGGAAGGGAACAGTTTAAATTTGAATGGGTTTGAATCACCCATTACTGGACAATGGGGACAGTTGGATCCCTTTTGTTTTAGCCCAGAAACTTCCAGATCTGGGCGGGAACATTTTGGCCCCAAAATTGGGGTATAAGAGATAGCTTCTCAGAGGCATCTCTCTCGCTCTGGCTTGCCTCCATGTGCCCTCTACAGCATGGGAGTCTGTCTGAAGAAGTAAGAACACCAGCATTTTACTTTTAAAACACTGGGGTGTTTCTTTACTTCAGGACAGTGAAGATCTCATGGGACATGGAGCTGGCACTATAGTGGTGAGCATATATTTTTCTGGTCTTCCACAAGGCAACTTAGGGTAGGCTTAGGGGTGGGGGTAAAGTGGGTATTTCGTTAAGAATTGTTATTTTAGTCGATTTCCCTCATTGTGTCCGTTTTTCCTCCCCATTTCAGAAATTTTACTGTGATTGCAAGATCGTGTGGTGTAGTTTATTTAGTTAATAAGGTTTGACTTTCTTGCATCCAAACCATTTGTCCATTTTTAATATATCATTAATTATAAGTTCCTCCAGTCAGAACTGGAAGGGTGAGTTTAGCGATTTGAAACCGCCCATTGGTATTGGTCACAGTGCAGTGGAAAAAAATGGCTGCTTGACCAGGTAAATTACCGGAAACCAGGTAAAGGAAGGTAAATTACCGTAAAGCAGGTAAAAGGATGCCCCCCCTACAAATTGGCGACCGCGGCAGGACTGGAGGCAGTTTTTGATATGGTAAGTGGTCTGGATCTGGAGAAAGCATCAGCTCTTGCTTTTCTTGCTTTCAGTCTGTGGGTAGCCCTGCAGAAGTTAGCGGCAGTGTGTAAGCTGACCTATTATGGTATAGGTGGCTAGGTTAAGAAGGGTGAGATGAGGGTGTGTGAGGAGGTTAAAGAGGCCAAGAATCGGGAGTCAGATTTTGGAAAATGCCAGGCGGAGGTAGAACGCCTCATAAGAGAGGTGAATGAGGCCAGAGATATTGGGATGAGGGTGCGGGAAGAAAATGCACACCTCACCCAAGAAGCTAGCAAGGGCAAAAGCCACGCGAGGCACAAGATAGAGTCCCTAAAGTGCCAAATTACAGAAGCTAAGTGTAACGAGATGAGACTGCGGGAAGTGAATGCCCGCCTCACCTTAGAAGCAACAGAGCAGGAGGAAATGGTTAGGGAGGTAAAGGCAGCTTATAAGCTGGCCTGTGACCAAAGGTTTAGTGGAGCAGGTCATACCCCATGTAACAGAAAGATAGAGAATTTGGGTATGGAGTAATTAAGGACTAAAGGGATGGTATGTCTCATAAATCTGAAGGGAAGTCCGTTGGACAGTAGCAGCCGCCCAAATCAAACCGCCCCACAGGCAGCACCCAGAACAGAGCTGGTCAGGGAATTAGAGAACCCAAGACCGCAGCCCACAGCTCCGAGTTTTGAGGCGCTCTGGCAGCAAGAAGGGGTGGACAATGGGATGGTAGGAGAATGCCAGCAGGTCCCGCTAGGCAGGCGGGGACCAGGACCAGTGTACCCCCTCCGACAACTGAGGTACGGTCCGCCCGTAAACGATAATGCCCCAGGGGCTGTTCAGCATACCTATCTTGTACCCTATGATACCCAACATCTCAGAGGCCTGGTGAAACATATTCCCCTGCTCTCCGAAAAGGGAGACCCCTCAGTGCACTTCCAAGGGATAGAACAGGCAGCCTGTGTTAACGGCTGTGATGACGAGGAGAAAGCCAAAATGTTGCTTTTCTCTGTAGATAGTAAGCTCTATCAGACCCTTTCAGATGAGGCTAAGAGAGGGCAGAAGGGTTTTGAGGACCTAAAGGAGGAAATACTGGAAGCCATGGATGTGAACGACGGCAGTCCATTCGATCGCATAGGGAAAACACTGCAGAAGGAAGGGGAGACCCCACAGGCATTTGCAGACAGGCTGTGGCCAGTCTACAACAGCGCGTGTACAGGGGGACAAAATAGGGCACACCTGAACCCGCAGCAGCGGACCCAATGGCTTCGTTGCCTGGTGTCCATTTGCCTGCCCCAGATAAAAGCAAAGGCTGATACTTGGTTTGACCACCGAGACCCCCTAGCAACTGAAGAGACTGTAATCCGGCAGCTCACAGTAGCATATTGGAACGGTAGGAATAGTGGGATTCCCCAGCAAAAGGGTCCACGAGGTTAAACCTGGGGCTCAATACAAGAAAGAGTGGCGCCAGGAGGGGAGCCGTCCCTCCCAGAACAAGGTCACTTGTTAAAGGTGCGGGGAGGATGGCCACTGGTGCAGGGATTGTAAAAAGCCTGGGAGAGACAATAAAGCCAGGCCCCCCGCAGCCCCAACTCAGAAGGCAGAGACAGAAACTCCTCCCGATACAGTCGAGTCTGTTATGGAGTCGATAAAATCTTTCCTCAGGGCCAATCAGGGAAAGGTAGCAGCCATCAGTGGTGCTGCAGCCCCCTCGCCCATCTCTGCCTCCCCACAATGACTGGCCGATATGCTGGCCAAGGATGGTGCACATGTAGGCACTTTCTGGGACCCATATAAGTCTGGGCCAGTGGCAGCGATTACAGGCAGAGATGGGACACAGGGAAATTCAGGAATAGTATTGTATAAATCTGACCATATAAGTTCAAGTTCAGAGGCTGTAAAAACAGGCACTGTGGCTTGTTTCAAGGGAAAAGTTGTGTGGCCCACCAATTGGGACACTTCCCCGCCCCAGTGGGAACTAAATTTTGGCCAAAGTTTAAATTTGTACCAGTTATCTAGTTCAGGAACAGAGAAACAGCCGCCTGAGTGTAGAAATCTGCAGGCTGCTGGGAATTCATTCACAGAAGAGACTGCCCACGCATGCGTAGTCGCTAGTCTGGAGACAGGAATTCCCCAGTCTTTTGAACAGGAGGTTCACGCAGGTGCAGTCGCGTGCCTGAGGGGAGAGGTTTCCCAACACCAGGTTCACACAGGCGCAGTCGCGCACCTGAGGGGAGAGGTTTCCCAACACTGGGTTCACGCAGGCGCAGTCGCGTGCCTGAGGGGAGAGGTTTCCCAACACCAGGTTCACACAGGCGCAGTCGCGTGCCTGAGGGGAGAGGTTTCCCAACACCAGGTTCACACAGGCGCAGTCGCGCACCTGAGGGGAGAGGTTTCCCAACACTGGGTTCACGCAGGCGCAGTCGCGTGCATGAGGGGAGAGGTTTCCCAACACAGGGTTCGCGCAGGTGCAGTTCCCCAGCCTGTGACCCCAGCAGCTCCTCCTCAATTTTCCTGCGCAGGCGCAGTCGCCTGGTTGAAGACAGAGGTTTCACAGCCTCTACCGTGGGACTCCGGGGAGGAAGGTTTGCGCAGGCGCAGTCCCCCAGCCTTTAACCCCAGCTGCTCCTCTTCAGTTTTCCCACGCAGGCGCAGATGCCTGGTTCAAGACAGAGGTTTCACAGCCTCTGCCAGGGGACTCTGGGGAGGCGGTTCACGCAGGCGCAGTCCCCCAGCCTGTGACCCCAGCGGCTCCTCTTCAGTTTTCCCGTGCAGGCGCAGTCGCCTGTTTGAAGACAGAGGTTTCACAGCCTCTGCTGGGGGACTCCGGGGAGGAGGCTCGTGCAGGTGCAGTCACCTGCTTAAAGGGACAAGCTTCCCAGCCCGCTTCCAGAGTGGTTCCCCCTATGGTGTGGGACTCTGGGGAGGAAGGGATAGCAATTCCCCTTGCAGGCGACAAATGGGAGGAGCTGGTACCAGGTTTTGGACCTGGGGAGGAAGATTATCAGCCATCAGCAGCGGGTGGTGAGGGAATAACTGCCCCCAGTACAGGAGTGGGTGGGGAAAAGGAGGCAAACCCGGAGTACCAGCAGGCTGCCAGGTATATTAAACAGTGCGGGCTGTTTGCATCAGGAAGAGAAGGTTGCCAGCCAGCTAGGACTGTGACCCAGGCTCAGGATCCATCAGCCAAAGTTTCCCCCACAGAGACGCCCCTCAGAAGGTCTCTTCAGGTGCCCCAGCCCAAGAAAGCATGGTCACCCACTTTACAGTGGAGTAGGGCAGACTCCCGAACCAGGGAGAAGCCAAAGGGCGGAGGTGTCCAATCAGCAGCCATAAGCTGCCAGGGACGAGAAGCAGGAGGCAGTCCAGCTTCGCTGCAGGCAGCAGTAATCTGCAACAGTGACACCAGAGATTAGCCTGGCTGTCTGGAGATGGGCGGCATTTGTATTATAGCTTTTTGTTAAGTTAACATGTGTATAGCTTGATTTTAAGGTGTTTAAATTTTAAGTTTAGAGTGTAACTAATAGTTTTGAGTTTAAGTTTAAAGTTTAAGTTTATAAGTGTGCCAAATGCTTGTATTTTGGTCCGAGGTCGAGGGACCCGACCATGTCTCCACCTAAGGCAGCAGGTCAGTGAGAGATCTGGCTGCATGTCCTTTTAAGTTCTTTTGCAGGAGAGTGGACAAAGGAGCAGCCCTGTTTGCCCAGCTCGAGCTGGGCATCGAATGAAGATATGGATACAGAATGTTGGGGATCACCTCGCCACTGGACAAATCCAGGAGGAGACCCCGCAGCGACCTTTGGGAGAAACCGGACAGGGTCCGGCGGAACCTGCCTACTCATCCTACGTGGAAGAGATGGCCCCAGCTGGGCCAGCACTATCCTGACCGAATTTCACTTGCGGGAGACCTCGTTATTGAGGAGTCATGGTGGGGAAGCGCGGGCGCCTTGTCAGATAGGGACGCGTTCCCCGGGAGTGGGTGGTGATGGCTCGGGAATGATTGTAAAAGGGAGGGGGAGACCCAAGAGTCACATGGGTGCGTTCAGGGAAGGGAGGAACTCACCCGAGGCCCACGGGCAAAGTTGGAGTGTAAGTGTGGCTGGGAAGGATGAGTGGGTGGCCAGATCTGGGAACCAAGTTTGAGTGTGGGGCCAGTGAGAGCCGCCACACAGGCAGCCATCATTTTCTCCAGCCAGTCGAGGGAAGACAGGAGGGGGAGGGACTGGGAGTCATGATCCCATACTCTCCGGCCTCAGTCTGTGAAACATGAGGGGTACCCCGCCTCCACAAAGGGACAAGGGAACGGCTCGGGGCTGGCGGATCAGACTGTTCTGTAAAATCCATTCTGTATGTTTTAAAAGTTTAAGACCATTAAAGGGGGGGGTGGTGGAAGGAACATTTACTGCCCGGGTGGGAGGAGCAATACCCACTCGAATTTCGCGACCCATCATTGGCATGTGATGGTCGGGGTTTATTTCAGCATTTTGCTTCAAATGTTTAATGGAGATTTTTGTATTTTGTTTTACAGTTCCAAGTGGTGCAGAGGCATAGGACCCTCTCCGTGCTTGGAATCATTTTGATTACATTGTATAACCAAGATTGCAACATTTTATAATATGTTATAATATAACAAGTGGTGCAGGGGTATGAGACCCCTTATTGTAACATTTTGTAATTGATGTATCTGTAGATGCCTACCGTACCATGGTTTTTCTCGGATTTGAGGGGAATAGACGGGTCTGGGAATCAGTGATAGGTAGCTATAGGTAAATATAGGGGATGCTTGTTTGTCGGGGGTCAGACATTTTTGCTCACTTCTTCAAGAGGATACTACAAGCAAGTTGGGAGTATCCAAGGGGGGAATGTAGGGGTTTGCAAAATCCCCCCAGCCCCCGAAGATCGGGAAATATTAATCCACATCGTGGACGAAGACTTTGTGTGATTTAAATTGTCTCTGGGCTGGACAATATTTTAAAACGTGCCCAGAACCACAAAAGGCTGCTTTAAGGAGCCCGTGAGCTAAGCAGCACTTGGACACTGGAATCAAAGGGCTTTGTAAAAATCGCACACTTTAAGATAGTACATTTTATTAAAGAAAAGGATGTACTCTTGAGTTTGAACCTCATGGAAACAGAATTTTCAGCAGGAAAAGGGACAGACAGGCCATTAGCATTTGAATGGAGGCTGAGCTGTCAATCACCCTGTGGAATTGGGCAGGTCAGGTAACCTACAAGCTGCTTGTTTACACTGGGGATTAGCCCGTTTGAATCTGCCAAACAAAGGCAATTCAGGGAATTTCCCCGCCCTGCAGCAGATGATCGATTTGTTTACTGAAACTGCTACCTTGTTGACACAAAGGATTAAACCACTTAGGCTGCGGTTTCAGTGACCACAGACAATGGGTTTCTGTTTACACTCCTCCCAGGACATAGTAATACAACTCCATTCAAACCCATCAGGATGAATGAAGACACATTCAAAACTGCAGCTATCACAGAAGAAACATTTGGACTGAGGAAGGGAACAGTTTAAATTTGAATGGGTTTGAATCACTGGACAATGGGGACAGTTGGATCCCTTTTGTTTTAGCCCAGAAACTTCCAGATCTGGGCGGGAACATTTCAGCTGCAAAATTGGGGTATAAGAGATAGCTTCTCAGGGGCATCTCTCTCTCTCTGGCTTGCCCCCGTGTGCCCTCTACAGCATGGGAGTCTGTCTGAAGAAGTAAGAACACCAGCAGTTTACTTTTAAAACACTGGGGTGTTTCTTTACTTCAGGACAGTGAAGATCTCATGGGACGCGGAGTTGGCACTATAGTGGTGAGCATATATTTTTCTGGCCTTTCACAAGGCAACTTAGGGTAGGCTTAGGGGTGGGGGTAAAGTGGGGATTTCGTTAAGAATTGTTATTTTAGTCGATTTCCCTCGTGTCCGTTTTTCCTCCCGTATTTAAGCAATTTTACCATGATTACAAGATCGTGTGGTGTAGTTTATTTAGTTAATAAAGTTTGACTTTCTTTCATCCAAACCATTTGTCCGTTGTTAATAGATCATTAATTATAAGTTCCTCCAGTCAGAACTGGAAGGGTGGGTTTAGCGATTCTAAACCACTGATTGGTATTGGTCACAGTGCAGTGGAAAAAAAGGCTGCTTGACCAGGTAAATTACCGTAAACCAGGTAAAGGAAGGTAAATTACCGTAAACCAGGTAAAAGGATGCCCCACTACACAAGTCTTCAGCACGGTAGCCGGGATGTTGTCGGGACCATAGCTATTTCTTGATCTCCTGTGGAGTGAATTGAATTGGCTGAAGACTGGCTTCTGTGATGGTGGAAACCTCAGGAGCAGGCCGATATGTATCGTCCACTCGGCACTTCTGGCTGAAGATAGTTGCAACTGCTTCAGCCTTGTCTTTTGCACTCATGTGCTGGGCTCCACCATCATTGAGGATGGGGATATTCATGGAGCCTCCTCCTCCTGTTAGTTGTTTAATGGTCCACCACCATTCATGACTGGATGTGGCAGGACTGCAGAGCTTTGATCTGATCCGTTGATTGTGGGATCGCTTAGCCCTGTCTATAGCATGCTGCTTCCATTTTTTAACATGCATTTAGTCCTGTGTTTCAGCTTCCCCAGGTTGGCACCTCATTTTTAGGTATGCCTATTGCTGCTCTTGGCATGCTCTTCTACACTTCTTATTGTGCCAGGGTTGGTCCCCTGGCTTGCTGGTAATGGTAGAGTGAGGGATTTGCTGGGCCATGAGGTTACAGATTGTGGTGGAATACATTTCTGCTGTGCTGATGGCCCACAGCGCCTCATGGATGGCCAGTTTTGAGCTGCTAGATCTGTTCTCAATCTATCTCATTTAGCACGGTGATAGTGCCACACAACATGATGCGGGGGTATCCTCAGTGTGAAGATGGGATTTCATCTCTACAATGACTGCGTGGTGGTTACTGCTACCAATGCTGTCATGGACAGATGCATCTGCGACAGGTAGATTGGTGAGGACGAGATCAAGTAGGTTTTTCCCTCATGTTGGTTCTCCCACCACCTGCCGCAGGCCCAGACTGGCACTATGTCCTTCAGGACAGGGCCAGCTCGGTCAGTAGTGGTGCTACTGAGCCACTCTTGGTGATGAACATTGAAGTCCTCCACCCAGAGTACATTTTGTGCCCGTGTTACTCTCAGTGCTTCTTCCAAGTGGTGTTCAACATGGCGGAGTACTGATTCATCAGTTGAGGGAGGGCGGTAGGTGGTAATCAGCAGGAGGTTTCCTTGCCCATGCTTGACCTGAATCCATGAGACTTCATGGGGTCCGGAATTAATGTTGAGGACTCCCAGGGCCACTCCTTCCTGACTGTATCCCACTGTGCACTGGTGGGTCTGTCCTCCGGTGGGATTGGACATACCCAGGGATGGTGATGGAGGAGTTTGGGACATTGGCTGAAAGGTATGATTCTGTGAGTATGATTAGGTCAGGCTGTTGCTTTACTGGTCTGTGGGACAGCTCTCCCAATTTTGGCACAAGTCCCCAGATGTTGGTGAGGAGGATTTTGCAGGGTTGACTGGGCTGGGTGTGTCACTGCCGTGTCCGTAGCCAGTGCCGAGGTCAATGCCAGGTGGTCCATCCAGTATTAAATGAGTACTTTTCACCTGTCTTCACTAGAGAAGAGGATGCTGCCAATGTAGCAGTAAAGGAGGAGGCAATAGTGATATTGTATAAGATAAAAATAAAGAGGATGTCTTTAAAATGTTGGCAATCCTTAAAGTAGAAAAGTCACCCAGTCCGGATGGGATGAATCCTAGGTTACTGAGGGAAGTAAGGATGGATCTGACCACAATCTTCCAATCCTCCTTGGATATGGGGGTGGTGCCACAGGACTGGAAAATTGCAAATTTTACACCCTTGTATAAAAAAGTGGAAAGGGATAATCCCGAGAACTGCAGGCCAGTCAACCTAACGTCGATAGCGGGGAAACGTTTAGAGACAATAGTTTGGGACAAAATTAATTGGCATTTGGAAAGTATGGGCTAATAAATGAAAGTCAGCATGGATTTGTTAAAGGGTAATTGTGTTTGACTATTTTGATGGAGTTCTTTGATAAATTAATGGAGAGGGTTGAAGTTGTGTATATAAACTTTCAAAAGGCGTTTGACAGTACTACATAATAGACTTGTTCGCAAAATTAAAGCCCATGGGATTAAAGGGACAGTGGCAGCATGGATATAAAATTGGCTGTGAGACAGAAAGCTGAGAGCAGTGGTGAACGGATGTTTTTCAGACTGGAGGGCAGTATACAGTGGTATATAACACCCTCTAGAACAGCTGCTCTTTTTGATATATATTAATGACCTAGGCTGCAATGAAGTTCAACGGAAGCTCGAGAAACAGCATCTCACCTTTCGATTAAGCACTTTAAAACCTTCCGGACTCAACATTGCTAACCCCTCTATTCAAGAAACGAGGGCAAGAGAAAGCAGGGAACTTTGGACCAGTTAGCCTGGCATCAATAGTAGGGAAAATGCTAGAATCTATTATTAGAGACATGGTAAGAGGACACTTAGTAAATCATAATATGATTGGGCAGATTCAGATCTATAAAAGGGAAATCATGTTTGAAAATTCTGTTAGAGTATATTGAGGTTGTAATGAGCAGGGTAGATAAGGGGGAATCAGTTGATATGGTGTATTTGGATTTTCAGAAAGCATTCGATAAAGTGCCACTCAAGAGATTATTACACAAAATTAGGGCTCATGGGGTTGGGGATAATATATTCCAACAACAACAACAATAAGAACAACTTTTATTTATATAGTGCCTTTAACGTAGTAAATCATCCCAAGGCACTTCACAGGGTAGTATGAGACAAACATTTGACACCGAGTTACATAAGCAGAAATGAGGGCAGATGACAAAAGCTTGGTCAAAGACGTCGGTTTTAAGGAGCGTCTTAAAGGGGGAAAGAGAGGTAAAGAGGCGGCGAGGTTTAAGGTGGGAATGCCAGAGCTTAGGGCCTAGGCAACAGAAGGCACAGCCACCAATGGTTCAGCGATTATAATTAGGGATGCTCAAGATGGCAGAATTAGAGGAGTGCAGATATCTCGGGAGGTTGTGCATGGATTGAGGATTGGTTAACGGGCAGAAACAGAGAGTAGGAATAAACGGATCATTTTTGGGCTGGCAGGCTGTAACTAGTGAGGTACAGCAAGGATCAGTGCTTGGGCCTTAGCCATTTACAATCTATATCAATGACTTAGATGAGGAAACTGAGTGTAATGTATCGAAGTTTGCTGATGATACAAAGCTAGGTGGGAAAGTAAATTGTGAGAAGGATGCAGAGGCTGAAAATTGATATAGACTGGTTAAGTGAGTGGGTACGAATATGGCAGATGGAATATAATGTGGAGAAATATGAAGTTATCCACTTTGGTGGGAAAAATAGAAAAGCAGAATATTTTTTAAATGGTGAGAGATTGGAAATGTTGGTATTCAGAGGGACTTGGGTGTCCTTGTACACGAATCACTGATTGTCCTACGTGGAGGGATTGAAGAGATGACCTATATTCCCCAGAATTTAGAAGAATGAGGGGTGATCTCATTGAAACATATAACATTTTTACAGGGCTTGACAGGGAAATGATGGGAGCATGTTTCCCCTGGCTGGGGAGTCTAGAACCAGGGGTCACAGTCTCAGAATAAGGGATTGGCCATTTAGGACTGAGATGAGGAGAAATTTCTTCACTCACAGGGTTGTGAATCTTTGGAATTCAGTACCCCAGAGGGCTGTGACAAAAGGAATGATGATGCAAGACAAAAGGGGATGGTAATGGGACAAGTAAAGAAACAAAAGAGGATGTGTAAATGGCAATAGTAGAATCATTAGCAACAGTTGCTATCTGAACACAGAGTGACTGCTGCTAACAAACAGGAAGCTACCGAAAGCTGCACAGCAGCATTCTGCGCCTAAATGTCAGGTTCCCAAATAAGAAAAAGTAACGTTCACCACAACAGAGAGAGGACCTGATAGTGCTAAACACACGCCGTGAGAGTACAATAAAACTCTCACAATCTGATAACATCCTATTATCACCTTAAAGTCACATTTCCTTGTTAAATTGTTTTAGCAGTTCATTCTGATGAATTAATCACACTGCTGCCACTCTCTCTCTCTTCTCACGTTCCTTCTCCGCCCTCCCTCTCATTTTCCTCCCCAGTCTCTTTGTTTAGCACTCCCCTCTATCTCTCCGCATTGTCACTACTCTCTTTCTCAATGATCCTTTTCCCAGTCGATTTAACCCGAACATCCTGCACCTGCATTCTGTTCACCAGCCGCGTGTTCAAACCACAACAGATAGAGGAGTGGATAGCGATAAACACACTCCACAAGAGTACAATAAAACTCTCACAATCTGACAACATCCTAATATCACCTTCAAGTCACATTACAGACCTCACAATACCTGAAATTTCCACCCCTCAAGTTTCTCTCTCACCAATCTGTGGGAAGTTCGGTGAGAATAACCAAAAAAAACACTGGAACTGCGCATGCGCAACTATTTAATTTTGTTGGCAGCAGTCGCCTCCTTCCGAAAAAATGGGAGCAGTGGTTATGATCTGAAATTGTTCAAGACAATGTTGAGTCCGGAATGGTGTAAAGTGCCTAATTGGAAGATGAGCTGCTGTTCCTCGTGCTTCTGTTGAGCTTCATTAGAACAGTGTAGGGGGCCAAGGACAGAGAGGTCAGATTGTAAGTGGGGCACAGAATTAAAATGATAGGCAACCAGAAGTTCGGGGTTACGCTTGTGGACTGAACAGAGGTGTTCCGCAAAGTGATCCTCTAATCTGTGTTTGGTCTCCCCAGTGTAGAGGAGACCACATCATAAACAGCGAATACAGTATACTAAATTGCAAGAAGTACAAGTAAATCACTGATTCACCTGGAAGGAGTGTTTGGGCCCTGGACGGTGGAAAGGGAGGAGGTAAAAGGGCAGATGTTGATTCTTCTGCGCTTGCACGGGAAGGTGCCATGGGAAGAGCAAGAGGTGTTGGGGGTGATTGAAGTGTGGAGCAGGGTGTTGTGGAGGACATGATCCCTTTGGGATAATGAAGGGGGAAGGGAGAAGAAGATGGTTTTGAGGTGGCAGCACGCTGGAGATGGCAAAAAAATGATCTGTTGAATGTGGAGGCTGGTAGTATGGAAGGTGAGGACAAGGGGAACCCTATCTGGGTTCTGGGAAGAAAGGGAAGGGGTGAGAGCAGAAGTGCAAAAAATGGGACAGACATGGCTGAGGGCCCTGTCAAACATGGTGGAGGGGAATCCTTGGTAGAGCAAAAAGGAAGAAGCACTGGTATGGAAGGTGGCGTTGTCAGAACAGATGCGATGGAGTTAGAGAAACCAGGAGAATGGAATAGAGTCCTTACAGGAAGCGGGGTGGGAGGAAGTGTAATCAAGGTAGCTGTAGGATTGTGGGCTTATAGTAGATATTGATTGACAGTCTATCCCCGGAAATGGAAATACAGAAGTCGAGAAAGGGAAGGGAAGAGTTGCAGTTGAACCATATGAAGATGAGGGAAGGGTGGAAATTGGAAGAAAAGTTGATGAAATGTTCTAGTTTGCAGCGAGAGCATGCAAAGGCACTGATACAATCATCAATGTATCAGAAAAAAAGGTTTGAGAGGAGACCTGAGTAGGACTGGAACAAAGAATTATTCACATATCCCACAAAAAGGCATGCGTAGCCAGGACCCATGCGGGTTCCCATAGCAACACCTTTTATTTGGAGGAAGTGAGTGGAATCAAAGGAGAAGTTGTTCAATGTAAGAACATGTTCAGCCAGGCAGAGGAGGGTGGTGGTGGATGGGGATTGGTTGGGCCTCCGTTCAAGGAAGAAGCCTTCAGGCCGTCCTGGTGGGGGATGGAGGTGTAGAGGGATTGGATGTCCATGGTGAAAAGGAGACTTTATGGGCCTGAAACTGGAAACTGTTAAATTGGCGGAGGGTATCAGAAAAGTCGCAGATGTATGTGGGAAGAGACTCGACAAGGGGAGAAAAAATAGAGTCGAGATAGGATTAGTCTGTGCTGGTGTTTATACTGCAGGAAATGAATGCTTTATAAAGTCAGGCAGAAGATCTTTATTTCTCCTCTGTACTCTATTATTTGGTGAATTGAAGTGCTGAATGTGGTATTAGCAGGAAAATGTACACCTTCTCAAAACAGATAAAATTTAACATAATTGGAAGGAATTTCTTTTGCAATGGGTGGGAGATATTCTCAAACAGGCCATAACTCTTTCCTTCTTCCACCAGTCTCCAGGTTTGAAGGGAAAGAGGGGTTTAAAATTGTTCACATGAACAAAAGCAGTTTATTGATGCACCAAGAATGCCGATGTATAACACTGGAAATCATTTGCTTCCAATAATTACTTTTTTCAAGCTTCCTCTGCTGGAGTACATTTTCACAGGCACCAAGCAACCTCCAATACCTAGCTCAAGTGACTATTATTCATGTGTGAGCCTTGAGAATTACTGCTGGCAGATTATTTTCTGCAGAGGCAGAAGCGAATTCTGGGGTACATTTACTTCCATTTGCTAATGCTAAAAATCACATAACATTGCGAAACCTGCTTTGTACTCATAATAACCTTTTATAATACTGACAATCAGAGGAAAATATACTCCGCTGTTCTCACCTACCATCCACTTCCAACACATGCTATTAAATAACGATTATGTAGGGAAGCTTTGGATAATTTCCCCCTCCCTAATCCCTCCTGTCTGCTTGGCTGAGATCAGTTAATTTAGTAGGTACCTGGAATTAAACCTGTGCCCTTCCTGCTCTATAAGGCTCAGCTACTCACTGGAGAAACTCACTGAGCCACTGTAAGAACTTGATAATTACTCTTTATAGTACAACCATTTGAACAGGTGAATGCAAATTCATTATGTGCAGGAGTTAAATTATACGCTCAATGGACACATATTTTAACTGCATAACATTTAATTAATAATAAAGTTCTGCTATGGAACATTTATATAATAAACTATTCACAAATATATTGTAGATGGGTGAGTGAGTGGGTCAATTGACTCATCTCTAATTAATTCTTCATGATTGTACACATGTAGGTACCTTATTTCTCTTTGATTATAATTTCACACTACTGAATAAAGTTACTATAACAATAGTTAAGCTGGCTAGATTTTTGTGTTACCATGTCATCAATTTGACCTTTAACTGGAGATATTATAATTAAGGGAGGGATAACCTATCACAGCAGATTATCCAGGATGGAGTTTCGATCCCAACTATCCTATTAATCAGCACACAGGAGTGTTCATGGGCATTTCTATTGTAAAATAGAATTAGAAAAAAATGCAGAGTATTACAAATTGCTACTCTGTTCATGC
The DNA here is from genome assembly GCF_052327205.1 of Somniosus microcephalus. NCBI lineage: Eukaryota > Metazoa > Chordata > Chondrichthyes > Squaliformes > Somniosidae > Somniosus > Somniosus microcephalus. The sequence continues at coordinate 200,095,607 of NC_140988.1, forward strand.
TACTATGAATAAAATAAATGAGTGTCATTACATTTTGTTTTAATTAAAATATGTCAATGCACCATAGAAATTCATTAGTTATCAATGTGAAAATGAATATGAAATCCCAGATTTAATGCTCCTCAAAGTGTTTAAATCCACAGTTTCATCTTCAGAAACTTCCACTTTGATAACTAGTGAGCTCCAACATTGCTGCAGTATTGTGCAGAACCCATCCATATCAAACTGTTCATTCTGGCTGAAGTAAACAAATAAATTACATTTGCACTACATTTCCTTATGAAGAATGCTGACATTGAAGCGGGAAACATTTGTCGAATAATACTAGAACAAATTTGTAGTAAATTAAACCCATACTGAAATTATTGGTGAAAAACAACACTATAGTAAATGGCAACTCTATATTATTTAAACAAATAAAAGAAGGTTCTCCCTTTGAAATGCATTCTATCCATTCTGTACGGATATTTGTGTTACTCTTAAAACTAATTTCTTCTCAATGTGGCAATTACTACTTTTCATCAGAAGACCATCTCTGCTTTCCTTATTAATGGCAACAGTACCTTTCTCAAGGTTATCATTACCCTTCCATAAAAATGGCATTGATATCAAACATCATCAGCAGTTCCTGCAGAATGTATGATGATTTCTGAGAGCTCTTCACATCTAACAACTGTGACACATGTCAGGTTTGTGTTCCTGTCAGCAGGATTTCAACCTGAAAATTTATTATGAAAAATTGGTTTGGTTCTAGACTCGAATCTTCCATCCTTGGGCATGTTTCTCTGCACATTTGCAGAAAACAGTAACATTTCAATAACTTGGCTATCGGCAAAACCTTCTGCCAACTGTTCTAAATCTGTGATGCTGGATCTTTAATTATTGATGCCTTCTTTGGTGTGGACATGGTTTACTTGTGTAGAATTAATTTGCATCTCTTCCTTTATTGAAGCATAGTCATTTTCAAAGTGACAGGAACCTCTCAAAAAAGTTTGACAGTTTCTCATAAACAAAAAGCTAGAAATTACTGCTGCCGGCACTAGTAAATAAATGCTTCACACATTTGTATGACATTTCCCTGTGGGTAATTTAAACAGAATATTTTTTTAAAAACAGAATATTTTTTAAATGGTGAGAAACTTTTAAATGTTGGTGTTCAGAGAGATTTGGGTGTCCTTGTGCAAGAAACACAGAGAGTTAGCATGCAGGTACAGCAAGCAATAAGGAAGGCAAATGGCATGTAGGCCTTTATTGTAAGGGGTTTAGAGTATAAGAGTAAGGAAGTCTTGCTAGAATTGTACAGGGCCTTAGAGAGACCACAGCTGGAGTACTGTGCACAGTTTTGGTCTCCTTAACTAAGGAAGTACATACTTGCCTTGGAGGCAGTGCAACGAATATTCACTGGATTGATTTCTGGGATGAGAAGGCTGCCCTACGATGAGAGATTGTGTAGAATGGTCCTATACTCTCTGGAGTTTAGAAGAATGAGAGGCGATCCCATTGAAACATACAAGATTCTGAAGGGGGTTGACAGGTGTAGGATTTGCAAAATTGGACTTTATATTAATGAGGGTCAAATGGCAGAAGAGGCCATGATTTTAAAGACTGTTTTAAAATAAGCCCAGAAAAAGGGGCATACAAAATGGCCACCATACCATGTGACCAGCTTATTGGGACACTTTAAAGTGGTTCCTGCGCAACCTCAGACACCTTTGTGGATTCAATCTACAGCAAATTCTGGAAGCCGTTTCTGAGAGAACGAAACCAGACCCACAGGTATGCATATGGATTAGATGCAGATCCAGTCAAGATCGGCCTGGAGACAGAGGCCATCAAAATGTTGACCCAGACAAAAGGGGACAATTTCATATTCATGAGAACAGCACCCAGGACTAGATAACGAGATCAGCAGGACATTAAAAACAATGAAGGTAATTCCAGATCAGAGATGGGCCTTTTACCAGCCGTTTAAGACATTTTAAAATATAATAACTACCCCGCTGTGCTCCCAGCCTGCCAAAAGTAAAACAAAGACTAACCTGATTTTGGGCAGGGGACAGAGGTTTCTGGAAGAAAGTATATCTGGAAGGTTTCTCGGCAGTTGGAAGACACGCAGGGTTGGAGAGCTGGAAACACACAGCTCCAATCGTGACACTCAGAAGAAGAAGCAGGCACTCGCAGGAGGAAGGAGAAAGCCAACATCGAGAAGGCCGTCTCGGAACCGGCGTTCCACCCCAGGGAAGCATATCGGGAAATCATCGACCGTCCCCGGGCCATTACCAGAACGAGAGGCCATCGACCCAACTTGGGAGAAGGGACAAAAAAATAAAGGTCCCAAGTGGAGAAACCTTCCAGCCACCCCAACTCGGGAGAAGAGATAAAAAACTGAAGAAGCGATGGGAGCCAGCCCAAGGCTCCTCTAACCAGGGTCGAGCCGACGATCCTCGACCCCGCCGACATCCAGGCCCGCCGGTGTCCAGCCGCCCCTGACCCCCACCTCAGGAGAGAGGTGTGGCGCAGCTCGCAGGGGCTCCATGATCCACGTGGAGACGAAACGCCTGAAAGGACCAGACACAGACTCGATTTCAAAACGTTGCACTTCCTAGTGGGATTGGTGAGCATGTTTCTGGCCCTTCACAATCAGATCTAGATAGGTTTAATAAGGGGGGCTAGATTTAAGGGTACAATTAACATGAGTTGTTGTCCCTCGATGTTCCGTGTGTTTCCTTATTTCATGATGACCTTTGTAGATTATAAGATGCCTGTATTTGCTTTAGTTAGTACTGTGTCGTTATGATTTGTTTGCGTGTTTTTCCCTCCCATGCACTCTCTTATCTGCTTGCATTTGATTTGATATTTTTCCTTATGCAATAAAATTTCATTTTGTTTCATCAAACTTGGTCTACAAGAGTTTTCTCTACATCGTAGTTACTGCGCCTAAGTCCAGAGTATAGAATCTAAGGGGCAAGTGGGTCGAACCACTCAAGGTTTTACTGTGCAAGAGAGAGAGGCCTCTAGAGAGAGAAACCTCAGGGAAACCTCTCAAGGAAAACCCGTTACACAGGGTAGATGCTGAGAGGTTGTTTCCCCTGGCTGGAGTGTCTAGAACTAGGGGGCATAGTCTCAGGATAAGGGGTGGGCCATTTAAGACTGAGATGAGGAGGAATTTTTTCACTCAGAGGGTTGTGAATCTTTGGAATTCTCTGCATCAAATGGCTGTGGATGTTGAGTCTTTATATTCAAGGTTAAGATAGATAGATTTATGGACTCTAGGGGAATCAAGGGATATGGAGATCGTGCGGTAAAGTAGAGTTGAGGTTGATGATCAGCCATGATATTACTGAATGGAGGAGCAGGTTCGAGGGGCCGTATGGCCTACTCCTGGTCCTATTTCTTATGTTCTTATGTTCTTATTAAGCAAGCATGCAATGAGAAAGGATCCTCTGGCTCATAAAATCCTGTACTTCCAAGACAGTTAACCCTATTGTGGTCTCCACCTCACCACAACTCTTTATTCATCTATCTATATATATAAACGGATCGTTCTGTCTGTCTGTCTATCTGTTTGTCTGTCCTCGGGTGTACGTCTGTCCGGCTATGCGCTCAAAAGTTATAGAGCATTCCTACGCATGCATTACGTCAAAAGAAAGCTTACCATTCCAAAACGGTCGTAAGCATATTTACGTTTCAGCCGGACAAAAATTGCGCCCGCGGTATCCAAAAAACGTTCAACATTCCGCTCATTAGCATCTCATTATCCCGCTCATTAGCGATAGAGTGACCTCGAGGTCGACCAATCATACGCCGGGTTCCTGGCGCGTGCGGCCGGGCCCTCCTACAGTCGAGTGACGGGACGATTGACCAATCCTACGCTTTGGTGACCTGACGGTCGACCAATCGGTGCGTGTGTGGGCGGGCCTTATCGTTCTGAACCGAGGTGAGTCGCCGCCATCTTGCTTCCATTCTTTTTCCCCGCTTTCTACGCCTTTCTTTTCAAATATATATTTCCAGCAAAAAAAAAGTTGCTTTTCAAAAGACAAATTGTTTTTAAAAAAAGTTAATTAATTTGTCAATCTTTTGTCTAACCTCTATAATTTTCCTACCTTTCACCGTTTTTGTAGGCCTCGAAGCCTCGGCCTCTCCTCCGCACCCACGTCCGAGCTAGGCACCTCCCGGCCCCAGTCAACAAGGCGAACCCCGATCGCCGCCATCTTTGTGAAGGCTGGAGGGGCGGGACTCAGCCGAGCATCGGCAACCGCCGCCATCTTAGTAAAGGCGGATGGGGCAGGAGTCAGCGCACGCGACTTGAGTCCGGCCCGGCCTCATGCGGTAGGTTGCACGGCAGCATCTCTCTCTCTCTCTCTGCTCTTGAAGCCGGCTCGGGCGGGGGGCGGGGTCTCTGTCTCTGCTCTTGAAGCCGGCTCGGGGCGGGGGGCGGGGGTCTCTGTGCTCTTGAAGCCGGCTCGGGCGGGGGGCGGGGGTTCGGGAGATCGGGCCTCCGGAGATCAGTGGGGGGGGGGCGAGCCTCGGGAGATCAGGGTGGGGGGTGGGGTGGGCGAGCCTCGGGAGATCGGGGGGGGCGAGCCTCGGGAGAGGATCGGGGGGGCGTGGGGCGAGCCTTGGGAGATCAGGGGGGGGTGGGGGCGAGCCTCGGGAGATCGGGGGGGGGCGAGCCTCGGGAGATCGGGGGGGGCGAGCCTCGGGGGGTGCGAGCCTCGGGGGGTGAGCCTCCGGAGATCGGGGGGGGCGGGTCTCGGGAGATCGGGGGGGGTGGGGCTCGGGAGATCGGGGGGCGGGGCTTGGGAGATCAGGGGCGGGGCTTGGGAGATCGGGGGGGAGGCTCGGAAGATCGGGGGGGGAGCCTCGGCGGGGGGCTCGGGGACTCCCCCCCCTCCCCTCTCCCTTCCGCCCCACCCCTCCCCCCCCCGCTCCCTCTACCCTCCCCCCCCCTCCTCCCCCCTCCTCCCCTCCCTCCCCTCCTCCCTCCCCTCCCCCTCCCCCTCCCCTCCCCCTCCCCCCTCCTCCCCCCTCCCCTCCCCTCCCCTCCCCTTCCCCCCCTCCCCTCCCTAACTCCCCTCCCCTTCCCCCCTCCCCTCCCCTCCCCCCCTCCCCTCCCCTCCCCCCTCCCCTCCCCTCCCCTTCCCCCCTCCCCTTCCCACCCTCCCCTTCCCCCTCCCCTTCCCCCCTCCCCTCCTCCCCTTCCCCCTCCCCTCCCCTCCCCTTCCCCCCTCCCCTCCCCTTCCCCCCTCCCCTTCTCCCCCTCCCCTCCCCTCCTCTTCCCCCCCTTTTCCCCCCTCTTCTTCCCCCCCTCTTCCCCCCTCTTCTTCCCCCCTCTTCCCTCTTCCCCCCCCTCTTCCCCCCTTTTCTTCCACCCCTCTTCTTCCCCCCTCTTCTTCCCCCCCTGTTTCCCCCCTCTTCCCCCCAGTCACTCTCTCTCTTCCCCCCCAGTCGCTCTCTCTCTTCCCCCCAGTCGCTCTCTCTCTTCCCCCCAGTCGCTCTCTCTCTTCCCCCCAGTCGCTCTCTCTCTTCCCCCCCAGTCACTCTCTCTCTTCCCCCCCAGTCGCTCTCTCTCTTCCCCCACAGTCGCTCTCTCTCTTCCCCCCCAGTCGCGCTCTCTCTTCCCCCCCAGTCGCGCTCTCTCTTCCCCCCCAGTCGCGCTCTCTCTTCCCCCACAGTCGCTCTCTCTCTTCCCCCCCAGTCGCGCTCTCTCTTCCCCCCCAGTCGCTCTCTCTCTTCCCCCCCAGTCGCTCTCTCTCTTCCCCCCAGTCGCTCTCTCTCTTCCCCCAGTCGCTCTCTCTCTTCCCCCCAGTCACTCTCTCTCTTCCCCCCAGTCGCTCTCTCTCTTCCCCCCAGTCGCTCTCTCTCTTCCCCCCAGTTGCTCTCTCTCTTCCCCCCCAGTCGCTCTCTCTCTTCCCCCCAGTCGCTCTCTCTCTTCCCCCAGTCGCTCTCTCTCTTCCCCCAGTCGCTCTCTCTCTTCCCCCCCAGTCACTCTCTCTCTTCCCCCCCAGTCGCTCTCTCTCTTCCCCCACAGTCGCTCTCTCTCTTCCCCCCCAGTCGCGCTCTCTCTTCCCCCCCAGTCGCGCTCTCTCTTCCCCCACAGTCGCTCTCTCTCTTCCCCCCCAGTCGCGCTCTCTCTTCCCCCCCAGTCGCTCTCTCTCTTCCCCCCAGTCGCTCTCTCTCTTCCCCCCAGTCGCTCTCTCTCTTCCCCCAGTCGCTCTCTCTCTTCCCCCCAGTCACTCTCTCTCTTCCCCCCAGTCGCTCTCTCTCTTCCCCCCAGTCGCTCACTCTCTTCCCCCCAGTCGCTCTCCCTCTTCCCCCCAGTCGCTCTCTCTCTCTCTTCCAACAACAACATGCCCTCAAAAGACCCTCGGCACCACCGGGCACTTCAGCTAGTTTGAAATAAAGTGCTACATTCATGTCTTCTGACACTAAATTGTAATGAAACAAAACTCTGAAGTCAGTAAATTTAATTTTCTGCTTCACATTAGCTGTGAGAAGCTTCAACTGCCAGCTGTGTATATTGAGGAAATTACAGACCTGCTGCTCTTGAATTTCTATCCATTAAAATGAATCAACAGAAAGTCATGGGCGGCATGGCTCCAACTTCCAATATGCATAGCCATTGGGCGACGTTCACCACCAGCGCAAACTCAGAAAATTGCCCCTGATTTTGCTATATATTTCTCTCTACTGTGCAACCTTGGCTGGCTCCATCTCCCTCCAGAGATCCCCATCCCTGGCTGCAGGAGCACAGAATATTTCCATGGAATATTTGAATATCACGGTCTATACCTAAACCAGTTTCCGTCAATCCCTTTCTCAGACAGATAATACTTTTCAAAGGAGTCAATTCTTTTTTCATTGAGCACATGTAGCTTCATTTTTGAGAAATCTGATTTGCAACATTTTTTACGGACCAGAGGAAGCCTTTTGTAAAGTCAAACTTGAGGGTGATAATATTACAATAAACAAAGAATATTTACCTGTATAGTGCCTCATCTGTCCTTAGGGTGTCCTAAAGCATTTTACAGCCCCAATAAATTAATGTAGTTATGTTTTTCTCCGTAGATGTGCAACAGAACTTTCCATGGTTTAAAATCAAAAGCCGTATCGAACTGATGATCCAAAGTTTTGAAAAATAACATTGTACAAGTATATTGTTATCACCTGATCTGGTGGTAAAACAAAAGAGCCTAGATTTTTCAGTGGTTGGTTGGCAAGTGCTTTCCATTAAGAAAGAAGAAAGAACTTACGTTTATATAACGCATTTCAGAATGTCCCAAAGTGCTTTACAGCCAATGAAGTACTTTTTGAAGTGTAGTCACTGTTGTCATTAGAAATTAGAGACCAGCAGGTAAGTTTAACATAGGTGGTTCGTATTACCTGAAATAAGCCATTATTATATCTTTTTAAATACTCAATATGCAGTATTAAAGAAAGGTAAAGTCAAGCTCAGTGATGACGGGCTGGATTTTGCTGGCACTCAGATTGTGGGTTTGGAGATGGGTCCACTGTCCAAATGGCAATGATTGACAGCGGGTAGGAAACCCGCTGTCAACCCGCCTCCACGCGAGACTCCCAGGTGTCGGGTCTGTCTGCGCAGAACTGACCCGACACCAAGCAGCGGGGGAGACAATTTAGATCATTAAATGGCTTGTTAACAGCCAATTTAATGGTATTTTGAGTCTACCTTGTAATTTTACATGCTCCCCCATGGGTTACCCGCTGCTTGGGGAACACGCCAGCTCACCCTGTCGTGAGCTGAGCCAACTTTGATTTATCTGATAGCCTGACAGCTGCAGAAGTGGTGTAAAGGATAACATGTAGCTAGTCAGTTTCAGAGCTCAGAAACTGTTGGTTACTGCATTTGTAAGAAAAAGAGGTTTCTTTAGCTTGCAAGTGTTTGGAGCCAACTCTCTATCCAATGGCACCTCATTGGAACAACCTCTCTCACCATTGACAGATCACTTCTGTCATATCACCTGCAGCAGCCATTTATTCCAGCAACATCGGTACCCTTGAAAAAAAATCACAACTTGGTCCTCCGAATCTTTCCACGATCAGCCCCAACACCAACATCACCAGGCTCGCCATCATCACCAACAACAACACCAATACCAAACTTCTCCGCCATCACCTGATGATGCACAGGACACAGGGCATCAGCACCTGACAACATTACTGCCCGGGAGGCCAGCAATGGCATCACCATGGCCAGATTTATTTCACTTGATGCTGTATACGCTGGCTGCCAGATGATGTGCCAGGTTGACACCACCCCACACCAGCATAATAAAGCATCCCTACAATCTCCAGGGCATTCCTTTCACACTCATCACAATAGTGGGGGTAGGGGGGAGAGAGTTATGTCTCAACATTCACTGGAACTCACTAAGACACTTCTCAAGGTGCGCACAGATCTGTCCAATAAGGTGAAGTGTTGATAATATAGGTTTCACTGTATGACAACACATTAACAGAAACTTCACATGAACATTGGCTAAACCACTCAAGCGCCTACTCTTGTATGTTATTAGTTGGTACGCTTGCAGTAGGATGAGGGTGAGTTTGCGGGGTGGATAGTGTAATGTATGTACCTTTAAGAGAGGGGCTATCTTTTACAGCCCCTGTATACTGCAGTACCAGTAGTGACCACACCTGTATATAACACCGTGTAGTAATTTGTACAGTTAGTTCCAGCATACCCTCTGTTCAGTAAACACCTGTTATTACCGTTCTCCTGCAGTCCGTGTGTTATTTATACGCGGACACTACAGTGGCGACGAGCAAGTTCGAACTCACCTGCAGTACTGCATCACCTCACGGGGATCCATCCCTGAAAAGAAGCTTCTTGGAGGTCGAAGCCAGGGCAATGGGCGTCGACCGCGGGCAACCGCCCAGTGATCCACCGGAGTTCATAGAATCACAGGGGAGGCTGTGGAGAGCTGGGCTTGGTTCTCCAGTCAAGGTGTTCCAGCAAATCGGGCTGGTAGCAGGTAGTGCGCTGACCCTTCCTGGACTGCGGCGGGCTAGAGCTCAATCGAGCGGCTCTGCAAGGGGGCCGAGCAGCGTCGTCGGGAAGAAAAAGAGAGAGAGAGGGTGGAGCGCACAGGGCGCGGCCGGTGCTCAAGAGCCGGGCAGCATTAAAGAAAATAAAAAAGGGGGAAGGAAAAGAGACGCGCAGTGGACAACGTCGAAGAAGAATAAAACTAAGAAAATTAATTAACAAAAGAGAGACGTACAGAAAGCCGCGAGGCGCCACCATTACTATTTAGAACACTAGGAGCAGCGTTGGCAGCAGCGGGGGAAGAAGGAAAAGCACGGGAGGTGCCATTTTAATCCATTGGGGAAGAAGGAAAAGCGCGGGAGGCACCATTTTAAACCACCCAAGATGCCGAAGAGTGGCAGCATCACTGCTTTCGACAACGAAATAGAAGACTGGACCATGTATGTGGAAAGAATTGAAGTGTACTGCAAGGCAAATGAGGTGGCCAATGAAAAGAAGGCGTCGGTATTATTGAATTTGATGGGCGCAAGAATGTACGGCCTATTGTGGAATTTAATTACCCCAGCTAAACCAATGGAGAAAAGCTTTGAAGAGATTGTCAATATCTTACAGGACACCTAAACCCTACACCGCTGCTGATAGCAGAAAGATTCAAGTTCCATAAAAGAAACCAGCACAAAGACGAAAGTAATGCTGACTATCTTACGGAACTACGCAAGTTATCGAAACACTGCCAGTTCGGAGCAGGACTGGCAGATACCTTAAGGGATAAGTTTGTCTGCGGGCTCCAGAGTGAAGGAACCCAGAAACGGCTACTTTCGGAAAAGGACCTTACGCTTGAAAAGGCTTTCAGCGTTGCAGTATCCTATGAAGCAGCAGCACGGGGAGCTGCAGAAATACAACAGAATCCGCAAGAATATAGCACCAATGAAATGGCATACGGAGCAGAAAAGTGCTATCGCTGCGGCAGAACAACCCATGACCAGAAGGATTGCTGGTTTAAGGACAAAGTATGCAGGCAATGTGGAAAAGTGGGACACATAGCACGAGTCTGCAGGTCGGGAAAGAAAACCAACACTAAAAGAACTACTAAGGAAATGTACAAGAAAGTACAAAAGATGACGGACAGTAGTTCAGAAGATCAGAAGAGTGATAATGACTCCGGGAGCAGAAGACTAAGTTGTCTAAAGTTACACAATGTGATTGCAAAGGAGGATCACCAAACCATTTGGATCACCCTCATGATAGCAGGGTCCCAAGTAAAGATGGAATTGGACACAGGATCAGCCCTAACAGTCATGAATCGACGAGACTACGAGCGGCTATTCTCACACATACCCTTGAAGGACACATCTATTGTCCTGAAGACATATACGGGGCAAAAAGTCTACCCCAGAGGAAAAATAAGGGTGCCGTTAAATACAACGGCAAGGAAACACAGAAACTGTATCTATATATACTACAAGATGGAGGACCACCATTATTGGGATGGGAATGGATCCAAAAAATACAATTGGATTGGCATTCCATTCAGGCGCTAACTGTGGCTGACAAAAAGGATGACGACGTCACACCTGGACGACTGTCAAAAATTCTAACTGACGCGAAAGAAGTGTTCCAGCAAGGACTTGGGACTCTAAAAGTCATAACGGCAACAATAAAAATTGAAGATAACGCAAACCCCAAATTTTTTAAGGCCTGACCGGTACCGTATGCGATCCGCCCAGCTGTCAAAGCAGAGCTGGAGAGTCTGGAGCATTCGGGTGTGCTGTTCAAGGTGGACTGGAGCGAGTGGGCCACACCCATCATTCCTGTAATGAAGAAATCATTGAGCAGCGCGCCTGGGGAGCCGAAGAAGGTTCGCATCTGTGGGGACTTTAAGGTAACTGTGAACCCAGTCCTTCACACAGTACAATATCCACTTCCGCGGATAGAAGATATTTTCGCCTCACTATCTGGAGGGAAACGCTTTACGAAGATTGATCTGGCCCAAGTGTATCTACAAATGGAGGTAGAAGAAGCATCTAGAAAATACCTCACGATAAACACCCACAAAGGTCTTTACCAGTACAACCGACTGGTATTCGGGGTAGCATCAGCTCCGGCTATTTGGCAGAGGGCGATGGAACAAGCCCTGCAAGGGATCCCGGGGACCCAGTGTTATTTGGACGACATCCTGGTTACGGGCGAAAATGACAGTGAACACCTTGCCAACCTAGAGCAGGTGCTCACTAGATTACAAGAATATGGGCTACGAGCCAACCGCCCCAAATGCGAGTTTTTCAGGAAACAAATCTCGTATTGTGGCCACGTCATTGATGAAGAGGGGTTACATAAGTCCCCAGACAAGATTTAGGCAGTAGTCAAGGCTCCAGCACCGGAAAATGTGTCGCAACTGAGGTCGTTCCTCGGGTTGGTGAACTACTACCATAAGTTCTTGCCAAATTTGTCTACAGTGCTGCACCCACTGAATGCCCTGCTGCAAACTGGAGTAGCATGGAAATGGAGTGATGAGTGTAAGCGTGCCTTTCAGAAATGTAAATGCCTAATCACTTCTAAAGAAGTATTGGCCCACTACAATCCAACACTACTGATTCGGTTGGCATGTGATGCATCTTCCTATGGCATTGGAGAGGTGCTGTCGCACAAATTCCTTGACGGTTCAGAGAGGCCAATAGCCTTTGCGTCACGCTCGTTAACCTCAGCCGAGCATAACTATGCCCAGATTGACAGGGAGGCCCTCAGCCTGGTGTGGGGGGTGAAGAAGTTCAATCACTATCTGCATGGGCAGAAATTCACCTGACTGGCTTGTCTCCATTTTTAACCCAAAGAAGGGCGTTCTGGTGATGACGGCACAACGGCTGCAAAGATGGTCCCTTTTTCTAGGGGCACATCAATACGAAATAGAGTATAAGGGCACGAAACAGCATTGAAATGCTGATGGGCTGTTGCGTCTGCCGCTGCCTATGGTGGAGGAAGCACCTGCAGTGGACCCTGTTGAGATATTCCATTCGACCATAGTCGAATGTCTACCTGTTACAAACTCAAGTATAGAGAAGGAAACCCGAAATGACCCGACACTCTCTCTGGTCTATGATTTGACGGTGAAGGGATGGCCAGCACATGGTGACTCACTGTTGCCAGCATTCTCGCCAAGGAGAGAACAGCTGTCAGTGTGCCGGGGGACCTTGATGTGTGGATCCCGAGTGGTAATTCCACCCAAGTTGAGAGATAGACTGCTCAATGAGCTTCATGAGGGTCATCTGGGAGGGGTAAAAATGAAGAGCCTAGCCAGGGCGTTTGTGTGGTGGCCGGGAATCAATAAAGAAATCGAGGAAATGACCAAGAGCTGCACAGGATGCCAGAAAGTCCAAAACGCTCCACCACAGGCCCCGCTACACCCATGGGAGTGGCCCTCATCTCCATGGCAACGGGTACACATTGATTTTTCTGGTCCATTTATGGACTCAATGTTTTTAATCGCCGTGGATGCACATTCGAAATGGCCAGAGGTCATCAAAATGTCCTCCACCACCACGGAGAAAACTATTGCAGTCCTACGGACCATTTTCGCCAGGAATGGCTTGCCAGAACAGATTTGCTCCGACAATGGACCACAGTTTGTGTCCGAGGATTTCCGGAGGTTTTTGAGGAATAATGGGGTAAAGCATTACACATCCGCCCCATATCATCCAGCCACAAATGGATTGGCTGAGACGTTTGTTCAAACCTTTAAAAAAGCAATAAAGGCGATGTATAATGACAACATACCACTGCAACACAAGGTGGATAATTTCTTGTTTGCTTACCGGAATGCGACACATGCAGTCACCAACCAAGCACCAGCCATGATGTTCTTTAACCGAAGGTTAAGATGTCGCCTGGATTTGCTCAAACCAAACATGAGACGAGATGTTGAGGATAAGCAATTCCAGCACATCAATGAGAAGCCAACCAGGAGCTTCAAGATAGGGCAACCAGTCTTGGCCCACGACTACCAAACAGAAAAATGGCAGCCAGGAATGATATGCACACGGCAGGGCCCACTAATATACACAGTGGACGTTGGAGAGAGCATCGTGAGACGCCATGCTGACCAGATTCTAGAGTCACAGGAACAAGTCAAACCCATGCCACGATCATACGCACCTGGTGATGAACCCAAAGTACAGATTGCATCTACCTCAGAATCAGTGGTATTGGAAGCTGATGAACCAACCAATGACAATGAGCCAGAATCGACTCTGCCGCAAGAACAGGATACCCGAGAAAGGCGCTATCCAGACAGGATCAGGAAGCCTCCTCAAAGACTGAATTTATAAATGATTACTTTCAGCTGATGTATATAGTACAAAGAAAATTGTAATTGTAATTAATTATTATTTAATTGTTAAATGAATGTTATGTACTGTTTATCTAAAAGGGGAGGAATTATAATGTATGTACCTTTAAGAGAGGGACTATCTTTTACAGCCCCTGTATACTGCAGTACCAGTAGTGACCACACCTGTATATAACACCGTGTAGTAATTGTACAGTTAGTTCCAGCATACCCTCTGTTCAGTAAACACCTGTTATTACCGTTCTCCTGCAGTCCGTGTGTTATTTATACGCAGACACTACAGCTAGTGAGATGGGGAAGTGATAATGTAGATAGAGAGGGATGGGTGGAGGTGCAAGGTAAGTTGGTGTGAGTAAGGATGTGCAGGAGAAGGGTATTGAAGGCAGAGTGATGGGGATGTGATGAGTGGCACAGCAGGGTGAGTTTGAGTGTGGCTTCGCAGCAATGTTTTGTGATCTACTGACATCATTGAAAAGTTGGCACCACTGCAGCCAGGGACTCCTGACAACATCCCTGCTTTTGCCCTCATGTGCAATGAGCAACCGGGCTGTGTTGTTGTCCTGGGGAGGTCTCTTCTGCCCTTGGAAGGGTAGAGGACCTCCCTGCGTGTTGTGACTCCCTCCATAAGCATATGGAGGGAGTCATGTGAGAGCCTGGGAGCAGCCGTGCACCTCTATGCAGTGCTTGTCAGTGTTTGCAGCACCTCAATGCTGTAGGACACTGACAGCACAACTGTCAAAATCAATGTGGCCGTGATCCCTTTAAGGAAACCGGCTGATGATGCGTCATCAAATGACGTCATCAGACCCGCTTCCTGTTAATTGGCCGGGAACCCCACAGGGCGGGCTTAACAAGCCCAATCAAGGTAAAATCCTTCTACAGAGAGCGGCTGCAGCCAGGAGCGGGACTCGGACCCGGAAACCAGCTATCTTGCTGCCATCCCGCCAACACAGAGAAAATCTAACCCGTAGTGTGGGCCACACGAGAAATCTAAAAATAGTTTTTGAAAATCACTATTTTTTTGAAAATGCTTGCAATCAAACAATAGAATCAGGACAAATCAGGTCATCAAGCTGAAACGTTAGCCCTGTTTCTCTCTCCACAGATGCGACTTGACCTTCTGAGTGTTTCCAGCATTTTCTGTTTGTATTTCAGTTTTCCAGCATCCACAGTATTTTTCTTTTGTACAAGAATCAGGACATTTCTCCTGCCACGTGGGAGAAGAAAAATACTCAAACAGCATTGGGATAAAAGATTCTTCATTGACTTGTCGCAATTATGTCAGAAAGGAATTCAGTCCAACAATTCACCCCCAATAACCTACTCTGTTTACACCAGCAGTAAACTGATGACATTAGCAAGGGGGTCATTGGAAAAATGAATTCAGCTGGGGCAATGCACAGGGAAAACTGTAACAAATTTGAGCAGTAAACATTTTGCTTATATTAAAAAAACAACGGTGTTATACTGTGGATTTTTCCACAGTGCAACAGCACAAGAGCAACTGGAAAATGCTTTGGCTCCGGAGAAAACGGTTGAAGTGAACCATTTATCCAAATAGGAAAATTTGAAGTAAAGGGAAATAGAAAGGGAGAGGCAAGCACTCTAAGAATTTGCTCTGAAAAGTGTATAATGTCCATGTCACAAAAGCTGTACATCCATCTTGAACTAGCACCATAATGACCATATACTGTCGGTCCTTCTTAATAGTAAGTAAAACTTGTCAGTAGAAATTTCTCTTTGCTGAAATTGCTTCAATCGGTATTCCTTCTTTCTATGACTACTAATTAGAACAGTAGAGTGGAGAAAAATGCGCTTTAATCACCTGGTTCTATTTATTTCATGGTGTAACGTATGAAGCGTTAATAATTTTAAAAAAAATTATACTCCTCATTAGGAAAATCCAAGGCATAATGACACATCACGTCAAACAATAGGACAAAAGGGCAGAAGATCACCTTAAATTACAAGGTGGATTGCAGCAGAAAATAATATGAAAAAACAACTCGCTGTTATGAAATGAACCAAGTTGTGGGGAGGGGGTGGTGACAGGAATTATTCATGCATAATTAAATGCATAAATACATACGTGCATATAGACACACATTGTGGCTGTACAGAGCAGACTGCCTGAATCAGGGTTGCTGGACAGCAAATCTTATCATATTTCCCGACTCAGAGGTCTTCATGTTGATGTGCAATCTGATATGGCACCTGTTTCATGTAGAAAGGTGTCTAGCAATCTCAAGGCAAAGAAATCTTGCTTCAATCCTGACTCAATGTCCCATGTGGACAATTCATTAATCAAGAAAGCCAGAATTTTCCATCGCCCCATTAATGATTTGGTGGGTTCTGCAAAATATGATAAATCTGCTGCACTGTATGGCAGTAAGGACAATTTATTTTTCCTTTCTGTTCTGCCCAGTATTAAGTGCTACATCTGAGAAAATATGACCCTAGTTTCACTGCTGCTAATCCTAATATTGTAACTGGACATAATTAAACTAATTCAATAAAAACTAGGCTCAATGCTCAGCAGTTAGTGAAGCTATTGCAGCGTTTCCTCAGAGGATTCCTTTGTTCCAATGTATTACTGTGTTAGAGATTGCTGTCAACTGTAGAGCTAGTTACATCTCTTAAATGTGAAAGATCCAGTAACCCATTGCAGGAGTAGTAAGATATAAAGAATGCTTATAAAGATAAATAAATGGATACGTTTATAATGAAGTGACCTCAAATTACAATAAGGTGTGATCAATGGTTGTTCATGTCCTTCTTTTAATATGTTCATAAGTACATAAGTATCCAGTGAATCTAGTCAATCGGCATTATCCAGTGAACATTGTACATTAGTGGTTGCCAATGCTGCATCCAGTGGAGAGAATAACAAATCATCATCAGCCTAGTTAGTTGAAGTGGACCAATAAATTTTGAAAAGAGATACTGAGAGTATTTGCACTGCAGCAGAGATGAAGAACATGAGATTAAATAGAGATTTCTTAATTTATGAATGGTGGGTGAATAGGGAAAGCCTATGGGGGAAAAATTCGGTATTGACCATTTTGGGGCGCTAACATCATTTGGGCACTAGCTTTAGCACCGACTGCGAAATTGAGTTTTAGCACCCCAAGAGGGAAGTGGAGCGCTAAATCAGGCACTACACACTTCTCTTTGGGCGCTAACATCAGAGAGCGGGGCACTACCTTCAGAGCGCTAATCAAGTTCCGGTGCTGTCAATTAGAGAGTCCTCAGACAGACTGGCGCCTTCCAGTTCTTAAAGGGGAGGTTCAATCATGCTTCACAACCTCACTCTGATCATTAATGCTTGTGAACTGGGCCTGCAAGGAGCTGCAAGTTTTCATTCAAGCAACTGTTGGCTGATCAGAGGCTCAGAGAGAGAGAGAGCCAGTTCAGTTACCAGGCTTTGGAGGCTCTGGTCGCGGCCGTAGAATGACGACAGGTAGTGCTCTTCCTGGACACTGGCAGGAAGCTATTTTCTTTTTCTTGGAGGCCAAGCTTGCTCACAACAGAAGGGAGCAGGTACAAACAGGAGGAGGTGAGGCGGACCTGCACCCTCTTACAGACCTGGAGGAGCGAGTGGGCCACATCATTCAAGCCCAGGTCGTGGGCACTGTGGCCGTCGGAGACGCCGACCCTCCTTGGGGACAACAACGGTATGTTCATCACCTCTCCCTCTTCTCTCATACCACTTCCCCCTCACACCACAAGCCTTTCCCACTTTCCATCTAAGTATACTGTCTCCATTCCTTGCTTCC
The DNA here is from genome assembly GCF_052327205.1 of Somniosus microcephalus. Taxonomy (NCBI): domain Eukaryota; kingdom Metazoa; phylum Chordata; class Chondrichthyes; order Squaliformes; family Somniosidae; genus Somniosus; species Somniosus microcephalus. The sequence goes on from NC_140988.1 coordinate 200,112,732, forward strand.
TTCCTGCCCCCCACTCTGACCTTAACCCCACCCTTGTGCTTTTATGCTTTCAAATAATCAGCCACCAGCTGACCAGCCTATCCCTCAGCCTCCCAGTGGCAGCGATACAGGCGAGGAGGAGGAAGAACAAGCCAGAGCCTCACTGCCTGAGTCTCTCGAAGGCGCTAGGTCTGAGAATGGGGCGACACAGTCGCTGGAGGGAAGCCGAGTAGATGGATCTGATGTTGGTGAAGCTCCGAGACTCAGTGTGCTGCAGCAATGTCACGGGGAAAGGGAAGCTCGGGGGCCACCTCCCCGGAGGGTGCTTTAGCGTGTGAGTCCTGCTGGACAGGATTCAGTTGAGGACATCGATGTGGAGGTGTTGACCAGACAGGCGATGGGCATGCACACCGAGCTCATGGGTGCAATGGCAAGGATGCCCGAGAGCATGGATGCACTGGCAAGGAGCATGGAAGGGTCCGCATCCAACATTGCACTCAGCTCTGCTCACACCATCAAGCCATCCTTGGCAGATTGCAAAGGATGGTCGACTTGCAGAGAGACTGTGGGGACCCAGACCTCATGCCGTGTGTCATGGGTGAGGTGGCAGCAGCTATTGCAGCACAGGCCGAAGCAACGCAATGGTTTAGTGCTGTACTGGAGTCAGTGGTTGCTGGAATCCAGTCTCAGATTGCTCTCTTGCAGTCTCAGATTGATGCCATGCAAGTGCTGACTGCTGCCATCTTCGCTGGGTCGCAGACAGTCCACTGGGGATCTCACGGTGCCACAGCAGGCTAGCAATCTGTGCTCAAGTAGATTGCTCCAGATGCTGAGGTCCTACCCTGGGGGCATGGCAGTGTGTCGGTTGAGCAGAAAGGTGTTGTCTTCTCTCAAGATGACAGCATTCCTGCTCCCACCACTGCCACTCCGCCATTGCACTTGTCGCAGCCTGTAACCCAGCCATCCCAGACTGCTGCCGCGCATGTGGAGGTGGTGCAGTCTGCAGCCAGGCCCTCCAGGCCCAGCGCTGGCCAAGGGCATCCTGCAAGGTCATCTGCAGCTCCCAGAATCAGCAGCCTTCCACCAGCCTTGATGCAGCCACTAGGGCCACATTACGGAAGAGTAGTAGGGTTGAGAGGGGGAAACTCAAAAGGGAGGGAAATCATTGAAGAAGGGGGAGTAAAGAATACTTTAGTAGCAAATGAGGGTAGTGTGTTAATAAATTGATGAGTTTGTAAATACAATGTTGTGTTTGTGAACAAATAGTTATGCTTGTAAATAAATATTTGTGTTTGGTAACAAATAGCTCCGCTTGATAAGAAAGAGCTGTGCTTGCTGATAAATGTATATGTTTGTTTATGAATAGTTATGTTTCATAAGAGAGGTGTGTTTGATAATAAATTGTTAATTTGACGTTGCACATTTTGTGATGTTTCTCATTTGACCTTTGCCCAGTGATAGGGGCTGAGAGCTGGATGTAATGATGTGGTTGTGTTACACAAATGCCATGTGCAATCTCATTTATTGGAAGCGCTGTCTAATGAGGCGTTCATGCACGGCCCTTGCAGAAGCAAGATTGAGTGCCTCCCTCCTCTGTTGCTGCTGCTCCTCCTCTTCATCCCCCTCCTCTGCCTCCTCCTCCTCCTCCTCTTCCTGAGGTGCACCTCCAATCCCTGGTGGCAATGGCTGGGCCCTCAGAATGGCCAGGTTGTGCAGCATGCAGCACACAACTATGAAAAGGGAGGCTCGATGAGGGGAGTACTGCACGGCTCCTCCAGAGCAGTCAAGGCAGCAGAACCATTGCTTTAGCACCCTGATAGTCTGTTCGATCAGGTTCCTGGTGGCGGTATGGCTCTCATTGTATGCAAATTCAGCAGCAGTGTTGGGACTGCAAAGGGATGTCATCAGCCAGGTGCAGAGTGGATAACCCTTGTCTCCGAGCAGCCAGCCATGAGCTTCATGTGGTGGGTAGAACAGGATGAATGCATCATGGCTGCTGCCAGGATAGCGGGCATTGACGACGAGGATGCGCTGTCTGTGATCGCACACCAACTGAACGTTCAGAGAGTGGTAGCCTTTGCGGTTGCAGAACACCTCTGCATTTTGATGAGGTGCCCGTAATGCTACGTGGGTGCAGTCAATGGCGCCCTGAACCATGTAGAAGCCCGCTATCTTAGCAAAGCCACATGAGCATTTGTCCTGCTTCTCTCTGGTGATGGGAATGAGATGCAGTCACTTATCCTTCTGTAGAGAGCGTCTGTTACCTACCGGATGCAGCAATGGATGGCAAACTGCAAAAGGTTTGCAATATCCCTTGTTGAAGCCTGGAAGGAGCCGCTGGCTTGGAAATTGAGACCGACTGTGACCGTAACTGCCACTGAGAGAGGCGTCCTGGTCCTGAGCTGAGGCTGGAGAAGGTCTGGCTGCAGGAGGTGGCAAAGCTCTGTGACCATCTGCTTGCTGAAGCAAATCCTTCTAGGGTACTGCTCCTCTGAGAGATGAATGTAGGAGAAGTGCTCCCAGAATATCCTGGGAGGGTAAGGCCTCCTGTTGCAAGGTCTGTCGGCCCTCCTCCTACCTCTGGCCACATTTGTCAATCTCTGTCTCTACATTCGCTGCCTCCGACGTAGTTGCCAGAGGGCAAGGTGGAGTGCCAGTACAGACCCCATAAATGAGAGAAAAGAGGACGTAGAAATGTTTAGAGCAATACAAGTGAAGAAACTCTTTGTGCAGCAACAAAGCAAAAATGGAGAAAATATGAATGCAGCCAAAACGCTATCTGACAAGCCAGCAATGAATCTGACCTTCCAATGAACCAGTAAGTGATCCCTTTAAATAGTACCTCAGGAGCGGCAATCCCGGGTATCAATGCCTGCTGTTTCTCTCGTTCTCAATGCTATGCGGTAATTCAGGCGAAGCGACTGAATTTCGCTTCTGGGGCGCTAACGGGGCATTGCACACTCACTGACGTCACGGTCTGAGCGGTGCTACAGGGCCAAGGGCTAAGTGTTAGCGCCGGCGCTAAATGCCGACTGAATTTCACGGGCAGCATTGGAATCAATGCGCCTGGGCAATAAGCCCTTAGTGCCGCGCCCGGGTGCTAACAGGAGGTGCTAAGGTACCGAATTTCTAACCCTATGTCCTTTGTTTGGGAAGTCATTGACAAGGACTCATCAATTTAAAATCATCACTAAGAAATTGAGAAGAAAAGTTACAATAAGAGTTGTTAGAAAATGATATAAGTAAGAGAGAATGTAAGAAAAAAGGAAAGACGTTAAGAGAGGAAAGGAAGGAGGGAGCATGAAGAGAGAATCTTAAAAATATTAAAAAGAACATGAAAGTATTCTACAAATATATCTATAAAAAGAGCATTGTCAAATGCAAAATGATATCCCTGGAAGGAGGAGAATGAGTTATTAGAGGATAAATAGAAATTGGTAGGAAATGCTTAAAAACATTTTTGGATCAGTGTTTACAAAAGGGTACAGTCGAGGTACATTCCTACGAGGGGGAAAGGTAGGGCAACCAACGTCAGAGCTCTCTGGAAGATGAAAGAGATAGACAGTAAGATGATGAAGAAAAAGGGGGTGTATGACAGATATCAGGTTGAGAATACAAGTGAGAACCAGGCTGAATATAGAAAGTTCAGAGGGGAAGTGAAAAAGAAAATAAGAGGGGCAAAGAGAGAGCATTAGAATAGGTTGGCAGCTAAAATAAAAGGGAATTCAAAAGTCTTCTATAGGCATATAAATAGTAAATGGATAGTAAGAGGAGGGGTGTGATCAATTAGGGACCAAAAAGGAGACCTACGCATGGAGGCAGAGGACATGGCTGAGGTATTAAATGAATACTTTACATCTGTCTTCACCAAGGAAGAAGATGCTGCCAAAGTCATAGTGAAAGATACTGGATGGGATAAAAATTGATAAAGAAGAGGTACTAGAAAGGCTGGCTGTAATTAAAGTAGATAAATCACCAGGACTGGACGGGTTGCATCCTAGGTTGCTGAGAGAAGTTAAGGAGGAAATCGCGGAGGTACTGGCCATAATCTTCCAATCCTCCTTAGATACAGGAGTGGTGCCAGAGGACTGGAGAATTGCAAATGTTACACCCTTGTTCAAAAAAGGGTGTAAGGATAAACCCAGCAAAAACAGGCCAGTCCGTCTAACCTCGGTAGTGGGGAAGCTTTTAGAAACGATAATCAGGGACAAAATTAACAGTCACTTGGACAAGTATAGATTAATTAAGGAAAGCCAGAACGGATTTGTTAAAGGCAATTTGTGTTTAACTAATGTGATTGAGTTTTTTGATGAAGTAACAGAGAGGGTTGATGAGGGCAATGCGGCTGATGTGGTGTACATGGACTTCCAAAGGCAGTTGATAAAGTGCCACTTAATATGATTGCCAGCAAAGTTGCAGCCCACGGAATAAAAGGGACAGTGGCAGCATGGATACGAAATTGGCTAAGTGGCAAGAAACAGAGGCCTAGAAATTCAGTATAGCCACGTTTGGGGCGCTACAGCCGGGCGTTCGCTAAATTTTGCGCCCGGCGCAACTTAGCGCCACCTTCGCCGATATTCAGTTGCATCGCCCCAAAAGGTTGCTGCTGCGCTAAAGCAGGCGATGCACAACTATCATTAGGCGTTAAGCCGGCGAGCCGGGGCGCTACCACCGAGGGCGGGCGCAGCGGAGGTGCGGCGAGTTGCTGATTGAAGGCAGACACGCTGGCGCCGGTCAACTCTTAAAGGGGGAGGGTGGATTTGTTTGGCTGCCACGCCCTGCACATTGCAGCCCTGAAGCAAGGCCTGACCATTGCTGCTTCAACAGCTCAACGCCCAGGACAATGGAGAAGGCCAGGGAGAGAGTGCAGCGATTCAGCGAGGGTGACCTGAAGGTACTGGTTGGCGCAGTGGCAGTGCAGGCAAGATGAGGGCTTCACACTGTCAGAGCTATTCCCCCATGGGAGGCAGTGCAGGCAAGATCAGGGCTTCACACTGTCAGGGCTATTCCACCATGGGAGGCAGTGCAGGCAAGATCAGGGCTTCACACTGTCAGGGCTATTCCACCATGGGAGGCAGTGCAGGCAAGATCAGGGCTTCACACTGTCAGGGCTATTCCACCATGGGAGGCAGTGCAGCCAAGATCAGGGCTTTACACTGTCAGGGCTATTCCACCATGGGAGGCAGTGCAGGCAAGATCAGGGCTTGACACTGTACTTAGAGGCCCTCCTTTCTCTTGCAGGGCAAGCTGGCCCACAACCGAAGGCAGCAGCGACAGACCGGGGGAGGCTGTCCTGACCTCAAACAGCTCAGTGACCTGGAGCAGCGTGTGGAGCGCATAATGGCAGGCCGGCTGATTGGCCCCATCGCCAGTGCAGATGCCGACCCTGTTCTGGGCCCCAATGGTAAGGGCATCACCTTTTTGACTTCTCTCTTTCCACTTGCGCCTCACACTAGCATGCTTTGCCACTATCGAACCAATGCAGTACATAGCAGCACTCATGCCTCCCTCGCTGCCGCCCTGTCCTCACTCTAAAGCAACTCTTGTGCCTCCCTGCTTTCAGATGGTGAATCGCCAGGTGAGGAGGCGGGCCCTCAAGCTGGCACTGTGTCTGAATCAGAAATCGAGGAGGAGGAAGAGGAAGCCGGCCCATCAGTGACACCCTCAGCCGAGGCAGCCCATGGCCATGATGGGGACACGTCTTCCCTGGAGGGGAGCAGGGGGGAAGGGTCTGAGGAGAGTGATGCACCGGGGCCCAGCGGGCTGCAGCAACGCGGGAGGGGTGGGGAAGCTCAGCGGCCTTCTCCCCGGAGGGTGAGTGCGGCCTCCAGTCCTGCTATGGTGAGTGCAGAGGAGATGCGGCTCCTTGCTGAAATGGGCACCCAGGCTGAGCACAGGCACACTGAGCTCATGGCTGCAGTGCCAAGGATGCCTGACTGCATAGAGCCACTGGCAAGGAGTGTACAAGAATTCGGGGCAGCACAGGCCAGGAGTCTGTAAGAATTCAGTGCAGCACAGGCCAGGAGTCTGCAGGACTTCACGGCAGCACAGGCTAGGCGTCAGCAGGACTTCGCTGCATAACAGGCGGTTTCCAGCCAATTGCTCAGTCATGCCATGCATTCACTGGCTGGTGAGATGCAGACACAGACCAGGGCCACACGGGCACTAACTGCTGCCACCCTCGCTGGATCGGCCAGGCATCGCCAGGGCACTCGCCGCGCCGCAGCAGCCCAGCAGTCTGTCCTTCAGCAGATTGCTGCGCATGCTGCAGTGCTGGCCCGTGCGAGTGCCAGTGTATCAGCCGACCAGGGAGTGCCTGTGCTCTGTCAGGTTGGCAGCATTCCTGCAGCCAACACCGTCACTCCTCCACTGCAGCTGCCACCACCCGTAGGACAGACTGCTGCCGCCCAAGCATAGTTGGAGCAATCAGCAGCTGGCCCCTCCAGGCCCAGAGCTGGTCCAGGCCGACCCCCAAGGGCCTCTGCCGTCTCACCATCTGACCCTCAGCAGCCTTCCCCCAGCCTTGCTGCAGCCACTGGGGTCCCATTGAGGAGGAGCTGCAGGGCGGGAAGGGGCCACTCGTGGAAGCGAGACCGATCACCCTCACAGGGGAAAAAGTAGAAGGTGTGGCCAAATGATTTTTTTTATATGAGGCCGAGAGGGTTTTTTTATATATGAAGGCCGAGACTGTTGTGTTCTTTTCTATATGAAGGCTGAGACTGTTGTGTTCTTTTATATATCAAGGTAGAGACTGTTGTGTTCTTTTATATATGAAGGCCGAGACTGTTGTGTTCTTTTATATATGAAGGCCGAGACTGTTGTGTTCTTTTATATATGAAGGCCGAGACTGTTGTGTTCTTTTATATATGAAGGCCGAGACTGTTGTGTTCTTTTATATATGAAGGCCGAGACTGTTGTGTTTGTTTTTAATAAAGGCCGAGGATCATGGTCATTTTTGTTTAACTGCTTTTTGCATTTTCTGAAGGTTGTGAGAGCCAGTTATGTCTTTGACTGTTTTTTGGGGGGTTTCTCTGAATTAGTTTGTCATGCGGGAAGGGCACAGAGTTTGCACAGTATAAAATTTTCTTTAATTGCATTGTCCATGTTTGCTTTTGGAAGTATTTGTTGCCTTGACCGGCTGAGGGCTTGCAGAGTGGCTACATTCATCTTCTTTCATTGGCACAATCCATTCCCTGAGAGGGGGCCTAGAACCGAGTTGCAATAAGCCGCCGACGGACGGGAGGACTTTGTGCCTCCCTCCCGTGCTTGTGCTCCTCCTCTTCCTTCTCCTCCTCCTCCTCTGGTGGTCCTCCAATGTCTACTGGCAGTGGCTGAGTCCTGCGGATAGCCAGGTTGTGCAGCATGCAGCACACTACAACGAAATGGGAGACTCGCTCATGCGAGTACAGTAGGGCTCCCCCGGAACGATCCAGACAGTGGAACCGTTGCTTGAGCACGCCGATTGTGTGCTCAATGATGTTCCTGGTTGCTTGATGGCTGTCATTGTATCGCTCTTCAGCAGGGGTGGTGGTAACACGGGGCGGGGTCATCAGCCAGGTGCACAAAGGATAGCCTTTGTCCCCAAGAAGCCATTCTCGTGGGTGAGGCTGGGCTTCAAAAATGTCTGCCACAGAAGTCTGGCACAGGATGAAGGCATCGTAGCTGCTGCCTGGAAAGCGGGCATTGACAGCTAATATGAGCTGCCTGTGGTCACACACCAACTGCACGTTGAGTGAATGGTAGCCCTTCCGGTTGCAGTAATCCTTGGCATTCTGTAGAGGTGCCTGCAAAGCCACATGCGTGCAGTCAATGGCGCCATGCACCATGGGGAAGCCCGCTAATGCTGCAAATCCCATTGCAGGCTCTTGCTGCTTGTCCAGGGCCATGGGGAAGGAGATAAACTGACGTCTCCTTCTGAAAAGGGCATTGGTCACCTGACGGATGCAGCAATGTACCGCGAACTGGGAGATGTTGGCAATGTCCCCAGTAGCGGATTGGAAGGAGCCAGTGGCATAGAAGTTGAGAGCCACCGTCACCTTCACTGCCACCGACAGAGACGTCCTGCTCCTCAGCTGTGGCTGCAGATCTCTGCGAAGCAGGTGGCAGATCTCATTGACCACCTCCCTTCTGAATCGCAGCCTCCAAACACAATGCTCCTCAGACATGTTCAGATATGAGAACTGCTGGCGGTATACCCTGGGTGGGTAAGGCCTCCTGTGCCGACGCCTGTTGGCCCTTCTCTGTCTAGCCATGACTGGCACTCTCTCACGGCGTCTCTGAGCCCTTTGAATGCAATGCAGTAAGCCAACGTTTCCACCCATTGCAGCCCCCATTATATGTTTCGAATCAAGGCTATGGCACTGAAAGTTCAATCCAAGTGCAAAGCTCTGGCTTGAAGCCACAAGCACCTGTGCGAGCATTGAGTCAAACCAGAAAGCTCTCTCCCTTTGTCTCTCTCCAAATATCCGTCTCTCACAAAGAAGGAGTGGAACAAAATGGCTGCCACTTATACTGCAGGAGGAGTCCCCTTTAATTAGCGCCCTCTGCGCCCCGCAGTGACTGGGAACCGTTCCCCTCTACCAGTCGCTGGGGGTGCCAGGTGCACATAAGGGCGGCGCCACTGAAGTTCCGGTTCGGGGCGCACCAAGAGCGTTGCACCATGAAATGATGTCAGGATCTGCGCGCGCAGCTGAGCGGGCGCTGCGGTTTTGCGCCACCGCTAAATCTTGAGTGAAGTTCGCGAGAGGCGCAGATCGCGCCCCGCCCGGGCGCTAGCCGCTTAGTGCCCCACTTCTCCTCCTCCTAAGGTGCTAGCGGCTGGTGCTAACAACTGTATTTCTAGGTCAGAGAGTAGTGGTCAACGTTAGTTTTTCAACTGGAGGAAGGTACACAGTGGTGTTCCCAAGGGGTCGGTACTCAGACCACTGCTTTTCTTGATATATATTAATGACTTGGACTTGGCTGTACAGGGTACAATTTCAAAATTTGCAGATGACACAAAACTTGGAAATATAATGAACAATGAGGGGGATAGTGATAGACTTCAAGAGGACGTAGATAGGACGTCGGGAACCAGCTGTCAATTCGCTCCCACGTGCCTTTCCCACAGGCGCATCTGTCAACATGGAGCCGAACCAACCTGCAGCGGTGGAGGACCCAATTAAAATCATTATGAGTTACTTTACAGGCACTTAAGAGCCTTTTTCCCCCTACATTTTAAATTTCCGTGCATGGCCACGGAATTCACGCAGCTCGGGAACCCGTCTGTCAATCTGAGGCAAGAGTTCAGTGGCCATTGTTCTAGCTGATTACTTGACATCATGGAAAAAAAAACAAAATAAAAACATATTGATAACATCAGCTTATAGGTTGATTGAAATTCTCTTCTACTTGAAAAGCTACTGGTTAATGTTAAATTTTCATTGGCCATTCTCAGCTGTTGCCTTCCAACTGAATAGTAATTGCAGTGAACTGATCTGCACTATAAAAAATGATATAAATCATTTAAATACATTTTTGTGTTGGTTCGGTCAGGTTTTTCTCACAGTATACTGTGATTGTCCAGTTTTTTTTTAATTCGTTCATGGGATCTGGGCATCGCTGGCAAGGCCAGCATTTATTGCCCATTCCTAATTGCCCTTGAGAAGGTGGTGGTGAGCTGCCTTCTTGAACCGCTGCAGTCTGTGTGGTGAAGGTACTCCCACAGTGTTATTAGGGAGGGAATTCCAGGATTTTGACCCAGTGATGATGAAGGATCAGCGATATACTTCCAAGTCAGGATGGTGTGTGACTTGGAGGGGAACCTGGAGGTGGTGGTGTTCCCATGCGTCTGCTGCCCTTGTCCTTCTAGGTGGAAGAGGTCGAGGGTTTGGGAGGTGCTACCGAAGAAGTTTTGGCGAATTGCTGCAGTGCATCTTGTAGATGGTACACACTGCAGCCACAGTGCGCCGGTGGTGGAGGGAGTGAATATTTAAGGTGGTGGATGTGGTGCCAATCATGTGGGCTGCTTTGTCTTGGATAATGTCGAGCTTCTTGAGTGTTGTTGGAGCTGCACTCATCCAGGCAAGTGGAGAGTACTCCATTACACTCCTTACTTGTGCCTTGTAGATGGTGGAAAGGCTTTGGGGAGTCAGGAGGTGAGACACTCGCTGCAGAATACCTAGCCTCTGACCTGCTCTTGTTGCCACAGTATTTATGTGGCTGGTCCAGTTAAGTTTCTTGTCAATGTTGACCCCCAGGATGTTGATGGGAGGTGGGGGGGGGATTCGGCGATGGTAATACCGTTTAATGTCAAGGGGCGGTGGTTAGACTCTCGTTTGTTGGAGATAGTCACTGCCTGGCACTTGTGTGGCGCGAATGTTAACGGCCACTTATCAGCCAAAGCCTGAATGTCGTCCAGGTCTTGTTGCATGCGGGCATGGGCTGTTTCATTATCTGAGGAGTTGCGATTGGCACTGAACACTGTGCAGTCATCAGCGAACATCCCCATTTCTGATGTTATGTTGGAGGGAAAGTCATTGATGAAGCAGCTGAAGATGGTTGGGCCTAGGATACTGCCCTGAGGAGCTCCTGCAGCAATGTCCTGGGGCTGTGATGATTGACCTCCAGGCACTACAACCACCTTCCTTTGTGTTAGTTATGACCCCAGCCAGTGGAGAGTCCCCCCCCCCCCCGATTCCCATTGGCTTCAGTTTTACTAGGGCTCCTTGATGCCACACTCGGTCAAATGCTGCCTTGATGTCAAGAGCAGTCACTCTCACCTCACCTCTGGAATTCAGCTCCTTTGTCCATGATTGGACCAAGGCTGTAATGATGCCTGGAGCCGTGTGGTCTTGGCGGACCCTAAACTGGGAATCAGTGAGTAGGTTATTGGTGAGTAAGTGCCGCTTGACAGCACTGTCGACGACACTTTCCATCACTTTGCTGATGATTGAGAATAGACTGATGGGGTGGTAATTGGCCGGATTGGATGTGTCCTGCTTTTTTTGGACAGGATATAGCTGGGCAGTTTTCCACATTGTCGGATAGATGCCAGTGTTGTAGCTGTACTGGAATAGCTTGGCTAGAATTACACATTAAATCAAGTCATCAACCGTAACAATTTCATTGTCATCATTCATTCCACTGGTTTAATTTGCTTTCAGTCCCTGAATATAACTAATATAATTTTTCAGTCTGAGACTTTAGGGTGAATTTCTGCAGAGGTGCTCTCACTTGTCCATTGTTAACTTCAATGGAAGAGCTGCAGAAATCCCAGAAACACATTGTAAGCACCACTTACACTGTTTTCAGGGATTCCGCAGCTGTTCCGCTGAACTTGCATAAGATTGTAAATCCACTGCCTTACAATTACATTTAAAATCTGCATTACCCATACACACACATCTTTTATCTGTACCAGTTACTGATACAAAAGCCCATAGATTTGTGACTAAAGCACCAATAACTTCCCAATTAATGTACGTTTTTGATTATGTTCTTGATTGTATTTGTAGATGGCATCATATTACTTAATGATAATATTATTTAAATATTTCTTTGTCACTCATATATAATTTTTATTATATGATCGTACGGTATATATTCAACACCCACTGTGTTAGATAGAACTTAAAATTTAATGTGGCCAGGGTCCCTTTAAGGATCCCAGCTTAAAACGCATCATGAGTGATGTAACCAGACCCGCTCCATCTAATTGGTCTGGGTAATGCGCTGGGCGGCCTAAATAGGCCCCATTATGGTAAGTTTATTCGGTACAGCAGGATGGAGCCAGCAGCGGTGTGGGAACCCGCCATGGACACCAGCCACACCGGACCCACCAAGGTAAAGAAAATTCCGGCCAAAGAGTACAAAAGCAAGGAAGTTAGGATGAACCTTTATTCTGGTTCAGCCTCAACTGGAGTATTGTGTCCAATTGTGGACACCGCACTTTAGGAAGAATTTGAAGGCCTTAGAGAGGGTGTAGAAAAGATTTACGAGAATGGTTCCAGGGATGAGGGACTTCAGTTACATGGATAGACTGGAGAAGCTGGGGTTATTCTCCTTAGAGCAGAGAATGCTGAGAGGAGATTTGAAAGAGATGTTTAGAATCATGAGGGGTCGAGACAGAGTAGACAGAGAAACTGTTCTCATTGGCAGAAGGGTCGAGAAAATTTAGGATCGAGAAGACACCGGTTTAAGGTGATTGGCAAAAGAACCAAAGGCGACATAAGGAAAAACTTTTTTATGCAGCGAGTGGTTAGGATCTGGAATGCACTGGCTAAAAGGCTGATGGAGGCAGGCTCAATCGTGGCTTTCAAAAGGGAATTGGATAAGCACCTGAAGGAAAAAATTTGTAGGGCTCTGGGGAAAGGGCGGGAGAGTGGGAATAGCTGAAGTGCTCTTGCAGAGAGCTGGCACGGGCTCGACGGGCCACATGGCCTCCTTCTGTGATGTAACCATTCTATGATACTATGAAAAGAGAAGGGTATTAAGCAGCAGGTAAATCCTGAATTGGCTTGAAGTGAAATGAGAGATATTATAAGTAAACGGACCGTATTAGATAAGTTAGTTAAGCTAAAGATGGTGAAAGTGATAAGGTACATCTGAGGATTCTGAGGTAATTGAGGGAAGAACTAGTGTTAGCCTTAAAAATTATATTTCATGATTCGATTGAGAGTGGGCATGTGCCAGAGGACTGGAGAGGGCCCAACATAATAGCCTTTTTCAAAAAGGGAGACAAAGCTAACCCGAGTAATTACAGGTCAGTTGTAGGCAAAGTAATAGGAAAAGATTTGGAATCCTCAACTAAAGATAAATACCAAATAACTGGATGAAAATAAAATAATTAGAATCACCCAACATAAATTCAGAAAGGAAAATCGTGCTTGAAAAACCTGATAGAGTTCTTTATGGACTTGACAGTTACTGTGATGGGAAATACGGAGGAGGTGCTGTAGTCTGAAATTCGGGAATCCTTTGACAAGGAACAGCACAGGAGACTATTGGAGAAGATTAAGAGGCATGGCAATAAGGAAAGGCTAGCAATTTGGATTAGAAACTGGTTGAAGGGAAAGAAATAAAGTAGGAGTTAAGGCAGTTTCTCAGGGCGGTTGGAAATGGGTAACAATGTACCACAGTGTTCTGTTTTGGACCGCTTCTGTTCGTAAGAACATTACAGCATCAGAATTAGGAGCAGGAGCAGGCCATATGGCCCTTCGAGCCTGTTCCGCCATTCAATAAGATGATCATCAACCTCAACTCCACTTTCCCGCCGGATCTGCATATCCCTTGATTTCCCGACAGTCCAAAAATCTATCTATCTCAGCCTTCAATATACTCAACGATTCAGCATCCACAGCCCATTGGAGTACAGAATTCCAAATGTCCACAACACTCTGAATAAAGAAATTCCTCCTCCTCTCAGTCTTAAATAGCCAACCTCTTATCCTGCGGCTATAAGAACATAAGAACATAAGAAATAGGAGCAGGAGTAGGCCAATCGGCCCCTCGAGCCTGCTCCGCCATTCAATAAGATCATGGCTGATCTGATCCTAACCGCCAATCCACTATCACAGAACCATCTCCTGAATCTAACAGAATTAGGCACACGAAATAGGAGCAGGATCAGGTTACACGGCCCCCGGGACCGCTCCGCTACCCACAGGGCCATGACCGATCCGAACCTAGACTCATGTCCAAATTCCTGCCCGCTCCCCATAACCCTTAATTCCCTTTACTTCTAGGAAACTGTCTATTACTGTTTTAAATTTATGTAATGATGTAGCTTCTACAGCTTTTTGGGGCAGCATATTCCATGGACCTACCACCCTCTGCGTGAAGTAGTTCCTCCTCATCTCAGTCTTGAAAGAGCAGCCCCTTATTCTAAGACTATGCCCCCTAGTTCTAGTTTCACCCATCATCGGGAACATCCTCCCCGCATCCACCCGATCCAACCCCTTCACAATCTTATATGTTTCAATAAGATCGCCTCTCATTCTTCTGAACTCCAATGAGTAGAGTCCCAATCTACTCAACCTCTCCTCATATGTCCATCCCCTCATCCCCGGGATTAACCGAGTGAACCTTCTTTGTACTGACTCGAGAGCAAGTATGTCCTTTCTTAAGTATGGACACCAAAACTGTATGAAGTATTCCAGGTGCGGTCTCACCAATACCTTGTACAACTGAAGCAATACCTCCCTATTTTTAGAATCTATCCACCTAGCAATGAAAGCCAACATTCCATTGGCCTTCTTAATCACTTGCTGCACCTGCATACTAACCTTTTGAGTTTCGTGCACCAGGACCCCCAGATCCCTTTGTACTTCAGTACTTTCCAGTTTCTTGCCATTAAGATAATAACTTGCTCTACGATTTTTCCTGCCAAAGTGCATAACCTCACACTTTCCAGTATTGTATTCCATCTGCCAAATCTCTGCCCACTTACTTAGCCTGCCTATGTCCCCTTGCAGGTTTTTTATGTCCTCCTCACTCACTACTTTCCCTCCCATCTTAGTATCATCTGCAAACTTTGATATGTTACACTTGGTCCCCTCCTCCAAATCATTAATATAGATTGTAAAGAGTTGGGGACCCAGCACTGACCGCTGCGGAACACCACTAGTTACTGATTGCCAGTCTGAGAATGAAACATTTATCCCAACTCTCTGCCTTCTGTTAGATAGCCAATCCTCTATCCATGCCAGAATATTACCTCCAATCCCGTGATTTTTTATCTTAAGCAATAATCTTCTGTGTGGCACCTTGTCAAATGCCTTTTGGAAGTCTAAATACACTACGTCCACTGGTTTCCCTTTATCCACCCTATATGTTACTTCCTCAAAGAACTCCAGCAAATTTGTCAAACATGACTTCCCCTTCATAAAACCATGCTGACTTTGTCCTATTAAATTATGATTATCCAAATGTCCTGTTACTGTCTCCTTAATAATGGACTCCAATATTTTCCTACCACAGATGTTAGGCTAACCGGTCTATAGTTTCCAGCCTTCTGTCGACTGCCCTTTTTAAATAAGGGCGTTACATTAGCAGTTTTCCAGTCTGCCGGGACCTTTGCTGATTCCAGGGAGTTTTGGAAAATTATTACCAATGCATCCACAATCCCTACCGTCACTTCCCTCAAGACCCTAGAATGTAAGCCATCAGGTCCAGGTGATTTATCCGCCTTGAGTCCCATTATTTTACTGAGTACCACTTCCTTCATGATTTTGATCGTGTTTAGCTCCTCCCCCCTATAGCCCCCTGTTTGTCTAGTGTTGGGATATTCTTAGTGTCTTTTACTGTAAAGGCTGATACAAAATATTCATTCAGTGTTTTTGCCATCTCCATATTTCCCACCATTAATTTCCCGGTCTCATCCTCTAAGGGACCAACATTTACTTTAGCCACTATGTCCCTGAGTTCCAGACTCTCCAGCCAAGGGAAACAACCTCTCAGCATCTACCCTGTAAATCCCCCTCAGAACCCTATGGGGGAAAACTTAGGTTGGTTTGCGCCTCCCATTAGCACCTTAAGAGGGCGCTAATGGGGCGCAAAGCAACTAGCACCCGGGCACGGCGATGTCTGCGCTGCTCGCGAAATTGACCAGACATTTTGCGGCGGCACTAAACAATACCACCCGATCTCCTGCGCCCACAGATCTTGACGTCGGTTGAGCGTGCAATGCTCTTGTGGTGCCCCAGTCCGGATATTGAGTGGCACCCCCTTCTTTCCACCTGGCGCAAGCAACAACAGGTAGACGGGAACGTTTCCCAGTTGGTGTGGGGCTGGGTGGGGCACGATTTAAAGGCAGCCTCTTACTGGCTTTTTCTGTGGTAGACAATTTTGCACCACTCATTTGGACAGAGAGAGATTCTGAGAGAGAGAAGGAGAGACTTCTGCACAGAGCCAACACTGTGTGAAGTAGTTTTGGCTACTGAGCATCACTTTGCAGGTACTGTTCGATTTGACCTTCATTACTTTGATTACCAAGAGACTTGGGGGCTGCATTGATTCGGGGCATCGTCCAATGCCTGCAGAATCGGACAGAGATGCAGAGAGAGAGTGGCAATCATGGCCAGATGGAGGAGGGCCAACAGACCTCTGTACAGGAGACCTTACCCTCTCAGGATATTTCGCCAACAATTCTCCTACATTAATATGTCTGAGGAGCAGGGTTTGCAAAGGCTGCGCTTCAGCAAGGAGGTGGTCACTGATCTCTGCCACCTGCTGCAGCCAGATCTGCAGCCTCTACTGAGGACCAGGACGTCTGTGTTGGTGGCAGTGAAGGTCACAGTGGCTCTGAAATTTTATGCCACCGGCTGCTTTCAAGCAGCTACTGGGGACATCGCCAATATCTCCCAGTTCGCGGTCCATTGCTGCATCTGTCAGGTCACAAATGCCCTCTATAAAAGGAGACGCCAGTACATCTCTTTCGCGATGACCTGGGCCAAACAGCATGAACACGCATTGGGCTTTACGAGGATAGCGGGCTTCCCCATGGTGCAGGGTGCCATTGACTGCATGCATGTGGCATTGCGTGTACCGCATCAGAATGAATAGGTTTTCTGAAACTGCAAGGGGTTCCACTCCTTAGACGTCCAGGTGGTCTGTGACCACAGACAGCTGATACTTGCTGTCAATGCCCGCTATCCTGGCAGCAGCCATGATGATTTCATCCTGCGCCAGACTGCTGTGCCAGAACTTTTCCAGGCACCGCATCACCCAAGCGGTTGGCTCCTCGGGGACAAGGGTTATCCACTGTGCACCTGGCTGATGATACCGCTCCGTAGCACGGTGGCATAGTGGTCAGCACTGTTGCCTCACAGCGCCAGGGACCCGGGTTTGAGTCTGGCCTCGGGCGACTGTCTGTGTGGAGTTTGCACATTCTCCCCGTGTTTGCGTGGGTTTCCTCCGGGTGCTCCGGTTTCCTCCCACAGTCCAAAGATGTGCGGGTTAGGTTGATTGGCTATGATAAATTGACCCTTAGTGTTAGGGGGATTAAATACGTGCGGTTACGGGGATAGGGTGGGATATGTGTTGGTGTAGGGGTTACGGGGATCGGGTGGGATATGTGTCGGTGCAGGCTCGATGGGCCGAAATGGCCTCTATCTGCACTGTGGGGTTTCTGTGATTTCTGTGATTTCTGTAACACCAACACCCCTGGCTGCTGAGCTGCAGTGCAACGAGAGCCATCTCGCCACCAGGAACATCGTTGAGCAGATGATCGCTGTGCTCAAGGAACGATTCCGCCGTCTGGACCACTCGGGAGGAGCCCTGTAGTACTCGCCTGAGTGAGTCTCCCTCTTCGTAGATGTGTGCTACATGCTGCATAACCTGGCAATCCTCAGGACCCAGCCAATGCCACCAGGCCTTGGAGCACCACCGGAGGAGGAGGAGGAAGAGGAGGAGGATGATCATCAGCTGCACCAAGGCGGGAGGGAGGCCCACAATGTTGAAGCTGCAAGGGCCGTCTGTCAACAGCTGATAGCAAGCTACTTCTAGGCCCCTACTGAGGAAATGGCTTCTGCCATGGAGAACAACATGAATGAAACCAACATGCAACCCCTAAGCCGGCCAAGGCAGCAATGATTGCAAAGAACAAACATGTACATTTTGAATACAAAAACTTATTTATTTTACAAACTCTGTGTGTGTCATTTCTTCATGACAAACTAATAGAAACAAACACAAAAAATCATTCATTAGATAACTGATTCTCACAACCTGGAGATAATGTCCAAACCACTAAACAAAAGTTTGAACACGAACCTCGGCCTTTAATAAAAAATTGACCAACATTTTGTCACACCTCCTACTTCTCATTGAAACTTATAAAATTCTAACAGGACTAGACAGACTAGATGCAGGAAGGATGTTCCCGATGGCGGGGGAATCCAGAACCAGGGGTCACAGTCTGAGGATAAGGGGTAAACCATTTAGGACCGAGGTGAGGAGGAATTTCTTCACCCAGAGAGTGGTGAACCTGTGGAATTCTCTACCACAGAAGGCAGTTGAGGCCAACTTAAATATATTCAAAGGAGGAGTTAGATATATTTCTTAAGGCTAAAGGGATCAAAGGATATGGGGAGAAAGCAGGGACAGGGTACTGAATTTGGATGATCAGCCATGATCTCATTAAATGGCGGAACAGGCTCGAGGGGCTGAATGGCCTACTCCTACTTCTATCTTTTATGTTTCTATGTTTCAATGTTTTTGCCCTTCGAGGGTGATCTCCTTCCCTAGCGCACTTCCCTCCTTCCCACCCTACTGCTCCTCCGTAATGGTGCCCCAGTGGCTGCAGCAAGGCTGGTGGAAGGCTGCTGTTTGTCAGAACCTGAGACTGCAGATGTCCTTGAAGGACGGCCTCGACCAGCTCTGGGCCTGGAGGGCCTGGCTGCAGACTGCACCAACTCTGCATGGGCGGCAGCAGTCTGGGCTACAGGCAGTGGCAAGTGCAATGGGGAAGTGACAGCGGTGGCAGCAGGAATGCTGTCATCTTGAGAGAGGGCAGCAACTCCCTGCTCGACCGACACGCTGGCACTCCCACGGGGCAGCACATCAGCAGCCGGAGCAATCTGCTGGAGCACAGATTGCTGGCCTGCTGCGGCGCAGTGAGAGCCCCAGGGAAATGTGTTCGAACCAGCGACAATGGCAGCAGTCAGTGCTTGCGTGGCCTCAATCTGAGTCTGCATGAGAGCAGTCTGAGATGGGATCACGGCAGCCAGTGACTGAATTGCAGCACTAAGCTTTAGCTTGGCATCCACCTGTGCTACAGCGAAGTACTCCACACTCCTTGATAGTGCATCAATGCATTTGGGCACCCTTCCCATTGCACCCATGAGGTGAGTGTGTCCTGGGTGTTCATTTCAGCGATGAGCCACTCCTCTGTGTCCATTGCAGCTGGACTCGCTGGCCTACTTTCCCGCTCCGGGGAGGCCACCGAGCTTCCCTACCCCCATCACTTTGCTGCAGCCCGCTGGGTCCAGGAGCTTCACCCTCATCAGACCCTTCCCCCCTGCTCCCCTTCAGGGAAGATGAGTTGCCAGTTTGGGCATGGGCTTCCTCGTGAGAGTTTGGCGCTCATGCTCCGGCTTCCTCTTCCTTCTTGCCTGCAGCTTCACTCCCACTGGCAGTTTGAGGGCCCGTGTCCTCAGCTGGTGAATCTCCATCTGAAAGCAGGGAGTACAAGAGTGGCTTTAGCATGAGGGCAGGTTGTCAGTAAGGGAGGAATGAGTGGAGCGACTTAGTAAGTTGGATTGAAAGCGTCAAATGTTGGTTTTGTGAGGGCCAAGTAGAATGAGAGAGGAGAAAAAGGTGATGACCTTACCATTGCTGTCCCGAACGGGGCCGACCTCTCCAGGGATGACAGGACCGATCACCTGGCCTGCCACAATCCTGTGGATGCGCTCCTCAAGATAGCTGAGGAGTTGCAGCTGAGGCCGCCCTCCATCCATCCATTGCTGTTGTCTCCTATTATGAGATAGCTTGGCCTGCAAGAAAAAGGACGGCGTCTGAGTAAATATACAGCCATGGTCTTGCCTGGTGTGCCTCCCATAGTTGAATAGCCCTTAATGTATGCAGCCATGGTCCTGTCTGATATGCCTCCCATAGTTGAATAGCCCTTAATATATGCAGCCATGGTCTTGCCTGATATGCCTCCCATAGTTGAATAGCCCTTAATGCATGCAGCCATGGTCTTGCCTGATGTGCCTCCCATAGTTGAAAATGCCCTTAATGTATGCACAGTGTGGAATGTGCGTATATGTTTCATGAGAGCACCATAGGTGTTGGATGAGTGTTGGGCATTGGGGTTTTAAGACCCTCTGGCCATAGAGTGAGGTTGAGATGGAGGGATGGAGAGGTATTGAAAAAAAGCCACTCACACTGACGACCCAAGTGAGGTCGTTGAACTTTTTGTGACATTGAATATGGGTTCTGATCACCATGCTCCTGGAGGAGATGTGCTGAGCCACCTCCCTCCACACTCTTTTGTAGTCATGTGGCAAAGGCCTCCTGCCACTCTCAGGGTAGAGTATAGATCTTCTGCGCTCCACCGCACCAACCAGAGCATCCAAGGCCTGTAACAATCAATAACATGTCATTCTATAGTGGACACTAGGTGGAGCCATAGAGCTGTATATAGCTGTATCTATAAGACTACACTACCCAGCTGTATATATATTAAGACTACATTACCCATGAGGCACTAGGCTACCCACAAGGCAACAGTCAAGATGGCAGCCTGCACACAGGAGCACACATGCTGCATCTCTACAGATACTATACCAGTCCACATGTGCTCAATAAATTAACTAGCAAAAGCTAGCTGTGTTCATAATAAGAATGTCTAGTTATTAATGAACATAACATGGTACCAGGATGGTGAAGATCTGCTGAAAATTGTGAAAAGCGACATGGAGAATTTGAAGCCACCAGAGCATTTGAATCTCACAGAAAAAATCGACTACAATTGGCAGACTTTTAAACAGCAATTCGAACTCTACATTGTAGCCATCAGATTCGGTAAAAGCCAGACGCAAGGAAGATAGCGTTGCTGCTTACGGTTGCAGGCCCACAGGCGAAAGAGGTATTTAATACATTTGTATTTAATCCAGCGGAGAACAGAGAAAAATTAGAAGATGTGCTAAAAAAGTTTGATGCACATTGCTCTCCCTAAAAGAATGAGACGTATGAAAGATACATCTTCCGTTCTCGGACACAGCAACAAAATGAGACTTTTGATAGCTTTATAACTGATCTGAAACTGAAAGCACAGACATGTAATTTCTCTGAGCTGAAATCATCCATGATTCGTGACCAAATTGTGTTTGGTATTCATGATAAAAAAAGTCAGGGAACGTCTGTTGAGAGAAACCGAACTAAATTTGGAAAATGCAGTGAAAATATGCCAAGCCAGCGAGCTAGCTCGAAAGCACGCGAAGACTTTCAGTGAAATCAATAATGATGCGATTGTAATGAGTGAAAATGCTGCTGTCGGTGCTGTGTCCTACAAGGGGAAGAAACATGGGCAGAACAGAAATGAAAAGCAATCGGAGGATGACATTTTTAATTGTAAATGCTGTGGTTACAAACACCAGTTAAGACAATGCCCAGCATTTGGAAAAATGTGCACAAAGTGTAATGGAAAGAGTCACTTTGCCAAACAATGCTTTTCAAAAGTAAAAACAACGAAAGGGCAACACGTTAATGTGATTGAGGACACTGATTTAAGTGAGACATTTTTTGTAGGAATGGTGTCATGTGATGATATCAAAAAAGATACAGAAAATGTGCAGCCCTCAGAAATGGACAATGCTGAACATAAAGTCAATGCAGTAAAAGTGGACAAATGGATGATCCCACTGCAGATAAATGGAGCATTAGTTACATTGAAACTGGACACTGGGGCAAAAGCAAACTTAATCAGTATGAGTGACATAAAAAATATGAAAGAAAAGCCCAAAATACAGAAAAAGTCAGTCCTACTGAAGAGCTATAATGGACAGAAAATAGATAGCTTAGGTGTATGCAGACTTAAAGTGACAGTCAAAGACAAAGTGCATCATCTCATGTTTTCTGTTGTGGCTGAAAGACTTGATTCGATACTAGGTGACAAAGCTTGTGAAGACTTAGAACTGATCAAGAGAGTCTACCGTAGAAACTGTGCCATAAGCAGACCAGATGACTCAGGTGATGAAGCAGAGAGCCCATCAAGGATGAAAAGGCCAAAGGGTATCCATGTCTTCAAAAAGCCTAGTTTCTCCAAGAAGAAAGAAAAAGAGTTTAAGGTCAAAGAGAAGCCAAAGGAAGAAAAGCACAAAGAGGAAAAACACAAGGAGAAAAAGTCCAAAGATATAACCGCAGCAGATGTTGTTAAGCAGTGGAAAGAGAAAAAGAAAAAGAAGAAGCCTGCACCAGAGCAGGAAGCAGTTCCGGTGGATACTCCTTCTTTCCTCAGGCCAATCTTTGGTGTTCCATTAGCCGAGGCTGCTGAGATGGGATCCAGCTGCCGGCAGTTTTTCGAGAGTGCATTGATTACATTGAGAGTTATGGCATGAAGAGTGAAGGAAACACTGAAACCCTCTCCAAGCAAAGATCGCAAGGAGACCTCGATCTATTCAAGACCAGATTGATGACAATGCCGCAACTGCATCTTGTCATTCACCGCCAGAACAATCTCATGAAGACACATCAGACTTACCCATGTTGAGAAGATCCACATGTGAAGTAAAAGAGCCTGATAGACTTAATCTTTGAGTACAATGTAAAGCTTTGAAAATGTGTTGACTGTTTTGAAAATGTTTATGTTTATAGAGCACTAACAAAAGTGTTACTGATATTATCTTTATTGTTTTCTTGAAAGTTGATTGATATTGATTTTGTTAAACCTCAAAGAAAGGGGGATGTAACGATCAATAACATGTCATTCTATAGTGGACACTAGGTGGAGCCGTAGAGCTGTATATAGCTGTATGTATAAGACTACACTACCCAGCTGTATATATATTAAGGTTACATTACCCATGAGGCACTAGGCTACCCACAAGGCAACAGTCAAGATGGCAGCCTGCACACAGGAGCACACGTGCTGCATCTCTACAGATACTGTACCAGTCCACATATGCTCAATAAAGTAACTAGCAAAAGCTAGCTGTGTTCATAATAAGAATGTCTAGTTATTAATGAACATAACAAGGCCCACTCGCTGAAGCGCTGAGCTCGTTCTCTCACCCTCTCCATAGTCCTTGGCTGGAAAATGTAGTCACAGGTCTGTCCAGGCCGAGATTCAACGCTCCAATGAGCAGGGTTTGGCTGGAGAGCGAGATCGACCCTCCCCTTTAAGAACTGTCCAGCACCAGTGTGTCTGTGTTCCATCGCTAACTGACATCACTTACGCTGCGCCCGCGCTGAGTTAGCGTATTGCTCCTCAGCCTTTGCCTTAAGGCCTTAAGGTCTTAAAAGCCTACATTTTGTTGTACTGCACTTGTGCACTAACAATGACAATAAAGTTGATTATTGATATTGATTATTGATTGATATTGCTCCTCAGCCTTTGTGCCTTAAGACAGGTGTGCAGCGCTGGATTTAGCGCTCCAATCACCTCCAGGGGTGATAAAAGCCATGTTTGCAGTCGGAGGCGATAATTAGCGCCAGGCACTAAACATTGTGCCCGGTCGATAATTGCGCCCCAAACGGGGCAATAATGAATTTCTCCCCCTATAGGTTTCCAATGAGAGCACCTCTCATTCTTCTAAACGCCGTAGTATCTCTCCTCATAAGCCAACCCTCTCATCCCAGGAATTAATCTATTGAGCCTTTGTTGCACCGCCTCTAAGTCAAGTATATCTTTCCTCAGAGAAGGAGACCAAAACTATGCACAGTACTCCAGCTGTGGTCTCATCAATTGTAGCAAGACCTCTTGTTCTCCAACGCTCTTACAATAAAGGCCAACATGCCATTTTCCTTCCTAATTGCTTGCTGTACCTACATGCTAATTCACAACCCCATGAGCCCTTATCTTGCGTAACAACCTTATATGTGGTGCCTTGTCGAATGCCCTTTGAAAATCTAAATATACTATATCCACTGGTTCTCCTTTATCTCCCCTGCAAGGTACTTCCTCAAAAAATTCTAATAAATTTTTTAAACACAATTTTCCTTTCATAAAACCATGTTGATTCTGCCTAATCATATTATGATTTTCTAAATGCCCTGTTACCACTTCCTTAATAATGGATTCCAGCATTTACCTGAAAACTGATGTCAGACTAACTGGCCTACATGTAGTTCCTTGTTTCCTCTGTCCGTCCTTTCTTGAATAGCAGGGTTAGATTTGCGACCTTCCAATCTGCTGGGACAGTTCTAGAATCTAGGGAATTTTGGAAATCACAACCAGTGCAGCCACTATCTCTGCAGCAATCTCTTTTAGAACCCTAGGATATAGGCCATCATGTCCAGGGGATTTGTTGCCTTTTAGTCCTATTAGTTTCTGAGTTACTTTTTCTCTACTGATCTTAAGTACTTTAAGTTCCTCACTCTTATTAGCCTCTTGGTTCCCACTATTTCTGGTATGCTTTTTGTGTCTTCTACTTTGAAGACAAATAAAAAAGTATTTGTTTAAAGTCTCTTCCATTTCCTTATTTCCCATTATAATTTCTCCTGTCTCAACCTCTAAGGGACCAATGCTTACTTTAGCTACTCATATCACTTATGTACATCAATGATTTGGATATATGGCCCGAGGGAGAAAGGGAGAAGTGCTAACAAAAACATGAGTGAAGATTTCAGCAGCAGTTGGGTTAAGGTAGGCATGGAGGCAGGCAATGTTATGGACATGGAAATAGGTGGTCTTTAGGATGCCAAGGTTGCAAACAGTGTTGCTACCCTTTTTGGTGCACAGATGCTTGACCAACATATTTGAAGTTAAATAATTGCTTTGACGGCAAAGATAGAGCTTAGAAATGCTGCAGTGGAATGGAAAACAACACTAACAATGTGACCCCGAGGAAGGGAGGATACAGGGGAGTGTGGGGGAAACTTGGCAAAGATGGGGACATGGCGGTCTGGCCGAATTTAATGGCGGACCTGATTCTAATTTTTTACTTTTGTTCTCCGCCTGGCAGACGACCAGATTTATAGGCCGGCCGGTGGTCAGATGGGAAAATCAGTGTCAGGAGGGGGGGTGAGATATTGGGGCTTTGGAGGTGGGGGTGGGGGAAAGAGGCCATCCTGGGAGGGAGGGAGTGAGACATAGGGGCTTGTGGGGGGGGTGAGAGGCCATCACGGGAGGGAGGAAGCAGGAGTTAGGCACTTGTGGGTGATGAAGACAGGCCATCGCAGGAGGGAAGGATCAAGAGATTAGGGCTTGGGCAGAAAAAGGCTAATGCGGGAGGGAGCGTGCAAGAGATTGGGGCTTGGGTGAGGGAGAGAGAGTCCATGATTGCCAGAGGGGAGGCTGAATGCTTCCTGGAGTGGCCGGCAAACCTGCTACCTCTGGCCCACAAGGAGTGCTGTAAAAAGCACTTACCTTCTTAGAAACATAGAAACATAGAAACTAGGAGCAGGAGTAGGCCATTCGGCCCTTCGAGCCTGCTCCGCCATTCAACGAGATCATGGCTGATCATCCAAACCCTTAGCACCCGGTCCCTACACCGACAGCCATCCCACCCAAGCCCTATCCCCGTAACCCCGCGTATTTAATCCCCCCTAACACTAAGGGCCAACTTTTTTATCATGGCCAATCAACCTAACCCACACATCTTTGGGCTGTGGGAGGAAACCGGAGCACCCGGAGGAAACCCACGCAAACACGGGGAGAATGTGCAAACTCCACACAGACAGTCACCCGAGGCCGGATTTGAACCCGGGTCCCTGGCGCTGTGAGGCAACAGTGCTAACCACTTGGCTCCAGTAGCTCCACCTGCCTTTCAATGCTGGGCTTCCCGAGCCCTGAAAAACGCGTGGCAACTGTTAAATTTAAATCAGGCTCCCAATTGCACCGTTGGAGACTGATTTAAATATGTTAATGAAGTGTCCCTGTAGGGGGTGGCGTGTGGTGCGTGCGCCCAGTCAGTTATGCCCCGACTGCCTGTGAGTGGTTCGAATCGCTCCCACGCTCCTGGTTTCTAGACACCAGACTTAGGTACAGGCGGCGATACAGAAAACTCGAGTAGACAGGTGGTTTGGTGTAAGAAAACCAAGATTTTATTAAAACAGAAACAAAAACACAGTCTTATGAGAAATTACTGGTAGAAAACTTACAGGCATATAACAATAATTATACTTATACAGGGAATTGGGAACACACGGCACATCGAGGGAAAAACAACTACTTTAACAATCCCCTTATCCTTATCCCACCCCTATACCTAACTAGATTAAGCTATGAGGGGCCAGGAATTCATGCTCACCAATCCAAAGCAAAGCCTGTTGTTTTAGCAATTGCGAGTTTTGAGGTCTGGTCTCCTGTCCTTTGGGGTACTCCGTCGCCACGTGGTCTCAGGGCGCTGTGCTGGAGCTGTTGCTGTGACACACCTTTCTTCTCCTCAGCTACCATCGTCATCTCGTCGCGATGGGTTCTCTTCTTCTTCTCCCTCGGGCGGTCGTCGGCGTCAACGTTGCATCAGCGAGACGGTTGGCAGTTTTTACTGCTTAGATTTTACTACCCAAGCGTCAAACGCGTGTATATTCCTTATGGCGTGGACACCTGTGTTTAATGCCAGCTCATTCGCAGTGTTTAATTAGCCAACTTAGTCTCACTGTCCATATATTTTCTTCCCCCAAGCGCCAGCTTATAACTAGGCACTCGGTCTTAATTAATGCGTCTTCTGCTGCCCTTCTCTGCTCTTGTCGGGTCTTTACCTTTTTCTTCGTTTCGCCTTGTTTCATCTCGTCTCGCCCTTTTGTGGCCCGTGTGTCCTGTATGAATTTGGACTCAGGTCTCGTCCTCCACCCGCGATTGGTATGGATGTCCTTGGTTGCTTATACCCAATGCGGGGAGCGAGAAGAGAACCAGACATGAGACCAGGGCACGAGTACGGGCGGCAGTAGCCTAAGACCAGATAAGAGGTCAGAGTCAAGAGAAGAGAGCCAGCGAGCTACTAAGGGCCTACAATTATACTCTTTCTGATGGCCCTTATCTGTGCGCCAAATCAGGTCAGTCCATTGTTTGATTCTGGCAGGCTGTTTTAAATGATTATACCAATCTAAACTAACTAGTTTTAGATGGCCGTTTATCGCACCTGATGGCCCGATGTCCGGGCTGTATTGTCATTAATGCATTTTAATCGGCCTGTGCAGCCTTGATGGCTTCCATAAGCTGTTTCCGATTATTTATGTGGACAAACTAATGGCCTTGTGCTTAGGCCTAACTGGGTTGATCTGTTCCAATCTGAAGAAATGCATATTCAATGTTTGCCTAGCTGTCTGGTTTTTCAAACACAAAAGCCATTTTCACAGAAATGCATTTTAAGTTTCGATTTCCCAAAGCAGCCTGTTCTGTGCTGCAGAGTCCAAGCTTTTAAAATCTCTCAGGCTTTCGGTCACGAGGTGCAGACGCCATATTTTGGGTACCATTTTTAAATTGTCCATCCAGGGTTCCTTTTATTAATAACCTTGGGGAAATGTGGGAATTTTGTGAATCCTACACTCCCCCTGTGATACTAAAACTTGCTTGAAGTATCATCCTTACAATGTGAGAAAAATTTCTGACCCTCCATAGTCAACCTTCCCCTGTAATTACCTATCTAATATACCCACGACACATGCACTTCCCATTCCGCGAAAATGTAGTGTACATGAGTATACATAGAATAACTACAGTCGTTTACACACATCCAAGCATGGAGGGGTCCAACACCCCTGCACCACTTGGTACACATACATCTTTATTAACAACGTGTCGCAAAATCTTTATTAAAACAATAAAACACAAAAAAACAACAATGTTTAATCAAAAATACAAGGAAAAAAACTCAAACAGGTGTATCTCCCTCCACCTTCACATAATGCTCCTTCCAGATCCTCTGGTTTTGGAACTCTAACAACTGACCTTTTCCCTTGCACTGGATGCAGACTAGATACAACACTATCCCTAACTGGCAAACCACGAGAATGTGGGAAGCCAGTCTGATCCACGAAGGGACCTCTATGTTATTGAAAATGTCCCACCAGGGTGGAATCACAATATCCAATATCTTAGTCCCTATCTCTACTGTTTTCTGCTCTAGAGTGTAAAAATGTTTCTGCGAAACTATACTGCTTTGAGTATTTTGGTAAGGTGTTCAGGGAGAGGGTGAATTTCGTAGCCAAAATGCGCTATATACTTCTGCAAATTCGTAAAATTCTCCTTTACAGTGAGGTGAACAGTGGAGGGTACAGGAATGGGGACAGTTCGCTCCTGGGCCACTTGAACATCTGCCTCGGGTTTAAAACAGAAACTGCTGTCATTAACCGGACACCAGCTATGCTGTCCATGCTGGTAGTGGGACGCGCCGGTGGTGACACAATATGTCCCACCTCCTATATATGTTACCTGTGGGGTAACATGGCCTTGTGCCATTGCCTCCATGGTACAATTTATAGGCTTCGCGCCAGCAGCTCTGACCCCACACTGCGGTTTCAAATAGGCATTCAAGTGCTGGGGACACAGGAGTATGTGTGCTCCCCGGCTCCGGCACCCTGAGAGGTCAGTACCTGTCATAGCGTGCTCCCACTTTATGACGTAAGGTGGGACTGCTGTGAAATGAATGAGTGCACCCCCTTGAATGACTCCAATGTTCTCTACCCTGTATACCGGCGCGGGTCGGGCTGTCCTACTCATGACCGGCATCCTAACTACTACTCACATGATGGTGTGGTTGGACCACCCACAATCCACTGGGACTGGGTAGGCTTCGGAAGCTAGCTGGAGTTGGCACGGGATTAATGCATTTTCAAACGGATGGAGGGCTGCGAGGTGCTTGTTGCTGAACCAGGAGGGGACTAAACTCTGTTTTAATTCCTCCAGATTACTGCAGCCCTCGCCCAGCAACCATGTCCCGTATAGCATGCAAACCTTGTTCTGTGCAGCCTGGTCAGAAGCATTTCTGTCCTCCCTTATGAGGGCATTTACCATCTCAACGTGCTTCTCCAACTCTGCTATGATCTCCTTTAAATGGACTGTCATAGCCTGGTCCTCATGCAACTCCGAGCCCACTACCTTGTTCTCATCCATTAATATCTTCCTTAATTGTGTTTTTAAACCATTTATCTGGGTCTGTAGCTCTTAGTCATCCAGACTGTTGATGACAGAGGACCGAGTGTTAAACGCAATAAAAACATAATTCCATACTCCCCTTCTTTGTCTCCCTGCATTACCCAAAACCTCGCGGTGTGTGGTGTACAGTTTGGTTTTGTCCACATTGGTGAAATTGAACTCATAAAACTTCCTGAACATGTCCTTTAATAGGGCCTGGTATAGCTGCTCTGTTTCTTTGGGACACCACTCCGGCAAATGTACCTCGGTGAGATTTAAAATCATGGAGGCTACCGCGTAGTGTACCCCCTGGTACAGCATCTGATCGGTAGGTACTAGTACCAGCCCATTCCCTGGTCCATTTATGGTGGTGGGGCACCCTTCCCTGGGTAACCTCGCCACCTGCGCCGTGGGCAGGGGCTTACGGGGACGGGTTACCAGCTCAGTGGCATTGACTGGGATCGGGAAGAATGGGACTGCGCACGCCTTCAGGCTGGTATCCCACTTCATCCCCTCCCTGGCCACTGTTGGTGGAAAATGATGGATATGCCTGCAGGGCAGACTCTCTCTGACCCCCACATACAGATATAAATCCCTTGATCCGGCACCCACCACTTGTCCCAACACACACTTAATCCCCCATGAGTCCCTGTAATCGTCTGGTGGGTATTGTTCCCCAACCATTCCCACTCGACTGCGGGGTTTCTCATATCTTTGCTCAGCTTCCTGAGCCACCACCACCTATCCAGCGGAATGTGTCCCTTGCACGTTAAACATATTCGCTTCCCTACGGTGATGCTGACCCTTGTGGTAACGACCCGTACCCTGGGGCACAGGAGGGAGGCCTCCCTGTACGTGAATCCAGTTTGGCTGGAGACTGAGACGTATTGGACCCCAGCCATCCTGGCCACCTTCCGTCATGTACGTAGACAACGGTCTCCTCTGCATCCCGTTCACCGCTTTCGCTGGTTGCTATATGTGCTCTATCTCCCGAGCACCCGTAGATGTGGGAGTCTTCTACATCGCCCCTCTTTCCCAGGCTCAGTCCCATCAGGGCGAGTAGGATTACGATCCCCTTCATCCGACAGTCTTTCTGTAACAGATACAAAAACATACAGCCAGGTCCCCAAGAGATTCTCTGGCTTGGGTGAAGCATGGTCGGGTCTTGCGACCTCGACCCAAATACACACACTCTTAGCAGATTACTTACTTAATCAAAACTACCCATCACCTTATTTAACTTAGGTTAAAACAGCCAAACTTAAGCTAAATACTTAAACTTAACAATATAAACTTACATTACCTAAACTATATACATCCGCCGCCCGTCTCCGGGTGGCCAGGCTAATTCCTGGTTGGACTGTGGCACACCGCTTCCACCGGCGTGGCCGCACCGTCCTGCACTGTTGGTCCCTCGCCGCCTGTGGCAGCTAGCTGAGGACCTCTGTCCTTTGACTTCCCCCTGACTCGGGAGGCTGTCCCTTTAAACTGGGGAGCTGGTGACCATGGCTTTCTCGGCTGGGACGTCCGTGGGGACCTTCTAGGGACTTTGGCGGGTGGGGCTTTCTTGGCCGATGGGCCTTTAACCCAGACCATTGTCCCCTCTGGTGCAGCCTGTGGGCTAGTCACTGCTGCTGGCCGGGGATCTTGTTCCTTAGGTTTGACCTCTCCCGAACCTGGGCTAGGGGCAGGTAACTCTTCGCCGCCTGTTGCTGTAGGCTGAGAGTCTCCGCCCCCAGGTCCCAAAACTGGGTCCGGGGCGGGGTCTTCACCCTCGGGTCCCTCCTCGTCTGGATCACAGAAGAGTGGGGGAGTGTCCCAATCGATGGGCGGGATGGCCCCTCCCTTTAAGCAAGCCACAGCGCCTGCCTGCGCTGTCTGTGAACTCGCTTCTGCTGCAGGCTGAGGAATTTTATCCTCAGACCTTACCTCAACTGGCTCTTTTCCCCTTTCAGGTTGAAACAGTTTGCACTGGTTGATATGAAACCATTTGGTACGCCGGGGCATCTTAACGGCATATACCATGGGGCTGGCTTTATCTAAAATGCTATAGGGCCCCATGTACAATGTTTGCAAACTTCCTACTTGGGCATAGTTCCTCACCATGAGCTGATCTCCTACCTCCCACTCGTGTTGCTTTCGGGGTTCGAGCAGCAATCGGTTGCTCCGATGCTGCCTTCCCATGTTCCCAGCCGCCTGCTCGTGGACCTGTTTAAGGTGCTCAAAGAGGTTTCGGGCGAACCTGTCCTGGTTTACCTCCCTGAGCTGACCCTCCGTGAGCACCGGGGCTAGTACATGGGTGGGGGTCCGCATAACCCTGCCAGTCATCAGCTCGTAGGGGGAACACCCAGTGCTTTTAGACTGGCTGGCTCGGATCCCCATTAGAACCAATGGTAGGACCTCGGCCCATTTACGGAGCGAGTCCACCGTCTCCTTCCTCAACCTTTCTTTTAGGGTCCTATTCATTCTTTCCACAATCCCAGATGACTGTGGGTTGTGGGCCACGTGCCATTTCCCCTCAATGCCTAGCAGCATAAGGGTATTCTGCATCACCTGTCCGGTGAAGTGACTCCCTTGGTCGGACTCCACATACTGTCGTAGTCCCCACCGCGAGAACACCTCCCGGACCAGGATCCTGGCAGTACCCAGAGCTGTGGCTGTTCTGCAGGGGAAGGCCTCTACCCATTTGGTGAACACATCCACCAGGACTAGGTAGTACTTATAGCGTCCTTGGGCAGTGGGCAAGGGCCCGATGTAGTCAACCTGTATCGACTGCCATGGTCCCTCTACCCTCCTGATGTGTCCCATAGGTACCTTCCTTTTGTGGGGGTCGGGGTTATTCGCAGCACACACAAGACAGCCTGCACAGAACTTGCGGACATCTTCCCTGAGTCCTGGCCACCATCCCGCCTGTTCCACCCGCTGCCAGGTGGTCTCAGGCCCTCATGGGCCAGTTGAAGGAATTCCCTCCGGTACTGCTGCGGCACAACCCACTGTTCCCCCCGAAACAGCATGCCCTCTTTCACGGAGAGGATTGCTTTGCCGTACAGACACTCTACCTTTTTACCCTCAGTCACTGCACTGAGAACTGCCTTGAGGACGGGGTCCTGGGCTTGGACCGTTTTAAGGTCCGGGGCTAAAGCTACCCCTCCACTCCCTTGGGTCCCATCCCTACCTCTGACCGCCGCCATGGGTCTGGGCCCAAATGGGTCCCAGAAAGTGCCTGTGCGGGCACCCTCCTTGGCGAGCATGTCAGCCTGCTGGTTGCCCTGGCTGCGGGTTCTTTGGAGGAATGGGCCTTCACCTTGTGGATGAAAACCTCCCCTTCCTCCCCCACTGCGGCTAGGATCTTTTCCAGCAGGGGTTTTACCGTGAGTGGTCTCCCGTCGGCGGAGGTGTATCTGCGGCAGGACCAGATGGCCAGGTACTCCGTACACGAATTGCACGTGAACATGCTGTCCAAGCAAATCTTGTATGGGTAGGAAAGATTTTGGGTTGTGTAACGAAGTACACTACCGCGAACAGTTCAGCCTGCTGGGCGCTCATGGTGCTGGGGATCTTAATCGCCAAGGCAATGTTCGCCGCTGGGTCGTAAACTCCACACCCCGTAAGATGCTTGCCAGCAGATACCGTGCTGGAACCATCTACATAGATCTCGTGGCCCGTAGGATGAATCCCGGCCCGTAAACCTATGGTCACTTCCCAAACCCCTTCAATGGAACACCGGTGGTCTGTTCTAGGATATAACAGTTTGGCTGCGAGCTTTGGCTCGCAGAGACCCTTCACACTAAGATCCATCTGTGAGAGAAGCAAGGTCCAGCGGGCAATGCGGGCACTGCTCACTGTTCCACCCTTGATCTTCCCGTCCAGAAGCATCTGGGTGGGTGTGTGAGGAGGGTGATGGGAGAGGGGCCTGTGAAGATCAATGATCTTTTCACAGCCCAATGTGTGGCCAAGAGGTGCTGCTCACAGTTGGAGCAGCTCCTCTCCACATCCGTGAGTATCTGGGAGGAGTAGACCACTGGCCTCAGCCGGCCATGCCGCTCTTGGAGCACCACAGCACTCAGGCTGTCCCCGCTGGCTGCTACCTCCAGGAAAAACTATTTCCCCCCATCTGTGGCCCCTAGAGCTGGTATGGTCTGCAAGTCCCTTTTGAGCCTGACGAATGCTGCCTGGCAACCCTCATCCCAAAGCCCCTCCACTCCCTTGTGTAGGGGTCGGAGCAGAGGGGCTGCAGTGGCTGCATAGTCCTGAATAAAGTCTCTGCAGTACCCGGTTAGCCCTAGAAATGACCTCACACCTGTTACTATGTTGGGGACGGGTAACTCTTGTAGTACCGCTCTCCTAGCCTTATCTATGGCCCTTTCTCCAGCACAGACGGTCAGACCCAGTAATTTTACCTCCTGCTGGCCGATCTGCACTTTCTTTGGGTTTACCTTAAAACACTTTTGCCCCAGCAGCTCCAGCAGTTCGGCCAATAGTGGGCCATGCTCCTCTCTCGAATCGGTGAACAGGAGCAGGTCATCCACATATTGGACCAACTGTCTGGGCTGGTTAAAATCCTTTAAACTGTTTGCCATGCACTGATGGAAAATGCTGGGGCTGTTGTGGAAGCCCTGAGGCAAGCAGTTCCACGTGTACTGTTGCCCTTTAAACGTAAAGGCAAACTTGTACTGATCCTCCCTCTTTAAAGGGATGGATCAAAACCTGTTGGAAATATCCAGCACCGTGAAAGTGGTCACGGATGCTGGAATACTCCCTATCAAGTTGGCAACTGCTGCTACTGTGGGTGCACAGGCTGGGATGTTACTATTGAGCACCCGATAGCCCACCGTGGCCCTCCTGGAATTGTCCGGCTTTCTAACCGGCCACAATGGAGAGTTTATATGGGTGGCTATCGGTCTCAGAACTCCCTGCTGTACTAATGAGGACATGGCTGCTTCCATGTCTGGCTCCGCTTCCCTGGGGAATTCATACTGTTTCTGTGGTCTGGCCATGGGGTCCCCGTCTACGCTGACCTCAAACCCGTTGACCCTCCCGCAGTCGTGTTTGTGTGTGGCAAATGTGGCTAGGTGGGCCTGCACAAATGTCTGGAACTCCTTTGGGGTCTTGCTGACCATAAGCTCGAGGTTATAATCCTCTTTAGGCTTCATGGTGCAGAGGGTCCCCTTCCCTTCCTTTCCTGGAATCACTACTACCTCACCATTCTTTACTTTACCTGCCCCCCATAGACAGTGATTCCTCAAATCTACTAGGAGTCCATGACCTACAATAAAGTCAGCCCCCAGGACCCCTCTTCCACCCTCCACTTCCCATTTCATCAGGACACAGGTCCACTTGGAGCGGAGCGGTCCTAACCGAATGGCGAGCGGGATGGGAAAACGAGCCAGCCTGTTCTTTGCCTGTGAACCCCGACAGACTGTATGGGACCCCGTTAGATAGAGGCGAGATGTTGGGGTTAGCTGAGTAGACCACGGTGCATGATGCCCCCGTGTCCAACTGATAGGTCCCTGTCACCTTTTCTACCTCCATCTCCAAGAGGGGTCTTTTCCATTCATCACACCGGAGAGAGCACAGGTAAACAGGCTGCGCTGGCTCTAGTCAGGGCTGTTGGTTGGGTGGGGCTGACGGGGTCAGAGCACCGGTAGCGGCTGCTAATTTCCCCTGGCTATTCAATAAGGACCTCATGGTGTCCAAAAGTGACTCAACCTCTGCGGAAGGGTTTCCTGCCCCCGCCTTTTGGAATGGGGCTGTGGAATTCTTTCCCTTGTTGTCTTTCCAAGGGTTTTTGCACTCCTTCTGCCAATGACCATCCTTCCCACACCCGTAACAATTCGTCTTTGTATTGGGGGGGTCACGCCCTTCCTGGTGCCACTCTTTCCTACCCGGTCTGGGTTTTGCCTTATGCACCTTCCCCTTGGGTGGGTGTGCATCAGTTCCCCTTCCATTTTTATAGGCAACATTCAACTGCCTGATCACCGTAAGTTTGGTGGTCTGGGTGTTTTTGGGGTCGAACCAGACTTCTGCCTTGGCCCGGAACTGTGGCAAGTTGTTCGCCACCAGGCAGCGGAGCCAATGGGCCAGGGGATTCCCGTTCAGGAACCCCAGGTTCGGTGCCCCCAGACAGGCCCTCTGGTACACCGGCCATAACCAGTCCGCGAAAGCCTGCGGGGTTTCCCCTGCAAGCTGGACCATCTTCTCCACATGGGAGAAAGGACTTCCCTCATTCATCCCCATGGCCTCCAGAACTGCATCTCTGAGCTCCTCATACCTGCTCTGCCCCTTCTTACACTCGTCAGAGAGGGATTGGAGAAGATTACTCTCCAGGGAGAATAGCAGCATCTTGGCTTGCTCAGCGCCATCGCAGTCGTTGACGCTGGCTGCCTGCTCTATGTCCCTGAAGTGGATCGAGGGTTCTCCCTTTTCAGACAGCTTCGGGATATGGTTGACCATAGCCCTAAGCTATTGGGTGCTATAGGGTAATACGAACTGGATTTGGAGGGGTCCCTCATCATCGCCATTGACGGGTGGTCTGAACCTCTGATGCCGTGCTGGGCACATCGGTCCCAGCTCCGACCTCTCCGGCGGGGGTTGCTCCACCTCCACTTCCACCTCTGGCTCCACCCCCCCGTGCTGCCAAACCTCGCTGAAACTTGGCGCTACGGGTGGTGGTCGTGAGATCTCCTGTCCCTCAACTGGGTCATCCCTGGGCACTACCGGTGACCTTGAAACTGTCCTCCCCTCTTTCCCCATAAAATCCGCCTGATCTGCCTTTGGGCTTATGAGGCATACCATGCCTTTTGCCTTCCGGAGGGCCCGGCTCAGATTTTCTATCCGCTCTTTACAGGGGCCGTGGTCTGCCTCCTCAAACCCCTGTTCGCTCGCTAGCTTGTAAGCTGCCTTTACCTCCATTACTTTCTCTTCCTGTTCCCTAATCTGCTTTATCAAGCGGGCATTCTTCTCCCGCAACCTTAACTCATTTCCCTTGGCCTCGGTGACTTGGCACCATAGGTATTCCAACTGGGCCTTGTGTTCTCCCATTAAATGCACTCTCTCCTGATTCAAGGCCTGCAAAGCTACTAATAACTTTGCCCCTGCTAGAGCATTATCCTGGATCTCCAGGGCTGACTCCCTTAACTCGACTGCCTGTGCTGCAACGAGCCTGTCCAAAAGCTGGACCTGCTTTTTGAAACACATCAGCCAAACTGCCTTCTCTAAGGACATGTTGTGTTCCTTTCCCTGTGTCCACTTAGCTGCTGCATCTACCGGACGCCCAGCCCTTAACAGAGTGGTGATCCACTTCTTTGTGATATTCACTTTGTTAAAGACATAATCAGAAATCCTTTCCTCCATCATGGTTTGCTCATCCAAACCATTGTCTACTGTATCACAACCCTGTTGCCGGTGCCCTGTCGCAGTCGCCATTGTCTGTAGGGGGTGGCGTGTGGTGCGTGCGCCCAGTCCGTTATGCCCCTGACTGCCTGCGAGCAGTCCGAATCGCTCCCACGCCCCTGGGTTCTAGACACCGGACTTAGGTACAGGCGGCGATACAGGAAGCTCGAGTAGACAGGTGGTTTGGTGTAAGAAAACCAAGATTTTATTAAAACAGAAATGAAAAGAGTCTTATGAGAAATTACTGGTAGAAAAATTACAGGCATATAACAATAATTATACTTATACAGGGAATGGGGAACACACGGCACATCGAGGGAAAAACAATTACTTTAACAATCCCCTTATCCTTATCCCACCCCTATACCTAACTAGATTAAGCTATGAGGGGCCAGGAATTCATGCTCACCAATCCAAAGCAAAGCCTGTTGTTTTAACAATTGCGAGTTTTGAGGTCTGGTCTCCTGTCCTTTGGGGTACTCCGTCGCCATGTGGTCTCAGGGCGCGGTGCTGGAGCTGTTGCTGCAACACACCCTTCTTCTCCTCAGCTACCGTCGTCGTCTTGTCGCGATGGGTTCTCTTCTTCTTCTCCCTCGGGCAGTCGTCAGCGGTAACGTTGTGTCAGTGAGATGGTTGGCAGTCTTCACTGCTTAGATTTTACTACCCAAGCGTCAAACGCGGGTATATTCGTTATGGCGTGGACACCTGCGTTTAATGCCAGCTCATTCGCAGTGTTTAACTAGCCAACTTAGTCTCACTGTCCATATGTTTTCTTCTACCAAGCGCCAGCTTATAACTAGGCGCTTGGTCTTAATTAATGCGTCTTCTGCTGCCCTTCTCTGCTCTTGTCGGGCCTTTACCTTTTTCTTCGTCTCGCCTCATTTCGCCTTGTTTTGTCTCGTCTCGCCCTTTTGTGGCACATGTGTCCTGTATGACTTTGGACTCAGGTCTCGTCCTCCACCCGCGATTGGTATGGATGTCCTTGGTTGTTTAAACCCAATGTGGGGAGCGAGAAGAGAACCCGCCATGAGACCAGGGCACGAGTACGGGCGGCAGTAGCCAAGACCAGACAAGAGGTCAGAGTCAAGAGTAGAGAGCCAGCGAGCTACTAAGGGCCTACAATTATACTCTTTCTGATGGCCCTTATCTGTGCGCCAAATCAGGTCAGTCCATTGTTTGATTCTGGCAGGCTGTTTTAAATGATTATACCAATCTAAACTAATTAGTTTTAGATAGCCATTTATCAAACCTGATGGCCCGATGTCTGGGCTGTATTGTCATTAATGCATTTTAATCGGCCTGTGCAGCCTTGATGGCTTCCATAAGCTGCTTCCGATTATTTATGTGGACAAACTAATGGCCTTGTGCTTAGGCCTAACCGGTTTGATCTGTTCCAATCTGAAGAAATGCATATTCAATGTTTGCCTAGCTGTCTAGTTTTTCAAACACAAAAGCCCTTTTCACAGAAATGCATTTTAAGTTTCGATTTCCCAAAGCAGCCTGTTCTGTGCTGCGGAGTCCAAGCTTTTAAAATCTCTCAGGCTTTCGGTCACGAGGTGCAGACGCCATCTTATGGGTGCCCTTTTTAAATTGTCCATCCAGGGT
Organism: Somniosus microcephalus; assembly: GCF_052327205.1. Taxonomy (NCBI): domain Eukaryota; kingdom Metazoa; phylum Chordata; class Chondrichthyes; order Squaliformes; family Somniosidae; genus Somniosus; species Somniosus microcephalus. The sequence continues at coordinate 200,150,425 of NC_140988.1, forward strand.
CCCTTTTATTAATAACCTTGGGGAAATGTGGGAATTTTGCGAACCCTACACCCGCCTCTTGACTCGCACAACATGAAACACGCTGCGTACACGCCCGTTGCTATTTTCACAGGGATGCATTCCCACTTTTAAATTTTTTAACCCTCTTCCGCCTGTCGAGGCTCAGTTAATATCGAGGCCACTATTTCCCTAGTGCCAGATAATAATAAGTGATCCCGTAACATCATATTTTAGCTGTAATCGAGTGTAATGCGTCTTTCCCCCCTTATAATTCCATTTACTATTTCATGAAACTTTACGGGAAAAGGAAATTGTCTCCTATTATGGATAGTCACTTGCAATTTCCACAATGTTTACCTAGTGGGGATCATGGAACCCCTCGGAGAAATGGCGTGAATGGATAAAAATGTCTATTTACACTGATTTTCCAGGGGTTCTGCCAGTCTCCCAATGAAGTTACGGCGGGAGATCAGGAGAACACTTTAAAAACTCAGGGCCAGTATTGTGTTGTGGACTGGTGTCAACTAGCAATCAAACAGACACTGACAACTCTTATTTATTTGCAAAACTTAACAGCAAGCAAAAAGACTATCATCCTATCATTTGAGCTACACTTGGTCCAAGATCCTAGAAGTGAACAGAATGTGTTATAATATGATACAATAGGAGCTAGAGGCTAAAATTGTTTCTAGATTAAATTGGATAATATCCAACACCAGTTATGTAGACTAAGAAACTTTACACAAGTAACAAGTTGCAAGTAACAGACCAGCTAATACCAATGACCCAAAAAAAGGAATAATGACTTGCCTTACCATATATATGCCATTTGTTGTAATTTTAATAAGTGAATTTTCTATACAGGGAAGATTTTCTTGGGTCCGTGCCCCAAGTTCACTGGATCACCTGCATGCAGCAAATATCAGAAAATCTGGGGGGCTCCTTTAAAGGCATTTGCTCCAACCTGCTGATTTTCCAATATTCACCCTGCTCAGGCGATCCAGTGTAGCTGTGCATTCCCAGGAAAATCTCCCATTACAGTTCTGGATCAGCTCAAATAAGTACAGGTATTTAAATGAATAATTGATTATCCATTCGTGGTAACTTCTGGTATACTTCCCACGAGGGAGCAGAAGTACATAACTGGAAGGCCCCACAATTTCAAGGGTCAGCAGTTAAAATTGTTAGTAATGAGACAAATAGTGGTATTGGTTGAGGAATAAATGTTGGCTGGGACACTAGGTGACACCACATGCGCTTCTCTCGAATAATGCCATGCAATCTTTTACTACCGCCTCAGAGGCTGGACAAGGCCTCAGATTAATGGCTCATCTCAAGAACAGCACCTCCAGCAATGTAGCACTCCTTCAGTAGTACACGGAACTTGAACCAACAACCTTCTTATTCAGAGGCAAGAGTGCTATCAATGAGCCAGAGCTGATATCTTAAGGCTTTTAATGGCAGCAGGAGGAATAATGAGGTGCAGCAATTTTGGAAAGGAATTCCAGACTCATCTTCAATTGAGAACTTTACTAACGTTGGACCCAATGCAGTTCTCTGTGAGCTTTCGTCAGATTGTTTTACACTGCTTCAAGTGACTTCATATTAGCAGCGTGCTGGAGCAATATAATTATCAGTGGTAACAGCAATTACAACACTGCATACTTAGAACATAACTGCTGTTGCATATTAACAGGCAGGAATCTCTGGAGACAGTGTGGGAAATCCTCAGAGTTGATCAACCTGACAACAACAGCATATTACACTAAAAGAAACGCACGTTGGCAACAGACACAGGATGATCCAGTTAGAAATCTGTACAATACGTTTTTACTTTTGACACCTTTATGAGGGCTAAAAATCTGAACAATTAAGGGAAAATTGGATAGATATTTGAGGCAATGGCCAGTTAAAAAGCCTTGGGCCACGATTTCTCCTACCTCGGTGGGTCCGGTGCGGCCGGGGTCGGTGGCGGGTTGTAACCCCGCTGCTGGCTCCATCCTGCTGTCCAAAGTGATTTTACGTTGATTGGGCTTGTTAAGCCCGCCCAGCGCGTTTGCCAGCCAATTGAAGGAAGCGGGTCTGATGACATTATTTGATGACGCGTCATCAGCTGGTTTCCTTAAAGGGACCATGCGCAAATTGATTTTGACAGTTGTGCTGTCAGTGTTCTACAGCATTGAGGTGCTGCAAACACTGACAAGCACTGCACAGAGGTGTATGGCTGAACCCAGGCTCTCGCATGACTCCCTCCATATGGTTATGGAGAGAGTCACAGAAAGCAGGGAGGTTCTCTTCCCTTCACATGGATGGAAGAGACCTCCCCAGGAGGTAAACACAGCCTGGTTGCACATTGCACAGGAGGACACAAGCAGGGATGTCGTCAGGAGGACCAGGCTGTAGTGACGTAAACCTTTCAATGATCTCCGTAGATCAGGAAACATTACTGCAAAGCCACACTCAACCTCATCCTGCTGTGCCACTCATCAAATCCCCATCACTCTGCCTTCCCTATCCTACTCCTGCACATCCTTGCTCACATCAACTTACCTTGCACCTTCATCCATCCCTCTCTATCTACATTATCACTTCCCCATCGCACTAGCCACCCCTCACACTCACACTCATCCGAGTCTAGACATACCAACTAACAGCACACAAGGGTAGCCACTTGTGTGTTTTAGCCAATGTTCATGTGAAGTTTCTGTTAATGTGCTGTCAAACATTGACATTTTTTTTTCAACACTTTGCATTCTTGGACAGACTTGTGTGCACCTTTGGAAGTGGCTTAGTGAGTTGCAGTGAATGGTGAGACATAACTGTACCCCCCGCAATGGTGATGAGTGTGAAAGGAATGGCTTTATGGTGTTAGTGTGGGGTGGTGCCAACCTGGAGCATCATGTGACAGCAAGGGTGTACTGCATCAAGTGAAGTAAATCTGGATATGGTGAGGCCATCCATGGCCTCCCAGGCAGCAATGTGGTCGGATGCTGATGCTCTCTGTCCTGTGCAGCATCAGTTGATTGCGGAGAAGGTTGGTTTTGTTGTTGGTGCTGCTGGTGTGCCTGGTTCTGCTGGTGTTGGGGCTGATCGTGGTGGGATTCTGAGGACCAAGGTGAGATAGTTTCAAGGGCACTGATGCTGATGGAATAGATGGCAGGTGAAGTTAAGATGGCAGAAGCGATCTGTCAATGGTGAGAGAGGTTATTCCAATGAGGCGACACTGGATAGATAGTTTACTCCAAACACCTGCAACCTGCATAAAGCTCAATCTGTCTTCCAACTGCAATAAGCAATAGCTTCTAACCTTGGATAATGAACAGCTATGAAATGGGAGCTTTTATAGAACATTTGCAACTGTCAAGTTAAGAAATCATCCCATGCTGACACAACTCCCGATCAGCTTATCTGACATGATCCCCGAGCAGTGTGAAAGCCGTGGGCGAACTCTTAAAATCTAAAGGTGAGCTTAAAATAGTTTAAGTGCCTGTTAACAAGCTCTTAATCATCTGAATTGCCTCCCCCGCCACTTGGTGTTGGGTCTGTTCAGCGATGACATTTGTGGTAGTGGGTTGACAGCGGGTTCCCTACCTGGTCAAAAAATAATTTTGCCACAAAACGCGCCCGCTGACCCCCCAAAAAATTCCCCCCGTCATGTTTGTGACCGGCCAGATGGGCTACATTTTCTTTGTGGTCCTGTCCATTCCCATGTTCCTATCATTGTTACTGTGACATCCTCTATATCAGCATACTGTTAGTTGGAGACCTAATCCCAGTCCTCATCAAATGTATTGGTTACTGTAGAGCATGAATCTGTTTTACACTTGTTGGAGCACATTGGAATTGTATTAGTAGCAATGAAGTTGTTATTTTGTGTATTTTAAGCCTGATTTTATTTGCTCTGTAGTTTACCTTGAAACTGTATGACAGTATAAGTTTCATATAAATTGATGCTTTTGATTTTGGACTGTTGAAAGTATGCTCGAGCAGCTTATGATAAATGATCATTAGAGGTATAAGTGAATGTGTGCAGTGCTCCATAGGACAGCTTCTGCTTCATGTTCTATGTGTGAGTAATGGTGTCGGGAGCCTGCTTGTAGAATACTAGCATGCAAACTGTATCCTGAGGTGGACTTCTTTAGAAAGGTATGGCTTATATTCTGACTCCACCTCGATGTACTAGAACTAAGGCTAGTGATGGGAAATTTACCTCAAATCTCCTGGGTATTTACATTTTAAAATCGGCTGAGATAGTGCTATATGTTAGGACAGCTGATTGTTATTGAACTGGGCGCCTATGCTACCAGACAGCTAGTATATTGACTTCAGTGTTATTACTAACAACAAGTTGACTTGTTAAATTGGGCCATTGACGATAGCTTGCAGAAACTTTACAAATCAACTGAAGAACTGTATTGTATCAGGTGAAAATGTAACTGCACATTATACTCACGGCTAATCCCAGTGCTCATGTTTAACGTACAATTATCTTTGTTGTGTCTCAAGGGGTTTTATACCCTTACCTATATAACAATTTAGAAGGACTCCAGGGTGGAGAGTTTAGTTAATTTTATTTACAATGTGCTTCTTCACTCAATGCACTACATTTCCCATAGTGCATTGCAAATCACCACTACAGTATCCCATGTGGGACAATTCTAATACACATTCAAAATACACAACATATTTCCTCCCCCTTAAAATAGAATGTCCACAAAACAGAATAACTGAAAATGACTATAACTTTGGAAGAGAGGGTAGACTGCCTCTGCACTCCGCTAACCCTGGGGATTATTCTACCCCATGCACACCGGTTAGCACTAACTGTAACTAAGGCGCTCTGGAGGCTGCCTTTCTCTTTGGGGGTAACGTCTAGTCTCAGGAGCAGGCTCTGGCTGGCTCTCCCGTGACCCTGCAGGCGTGGCTTCCTCCCTCGATGGCACAAGAGTGGATGGTGCCACCATCTCAGGGTCGGACGACCAGTCCCTGCTGGAGCCCCCAGCAGATCCTTGATCCTCTGCTTCTTGGGTTACCTGTGGCGACTGTCTTGGCAGTAACTGGTCTACATGCCATCTCCATGTTCAGTCGTCTCTGGTGCGGACTCGGTATGAAACGGGGCCAGTCTTTTGAATGACCGTAGCCGGGACCCACCACTCTGGGGTGGTGTAGTTACGCGCGAGGACTTTGCCCCCCACCACAAAGTGTCATTCTTTGGACCTTTGAGCTCGTCTGCTGACTTGATCCTGCTGATTGGCGTGCACCACTGCTTCTGTGGACGTTGGACTCTGCAGGTCAAGGCGTGTCCGTAGCTGCCTTCCCATGAGTAGGTAAGCAGGAGATGCTCCAGTCGTAGCATGAGGCCTGTTTCGGTATTTCAGCAGGAAAGCATTCAGGCGCTGCTTTAGAGGTGCATCACTTCTTGCCACTTTCAACACAGCGTTCTGACAAATCTCTCCGCCAATCCATTCGTGGATGAATGATAAGGCGTGGAGAACGTGTGCTGGATTCCATTGCTCTTGAGGAACTCCTCCATCTCTTGGGATGTGAACTGTGTTCCATTGTTGGTTACGATCTGCTCCGGCAGACCAAATCGCCCGAACATCTCTCTCAGAGTCTCGATGGTTTTCTCCGTAGTGGTAGTGGTCATTACTGCAACCTCCGGCCATTTGGAATGGGGGTCCACCGCGACCAAGAACATCGCTCCTTCCACTGGTCCCGCGAAGTCCAGATGGATCCGTTGCCACGGTGTCGCCGGCCATTCCCATGGATGCAGTGGCGCTGCTCTTGGCGTATCCCTGGTTGTCTCACATGATGGGCATGATTTCGCTTCAACTTCAATTTCATGATCCAGACCGGGCCACCAGAAGTAGCTTCGTGCCAGCTCCTTCATCCGGACAATACCACAATGTCCTGAGTGCAGCTCGTTGAGGACATGTTTCTGCAGCTTTGGTGGTATGAACACTCGCAAGCCCCAAAGGAGGCATCCTGACGTGACAGACATCTCTTCCCTCTTGACAGGTAAGGTAGGAGCTCAGGTGGTGTGTCTGACACCCGTGATCCATCTCCTCGCATCACTTGATCCAGCACCTTGGATAGCGTAGGGTCCACTCTGGTCTCTTTCTTGACCTGCCGGGCCATGACAGGGGCATTGCTCACCATGTCAAAGTAGAAAATCTTCTGCTCACAGCCTTCAGAGGGCACAGGCAGCAGAAGTCTTGACAATCCGTCCACATTGCCATGTGCTGCTGACCTCCGGTATTTGATGTTGTAATTGTGAGCGCTTAACATCAGCGCCCAGCGCTGCATCCTGCACACTGCCAGGGAGGGTATTCCTGTGTGTGGACCAAAGATCGATGTCAGAGGATGATGATCTGTCAGCAAGGTGAATTTCCTTCTGAACAAGTAGTGATGGAACTTTTTGATTCCAAAGATGATGGCCAAAGCTTCTTTTTCGATCTGCGGGTATTTCACCTCCGCCTTGCTCAGGGACCTTGACGTGAATGCAATCGGCTTCTCTTCGCCTGAGGGAAAGATGTGGGATACGACCGCGCCGATGCCATAAGGCAATGCGTCACAGGCCAGCTGAGTCTGCAACGACGGGTCAAAGTGCGTCAACACTCTGGGGTCAGTCAAAGCTGCTTTGGCTTTCTTGAATGCAGCTTCGCACGCCTTCGTCCACGCCCAGGCCTTGCCCTGACACAGCAACTCATGTAATGGCTTCAACAGTGATGCCAGCTGTGGAATAAACTTTCTGTAATAGTTCAGGAGACCTAAGAATGACCGCAGCTGGCCGACATTTGTAGGTGCAGGAGCGTCGGCAATGGCTTTCACTTTCGATGGTGCTGTGTGTAGGCTGTCCGTGTCGATGACATGGCCTAGGTACTCCACTGATGGCTTGAAAAATTGGCATTTGTCCTTGCGGACGTGTAAGCCATATTCTTCAAGTCTTCCCAGTGTCTTCGTCAGGTTCTGCAGATGCTCGTTGTCGTCCTTTCCTGTGACAAGGATATCGTCGAGATACCATTGTACCCCTGGAATGCCGCTTAAGATCTGGTCCATAGCCCGCTGAAACAATGCTGGTACTGACGTTATACCAAAAGGTAGGCGGCAGTACCTGTAGAGGCCCTTGTGGGTGGTGATGGTGAGGTACTTCTGTGAGTCCTGTTCTACATGCATCTGCAAGCAGGCTTGGCATAGATCAATCTTGCTAAACTTCTGACCACCTGCTAGACCCGCGAAAAGATCTTCAATGATGGGGAGGGGGTACTGTTCAGCTGAGAGTACAGGATTCACTGTTACTTTGAGATCTCCACATAAGCGAACCGCACCATCACTCTTCATCACTGGTAGCACAGGCATGGCCCACTCACTGTGCGAAACCGGCACCAGGACCCCTATCTTGACCAGACGCTCCAGGTCAGCCACCACCTTTGGTCTGAGGGCATAGGGAACGTTCCTGGCCTTCAGGAATCGTGGCTGGCTGTCAGGCTTTACCTTGAGTTTGACCGTAATCCCCTTCATACTCTCCAATTCTCTGTCAAAGACAGCCGCATGCTTTGTCAACACTGCCGCTAGCCCCGCCTCTTCGACTGACACCGCATTCACTTTTTTCCAATCCAGATGAATTTTCTCCAACCATGGCCTGCCCATCAGGGATGGATAGTCACCCTTGACCACGTAAACTGGCAGCATCATGGTTTGTCCATTAGTCTCCACCTTGACCTCCATCTTACACAGCATTTGGACTGTTTCCCCAGTGTAGGTCTTTAAGATGAGCTTGGCCAGTGTCAGTGATAGGTGGTTCAGTTTTTCTTTGAATAGCTTCTCTGAAATCAAGGAGATAGCGGCCCCCGTATCCAGCTCCATTTTGACCAGTATTCCCTCTAGTAGTGGAGTAACTCCATAGCCTGATGAGTCTCCATTCACCGTTAACACATGGAGGTTCAGCTCCCCATCAGAGTCTATGTCACTGCCTTCCTGTTCTTGTTTCACCATGTGTAGGTTTTTCTTTTTAGAACGCCAGTTGGATGTGTTTCATTGTTTGTTTTTGTGTGTCTCTGTGTAGGATTGTTTGCTTTGCCCTTTACACACATGTTCAATGTTTCCTTTCTTTTCACATTTCTGACAGGTCAGGTCTTTACACCAGCAGTCAGATGGCTGATGACCTGACCTTCCACATCTGTAACATTCTCTGGCACCCCTTGCATGCTTATCCAGTGTAGCTGCTACCCTGTGCACTCTTGTTGCAGCCCCCAACAGCTGTGCATCTTTAGCTGCCAACTCCATAGACACAGCGAGCTCCACTGCTGATTTAAGCGTCAGTTTGTCAGTCATGAGCAAGCGCTTCTGTGTTGCTTCACATCTTAATCCACACACAAACCTATCACGGACAGTGTCATTTAGAGTTTCACCAAACTCACAATGCTCAGTTAGCTTCTTTAGCACTGCAACATATTCGGCTATGGACTCACCCTCCCCTTGGTTTCGTTTGTGAAACCTGAACCTCTCGGCAATTAGCAGCGGCTTGGGTGCGAAATGTGTTTCCAAAACTTCCACAATCTGATCATATGTCTTAGCGCCGGGCTTATCCGGGTGCATCAAACTCTGTAACAAGCCAAATGTTTTTGCGCCGATCACACTGAGGAACGTCGCCACTTTCACGTCATCTTTAATGCCATTTGCATTCACAAAAAATCCGAAACGCTCTGTATAAGCACTCCATTGCTCCACCATTTCATCAAATGGTCCAAACGCTCCAGTTAGCATAGCCATTTTGTTATCTTTTTTTTTCTTTACAGTCCTTTTCCTCCACGTTTTTTAAAAATGTTTTACAGTCCTTTTCCTCCACTTCGTTTCACTGTATCGTTACTCTCCCCCTTCTTATTTGTGTAACACACAAACCACCACCTTTACGAGGCGATTGCATCAGCACTAAACTGCGGGCGCACCATTAAGAAAAGACAGGAACTTCTTACTTTAAACATCGCCGATTCCAGTGCAAAGTGATGCGCAAGTCTGTCGTCCTCATCGCCAGTTTTGTTGTGTCTCAAGGGGTTTTATACCCTTACCTATATAACAATTAAGAAGGACTCTGGGGTGGAGTGTTTAGTTAATGGCCATTTTATTTACAATGTGCTTCTTCACTCAATGCACTACATTTCCCATATTGCATTGCAAATCACCACTACGGTATCCCATGTGGGACAATTCTAATACACATTCAAAATACACAACAATCTTAAAAGTCACAAATTTAACAAGCAGGTTCATTGATGGCAGCAACTTAAGTAAAATTCTAAATAAAAGAGATGTGATGCTCGTTACAAAAATCAGAATTTGGTCACAGAATGTAATTTTGTGATAATTCATGAGCCTCAACAATAACAAGTCAACTTGCTTGCGCACTGAGGGAAATGTTTTCCACTTTTAGAAACTGGGATGTTAACCTCATTATTTATTATTCATTTTAGCAGCATCAAATTGAAATATTAATTACTTCCATTCTCTGCAGGGTGAGTTTGTTCCATATGCTTTTGTTAGGACAGCCAGCAGAAAGATGGCCAATCAATACTCAGCAGCTCATTTTGCACCTTTCAAGTTGCTTAATAGCTACTTGACTGGTTAAGTAGCTGTAATATATGTGGGTAGAACAAATGAAGGACAGAGACATGATGAGTTACTAGTCCATATGCTTGCTTTACTAAGCCAAAGTAAACTGAGCATGCTCATACCAAACCATGTGACAAACCATGTGATAATATATTACACTGCCTTCCCCTTAAAAAAATTATGTATTCCCCTCTCAAATACAATAAAACTATGGTCCCACTTCTCCCAGCATTACATGTACCACGTGTTGAACCAATTTTCAGGCTGTTTTGTTCTGGTTCCGAACTCAAAGATGACCCTGTTTCTATCTCAGACTTGTTGAACCTATATGTTCACTTTAATCCAGTTTGCTGACAAGCGATTCAAGATCACTGTCCAATCTAAGCCAGTAAACAAAACTTCTTGCAATTGATTTCATACTGATGTTCCCTGGATGTTCAGTATGAAGTTCGGTCAGAATTCCATCTCTCAAAGAAGTAGGTACCACCACTCTGTTTTCCCACTTGATATAACCTTGCTCATAAGACAAGTCAGTACGACCGTTATGGAATGGTTTCAATTTTGAGTGCATACACTGATCAGTCCATCCATTCAAGGTGTTTTCATACACCCTTTTGTGTCTAATCTGCAACCTCATTGCATTCACGGGAAAGTCTTTGTCAACTGCACCAAGCGTGAAAATCTCATCTTCACTCCGAACACGAGTCCGCATGTGTCAACCTGGACAAGGCATCTGCAATTGCATTATGCTTTGAAATGCAATATTCAATCGTGTAGTCATATTATGACAACAACACTGCCCAATGTTATATTCTTGATGTGGCCATTACAGGGATGGCAAATTTGGGCCTCAATATTGCTAGGAATGGTTTGTGCTCGGTTATCAGGGTAAACTTTCTGCTGATCAGGAACTGTTGGAATTTCTTGATTCCAAACACTATGGCGAGTGCTTCCTTTTCAATTTGCATGGAATTTCTTTTGCTTTTTGTGAAGGTTTGCGACGCGAATGCGATTGGTTTCTCCTGGCCATCATCCAATACGTGGCTTATGACAGCTTCCACACTGTAGGTGGAAGCATCACATGCTAACTTAAGCTCATGCTCTGTGTCGAAGTGCAGAAGAAGAGCATCACTAGACAGACGTCTCTTACAACTGTCGTAAGCTTCCTGTTGTGCTTTCGTTCACTTCCACTGGACATCCTTCTTGAGGAGCTCGTGCAATGGAGCTAACATGGTTGCTAACTCAGGTAAGAAACATGTGTAGGTTCACTCGGTTAATCCCGGGGATGAGGGGATGGACATATGAGGAGAGGTTGAGTAGGTTGGGACTCTACTCATTGGAGTTCAGAAGAATGAGAGGTGATCTTATTGAAACATATAAGATTGTGAAGGGGTTGGATTGGGTGGATGCGGGGAGGATGTTCCCGATGATGGGTGAAACTAGAACTAGGGGGCATAGTCTTAGAATAAGGGGCTGCTCTTTCAAAACTGAGATGAGGAGGAACTACTTCACTCAGAGGGTGGTAAGTCCATGGAATATGCTGCCCCAAAAAGCTGTAGAAGCTACATCATTACATAAATTTAAAACAGAAATAGACAGTTTCCTAGAAGTAAAGGGAATTAAGGGTTATGGGGAGCGGGCAGGAATTTGGGCATGAGTCTAGGTTCGGATTGGTCATGGCCCTGTGGGTAGCGGAGCGGGCCCAGGGGCCGTGTAGCCTGATCCTGCTCCTATTTTGTGTCTCCAATTCTGTTAGATTCAGGAGATGGTTATGTGATAGTGGATTGGCGGTTAGGATCAGATCAGCCATGATCTTATTGAATGGCGGAGCAGGCTCAAGGGGCCGATTGGCCTACTCCTGCTCCTATTTCTTATGTTCTTATGTTCTTATGTAGTACTGGACCATTCCAAGGGGCCTGTGAGTGTAGCCAGCACTGAGTGCAGTGAGCCCAGAGTGAACAACTGGGAGTTTGGTAAGTGTGGGAGTTTTAAGGGTTAATTTATTTTAAAATCTAGTGTTAATTGCTAGTAGCTCTTAAGTAAGGTCAACTGCTTAAGTTAAAATGTAAACTTTAAATTTTTAAGTTTCTTCAGGCTTAAGCAGAGACAAACAAACAAGATCTGCTGCTGGAGAGCTGCTGTTAGTTAATTAGCTAACTGGATTAAACTGGTTCCTGAAACAGCAGCAGGGCAGTGCTGACTCATCTGAGTCACAAACAGTATAAACACAGGGGCCTGTGAGTGCAGCCAGCACTAAGAGCAGCGAGCACAGAGTGAAGAACTGGGAGTTTGGTAAGTGTGGGAGGTTTAAGGGTTAATCTCTTTTACAATCTAGTGTTAATTGCTAGTAGCTCTTAAGTAAGATCAACATTTCTTCAGGCTTAAGCAGAGACAAACAAGCAAGCTCTCCTGCTGGTGAGCTGTTGTAGTTAGTTAATTAGCTAACTGGATTAAACTGGTTCTTGAAACAGTAGCAGAATAGTACTGACACATCTGAGTCACAAACAGTATAAGCACAGGGGCCTGTGAATGCAGTCAGCACAGAGTGAACAACTGGGAGTTTAGCAAGTGTGAGAGTTTGGTGAAGTGGAGGAAGGAGGAGCTTGCTTTTCTTAACTTCTCCTGCATAGCGGTGGCAGACCTGAGCGGAAGCAGACAGAGGTCCGAGCGCGGGGATAAAAGCAGCAGCAGACCGGCATCAACAAGAGAAAATAACAGTGTAACATAACAGGAAAGGCAGGTAAGTGATTGGTAGTGACTGTGGGCTAAGTTTTAAGTTAACATATAACAAAATTTTAAAAACTAAACTTAATTTAATAAACTAAACAAGGTAAATCATTTGAATAACACTAAACTAATTAATTAAATAAATGAATAAAATAATGGGAGAACAGGAGATATGTTGCTGCTGCAATATGTGGGAACTTGTGGACATTTTTACCAGGGTGACTATGGTAAGTGTCTGCGGCTCGAGGACATTCAGTTCCGAGTTGAGGTGCTGGAGTCAGAGCTGTAGACATTCCTAGACATCAGGGAGGGAGAAAGTTACCAGGACCTCTAGCTCCAGGAGCCAGCCCTATCCCTTAGATTAAATACTTTAGAATTGACACGTGGTCAGTGACAGGAGGGTGTGACTGCGAGTGAGGCAGGTACGGGGATTCAGGAGGTAGTATTGCAGGAGCCTCAGTCCCTGCACTTGTCCAACAGATTTGAGGTTCTTGCAACCCTTCTGGACAAGTGCGGGGACTGCGGGGAGGATGAGCAAACTGACCACGGCACCATGGTACAGGAAGCCGTTCAAGTGGAGGAAGTAAAAAGGAAGGTGGTTGTAGTAGGTGGCAGTATAGTTACGGGGATAGACACTGTTCTCTGCAGCCAGGAGCGTGTGTCCGGAAGGCTATGTTACCTATCCAGTGCCAGGGTGAAGGATATCTCCTCCAGGCTGGAGAAGAACTTGGAGTGGGAGGCGGAGGATCCAGTTGTCGTGGTCCACGTAGGTACCAACAATATAGGTAGGACAAAGAAAGTGGTTCTGCTGAGAGAGTTTGAGCAGCTAGGGACTGAAGTAAAAAGCAAAACCACAAAGGTCATAATCTCTGGATTATTACCGGAGCCACGAGCAAATTGGCATAGGGTCAATAGGATCAGGAAGATTAATGCGTGGCTCAAAGATTGGTGTGGGAGAAGTGGGTTTCGATTTGTGGGGCACTGGCACCAGAACTGGGGAAAGAGAGAGCTGTTCCGTTGGGACGGACTACACCTGAACCATGCTGGGACCAGAGTTCTAGCAAATCGAATAAATAGGGAGGTGGATAGGGCTTTAAACTAAATAAGGGGGTGGGGGAGGGTCCCAGTGGAGAGAAATCTAGAATGCTAAAGAGAAAAGACAAGGAAGCAGTGCAGGAAAGTGATTGGGGTAAGGATAACCAGATTGTGTCAGGAATGGACAGAGCGTACAAACAAAGGAGTGCACTAACAAATAGGGTCCAGGTAAGAAAAAATTGTAATAAGACAAATAGCGCCATAGTAGAAAAAAATGTTAAGATGTCTAAAAATGTTAAAAAGGCAAATCTAAAGGCACTGTATCTGAATGCACGATGCATTCATAATAAGGTAGACAAATTAACAGTGCAAATAGATGTAAATGGATACGATATAATTGTGATTGCGGAGTCATGGCTGCAGGGTGATATAGGCTGGGAGCTGAATATCCAAGGATATTCGATATTTAGGAAGGACAGGCAAAAAGGAAAAGGAGGTGGGGTGGTGTTGTTAGTAAAAGATGAAATCAGAGCAATAGTGAGAAAGGATATTGGCTCAGAAAATCAAGATGAAAAATCAGTCTGGGTGGAGCCAAGAAGCACCAAGGGGCAGAAAACATGGGTGGGAGTTGTCTTTGGGCCTCCAAACAGTAGTGGTGATGTAGGGGATGGCATCAAACAGGAAATTAGAGATGCATGTAACATGGGTGACTTTAATCTAAATATAGACTGGCCAAACCAAATTAGCAATAATACTGTGGAGCATGAATTCCTGGAGTGTGTACGAGCTGTTTTTTTTAGACCAGTACGTTGAGGAGCCAACTGGGGAACAGGCTATCCTAGATTGGGTATTGTGCAATGAGAAGGGGATAATTAATAATCTTGTTGTGCGGGGTCCTTTAGGGAAGAGTGACCATAACATGATAGAATTCTTCATTAAGATGGAAAGTGAAGTATTCCAATCTGAAACTAGGGTCCTAAATCTAAACAAAGGAAACTACAAAGGTATGGGGAGTGAGTTGGCTATGATAGATTGGGAAGCTTCATTAAAAGGCATGATGGTGGATAAGCAATGGCTAACTTTTAAGGAACAAATGCATGAATTGCAAGTTATACATTCCTTTCTGGCACAAAAGCACAAAAGGCAAAGTGGCCCAACCATAGCTAACAAAAGAAATTAAGGATAGTATTAGATCCAAAGATAGGTCATATAAAGTTGCCGTAAAAAGTAGCAAGCCTGAGGATTGGGAGCAGTTTAGAGTTCAGCAAAAAAAGGACCAAGAGATTGATTAAGAGGGGAAATATAGTCTATGAGAGTAAACCTGCAAGGAACATAAAAGTGGACTGTAAAAGCCTCTACAAGTATGTAAAAAGAAAAAGGATTAGTGAAGACAAATGTAGGTCCCTTACAGTCAGAAATGGGAGAATATATAATGGGGAAAAAGGAAATGGCTGAGCAATTAATCAAATACTCTGGTTCGGTCTTCACGGAAGAGGACACAAATAACTTCCCAGAAATGCTAGGGAACCAAGGGTCTAGTGAGTAGGAGGAATTAAAGGAAACTAGCATTAGTAATAGAATAGTGCTGGAGAAATTAATGGGACTGAAAGCCGACAAATTACCAGGGCCTGATAATCTGCATCCCAGAGTACTAGCCATGGAAATACTGGATGCATTGGTTGTCATCTTCCAAAATTCTATAGATTATGGAACAGTTCCTGCTGATTGGACAGTGGCAAATGTAACCCCACTATTGAAAAAAGGAGGCCGAGAGAAAACAGGGAACTACAGACTGGTTAGTCTAACGTCAGTGGTAGGGAAAATGCTAGAGTCTATTATAAAAGATGTGATAACAGGACACTTAGAAAATATCAATGGGATTAGACAAAGCCAACATGGATTTATGAAAGGAAAACCGTGTTTGACAAACCTACTGGAGATTTTTGAGGATGTAACTGGTAGAATAGATAAGGGAGAACCAGTGGATGTGGTGTATTTGGATTTTCAGAAGGCCTTTGATAAAGTCCCACATAAGAGGTTAGTGTGCAAAATTAAAGCACATGGGATTGGGGTAATATACTGGCATGGATTGAACTTTGGTTATCAGACATGAAGTAGAGAGTAGAAATAAATGAGTCTTTTTCGGGGTGGCAGGCAGTGACTAGTGGGGTACCGCAGGGATCAGTGCTTGGGCCCCAGCTATTCACAATATTATTCAATGATTTGGATGAGGGAACCAAATGTAATATTTCCTAGTTTGCTGATGACACGAAACTAGGTGGGATTGTGAGTTGTGAGGAGGATGCAAAGAGGCCTCAAGGCGATTTACACAAGTTGAGTGAGTGGACAAATACATGGCAGATGCAGTATAACGTGGATAAATGTGAAGTTATCCACTTCAGTAGGAAAAAGAGAAAGGCAGAGTAATGGCCCAGAAATTCCGTTCGCAGGCCTCCCGCGGGCGGAGGGCTGCGATCTGGAAAAATCTGTGTCTGGACCAGAGGGCTCCCGGGAGGCACAGAGTTCTGTTGCTGGGCCTCTCCAAACTGCCAGTGCACAGGGCCCACGTATCCCAGAGGCGCAGGTGGTTCGCAGCATCCCTGGGATCATGTGGGCCATGGGGAGCCAATCAGAGAAGGGAATCTCCCTTCATACGTTTGACAGGAAGACCTGTCAAATATATGAATAGAAATCAGCCCCAAAACAGAGTAAACCTTTAAATAATTTTTTTTTTAAATCACATTTTTAAAATGACTTTAAATTACATAAATTAAGTATTTTAAACAAAAATTTTATTTTTTGAAAAAAATAATTAAAGTTTTTAATGGGGCTAAAAATAAACTTACCTTTCTTAAAATATTTCTAAATGATAAATTGGAATTTAAAAAAAAAACTTTTTTCATCTCTTATCCTGGTAAAAGCAGGCCTTACGCCTGCTTTTACCAGACGCAATAATTGTAAGTGTTTTCTGCGGGTGGAGGGTCTCCAAAAAACTGAACTCTCTACCCGCAGAGGCCCTTCTCCTGGGCAGGTGGATGATCTGTCAAGAGCTTTCTTGACAGATCGGAAATGCCGGTTTCCAACGCATGCGCAGTGCATGTCTAAAATCAGCATTTCCGTTGGCCCTACGGGTGAGTACACAGCACGTACACACCCATAGGGATCGGAATTTCTGCCTCATTATTTAAATGATAGATTGGGAAATGTTGATGTACAAAGTGACCTGGGTGTCCTTGTACACCAGTCACTGAAAGCAAACATGCAGGTGCAGCAAGCAGTTAGGAAGGCAAATGGTATGTTGGCCTTCATTGCAAGAGGATTTGAGTACAGGAACAAGGATGTCTTAATACAGTTATACAGGGCCTTGGTGAGACCACACCTGGAGTACTGTGTGCAGTTTTGGTCTCCTTACCTAAGAAAGGATATACTTGCCATAGAGGGAGTGCAATGAAGGTTCACCAGACTGATTCCTGGGATGGCAGGACTATCGTATGAGGAGAGATTGGGTCGACTAGGCCTGTAGTCACTTATTTACAGCAATCCATAGTCATTGTAAAAATTCAGTTTAGGTGTCACAAATTCACCTTAAACTTGTCCACTCTGAAGGTTGAACTCTCTGTCCTTCCATGATCCCTAAAAATGGCATTGGGACCCATTCTTGTCAACAAAATCTGATATGTGGGTAGAACAAATGAAGGACAGAGACTCGATGTGTTGCTCATCCATGTGTTTGTTTTACTAGGCCAGAGCGAACTGAGCATACTCATACTAAGCCATGTGACAAACCATGTGATAATACATTACAGTCGCAACCAAGGACAGTAAGGCAACTCCAAAGAGTAGAAACTGTAAGTATTAAATAGAGCAGTAAATTTGTACATCCTGATTCACTGGCATGGCCATTTTCACATTTTGCAAGACTGATACGATTGTTCATTTTTCTTTTGGTCTGATTGCACTCCTGTGAAGCGTCTTGGGATGTTTATATAGCACCTTTAATGTAGTAAAATACAAGTTGTTGGTGATAAACCCGTGGCACTAGAACCAAAAATATGTACTTGTGTGTATTTCTGCAGTTCAGTATTTGACAAACAAAGATAAACTTGAATTCATATTTTTAAAAATGTACCCTTCATCTGCTTGTGTCGATTGTATTTTGAAATCATATTTAAATTAATTTCTTGGTTAATTCTGGCCTTTTTGTACTTGTAATGATTTATTTAAATTCACACCTTTTGAGAGTTTTGATTCGCCATGAAGTGAAAAGAAAATATACAGTTGAGTAGAACAGTTTAATGCTCATCTATTTAAAGTGCCCCTAAATGAGCGCATCGTCAGCTATTTAATGTGTCTGTGGGCACAGAGCAGTAGACTATTTAAAAGCCCAATGAGAGTTGTTAGAATAGGTACTTAATCTGTGGAGGAGACTCACTCCTTGGAAGCCTTCTGCCATCTATGGCAATGCTGATCCAGTTAATGTAACAATATCCATATTGAACAGACGCTCTGCCAAAGAATTTAGCTCTTCTGCCGTTGCATTCACTTTAGCTGAGCAAGCAAACTAATTCCAACCTGATCGTTTTAATTTCCCTTGCTGAACAATTGCCACATCCTCCTCTGAAAGCTTATTAGCATAACAAGCAACAGTAAATGTTTCAATTTTCTTAACAATTTCACTCCTTTTTTTGATCAAGATATAAAGAAGAGCAAAAGAAAGTTAAGAATACTGGCCAAAACTTTAAAAATATAAATAATTCAGATAAACATTTACCATTCCAATAGGGTACTTTCCTTCCAAGTTCTCTCCCCAAATTGCTCCTAAACCTTTAGTAAAAATGAATAAGGCAAACAGAAATGAGGGTGTCATTTTTAACTAGTAAACAGCTCACCACCCAAATATTTCCACTCATTCTCGCCAAGGAACTTGCCCTGGATTACATGCTCCATCCCACCCCCCCGCCACCGCACTACTGCCTCCTCCACTTGACCCTTCCATGTTTTCTTCCCATGTCCCGAGTATCTGTTGCCACTGGCTCTTACCCACAATGAACCATCCTACTCACATTCTCTCTTCCAGTTGCACAGTTATAGCCTGAAAAATGGGCAACTGGAAGAGAGAATGCGAGTGGGATGGTTTGTTTTGGCTGGACTGCCAGCTGAAACTATGTAGAGCGTGCATGGCACACACTCCACTCAATTGCATCCTAAAGTGACAATCCAGGACCATAATATACAATGTGTAGACTCTTGAAAGTTCCTATTATTGTGTATATCAGGCTCATAAGGAGAAGCCTTAGCAAGGTAGAAAATCACAAAATAATTGCAAAATATCTTCAGCATACAGATCTTCTCTGCTTTAATCTGAATCGTCTCGCTAGATTGAATATTGGTGAGGTAACTAAACCCATAACTATTGCCACAAGATATATTAAAGTATAGTTAAATTAATGAGTCTCCATACATTATCAGACCCTAACCTTCTAAGTATAAATCCCACTTGGTCAGGATATACTGTACTCAGAAAAATGATCGCTAGACTCTTAGTCAAGAGGCAATCAAGAATCTTACAATTTGTATTTATGAGCATGATGAGCGAACAGCATTCATATTCCAGGCTATCTTTCCCTATTTGTTTGAATTAGGACAATAAGGCATAAAGACGGAGGCATCGCTTTCTCTCTTGCTTCATTGAACATTCTAAGCAGTAAGGAGATAACCTCAGCTGAGGGAGTGCCCTCTAAAATGCTTTTGAAAATCTGTCAGCACCAGATGTCTTCTGAAGGGCAAGAAAGGCAAATAGCCACATCAATCTCTCTGCAAAAAAAAATCATTGCGTTGATTTGGACCTCAGATCTGAGGAGAGCTAAGGGAGGTTTAGCTTATGAAAAAAATTGATCCATCTCTGCATCAGGTGAACTGAATAGCTGTTGAGGTTTGAAAATATAGCCTGTACACTTTTTTTTGCAGCAGAGATTGAAAAATGATGCATGCAGAACAATATAAAGCTATGGCCCCTGATGTCCAAGCTTATCCATCAGCACCACTTCATTGGGCAAGGCATATTCTTAGGAAGCCAAATTATTTTACACTGCTACAGCACAAAGCAGATTAATGATAAGAACAGCAAGTTTGACATCCAAAATGCTACCCAAAGCAGAGCTCGTTGAAGACAGTTTGTGACTGTCTGCAGTCGACAGACAGAAATCCATCACAATTACAAATCCAGCTCAGGTTTCAATTGCATCTACAGTGCATATGGCAAACATATTGGTACGAAAAGTGTATCAACTATCAAACTGCATTATGAGCATTTCTTCTTCTTAGTGAAAATTATAAAATATGAAGGAAGATGGAAAGGTTAGAAATTATATACCAGGAAAAGAACACATACAGAGTGTGAAACAAATTATTTGAAAAATATGGCGGGGTGGGTAATGCATCCTTTAAACAAAGCAAATGCTAACATGGACTTCTCTGTGACATTTCACATATGCACAATGTTCATTTTATTTTCCCATTGATTTGAAGTATTGTTTTTGTTGATGGTGAATAATCAAAAATGGAGAGACACATCTTGGACGGAATTTTGCCGGCACTCAGAGTGTGGGTTTGGAGGCAGGTCCACTGTCAAAATCACAAAGATTGGCAGCAGGTCGGTATCCTGCTTTAAACCCGCCTCCTTGTCAGTTTCCCAAGTGTCGGGTCTGTCATCCCTGAACAGACCCAACATCAAGCGGAGGGTCAGCCAATTTAGATAGTTAGATGCTTACTAAAAGGTAGTTAAGAACCATTTTCCCATGTACTTACCATTTTACCAGGTTTTCAACGAGGTTCCCGGAGAGTGGCTATCACGTCAGGTAAGTATGCTGGGTTCTCAATGACTGTGGATTGCTGTGAATAGGTGAAAGCTGCAAAAGTGGTATAAAACCTACCATTTCACAGCTGTTCACTTCCCAGTCTTAGAAGCTGGAGCATTAATGATTTGAGAACGACTTTTAAGCTTTATGCACCTTTGAAGTGTTTGGAGTAATCTCTCTATCCACTGTCACCTCCTTGTAACAACCTATCTCAACATTGACAGATTACTTCTGTCATCTCAACCTCACCTGCCATCTATTTCATCAGCATCAGTGCCCTTGAAAAAATCTTACCTTGGTCCTCAGAATCCCAACACGATCAGCCCTAACGCCAGCATCACCAGGCACACCAGCAGCACCAACATCTACACCAACCTTCTCCGCAATCAACTGATGCTGCACTGGATACTGGGCATCATCTCCCATGCACAGTGCTGCCCAGGACGCCAGTGATAGCCTTACCATGTTCAGATTTACTTCACTTAATGCTGTACATCCTGGTTGCCACATGATGCACCAGGTTGGCACCACCCCACACCAGCACCATAAAGCATCCCTACAATGTCCAAGCCATTCCTTTCACACTCCCCACCAGTGGGAGGCGGGGGGTGGGGGTGGGGAACGTTATGTCTCACCATTCGCTGCAACTCACTAAGACACTTTCAAAGGTGCACACAAATCTGTCCAAGAAGGCAAAGTGGTGACAATAAGGATTTCAATGCTTGACAACACATTAACTGAAAGTTTACACGAACATTGGCTAAAACACCCAAGTGCCTACCCTTGTGTGTTAGTTGGTATGATTGGACTAGGATGAGGGTGAGTGTGAGGGATGGCTAGTGAGATGGGAGAGTGATAATATAGATAGAGAGGGATGAGTGGAGGTGCAAGGTAAGTTGGTGTGTGTAAGGATGTGTAGGAGTAGGGTAGGGAAGGCAGAGTGATGGGGATGTGATGAGTGGCACAACAGGATGATGCTGAGTGTGGCTTTGCAGTAACGTTTCCTGATCTACTGAGATCATTGAAAGTTTTGCGCCACTGTAGCCTAGTCCTCCTGAAGACCCCTGCTTGTGTCCTCCTGTGCAATGTGCAACAAGACTGTGTTGGTGTCCTGGGGAGGTGTCTTCCGCCCATCGGAAGGGAAGAGAACCTCCCTGCGTGCTGTTTTTCCCTCCATAATCATATGTAGGGAGTCATGGGAGAGCCTGGGTGCAGCCGTGCACCTTTGTGCAGTGATTGTCGGTGTTTGCAGCACCTCACTGCTGTAGAACACTGACAGCCCAAGTGTCGAAATGAATGTAGACATGGCCCCTTTAAGAAAACCGGCTGATGACGCATCATCAGATGATGTCATCAGACCCACTTCCTTTTAATTGGCTGGGAACCTCGCATGGCGGGCCCAATCAGGGCAATAAGGCAAAATCACTTGGAGGAGGTGGGATGAGTTGCGGAGTTTGAGGCCGCTGTCTAATCCGGCCGCACCAGACTCGCCACAGCTGGCAAAATGGCGGCCCTTGCATGAGTTCCTCACAGCTCTCTGTAGAGCATGCATGGAACAGCCTTGCAGAACTTTACAAAGTGTCTGCTGTGGCTCTTGCCTCTGAGTAAGAAGGTTGTGGGCTCAAGTCCCACTCCTGAGACTTGAGCACATAATCGAGGCTGACACGCCAGTGTAGCACTGAGGGAATGCAGCATTGTTGGAGTATGCTGTCTTTCAGATGTGGCCTTAAACCACGGCCCTATCTGCCCCCTCAGTTGGACCTAAAAGTTCCCATGGCACTGTTCAAAAGAAGAGCAGTAAAATCTTACCCTCAACCAACATCACTTAACACAGATTATCTGGTCATTGTCACATTGATGTTTGTGGGAACTTATTGTGCACAGATTGGTTGCCGTGTTTTCCTACATTACAACACTGACTAGACTTCAAAAGTCCTTTATTGGTTGTAAAGTGTTTTGGGACATCCTGAGGTTGTGAAAGGTGCTATATAAATGCAACTTCTTTCTTATTCTTTATATCTTCAATTGGGATCAGCCAATCAACAACAATGGGGCTACATTTCCATGCGTCTTCCATCAGTCTCCTGTGTGACCAGTGGAACCCCCAAGGAAATGGCAGAGACCCAGTTGAGCCATGTCTCTGTCACTAGCGGGAGTTTCTGATTTGACTTCTAAGTTCAGGAAATTCTATCTACCCCTTACAAGGGCAAATGATGAGCCAGGGTGGAATCAGGGGTAGGGCTTCCCTAACTTAAGAATTTCCCACTCCTGCTCCACAGTAGGGACCTGCCCATTGCAGTAGGTGAGGCGTACTAGCCTGCACAAAGACGCACGTGACCTGAACCCTGAGGAATTAAAACAACTTTCTAAATCCAGCCAAATTGGCCCCCTTGATTAGGGCCAAAGTAGCACATGTACCTGTCAGCTTACACAAACTACTGGCGGGGTCAGTTCTGGATTGCTCCATCAGGTGCAATCCTGGTATACCCTCTAGGATCGTAACTAGAGGTATTTCAGGCCAATTCATTTAAATAGAAAAATAAAAAGATATTCTTCCTTAAAAAGCAGGCAAAAAAAGTTTGTAGAAAAGCATTTACACATGGAGTTTGAACAACCAAAATAACCCATGCTGCATATTTATTCCCCATTAATATTATCTTCCCGTAACTTCAATATAACCCAATGCTTACAGCAATCTGAATAATTCAAACTCTAGCAAACTAGGGAACAAGAGCCTCGGTGATCTGAAAAACAACCAACTAAAGTCCAAGACAGTGTGGCTATTATATATTATAGGGATGATTTCACCATCCGGTACTCTCAGCAGAAAGTGGCATTCGCAGAGGTTGCATTCGTAAATTGCCAGTGCCAAGTCCATGGGAAGAACGTGGGTTGCATATTTGTGATTTCCTGGCACTTCCAATGTTGTGTACTACTCCATGCTGGAAGTGATGGCTTGCAGAATCACATATTCATGTATAATGGTCTAGAAATTAGTCTGTGACCATTTTCAGGCTTACAGCCTGTGTCCAGCTAGCGCACAAACCGATAGAAATTGGTCCTTGGACCTCCTCAACATACTTGTCACAAACTGCCAGCGCTGGTCACTCCTCAACAGGCAGCTCTCAAAGAAATCAATGTCATGTCTCCCTGCCTCACGCAAGCCATTAAAGATGTAAAACGGGCGCAAAGCGTACCAAGTTAGCAATTTACAAACTACGCAGGTGTTGGTCCCACTGTTAATTTTATGGGGGCCATTTTATAGGTGTGCTGGGCAAACACCTAAAACAGGTATTAGGCCCCTTAAAGGTATTACTGAGGAGCCCAATGCATGTTGAAGGACCCTTCTGCAAAATTTGTTGTAGCTGAGCGGGGCAGGCCCGACAATTCTTCAGAGGTCCACTTGGCCGCCAACTTAAAGTAAGTTTTAAAATGAATAAAATCTGTGGAGCAAGGAGGATCAAGAGTGCTCCCCCCGACTACACAGTCTTGACGATCAGCCCCCTCATTGCCCGATCAAACCCCCCATTCCGGAGCTTACTTGAGGGCCATTACCTACGGCCTGAAATTCATTTTCTTGTGGGCCAGCTACCAGTGGAGATGGGACAGGTGCCGGCAGCTTGCCTTGTAGATGTAAATGAGGCCCAATTTTGGGATGCACTCAGGCCTCTCTGTTTGGGCATGGGCGCTTGTGCAGTGCTGTCTAGGCCTAAAAATGGGTCCAGACTAATTTCTATCCTGACATTGAGTAATCTGTTATATATTTTATCTACATATATAAAAGGATATGTCTGTCTGTCTGTCTCTCTGTCTGTCTCTCTGTCCGGCTATACAATCAAAAGTTATAGAGCGTACCTACACATATGTTATATCAAAAGAAAGCTCATCATTAGGGGACTCTTGTAGGCATATTTACTTTTTGCTTGGACAAAAATTGTGCCGACGGTCGGACAAAAATTGTGCCGACGCGATCCAAAAAACGTTCAAAATTCCTCTCATTATCCGCTCATTTGCATCGAGTGGGGGCGGGTTCATTGTGTGTGCGGGCAGGCCATCCTACAGTTGAGTGACGTGATGATTGACCAATCCTACAGTTCAGTGACCTGACGGTTGACCAATCGGTGCATGTGTGGGCGGGCCTTATCATTCTGAACCGAGGTGAGTGACCGCCTTCTTGATTCCAAACTGTTCATTTCTTTTTCCCACTTTCTGCGTGTTTCTTTTCAAATCTACATTTCCAGCAAAAAAAAAGTTGCTTTTAAAACACAAATTGTTTTTAAAAAAAGTTAATTAATTTGTAAATCTTTTCTCTAACATCTAGAATTTTCCTACCTTTCACCGTTTTTCCAGGCCTGTAAGCCTGGGCCTCTGTTGCCCAGCCATGCCCGAGCTAGGCACCTCCCGTTGCACTCAACAAGCGGCTTGCGATTGCCGCCATCTTTGTGAAGGCTGGAGGGGGCGGGCCTGAGCCGAGCATCGCCACCGCCGCCATCTTAGTAAAGGCGGGTGGGGCAGGAATCAGCGCGCACGACTTGAGTCCGGCCGGGCCTCACGCGGTAGGTTGCGTGGCGGCGTCTCTCTCTCTGCTCTTGAAGCCGGCTCGGGCGGGAGGCGGGGGGCGGGGCTCGGGAGATCGGGGATCGGCAGATCGGGGCTTGGGAGATCGGGCCTCAGGAGATCAGGGGGGGAGCCTCGGGAGATCGGGAGGGGGGAGCCTCGGGAGATCGGGGCGAGGGGGGAGCCTCGGGAGATCGGGGGCCGGGGCTCGGGAGACCGGAGATCGGGCCTCGGGAGATCGGCGCTCAGGAGATCTGGCCTCATGAGATCGGGCCTCGGGAGGGCGGGGGCGGGGGCGGGGCTCGGGGACTCCCCCCTCTCCCCTCCTTCCTTCTTCCCCCCTTCTTCCCCCTCCCCCTTCTTCCCCCTCCCCCTTCTTCCCCCCTTCTTCCCCCCTCCCCCCTCCTCCCCCTTCCCTCCTCCTCCCCCTTCCCTCCTCCCCCTTCTTCCCCCTCCCCCTTCCCCCTCCCCCTTCTTGCCCCCTCTCCCCCTTCCTCCCCCTACCCCCTTCCTCCCCCTACCCCCTTCCACCCCCTACCCCCCTTCTTCCCCCTACCCCCCTTCTTCCCCCTCCCCCCCTTCTTCCCCCTCCCCCCCTTCTTCCCCCTCCCCCCCTTCTTCCCCCTCCCCCCTTCTTCCCCCTCCCCCCTTCTTCCCCCTCCCCCTTCTTCACCCTCCCTCTTCTTCCCCCCTCCCTCTACCCCTGCTTCCCCCCTCCCCCTTCTTCCCCTTCCCCTTCTTCCCCCTTCCCCCTGCTTCCCCTTCTTCCCCCCTCTCCCCCTTCTTCCCCCCTCCCCCTTCTTCCCCCCTCCCCCTTCTTCCCCCCTCCCCCTTCTTCCCCCTCCCCCTTCATCCCCCCTCCCCCTTCATCCCCCCTTCATCCCCCCTCCCCCTTCATCCCCCCTCCCCCTTCATCCCCCCTCCCCCTCCCCCTTCTTCCCCCCTCCCCCTCCCCCTTCTTCCCCCCTCCCCCTCCCCTTCTTTCCCCCTCCCCCTTCTTTCCCCCTCCCCCTTCTTTCCCCCTCCCCCTTCTTTCCCCCTCCCCCTTCTTGCCCCATCCCCCCTCCCCCTTCTTCCCCCTCTCCCCTCTTCCCCCTCCCCCTCACCTTCTTCCCCCCTTCCCCCTCCCCCTTCTTCCCCCCTCCCCCCTCCCCCTTCTTCCCCCCTCCCCCCTCCCCCTTCTTCCCCCCTCCCCCCTCCCCCTTCTTCCCCCCTCCCCCCTCCCCCTTCTTCCCCCCTCCCCCCTCCCCCTTCTTCCCCCCTCCCCCTTCTTCCCCCTTTCCTCCCCTCCCCCTTTCCTCCCCCTTTCCTCCCCCCTCCCCCTTTCCTCCCTCCCTCCCCCTTTCCTCCGCCCCTCCCTCTCCCCTTTCCTCCCCCTCCTCCCACTCCCCTCCCCCTCCCCCTCCCCCTTTCCTGCCCCCTCCCCCTTTCCTCCCCCTCCCCCTTTCCTCCCCCTCCCCCTTTCCTCCTCCCCATTTCCTCCCCCCTCCCCCTTTCCTCCACCCTCCCCCTTTCTCTACCCCTCCCCTCCCCCTTTCCTCCCCCTCCCCTCCCCCCTCCCCCTTCCCCCCAGTCGCTCTCTCTCTTCCCCCCAGTCGCTCTCTCTCTTCCCCCCAGTCGCTCTCTCTCTTCCCCCCAGTCACTCTCTCTCTTCCCCCAGTTGCTCTCTCTCTTCCCCCCCAAACTCTCGCTCTCTCTCTTCCCCCCAGTTTCTCGCTCTCTCTCTTCCCCCCAGTCTCTCGCTCTCTCTCTTCCCCCCAGCCTCTCGCTCTCTCTCTTCCCCCCAGTCCATCCCTCTCTTCCCCCCAGTCGCTCTCTCTCTTCCCCCCCAGTCGCTCTCTCTCTTCCCCCCAGTTGCTCTCTCTCTCTCTTCCAACAACAACATGCCTCAAAAGACCCTCGGCACCGCCGGGCACTTCAGCTAGTCCAATATAAAGCAGGAAACGTATCGAAGATACCATTTCATATTTAGCTTTCAAGTTAATGTGCTACTTGTAATGTGGAGATGGAACACCTCCCAGCTCAGTAGACATTAAATCACCATGAGCTCTTTTAGCACATTTGTCGCACTCAGTGCGGATTGGAATTCTCCTAGAAGATCAGTCGTTTAATGTTCAACAGCAGCAATTAAGGTCTTCTATTCTGATTCATTAGACAAATTGGGAACAGCCTCGAAACGTGTTTGGTGCCTCATTATATTTTAAAACTACAAATTTTAAAGTTCAATGTTTGAGGTTTAGACACAAACTCATCGCTTTTTACACACACATTTTTTGCTTGTAGCTCATTGGAGTACGCAGCATGACTCTGGTTATAGATACTTAATTTGGAGTCACCAGCTTTTTTTATTAAACTTAACAGAGATGCTCCAAGAAAGAAACAGTATTTAATACCCTGAACATTTTATAGTAAGGCATCCCTTTAAATCTCACAGAATGTGTGGTATAATCTCACATTAGTAAGGCTACCCAAGTCAAGAATTACAGTGTGCTTAGAGCAGAAAATGCCAGAAAAATAAGCAAGTTGCCAGCTAAGGCTGCCAACAGTCCTAGATTGCCCAGGAGAATCCAGGAATGGAAGGTGAATCTGCCAGGCACTGCTGCTAGCAACCTAGGGGAAAAGTAAAGCTTTGCACCTGTGGTTTGTGCCTGGATACCTTCTTCATTTTCGCATGGGCAGCCTCCCGGCTCTTGGAATTTCTCGCATGAAACTGCGAGCAAAGACACTCAATTACAAGGGACCCAACCTTTTTAAGGTAAATACAACAACATTTGCAAACTGTGGGATGCGTCACATGATCAGATGTCATCAGATCAGATGTCACACGTGTAGTGTATGTACTTTGCAGTAGGAACTATATTCTGCAGCCCCTGTATACTACAGTACCAGTAGTGACCACCCCTGTATATAAGCCTGTGTTGTAACTTTTGCATAGTAGTTCCAGTTTGTCTCCACTCAGTAAAGACCTGTTATAACCAACTCCTGCAGTCCGTGTCTCAATTACACACTGACATAATACTGGCAACAAGCAGATCCGAACTTACCTCCAGTCTGCACCACCTCATGGGGATCCATCCCTGAAGCGAAGTTGTCAGAGGTCGAGGCCAGAAGGAAGAAAGAAAAATAAATAAATAAAACAAACAGAAGAAACGGGCGTCGACCGTGGGCAACCGCCTCTGATTCATCGGAGTTGAAGATTTGCAGGAGAGGCTGTCGAGAGCGGGGCTTGGTTATCCTGTCAATGGTGTTTCAGCGAATCGGGCTGGTGGCAGGTAGTACACTGATCCTTCCTGGGCTGCGGCGGGCTAGAGCTCGATCAGGTGGCTTTTCAACGGGGCCGAGCAGCGTTGTCGGGAAGAGGAGAGAGAGAGAGAGGGTGGAGCACACAGGGCGCGGCCGGTGCTACGAAGCCGGGCAGCGTACAGACCCGAGAAGAGGGAGGAAAGTGTCCCGCAGGGTTGCTCCGACGACAGGGAAATAAAAGAAATTAGAAGCGTAGAAAGCCGCGAGGAGCTGCCGTTTGCCACGGGAACCGCGGAGAGCGGCGTTAGCAGCAGCGCGGGGGGAAGTGCGTGAAGACCATAGGGCGTCGCCATCAAGGCATAAAACGCCAGCAACAGCGCTAGCAGCAGCGGGGAAGACGGAAAGCGCGGGAGGCGCCATTTTGTTAAATCGGGGAAGAAGGCAAAGCGCGGGAAGCGCCATCTTAGATTTCCAAGATGCCGAAGACTGGCAATATCACTGCCTTCGATAATGCAATAGAAGACTGGACCGCGTATGTGGAAAGAGTCGAAGTATATTGCGAGGCAAACGAAGTAGCCGATGAGAAAAAGGCATCGGTACTACTAAACTTAATGAGCGCAAGAACGTACGGCCTATTGCGGAACCTGATTACTCCAGCCAAACCGATGGCGAAGAGTTTTAACAAAATTGTTGATATCCTACAGGAACATCTAAATCCTACACCGCTGCTGATAGCAGAAAGATTTAAATTCCACAGGAGAAATCAGCATAAAGATGAGAGCAATGCTGATTACCTTACGGAACTACACAAGCTATCAAAGCACTGCCAGTTCGGAGCAGGACTAACAGATACCCTATGGGACAAATTTGTCTGTGGACTCCTGAGTGAAGGAACCCAGAAGAGGTTACTCTCAGAGAAAGAGCTGACGCTAGATAAGGCTTTCAGCGTGGCAGTATCGTACGAAGCAGCAGCAAGGGGAGCTGCGCAAATACAGCAAAATCAATGTGCACCCTTTGCCATGGAGATGAGGGCCACTCCCATGAATGTAGAGGGGCTTGTGGTGGGGCGTTTTGTGGGTGCAGAATTGTGGACAAATTCGGCAAAAACTTATGGTAGTAATTCACCAATCTGAGGAATGACCTCAGTTGAGACACATTTTCAGGCGCTGGAGCCTTAACTACCGCTTCAATTTTGTCAGGGGACTTATGTAACCCCTCCATCAATCACGTGGCCACAATACGATATCTGTTTCTTAAAAAACTCGCACTTGGGGCGATTGGCTCATAGCCCATGTTCTCTTAGTCTAGTGAGCACCTGCTCTAGGTTGGCAAGGTGTTCACTGTCATCTTCACCTGTCACTAGGATGTCGTCCAAGTAACACTGAGTCCTCGGAATCCCTTGCAGGACTTGTTCCATCGCTCTTTGCCATATCGCCGGAGCTGATGCTTCTCCGAATACCAGTCGATTATACTGGTAAAGACCTTTGTGAGTGTTTATCGTGAGATACTTCCTAGAGGATTCTTCAACCTCCATCTGCAAATATGCTTGTGCTAGGTCAATTTTTGTAAAACGTTTCCCTCCAGATAGTGAGGCGAAAATATCTTCTATCCTCGGGAGAGGATATGGTACTGTGTGAAGGACTGGGTTCACCATCACCTTGAAGTCCCCACAGATGCGAACCTTCCTTGGCTCCTCAGACTTATTGTTTAACGTTTTCTTCATGACAGGAACGATGGGTGTCATTGAAGAACTTAGCCAGAGCGTTTGTGTGGTGGCCGGGAATCGATAGAGAAATCGAAGAGATGACCAAGAGCTGTACAGGATGCCAGAAGGTCCAAAACGCCCCACCACAAGCCCCTCTACATCCATGGGAGTGGCCCTCATCTCCATGGCAAAGGGTGCACTTTGATTTTGCTGGTCCATTTATGGACTCGATGTTTTTAATTGCAATGGATGCACATTCAAAGTGGCCAGAGGTAATAAAAATGTCCTCAACCACCACAGAAAAAACTATCACAGTTTTACGAACCATATTCGCCAGAAATGGGCTGCCTGAACAGATTTGCTCCGACAATGGACCACAGTTTGTGTCTGAAGAGTTCCGGAGGTTCTTAAAGAACAATGGTGTTAAGCATTACACATCCGCCCCATATCATCCAGCCACCAATGGATTGGCTGAGAGGTTCGTTCAAACATTCAAGAAGGCTATCAAGGCAATGTGTAATGAAGACATACCCCTGCAACACAAGGTGGATAACTTCTTGTTTGCCTACCGGAATGCAACACATGCGGTTACCAACCAAACTCCAGCCATGATGTTCTTCAATCGAAGACTACAATGCCACTTGGATTTGGTTAAGCCAAACATCAGAAGAGATGTGGAGAACAGGCAGTTTCAGGATATGAATGAAAGGCCGACCAGAAGTTTTAAGATAGGTCAACCAGTTTTGGCCCGGGACTACCGCACAGAGAAATGGCAGCCAGGAACGATCTGTACACGGCAAGGACCTCTAATGTATACCGTGGACGTTGGAGAGAGCATTGTAAGACGCCATGCTGACCAGATTCTAGAGTCACTGGAAAACGTCAATTCCACACCACGATCCGATACACCTGGTGATGAAACCAAAGTACCAATTGCATCTACCTCAGAATCGGTGATATTGGAAGCAGACGAACCAAACAACGACGTTGATCCCGAATCAACTTTGCCAGAAGAACCTGATACCCCAAAGAGGCGTTATCCAGACAGAATCAGGAAGCCTCCTCAAAGACTGAACTTATAATTGCTTAGCTTCAGCTAATGTATCTAGCAACTGTAATTGTAAATATGTTATTCAATTATTAATCGAATGTTATGTACTGTTTAGCTAAAAGGGGAGGAATTGTAGTGTATGTACTTTGCAGAAGGAACTATATTCTGCAGCCCCTGTATACTGCAGTACCAGTAGTGGTCACCCCTGTATATAAGCCTGTGTAGTAACTTTTGCATAGTAGTTCCAGTTTGTCTCCACTCAGTAAAGACCTGTTATAACCAACTCCTGCAGTCCGTGTCTCAATTACACACGGACATAATAACACGATTAGAATTATGTGACCAATGTCACATGATCAAACCTCCAGGAATACATCCAACCAGTATTGGCAGCCCTATTCTTCACAAGCTGAGGTCAAACAAGCTGAAGTAAAATAAATGAAATAATCCGAGTTAGTCGTTCATCACCTGCACTCACAATCCTGTGAAACAGTTGCCTAACTCTAAATTTTTGAGTTATGTCAGCTGAATGAGTCTCGACCCCTGAGGCTGCGTGAAATGCCAAAGCACACAATCGCTGAACTTACTCACCTGTCCAAACCCCGAGCTGAACTTAAAAACAACTGTGCCACACCCTTATGTATGGAACCATGGGTCATAATGTGGCTCTTTTCCCCTAGGTGTGTAGAATTTCACTTCCTCTCCTCCCCCAAAGACCAAGCAACTGCTCCTGGAGCAGCATCACCCCACCCCCCCACCCCACAGCATTTTCACCCTGCACCAATAGAGAATAACTGGGCCTCACTGGAGTGTAGCTCAGTTCCCTCTACCCCTGCCTCCCACACTGACCAGAATTTTCATGGCCTTGTGGGACCTCATGATGCCCTGGTGTTTTGACAGCATTTGCCGCCCTCCAACACTCGGATTCATTGCTTGGCATGGTGGGACAGAAGACGCCCAGAAATATGTGTCCCAGTAATAATATAGATTCTTCTCCCTCACCCTCACCCCCACCACCACAGAATTTTTTTTAATTCCTGACTGGAGAATAGGCCCCCACCCTCTGCTCAGAAGAAAATCCAGACTTCCCCAGCCGCTTGAGAAAATTCCCCTGCCTTTGTCATCCCTATTCTCAACTGCTTCACTCCATATCCCCCTTATCCTCCTCTTCTCTTCTCCTCCTTCCCTCTGATCCTTTTCACTCCTTTCACCCTACCTCTCTTCCTTTCTCCCCTTCCCTTCCCCAGCTCCATCCCCATCTCCATTCCCTCCCCTTCCATTCCCCTACCCTTCCACTTCTCCAACCCTCCCGCTTCCTCCATTCTTTCCCCCTCCTTCTCCTCTATTCCCAACCCCTCCTTCCCTCTTTCCCCCTCTGCTACTCACCTCTCCTACTTGCCTTATTACCCTACCCACCACCCTCTACCCCTTCCCCATCCTCTGCCTGGGTCCAATCAGCCCCCAGCCCTCTAGCCCTGCAAAGAATCTTCTGTCTTGACTGCCTTTGTGCAACACCATGGGAGATCAATGAGTATATATACATATGTGCGCACACAAATGTATTCAGGAGATGCCTTTACTTTCTTTAAGTCTATTTTCCTTTGCCAGCATTGGATGCCATGTTGCAGAATGACAACTGAAGCACTCTATGGCCTAGAAATTGGATTGCACAATGCCCGTTTTTCAGGCAGAAAGTAGGCTCTTAAAGGTCCAATATGGCTTGCAACATACATGTGCACATCCTGCACCTAGTATGCACCATATGTTATATTGCTTGGGACACCCTATAGTCGCTCAAGACACCCGCTTGAAACTGACATTAGGCCCATTGCATATGTAAATCGGGGGTCTAACGACTATTTTGGGTCCCATTACGAAATTGGTTCCTGATTGAGCCCAGCACACGTCGGTTTCCTCAGATGGTAAGCAACCAAACCAGCAGACTTTAAAGGGACTACTAGAGGCAGCCATCCAAAAGGTAAGTACCTGAAAGAGGAGCCAGAAGAAGCAGGAGTGGCCACCACTCCAGATTTCCCCCCTTCCCCACCTGGATTCACCATAGGCCCAATGCCAGCGTCCCCGCCGGTCGACATTCATCCACTTTAGGACCAGCACACTGCCTCTTAGACTGGCATTCTCAGCGCACCCGCCGCTACCTGGTGGTCGAAGAGAACCAATTGTGTGGACCTCTTGCGCATGAGTTTCGGCGAGGCAGTTCATGGCCAATTGAGTTCACGCCCAAAGCCAAGTTGAACCAATTCCTAGGCCTATGTGTCACTGATATGTGACTGTGCCTAGACTGAGGGATTAACTCTTGGATTGTTATTGCTTGAGGTTTACTCCATGGGCGCGATTTTCCCATTGGAGGTGGGTTTCAGTTTGGGTGGGTTCCAAACCCGCCTCCATTGTGAAGTGGGAAAAACTTGCGATTTTCCCCTAATTGGCCAGTTACTTTTAGAGGTGTGGGTTCCCCTGGGCCAATTAGTCTTTTGGGACTGAAACGCGCCTCTGCTGACATCACTTATCCAGCTTCATTTAAGGGCTGCTTGCTGCCTTGGCTCATTCCATTGGTTTATGGTCGACGCTGCACCACCTCCAAACTTTTATCTCATTGAAGAATGGCCAGCTCCAAGGCAAGAGCATCCCCGAGGTTCTCGGATGAGGCACTGGGTATACTGGTTGAGGGGGCGAGAGCTAGCAGGGGGGATGCTCTTCCCCTCATCTGGGAGGAAGAGGCCTCCCAAAGAAACCAAGGCTGTGTGGGTACAGCTGGCAAGGGATATAACCTCCAGATCTGTGTGCAGATTGGGTGATTGTTTCTGTTTATTGATGAAATGCCATCACTGTGTGAATGTATCAAAATTAGGTGATGGCAAACTGTTGATGTGATGGCATCTGTTATTTCGGCTTAGGCAGCTCCACATTGCGGGCACCGTGACACTTGCATGGTCAGGTTGGTGGTCAGAGTGAAAGGGGGCCAGAGAGTCGTGTCCATTGTCTCTCATGTGTTAAGAAGAAGCCAAGCACATGTGCCACAATAGGCAACCTATACAAATCTGGTCAGGATGAGTGCATTCCTTGCATCATGGGCAGCCATGTGCTCGCATGCTGCTGCTGCTGCTGCTGGTCGATACGCCGCCGCTCGGTCCTCCTCCGCCTCCTCATCCTCATCTGAGGAGGCTATGAAGTGAGCCATTTGCTCATCAGGAAGCTGCAAGCCACGATGCTGTGCCATGTTGTGCAGTGCACAGCAGACCATGACCATTCTGGAGACCCTGGCTGCTGAATACTGCAGGGCTCCACCTGACCCGGCAAGGCATCGGAATCGCATCTTCAGCAAGCCAATAATTTGCTCGATGATGGACCTGGTCAAAATGTGGCTGCCGTTATAGTGCTCCTCAGCCTCGTTAGCTGGCCTCCAGATCGGTGTCATTAGTTACTTCTTCAGGAGGTAGCCCTGTACGGGCAAGGGATCGTCGTGATGTTCTGGTCACTAGGGCCTTGTTCAGCACTGATGACTGCTGGACAGATCATCGCCTTATCCGAGCAGCTATGCCCCTCAAACTGAAGCCCAAGATACATGCTCAGAAGAAGCAGTTCCGGCCAAAGTTAAACATTGAATGTCTTGAGGACACTGCCATACAGCAGTACTTTCAGGATTCCATCAGGCAAAGTCTTCCAAAGGAATACCCACATGATACTGGAGAACATTGGGAACTGCTGAAAGCCACTATCCTCAACATCTCCCAGAACATACTTGGTTTCAAGTCCAGAAAACATCAGGCCTAGTTTGATGAGAACGACTCAGAAATTGAGCAGCTCATAGAAAGGAAAAGGAAAGCTTTCTGCACCTGGCAAAACAACATCAGCAGCAAGGCCAAAAGAGAGGCTCATGCTAGAGTTAAGGCAGATGTCCAGCAGAGAATAAGGGAGATGAAGAACAACTGGTGGTCTCAAAAGTCCCTAGAAATACGACGTATGGCTGATACTGGGGACTCCAGAGGCTTCTTCAGTGCCACCAGTTTTCGGACCAAGCTACCGTGGCTTAAACCCCTTACGCTCTAAGGACAGTTTAACTCTGCTCAAGGACAAGGAGGCAATTGACACAAGATGGTGGGAGCATTTTCAAGAACTGCTCAACCGACACAGTAGCGCAGATCTGGAGTCCATCAATCAATTACCGCAGAGACCAGAAAGGGAGGAAATGGGGGCACCCCCAAGCATTGTAGAAGTGCAGAATGCCATCAGGTCCATGAAAAACAACAAAGCTGCCGGCTCAGATGGGATTCCAGCAGAAATCCTTAAAAAAGGTGGCCCTGAGCTCCTGACACACATACATGCCTTCCTCCTAAAAATATGGCAGCAGGAAGAAATTCCACAAGATCTCAGAGACGCTTTGATTGTTACAGGTAGACTACGCTTTATCCGAACTTCCGAAAACCGAAACCCTCTAAAAACCGAAGGTTTTTTCGGTCAGCGTAAGTCGTGCGCACAACATGACCAGAGTGGCGCACAACTTACAGGCCTAGCCGGATAAGGGATAGTGTAGCATTTTTCCGCACTTCTGAAAACCGAAATCGCTCAGCGTAAGTGTACCAGCCTTTATCCGCACATCCGAAACCAGAAAACCTCTGAAAGCCGAAAGTGGTGCAAAGCATGACTTCTGAAAACCGAAATCGCTCAGCGTAAGTCGTGCGCACGACCCCGACCCCCGCCGACCCCCACCCCGACCCCCCGCCGACCCCCGCCGCCGAACCCGACCCCCGCTGACCCCCACCCCCACCGACCCCCACCCCCGACCCCGCCCCATTTCGGATAAGAGATAGTGTACCAGCCTTTATCCGCACATCCGAAACCAGAAAACCTCTGAAAGCCGAAAGTGGCGCAAAGCATGACCCGACGCTGCCGATGCTTGACCCACGCAGGTGTTATGCTGCTCTGTGTGATATTTGCTGCTCTGTGTGATATTTGCTGCTCTCTTAGATATTTGCTGCTCTCTTAGATATTTGCTGCTCTCTTAGATATTTGCTGGCTTTTAACAATTTGTGAAAATGCTAAAAAGAGCTGCAGATACCCCAATGGGTAACAGTGAGAAGCAGAGAAGGAAGCATCTCTCATTATCGATATCGCAGAAAGTGGAGTTATTGCAGAAGCTTGATCGTGGTGTGTCTGTGCGACATCTTACTGAAGAATATGGTATGGGAACTACCACCGTATATGACTTAAAGAAACAGAAAGACAAGTTGTTGAAATTTTACACTGACAGTGATGACCATAAACTAATGAAAAGTAGGAAAACATTGCATAGGGCAAAAAATGAAGATCTTGACCGTGTGCTGATTGAGTGGATTCGACAACGCAGAGGTAAACGTGTGCCACTGACTGGTTTGATGGTCATGAAGCAAGCTAGAATATACCATGAAGAACTGAACATTGAAGTTGAGTGTGAATATTCAGAAGGTTGGCTGCATAAATTTAAGAAGCGTCATGGTATAAAATATCTGAAAATCTGTGGTGAAAAAGCCTCTGCTGATCATGAAGCAGCTGAAAATTACATAGATGAATTTGCAAAAATAATATCTGATGAAAACCTTGGTCCTGAACAAATTTACAATGCTGATGAAACAGCTCTGTTCTGGCGCTACATTCCTAGAAAAACATTAGCAACGGCTGATGAGAGTGCACCAGCAGGTTTTAAGGATGCTAAGGACAGGTTGACTGTTCTTGGGTGTGCCAATGCTGCAGGCACACACAAGTTAAAGTTGGTAGTGATTAGAAAAAGCCAACATCCGAGATGTTTGAAAGGTGTATGCAATTTACCTGTGCATTATTATGCGAGCAGGAAAGCATGGGTAACCAGAGGAATATTTTCTCACTGGTTCAATAACCACTTCGTACCAGCGACACGAGCTCATTGCAGGCAAGTTGGACTGGAAGAAAACTGCAAAATGTTATTGTTCCTGGACAACTGCTCCACACATCCCCCTCCTGAACATCTTGTGAAAAGTTATGTTTTCGGCATTAACTTTCCCCCTAATGTGACATCTTTAATACAGCCTTGTGACCAAGGAATTTTACGCTCCATGAAGAGCAAGTATAAAGACGTTTTTTTGAACTCTATGCTTGATGCAATCAACAGAGGCGAAGGAATCCAAAGCTTCCTGAAAGAATTCAATGTTAAGGATGCCATTTATGCAGTTGCTAATGCTTGGAACGATGTTGACAAACCAACATTAACAAATGCTTGGCACAGACTTTGGCCTTCAATGATGTTTCATGAAGATGGACCTGCAGATGACGAGTTTGAAGGATTTCCTGTCAGTCAGGAGAAGATGATGATATCAAACCTCCTCACTTACGCCAAAGGTTTATCATCCGAAAGTGTAAATACGTTAGAGGAAGCTGACATCGAAGAAGTGCTGAACATTGACAATGATGCACCTGTTGTGCATTCGTTGAGTGATGTGGAAATTGCTGAAATGGTGTTAAATAAAGACAAGCATGAGGATAGTAGTGATGATGATGATGACATTGTGAACACAGGTGACAAAATCCCCATAGACGATATGGTGACAATGTGTGATCAGTTAAATTGCTGGCCTTGAAAAACGTGCATTTATCAGTGAGCAAGAGATTATGCAAGTTTACTCAATTAAAGAGAGACTGCTTAGACAGAAACCAATGTTAATGAGACAGATGACACTGGAAGAAATCTTTAAAAAGGCCGTCTGTCGTAGTGCTGCTTCATCACTTGAGATTCCTGTTCCTGGCCCATCTTCAGATGTCCAACTCCAACCTGATGACAATGATGACAACACTGATGTACCCTCGTCTCCAAGATCCACAAGCCAGATGTAATGCTGCTTCATCACTTGAGAATCCTGTTCCTGGCCCATCTTCAGATGTCCAACTCCAACCTGATGACAATGATGACAACACTGATGTACCCTCTTCTCCAAGCTCCTCAAGCCAGATGTAATGTACCTTTATTGCATGTTTATGTACAGGTATTTAGCTTAGTTTGTACCTGTACATGTTTGAAGTTTTACTGAATGTTTTCCTTACAAATAAACTGTACTACAGTATTTATCCCTGTAACTACAGTATTTATAGTCGTTATTTATCCCACTCAGGTATTCATAAGGTCCACCGACCCCCACCCTTTCGGATAAGGGATAGTGTATCCTTTATCCGCACTCCCGAAAACCGAATTAATCTGAAAACCGAAGTGTTTTCGCTCAGCGTAAGTCGTGCGCACGACCCCGACCCCCGCCGAGCCACCGCTGACCCCCACCCTTGCCGACCCCCCACCGACCACGACCCCCCCGCCGACCCCGACCCCCCGCCGACCCCCACCTTTTTGGATAAGGGATAGTGTATCCTTTATCCGCACTCCCGCAAACCGAATTACTCTGAAAACCGAAGTGTTTTCGCTCACCTTCCGAAATCCGAAATTTCCCGAAAACCGAAACACGGCTGGTCCCGAGGTTTTCGGATAAAGGATAGTCTACCTGTACTATCTTTAAAAAGGGGGAAAAGTCGGTGTGTAGTAACTACCGAGGTATCTCCCTTCTTTCTTCCACAGGAAAAGTGCTTGCCCGTGTCCTTGCTAACAGACTTTTGCTGTTATCTGAGGAGGTGCTTCCGGAGTCGCAGTGTGGTTTCCGACCATCCAGAGGAACAGCTGATATGACCTTCACAGCACGTCAATTACAGGAGAAATGCTGTGAACAAAAGCAACCACTGTTCATAGCTTTCATAGACTTAACTAAAGCTTTTGACACCATCCACCGCTAGACATTATGGCATATCTTGTCTAAGCTTGGTTGCCCCGATAAATTCATCTTAGTTCTGAGGCTGCTACATGACAACATGTCCGCAGCAGTTCTCAGCAGCAGCGGTTCTATTTCAGAGCCCTTTACAGTTGAGACAGGAGTAAAACAGGGCTGCATCATTGCTCCAACCCTTTTTACAGCGTTCATCTCAGTTATCCTCCATCTTATCGGCAATGATCTGCCCACCGGAATTCAAATCCATTACCGTACTGATGGCTGACTTTTCAATCTCAACAGGCTTAAGGCCAAGAGCAAAGTCTCCATCACTACCATTATGGAGTTACAGTATGCAGATGATAACGCCATCACAGCTCTTTCCGAGCATGATCTACAAAACACCTTGAATGCTTTTTCCAGAGCCTACAAACTTCTGGGCCTCACCATGAATATAAAGAAAACCCAGGTGCTCCACCAGCCATCACCTAATCAGCTTGCAACTCCTCCCTCTATAGAGATTGATAATAACACCCTTGAAAATGTCAACACTGATGCGCTATCAATTACTCATAAAAGACTGAGAGTTAAGAGAGTAACTAAAGGCTTTTATTAACAAAAGAATGAAGGTCTGCCTCGAGTGGTCGACCGGTCCAGAAATACAAAGGGCTGGGGAGCAGTCACCTTTATACTAGGACTTGTGGGAGGAGTCAGCCGAGGCATGTCCAGGCACGTACACAGTGGAATACAAACAGTGGTTTACCACAAACACCTTTCCATATCTTGGTAGCCATTTATCCTCCAAAGCTGACATT
This sequence comes from Somniosus microcephalus, assembly GCF_052327205.1. Taxonomy (NCBI): domain Eukaryota; kingdom Metazoa; phylum Chordata; class Chondrichthyes; order Squaliformes; family Somniosidae; genus Somniosus; species Somniosus microcephalus. Next base: position 200,189,793 of record NC_140988.1, read on the forward strand.
GATTCTGAAATCCATCACCGCCCGAGCTGTGCAAGTGCAGCCTTTTCTAAACTGAGGAGGAGAGTCTTTGAAAATCATGACCTCCAAGTCCAAACTAAAATTCTTGGATGCAAAGCCATCATCCTTCCCACCCTTTTATGTGGAGCTGAAACCTGGACTACGTACAGTAGACATCCCAAAGCCTTAGAGCAATACCACCAACACTCTCTGCGCAAAATCTTGAGGGTCAGCTGGGAGGACAAGCGTACCAACTGGAGTATACTTGAAGAGGCCAATATCTACAGCATCACTGCGCTCATCATGCAGCATCAACTCTGATGGATTGGACATGTCATTCGCATGTCAGACTCACGTCTCCCAAAACAGGTTCTGTACTCCCAGTTGAAGGAAGGGCAGAGGTCTCCTGGTGGTCAAAAGAAGTGTTACAAAGTAATCCTTAAAAGTTCCATATCGATATTAATAACTGGGAGGAAATCGCACTGGACAGAGACAATTGGAGAAAATGCATCCACAACGGTGCCGCACTACATGAAAAGAATCTCCAGCGTGCCACTGAGGATAAACGCCAGCGCCGTAAGGAGAGACAACAACTTAAGAAGACCCATACTCCAGTCACTACCAATAGTCTTACATGCCCACACTGTAGTAGAGTCTGTGGATCTCGGGTTGGCCTCCACAGCCACCTGAAGACCCACAAGTAGATGACTGATGAAAGACATACCATACTCGAATTCGAGTGGTCGCTGATGATGATGAGCCCTTATCACCAAGGAGCCATCTGTTAAGTTGGTTTGGCGGATTGAAGAGCAGAGGAACACTAGAGTTCCACAGGATGAAAGAATCATGGCAACTACCACAGAACTTGGTGCAAATATGCAAAATCTCCTTCTTGTGGTTACACACCAGCTGTACATTGAGGGAATGGAAGCCCTTGCAGTTGACAAAGATAGCTGGGTTTTGATGGTGTGCCCTAAGGGCCACATGTGTGCAGTCTATGATGCCCTGCACCATTGGCAAGCCTGCCACATTTGCAAAGCCAACTGAACGCGCGGTTATACTTGCTTGATCTCTTGAGAAGTGGATGCAATTGTGTGCCTTTGCGAAAAGGGCATCGGTAACCTGCGTGATGCAACTGTGAGCGGCCAACTGGGAGGTGCCGCTGATGAGCCTGAGGCAAAAAAGTTGAGTGCGGTGATAACTTTGACAGCCACTGGTAAGGGGTATCCACCCTCTCCTCTGGGCTCCAGGTATTGGTGCAGCAGTGCGCAGATGTCTCTGACAACCTGTCGCAAAAGTCTCAGCCTCCTATGGCACTGCTGCTCACTCATGTTGAGGTAGCTCATCCTCTGTCTGTAAACCCTGAAAGGGGAGTATCTTCTGTGGCGACGTGCTTCCATACGCTGGTGCCTTCTGCCCTGTGCACCATCAGGTGGGTGAGCAGGAGGGTGGCACTCCTGCTGCTGTTGCTGCTTGGTTCTGCTGCTGCTGTGGCTGCTCCTCATCCGAATTGGAGGTCGATGGTGAAAGGAAATAAATGGTTCCCATGCTGCTGGCAGATGCCTCCGTTGGCCAAGCGCTCAGTCTAAGCAGGGAGAGGGTCTTCCAAGGAGGTCCCACAGTTGAGAGATAGAAGCTGCAGCACTTCCGACTTCTGTAGGCCTGTTAAAAGTGCTAAATGACCTTTGGAACAAAAGTTCTGCCACCTGCAACTGCTCCCTGATGAAAGCTCCGTTTTAATGGTGGAGCTGCAGCTGTGAGGAGGCCATCCATTTGCCTACCTGCCAGGATTAGCTGGCATGCTTTAGGAGGGTCATGCAAAATGCACAAAATGTGGCAAAATAACAAAGGCCTGTTAAAATAGGATTATAGAGGCCCTTAACAACTATTTAAGGGTCTTAACTACCTCTCCCAACTGATGGAAGTTGCACCCATCAAACCCGCCGCCGGCAAAATTGCATAGGGAATGTTTGGAGGCGGGTTCCGAACCCGCCCTCACTTTTTGCGATTTTTGCCAACTGTCCCGCCTCCAAACCTGCCTCCTCGGGGCTGGGAAAATCGCCCCCGATGATTCTTAACTACTGGGAAATAAAGTAACTATATATTCCGCTTAAATAAACTGCACAACAATTCGTACAGGCAACAGGTTTGCATTCCACAGAAAGGTACCTTATTGGCTTTCTATTTCCGCAGACCTTCTGCTGCTGCACTGCCATAACTTTGCCGTGAAGTGTGGTGAAAAACCCCTTTTACACGTAAACTCAGACTTTCCACTGCACTTGCAGTGACACAGCCGCAGAAAGTCCGAGGAAAGTCAACTCCATTACAGTTGGGCAGTGGTGCAATTTAGTTATTTTTTTTATTTCTGACTCAGCGCAGCCATTTTAGTATATTTCCTAAATGGTGCGACATAAATTCCTAGTCCTGGTTTGTTTTCGATTTTTAAATTATAAACATTTGCGAAAGGCATATTTTGCTCCTTTAGCCAAAAAACGGCAACATGAGTGTAAAGCAGACAGAGGGAAATGTACTCTTACCTCTTTTTAAATAATCAAACTTAATCTTTCAGCTACTTTACCCATTGCAGCTCAGAGTAGGAATATTTGATCCACCTAGCATTTTTTATATGTTTTCTCACCTGACAGCATGTCTGTTTCCCTTGGGCATTTAGTCACATTGTAATTTCACACCTGGCAACTAATTATAAAACTGGATTTAACTGGGTTGTAGCCATCTCAGTTAAGTTTTATACTCAGTAGAGCATTCTAAAAATAACATTCAATTAACTCAATGGATACCAGCTGTTTGGAACATTTATGTTAATAGACAATTGAACCCATGACATCATCCAAGTTGTCAAGTTAGTACCACAGGCTTTCGAAAAAAGCCTGATTAGTTAAGAAAATGTCCAAAATTCCCTGAATTGGCACAGAAGATCAGAAAGTGAACTCATAACTGAAGTTCTTTGAAAAAATAGAAAGGGAACAGTGGTGGAAGCATGTTTAAGGCATCGACCAGGAGAGCAAAGCTTAAGACGTTTCCACTCGCTTCCATAACTCAAGTGTATGTCCAACACAATCCCAAGCATCATTTATATTTTATAATAGTGCAGTTTAGTTGTTTTTGTTTTTTATATATAAACAACTTTTCACAAAAATCCCACTAGAGATTCTCCTGCTGCTAACCATTAACCTCTAGTTGCCATACCAGCCTCTTAGCTGTTCTCAGAAATACTGTTATTGTGCCCAGTAGTCGCTAATAGGAGATAATTTTAAAAGAAACCATGCTTTGTAGCCAGCTTTTACCATTGGGAAAATAAATTGGCCCCATTGCTGGCACCAACAGATTACCTAGAAATCCGATACAAGGCTATGAATTCATCCTGTTTTGGAGAATGGAAAATATTATCCTCCCCAAGTTGTTAGTTAAAGGTCATGTATTTTGCTTACTAAACCTTTTTCTTAAACTTGCTTACAAACACACAGTGCAATTTTGTAAATTGCAGCACCATAATGGTGCCATAATGATGACAGTAATACATGACTACAAGCTCATCTCCCTCCCCCACCAAACCAAAAATAGGATGGGCCAGGGTTTTTGTTGAATGAAGACAGTGGGGATAATTTTATCTTTTGTGCTCAATGACCTACATTGGCTCCCAGTTAAGCAACACCTTGATTTTAAAATTCTCATCGTTGTTTTCAAATTCGTCCATTGTCTCATACCTCCTTATCTCTGTAATCTCCTTCAGCCCTACATCTGCGCTCCTCCAATTCTGGTCTCTTGAGCATCACTACAAGAGGCGGCGGCGGCAGCAGGTAGGCCTCACAGCGTCAGCGGCGGCGGACCTAAGTGGAGCGAGGCAGTGGCGGAGCGACTACAAGAGGCGGTGGCAGCAGCAGGTAGGCCTCACAGCGGCAGCGGCGGCGGACCTCAGTGGAGCAAGGCAGCGGCGAAGCGACTACAAGAGGCGGCGGCAGCAGGTAGGCTTACCAATCTCCAAGGGAGGGAGAGAGAGAAGTAAAAAGTAATCAAAGTGTGACATCACCAGAAAGCAGGTAAGTGATTGGTTGGTGAGTATTTCTCTATTTTTCCAAACATAAACTCTATGGTTTATAGTTTAGAGGGTGTGGTGTAGCGGGGACTGTTGGTAAACCAGGGCCCTTAAGTATATCCTTTAACTGTAGTGTAATTGGTGGGATTGATTTGATTTAATTTAATTTGAATTAATTAAAGGGTAAGTCATGCCAGGAGAGCTCAGCCCCGTGGTATGCTCCTCCTGCGCTATGTGGGAAATCAGGGACACTTCCTGTGTCCCTAATGACCATGTGTGCAGGAAGTCTATCCAGCTGCAGCTACTGGCAGACAGCATTGCGGCACTGGAGCTGCGATTGGATACATACTGGACCATTCGCGATGCTGAGGATGTCGTGGATATCACATTTAATCAGTTGGTCACACTGCAGGTAAAGGTTGCACAGGCAGAAAGGAAATGAATGACCACCAGGCAGAGTAGTAGGCGCAGGCAGATAGTGCAGGAGCCCCCTGTGAGCATCCCCCTCTCAAACACTTTGGATACTGTTGGGGGGGATGGCTTATCAGGGGAAAGCAGCAACAGCCAATTTCCTGGCACCGGGGTGGTTCTGCTGCACAGGACGGGAGGAAAAAGATGGGTAGAGCTATAGTAATAGGGGATTCTATTGTAAGGGGAATAGATAGGCGTTTCTGCGGCCGCAAATGAGACTTCAGGATGGTGTGTTGCCTCCCTAGTGCAAGAGTCAAGGATGTCTCAGAGTGGGTGCAGAACAATTTGGAAGGGGAGGGTGAACAGCCAGTTGTCGTGGTGCATATAGGTACCAACAATATAGTAAAAAATGGGATGAGGTCCTAAAAGCTGAATATAGGGAGATAGGTGGTAAATTCTAAAATAGGCCCTCAAAGGTAGTAATCTCAGCTTTGCTACTAGTGCCACATGCTAGTCAGAGTAGAAATAGAAGGATATTTCAGATGAATACGTGGCTAGAGGAATGGTGCAAGGGGGAGGGATTCAAATTCCTGGGACATTGGAACCGGTTCTGGGGGAGGTGCGACAAGTACAAACCAGATGGTTTGCACCCGGGCAGGGCCAGGACTGATGTCCTAGGGGGAGTGTTTGCTAGTGCTCTGGGGGAGGGTTTAAACTAAAATGGCAGGGGGTTGGGAACCTGAACAGGGAGACAGAGGAAAGGGAAACAAGGATAAAAGCAAAAGACAGGAAGGAGAAAAACAAAAGTGGCAGTCAAAGAAATCAATGGCTAAAATTAAACATGGAAACAGTAAATAATAATTCTAAACGATCTAACAGCGTTAAAAAAAAGCCTGAAGGCTTTGTGTCTTAATGCGAGGAGCATTCGTAATAAGTTGGATGAATTAGCTGCGCAAATAGAGGTAAATGAATATGATATGATTGGGATTACGGAAACATGGCTCCAGGGTGGCCAAGGCTGGGAACTCAACATCCAGGGGTATTCAATATTCAGGAAAGATAGGCAAAAAGGAAAAGGAGGTGGGGAAGCATTGCTGGTTAAAGAGGGGATTAACACAATTGTAAGGAAGGATATTAGCTCTGATGATGCGGAATCTGTATGGGTAGAATGAGAAATACCAAGGGGCAGAAAACGTTAGTGGGAGTGGTATATAGACCTCCAAACAGCAATGCAGAGATTGGGGGTGGCATTAAAAGGGAAATTAGAGAAGCGTGCAATAAGGGTACAGCAGTTATCATGGGTGACTTTAATCTGCATATAGATTGGGCTAACCAAATTAGTAACAATACTGTGGAGGAGGAATTCCTGGAGTGTGTACAGGATGGTTTCCTGGAACAATATGTCAAGGAAACAACTAGAGATCAGGCCATCTTAGACTTGGTATTATGTAATGAGAAAGGATTAATTAGCAATCTTGTTGAACGAGGCCCCTAGGGTCGGAGCGATCATAATATGATAGAATTCTTCATTAAAATGGAGAGTGAAGTAGTTGACTCAGATACTAGGGTCCTGAATTTAAATAAAGGAAACTACGATGGTATGAGGCGCAAGTTGGGTAGGATTGATTGGGGAATGTCACTCAAAGGGTTGACAGTGGATAGGCAATGGCAAACATTCAAAGACCGCATGGATGAACTACAGAATATGTTCATCCCAGTTTGGCATAACAATAAAACAAAAAAAGTGACTCAACCGTGGCTAACAAGGGAAATTAGGGATAGCATAAGATCCAAGGAGAGGGAATATAAATTGGCCAGAAAAAGCAGTAAACCTGAGGATTGGGAGCAGTTTAGGATTCAACAAAGGAGGACAATGAGATTAATTAAGAGGGAGAAAATAGAGTATGAGAGTAAGCTTTCAGGGAATATAAAAACTGAATGTAAAAGCTTTATAGATATGTGAAGAGAAAAAGATTGGTGAAGTCAAGCGTAGGTCCCTTGCAGTCAGAATCAGGGGAATTTATAATGGAGAAAAAAGAAATGGCAGACCAAACAAATACATATTTTGGTTCTGTCTTCACAAAGGAGGACACAAATAACCTCCCAGAGATATCGGGGAGCATAGGGTCTGATGAAAGGGATGAACTGAAAGAAATCAGTATTTGTAGGGAAATGGTGTTATGGAAATTGACGGGATCGAAGGCCGATAAATCCTCAGGGCCTGATAATCTACATCCTAGGGTACTTAAGGAAGTGACCCTAGAAATAGTAGATGCATTGCTGGTCATTTTCCAACATTCGATAGACTCTGGAACTGTACCCATGGATTGGAGGGTAGCTAATGTTACCCCACTATTCAAAAAAGGTGGTAGAGAGAAAACGGGGAATTACAGACCAGTAACCCTGACATCGGTAGTGGAGAAAATGCTAGAGTCCATTATAAAAGATGTAATAGCAGAGCACTTGGAAAACAGTGATAGGATCGGACAAAGTCAACATGGATTTACAAAAGGTAAATCGTGCTTGACTAATCTACTGGAATTTTTTGAAGATGTAACTGGTAAAATAGATAAGGGAGAACCAGTGGATGTGGTGTATTTGGACTTTCAAAAGGTTTTCGATAAGGTCCCACCTAAGAGTTTAGCATGTAAAGTTAAGGCACATGGGATTGGGGGCAAGGTATTGACTTGGATAGAGAACTGGTTGGTAGACAGAAAGCAAAAAGTTGGAATAAACGGGTCTTTTTCCGAGTGGCAGGCAGTGACTAGTGGGGTACCGCAGGGATCGGTCCTTGCACCCCAGCTATTCACAATATATATTAATGATCTAGACGAGGGAACTAAATGTAATATCTCCAAGTTTGCAGATGACTCAAAGCTGGGTGGGCGTGTGTGTTGTGAGGAGGATGCTGAGAAACTCCAGTATGATTTGGACAGGTTGGGTGATTGGTCAGAAGCATGGCAGATGCAATATAATGTGCATAAATGCAAGGTTATCCACCTTGGTGTCAAAAACAGGAAGGCAGATTATTATCTGAATGGCAATAGATTGGGAGAAGGGGAAGACCTGGGTGTCCTTATGCACCACTCGCTGAAGGTAAGCATGCAGGTGCAGCAGGCGGTTAAGAAGGCAAATGGTATGTTGGCCTTCGTAGCGAGAGGGTTTGAGTACAGGAACAAGGATGTCTTGCTGCAGTTGTACAGGGCCTTGGTGAGACCACATCTTGAGTATTGTGTGCAGTTTTGGTCACCTTATCTGAGGAAGGATGTTCTTGCCATGGAGGGAGTGCAGCGAAGATTCACCAGGCTGATACTTGGGATGGCAGGAATGACATATAAGAACATAAGAACATAAGAAATAGGAGCAGGAGTAGGCCAATCGGCCCCTCGAGCATGCTCCACCATTCAATAAGATCATGGCTGATCTGATCCTAACCTCAAATCTTCTATCACTCTGCATCCATCCGAACCCATGTGATCTCCCGGGAGAGGCGAAAAACCAGATAAAAGACCCAATGGCCAATTTGGGAGAAAAAAATCTGGGAAATTCCTCTCCGACCCATCTAGGCGATCGAAATTCTTCCAGGAGATCACAATGTCCCTATATTTTCTACAGTACTTACCTTCTGTAAAGGCGATCTCCACCCCAGCCAGGAACAGGAATAAAACCATCTCCTGAAATCTAACACAGAATTAGAACACAGTAGGAGCAGAACCAGGCTACACGGCCCCTGGGCCCACTCCACTACCCACAGGGCCATGACCATTCCGAACCTAGACTCATGTCCAATTTCCTGCCCGCTCCCCGTAACCCTTAATTCCATTTACTTCTAGGAAACTATCTATTTCTGTTTTAAATTTATTTAATGATATAGCTTCCACAGCTTTCTGGGGCAGCAAATTCCACAAACCTACCACCCTCTGAGTGAAGAAGTTTCTCCTCATCTCAGTTTTGAAAGAGCAGCCCCTTATTTTAAGATTATGCCCCCTAGTTCTAGTTTGACCCTTCATTGGGAACATCCTCACCGCATCCACCCGAACAAGCCCCTTCACAATCTTAGATGTTTCAATAAGATCGCCTCTCATTCTTCTGAACTCCAATGAGTAGAGTCCCAATCTACTCAACCTCTCCTCATATGACCACCCCCTCATCCCCGGGATTAACCAAGTGAACCTTCTTTGTACTGACTTGAGAGCAAGTATGTCTTTTCTTAAGTATGGACACCAAAACTGTATGCAGTATTCCAGGTGCGGTCTCACCAATACTTTGTACAACTGCAGCAATACCTCCCTATTTTTATATTCCATCCCCCTTGCAATAAAAGCCAACATTCCATTGGCCTTCTTGATCACTTGCTGCACCTGCATACTAACTTTTTGAGTTTTGTGCACCAGGAACCCCAGATCCCTTTGTACTACAGTACTTTCCAGTTTCTTGCCATAAAGATAACTTGCTCTATGATTTTTTCTGCCAAAGTGCATAACCTCACACTTTCCAGTATTGTATTCCATCTGCCAAATCTCTGCCCACTTACTTAGCCTGACTATGTCCCTTTGCAGGTTTTTTATGTCCTCCTCACTCACTACTTTCCGTCCCATCTTTGTATCATCTGCAAACTTTGATATGTTACACTCGTTCCCCTCCTCCAATTCGTTAATATAGATTGTAAAGAGTTGGGGACCCAGCACTGACCCCTGCGGAACACCACTAGTTACAGGTTGCCAATCTGAGAATGAACCATTTATCCCAACTCTCTGCTTTCTGTTAGAGAGCCAATCCTCCACCCACTCCAGAATATTACCCCCAATCCCGTGATTTTTTATCTTGAGGAATAATCTTTTGTGTGGCACCTTGTCAAATACCTTTTGGAAGTCTAAATACACTACGTCCACTGGTTCCCCTTTATCCACCCTGTATGTTACTTCCTCAAAAAACTCAAGCAAATTTGTCAAACATGACTTCCCCTTCATGAAACCATGCTGAGTTTGTCCTATTAAATTATGTTTATCCAAATGTCCCGTCACTGTCTCCTTAATAATGGACTCTAACATTTTACCAACCACAGATGTTAGGCTAACAGGTCTATAGTTTCCAGCCTTCTGCCTACTACCCTTTTTAAATAAGGGTGTTACATCAGAAGTTTTCCAATCTGCCGGGACCTTTGCTGAGTCCAGGGAGTTTTGGAAAATTATTACCAATGCATCCACATTCCCTACCGCCACTTTCCTCAAGACCCTAGGACGCAAGCCATCAGGTCCAGGGGATTTATCCGCCTTGAGTCCCATTATTTTACCAAGTACCACTTCCTTAGTGATTTTAATCGTATTTAGTTCCTCCTCCCCTATAGCCCCCTGTTTGTCCAGTGTTGGGATATTCTTAGTGTCCTCTAATGTAAAGACTGATACAAAATAATTGTTCAGTGTTTTTGCCATCTCCATGTTTCCCACCATTAATTTCCCGGTCTCATCCTTTAAGGGACCAACATTTACTTTAGCCAGCCTTTTTCTTTTGATATAACTATAGAATATTTTGCTGTCTGTTTTTATATTTTTTGCTAATTTACTTTCATAATCCAACTTCCCTTTCTTAATCAATCTTTTAGTTATTTTTTGCTGTCTTTTAAAGACTTCCCAATCTTCCATCCTCCCACTAGATTTGGCTACCTTATATGCCCTTATTTTTAATCGGATACTATCCTTAATTACTTTACTTAGCCACGCATGGCTATCTTTTCTTTCACACCCTTTTTTCCTCAGTGGAATATATATTTTTTGGAAGTTGTAAAATAACTCCTTAAATGTACACCACTGATCATATACCGTCTTACCCTTTAATCTATTTTCCCAGTCCACTCTAATCAATTCCGCTCTCATACCTTCATAGTCTCCTTTATTCAAGCTCAGCATGCTTGTTTGAGATCCAACCTTCTCACCCTCTAATTGAATATGGAATTCAATCATGTTATGGTCACTTATTCCAAGGGGATCCTTTACTAGGACATTTTTAATTAATCCTGTCTCATTACACAGGACCAAATCTAAGGTTGCTTGCCCCCTGGTCGGTTCAGTTACATACTGCTCAAGAAACCCATCCCGAATACACTCAATGAACTCATCCTCAAGGCTGCTTTGCCCAATTTGATTTGTCCAGTTAATATGATAATTAAAATCCCCCATAATTATAGCTGTTCCCTTATTACAAGCCTCAACTATTTCCTGATTAATACTCCATCCAACAGAGTTGCAACTGTTCGGAGGCCTATAGACTACACCCACTAGTGTTTTTTTCCCCTTATTATTCCTTATCTCCACCCAAACTGTTTCACTATCCTGCTCCTTTGACCCAATATCATTTCTCTGTATTATAGTGATTCCTTCCTTTATTAACATAGCCACCCCACCTCCTCTCCCTTCCTGCCTGTCCTTCCTGATTGTTAAATAACCTGGTATGTTTAATTCCCAGTCATGGTCACCCTGCAGCCATGTTTCTGTAATGGCCACAAGATCATACCCATATGTCGTTATTTGTGCCGTTAACTCATTCATTTTGTTACAAATGCTACGTGCATTCAGATAAAGAACTTTCAAATATGTTTTGTAACACTTAGTTCCTGTTTTTTCCCTTTTTAGTACTTTACTTTTTACTCCATACCTTCTGTCCCTTCCTGACATGTTCTGTTTTATAATTCCCCCACTGCTACCTAAGTCTATGACCTTCTCTGTTGTCATTTCTATTATTTGCTCTCTAGAAACCTCCCCCCCCACTAATTAGTTTAAAGCCCTCTCTACAGCCCTAGTTATATGATTCGCCAGGACTCTAGTCCCAGCACTGGCCAAGTGGAGTCCGTCCCAATGGAACAGCTCCCTCCTGTCCCAGTACTGGTGCCGGTGTCCCAAGAAGCAAAACTCATTTCTCCCACACCAGTCTTTGAGCCACGCATTTAACTCTTTAATTTTATTTATCCTAGCCAAATTCGCTCGTGGCTCAGGTAATAACCCAGAGATTATTACCCTTGAGATTCTGTTTTTTTAATTTGACCCCTAGCTGCTCATACTCCTTTAACAGAACCGTCTTCCTTGTCCTATCTACGTCATTTGTACCAACATGGACCATGACAACTGGATCCTCCCCCTCCCACTCCAAGTTTCTTTCCAGCCCAGAAGAGATGTCCTTAACCCTGGCACCGGGCAGGCAACACAGCCTTCGGGACTCCCGCTCTTGACTGCAGAGAACCCTACCTATCCCCCTAATGATGCTATCCCCTACCACTACAACATTTGTTTTTACTCCCTCCACTTGAATGGCCCCCTGTACCATGGTGCTGTGGCCAGGTTGCTCATCCTCCCTGCAGCCCCCGCTCCCGCCCTCACAGGGAGTAAGAACCTCGATCCTGCTGGACAAGAGCAAGGGCTGCATCTCCTTCAACACTACATCCTGGATCCCTGTACCTTCCTCACTCGTAGTCACACCATCCTGTCCATGACCACAGACTACATCTGCAGTAATTAACTTCATAGGTGCGACCATCTCCTGAAACATAGAGTCCAGGAACTTCTCCCCCTCCCTGATGTGTCGCAGTGTCTGAAGCTCGGTCTCAAGCTCCATAACATGGAACTTGAGTTTCTCTAGCAGCAAACACTTGTCGCAGATGTAATCACCGTGAGCCTCAATGGGGACCACCGGCTCCCACATCTCGCAACAGTAACACATCACCTGCTCCATTCTATATAATTAATTAAATTTCTTATTATTTTTATGAAGACCCTGCCCGGATATAGATGATAACACCACACCACTATTCAATAGGACTTACCAACTTAAAGGTATAAAAGAGAAGAGAAGGAAGAAAACCAACCAACCAGCTGATCACCAACCTCCTCCTTGAATACTGTCTGTGGGGCCTGTTTGGTTGACTCGTCTCGCTGCTCCGCCTCCGCAGTGCTGTCTAAGCCTGGGAGTGGGGGGGAAAACAGAGCAAAAAACACACCCTCACCTCCCACTTGCCCGAACTCTCCCACTTACCAAAACTCCAGCAGCACTCAATGCACAAAGCACTTCGTGCACAGCACTAGCCCCGCCCCTTTTATACCCGGATTCTACTTCCAGTTTAAACTGCCCAATAGTTTAATATACCCTTAAAAAATTAAACTTACTTCAAATAATTGACTTTTTAACACACTAAAATTCACAAAATACACTTAAATGATTTTTCTCCCACTTACCAAAACTCCAGCAGCACTCAATGCACAAAGCACTTCATGCACAGCACTAGCCCCGCCCCTTTTATACCCGGATTCTACTTCCGGTTTAAACTGCCCAATAGTTTAATATACCCTTAAAAAATTAAACTTACTTCAAATAATTGACTTTTTAACACACTAAAATTCACAAAATACACTTAAATGATTTTTCTCCCACTTACCAAAACTCCAGCAGCACTCAATGCACAAAGCATATGAGGAGAGATTGGGTCGATTAGGCTTATACTCACTGGAGTTTAGAAGAATGAGAGGGGAGCTCATTGAAAATTATAAAATTCTAACAGAACTAGACAGACTAGATGCAGGAAGGATGTTCCCGATCGTCAGGTAGTCCAGAACCAGGGGTCACAGTCTAAGGATAAGGGGTAAGCCAGTTAGGACAGAGATGAGGAGGAATTTCTTCACCCAGAGAGTGGTGAACCTGTGGAATTCTCTACCACAGAAGGCAGTAGAGGCCAATTCATTAAATATATTCAAGAACGAGTTGGATATATTTCTTAAGGCTAAAGGGATCAAGGGATATGGAGAGAAGGCAGGAATGGGGTACTGAATTTGGATGATCAGCCATGATCTCATTGAATGACGGAGCAGGCTCAAGGGGCCGAATGGCCTACTACTGCTCCTATCTTCTATGTTTCTATGTTTCTATGTATCACCGATTTTAATTGGTGGCCATGCCTCAGCTGCCAAGGTCCTAAGCTCTGGAATCCCCTCCCTAAACCTCTCTGCCTCTCTACATCTCTTTCCTCCTGTAAGAAGCTCCTTAAAACCTACCTCTTTGACCAAACTTTTGGTCAACTGCCCTAATATCTCCTTATGAGCCTCGGAGTCAAATTTTGTTTTAGAATGCTCCTGTGAAGCGCCTTGGGATGTTTTACTATGTTAAAGGTGCTATATAAATACAAGTTGTTGTCGTTGTTGTTGATGGTGTAAAATGGGTAATATAGGATCGGATCGTCCGCCCGTTATAAACTCTCTCCATTTCCTTTCCATTGTGTAAAGGAAAATCGGGCAGGGTGTATAATGGACAGCCGATCTGACATTGCCCGTTTTACGCCATCGTGTCAGAAGTGATACCTTCTTTGGTAGCACCCTCACGCCTGAGTCAGAAGGTTGTGGGTTCAAGTCCCATCCCAGAGAACTGAGCACCACAATCTAGGCTGACACTCCAGTGCAGTACTGAGGGAGTGCTGCACTGTCAGTGGTGCCATCTTTCGGATGAGACGTTAAACCATGGTGCAGTCTACTTTCTTGGGTGGATGTAAAAGATCACATGGCACTATTTTGAAGAAGAGCAGGGGAGTTATCCCCGGTGTCCTGGACAATATTTATCCCTCAATCAACGTAACAAAATCAGATTATCTGGTCATTGTCACATTGCTGTTTGTGGGAGCTTGTTGTGCACAAATTGGCTGCCTCATTTCCTACATTACAACAGTGACTACACTTCAAAAGCATTTCATTGTCTGTAAAAGCTCTTTGGGACGTCCAGTGGTCGTGAAAGACGGTATATAAATGCAAGACTTTCTTTTCTTTATCATCAAAGGTTAAGATTACCCCAGTACATCTATCTTTTTAACCCCTCTCTTACATGTCAGCCATTCATCAATAAGGGTCTTAGCAGTTCCTTTTAGCACCAGAGCTTATGGTTTGGGTCTCATGGCAGTGAATGTGGGTGACTATTAATCCCAACTAAAGCATGTTCAGAAATAATGCTTAAATTAGTTACAGTATTAAGCGAATAGTTACACACTTTGTAATGGAATGCGATGCCAGACCTGGCCAACATTAAGTTATTCAGAAGCAAAATATTTTGTATGCTAGAAATCAGAAATAAAAACAGAAAATGCTTGAAACACTTCGCAAGCCAGACAGCATCTGTGGAGAGAGAAACAGAGTTAACATTTCAGGTCGATGACTTTTCATCTCATTCCATTTTCATGAAGTTATTCATGTCTTCCATGTCAAATTAATAGAATCATACAATGGTTACAGCACAGAAGGAGACCATTCGGCCCGTCGGGTCCATGCTGGCTCTCTGCAAGAGCACTTCAGTTAGTCCCACTCCCCCATCCTTTCCCCGTAGCCCCGCAATTTTTTTTCCTTCAGAAGCTTATCCAATTCCCTTTTGAAAGCCATGATTGAGCCTGCCTCCACCATCCTCTCAGGCAGTGCATTCCAGATCCTAACCACTCGCTGCATAAAAAAGATTTTCCTCACGTCGCCTTTGGTTCTTCTGCCAATCACCTTAAATCTGTGTTTTCTGGTTCTCGACCCTTCCGCCAATTGGAACAGTTTCCCTCTATCAACTCTGTCTAGACCTCTCATGATTTTGAACACCTCCTTAAAATCTCCTCTCCACCTTCTCTGCTCTAAGAACAACCCCAACTTCTCCAGTCTATCCATGTAACTGAAGTCCCTCATCCCAGAAACCATTCTTGTAAATATTTTCTGCACCTTCTCTCAGGCCTTCACATCCTTCCTAATGTGTGGTGCCCAGAATTGGACACAATGGGGGTGATTTTGCCAGCCCTGGGGAGGCGGGTCTGGAGGTGGGACTGCTGGGAAAATGGCAGAAACTGGGAGCGGGTACCAAACCCGCCTCCGTGCCATCTTCCCGGGAGGCAGGTCCCAACTGGCGCTGGAACCCATCTCCTCGAGGCGGGAAGGAGATTACAGCCAATTAACTGCCTGTTAACAGATAGTTAACGGGCAGTTAAGAGGATTATCCCCATTTTTCCAAAACAAGTGCGGGCTTCCGACGTCGGGAAACCCTGCCAGGGTCAGTCAGGTGAGCAGTGGGTCGGAGGGGGTCGGCGGGGTCGAAAAGTGTGCTGTGGAGGTGGGTGATGGGTACAAGTGTGGAGAGGTAAGTACGTGAGGTGAGTGAAAAGTGTTAGAATAAATGTTCTTACCTTTGTTTCTTCCTGCAGGCTTCAATTGTTGGGGATCCAGAGGCTTTGGCATCTCCACGGCAGAGATGACAGAATGGCTGCTGCATTCTCCGATGCAACAACCATCTGATTTCTGCTCAAGAAATAGGTTTGGAGAGCCTTGAGTACAAGGACTCCCCAAACTACAGATAATGTCAGTGTTTGACAGCTTCACAGTGCCATCAAATGATGGCAATTCATCTGTCTAAAATTATTGACGGATGAAACGTCATACGCTGATGTCCTCTGTCACCGACTTTCCCTTAATTGGCCTGCTAAACCCACAGGGTGGGCTTAACAAGGTCAATCAAGGGAAAATAGCATGGGTTGGCCGGACTTCGATGGAGGTGGGACTGAAACCCAACAACCAGCAGTCCCGCCTCCATCACATCCGCATTGGCAAACTCACCCCCAAATCTCCAGTTGAGGTCAGACTAGTGCTTTATAAAGGTTCATAATAACTTCCTTGCTTTTGTATTCTATGCCTCTATTTATGAAGCCCAGGATCCTCTATGCTTTTTTAACCGCTTTCTCAACCTGCCCTGCCACCTTCAATGATATGTGCACATAAACCCCAGATCTCTCTGTTCAAGGACTCCCTTTAGGATTGTATCCTTCAGTTAATATTGCCTCTCCTCATTCTTCCTACCAAAATGTATAACATTGCAATTTTCTGCGTTAAATTTCATCTGCCACATGTCCAACCATTCCACCAGCCTATCTACGTCATCTTGAAGTCTATCACTATCCACCTCACTGTTCACTATACTTCCAGGTTTTGTGTCATCTGTAAATTTTGAAATTGTGCCTTGTACAGCCAAGTCCAAGTCAGTAATATATATCAAGAAAAGAAGTGGTCCTAGTACCCACCCCTGGGAACACCACTGTGTACCTTCCTCTAGTCCGAAAAACAATTGTTCACCACTACTCTCTGTTTCCTGTCACTTAGCCAGTTTTGTATCCATGCTGCCACTGTCCGTTTTATTCCGTGGGCTTCAACTTTGCTGACAATCATTGTACGTGGCACTTTATCAACTGCTTTTGGAAGTCCATGTACACCACATCAACCGCATTGCCCTCATCACTCCTCTCTGTTACCTCATCAAAAATCTCAATCAAGTTAGTTAAGCACAAATTGTATTTAACAAATCCATGCTGGCTTTCCTTAATTAATCTATACTTGTCCAAGTGACTGTTAATTTTGACCTGGATTATTCTTTCTAAAAGCTTTCCCACTACCAAGTTTAAACTGACTGGCCTGTAGTTGTTGGGATTATCTTTACACCCTTTTCTGAATAAGTGTGTAACATTTCCAATTCTCCAGTCCTCTGGCACCATCCCGTATCTAAGGAGGATTGGAAGATTATGGCAAGTACCTCTGCAATTTCCACCTTTACTTCCCTCAGCATCTTAGGATGCATCCCATCCACTCCTGGTGACTTATCTACTTTAAATACAGCCAGCCTTTCTAGTACCTCCTCTTTATCAATTTTTAGCCCATCCAGTATCTCCACTCTCTCCTCTTTCACTATAACTTTGGCAGCATCTTCGTCCTTCGTAAAGACAGATGCAAAGTATTCATTTAGTACCTTAGCCATGTCCTCTGCCTCCATGCGTAGGTCTCCTTTTTGGTCGCTAATTGGCCCCACCCCTCCTCTTACGACCCATTTATTATTTATATGCCTATAGAAGACATTTGGATTCCCTTCTATGTGAGCTGCCATTCTATTCTCATACTCTCTCTTTGCCCCTCTTATTTACTTTTTCACTTCCCCTCTGAGCTTTCTATATTCAGCCTGGTTCTCACTTGTATTCTCAACCTGATATCTGTCATTCGCCCACTTTTTCTGCTTCATCTTACTCTCTATCTCTTTCACCATCCAGGGAGCTCTGACTTTGGTTGCCCTGTAGAAATTGACAAATTCCTAACTAATAACTGAGGTCGACTCAGGAGATCAAATCAAACAGGTCTTTAATGTAAAACTAAACGAGTTCAAACAGTTTGATGAGATCAATACAGGATAACCACGAAACAGGTCTTAACAAGATGGAGCTTCCACGAGGACTGCCTGGGCAGTCATGTGGTTTGCGACATGACATCATCGCGTTTGCTCGCGTTTTCCCACGCTCTTAAAGGGGCCATGCCCCGTGCATACAAACACTATATACAAAACGAAGTAATGTCTAACACAATGGTACAGGCTTAGGCTGGTGTTAGAACATCGTTAAAGGGAATTATGTACAGTTGCCCAGAGTTATTCAGTGGCTCCGCCACATGCGCCCCCCCCCCCAGAATTCGCTTTAACAGACAAAGTCAAACGGTGAGGGGGTTTGATGAGCCTGTCGGATCGGTGGAGGCTGCTGGGCGGCTGACGGTCTGGCGGGCGGTTGCGCTTGGTCTGCCGGAACGGCGATGGGTGGCCGACCTTGTCTTGGCGGGAGTGCTGTCTCGACGGGGCGGTCGAGTTCCAGATGTGCCGGCTTCAATCGATCGACTGAAATGTGGTCCGGCTTACCACCAACATCTACGGTGAAGGTTTTGTCCCCTGCCTCCAACACGCGGAAGGGACCAGTATATGGGGCCTTGAGTGGATTCCTGTGAGCATCGTGGCGGATAAAGACGTATTCTGTCTTGTGAAGCCCCGTTGGAACGTGCGAACTCTGCAGCCCATGGTGCGAAGTGGGCACCAGCGCGAAACAGCTGGCCACCTCCCAGTGACTAGTAAGCTGGTCAGACGCGGACCAAGGCTTCGTCGATTCTGGTAGGAAATCTCCTGGGACTCGCAACGGTTGTCCGTACACCAGCTCCGCGGATGAAGAGTGAAGGTTTTCTTTGGGGGCCGTGCGAAGGCCCAACAAGACACACGGTAGCTTGTCTGCCCATCCAGCGTCCTGGATGCTGGCCCTCAGGGCGGCTTTCAACGACCGGTGGAAACGTTCACAGAGACCATTCGCCTGTGGGTGGTAGGCTTTGGTGCGGTATAATTTGACACCGAGTCCTTGTGCCACTGCATTCCAGAGTTCGTAGGAAAACTGTGGTCCCCTGTCTGAAGAAATATCAGCGGGCACGCCGAAACGGGCGACCCAGGTGGAAATGAACGCCGTGGCCACGTCTGCCGAAGTAGTGGATGATAGGGGAACCGCCTCCGGCTATCTGGTGGTGTGGTCAACCATGGTCAGGATGTGTGAAAAACCATGGGAGGGTGGGAGTGGACCCACCAGGTCCACATTGACATGGTCAAACCATCGTTCCGGCACTGTGAAGTTGGCCAACGGAGCTTTGATGTGACGCTGCCCTTTGGCCTTTTGGCAGACCACGCAGGTGTTGGTCCAGTCGTGGACATCCTTGTGCATGCTGTGCCATACGAATTTCGCTGACATCAGCTTCTGGGAGGCCTTCATTCCTGGGTGTGACAACCCATGTATGGCGTCGAAAACTTTGTGGCGCCAGCCGGCCGGTACGGCAGGGCGAGGGTCCCGTACGGAGACGTCACACAAGAGCATGGTACCTGCCACATGGAACTTGACGTCGGCCAACTGGAGGCCAGTGACGGTGGTTCTGTAGGCTTGGACATCTGGGTCCGAGGCTTGATCCGCAGCAATGAGGGCGTAATCGATGCCTAAATGAACCATATTGATGGTCGCGCGGGAGAGGCAGTCGGCCACCAGATTGTCCTTACCGGCCACGTGCTGTATATCCATGGTGAACTCGGATATATAGGTCAGTTGATGTTGCTGTCAGGATGACCACAGTTCGGCGGTCTTGGCCATGGCAAAGGTGAGCGGTTTATGGTCCACGAAGGCGGTGAAGGGACGCCCTTCGAGGAGGAAGCGAAAATGGCGGATGGCCAGAAAAAGAGCGAGCAACTCCCGGTCGAAAGTGCTATACGCTCCCTCGTTCCGCCGTAGTTGACAGCTGAAGAATGCCAACGGCTGCCACATCCCATTCACCCACTGCTCTTGCACGGTGCCGATTGTGTAATCTGACGCGTCGGTGGTGAGGGCGATGGTGGCTCCTGGCAGCGGGTGCGTCAGGATAGTTGCATTGGCAAAGGCGCTTTTGGTGTCAGCGAACGCCCGGGCCATGTCATCCGTCCAGTCTATCTTATCTTTGCCAGTCTTGCCCTTGAGGGCCTCGTACAGGGGCTGCATGAGTAGTGCTGCCTTAGGCATGAAACGGTTTACCATGCCTAGGAATTCCTTCAGGGCCCTAATGGTTTGCGGGCGTGGAAAGGCTGTCACCGCCTCTACCTTCGCTTGTAAAGGAACCACTCCCTCTGAAGTGATGCGATGCCCCAGGAAATCAATTTGTTGCAGGCCAAACTGACACTTGGCCGGGTTGATAATCAGGCCATGTTGGCTTCTTCTTTATTGGGACTGGCAATGAGAATATCATCCAGGTAGACGAAGAGGAACTTGAGGTCCCGCAGCACGGAGTCCATCAGGTGTTGGAAAGCCTGGGCGGCGTTCTTCAACCCAAACGGCATTCTTAAAAACTCGAAAAAGCCAAATGGGGTGATAACTGCGGTCTTCTGGACGTCTTGCGGATGAACGAGGACCTGGTGGTAGCCCCGGACGAGGTCGACTTTCAAGAAGACAGTGTTCCCTGCCAAATGGGCGGAGAAATCCTGGATGTGGGGGATCGGGTACCGATCAGGAGTGGTGGCATCGTTTAGGCGTCGATAGTTGCCGCATGGCCGCTATCCGCCGCCAGGCTTCGGGATGATGTGGAGGGGTGAATAATCCCTAACCGTTCCATGGTCGCAAAGTCCGCTTTTGCGACCGCCAGCTTGCCAGGTTCCAGGCGCCGGGCCCGCGCGTAGACCGGGGGGGCCATTGGTGGTGATGTGGTGTTCCACACCGTGTTTCGTGGCTATGGAGGAGAACGTGGGTCTGGTCAGGTCAGGGAATTCGACTAGCAAGCGAGCGAACTCATCCGGAGCCGGAAAAGTACAGGCGATGGTGCGCGACGTAGTGTTACTGCGGTAACAAGGGATAGAATGAAAAGTTGCCACATTGACCAACCGCCGGTTCCGCACGCCAACCAGGAGGCTGTTGGCGCACAGGAAATCCGCGCCGAGAATGGGTTGCGAAACCTTGGCCGTAACAAAGTCCCAGTAAAAGTGTTGGCCTCCGAAACACAACTGCACCCGCCGTCTGCCGAAGGTCCGAATTGCTCCGCCATTGGCCGCTTCAAGGGCGAGGCCGTGAATCCCGGTCTGCACATCAAGGGCGGATGCGGGTAATTGCTGCACTGCGCTCCGGTGTCGCACAGAAAACGACGACCAGAGAGAGTATCGGTGATAAACAGCAACTTGCCCGCATTGCCGATCGCCATCGTGGCCGCGGGCCGCCCATTAGACCCGTTCCTCGGTGGTCGCAGTTGTTTTTTTTGTTGGGAGAAGCTGCAGGGAGGGCGGTAATGCTTCGCTTTCGCGCCGAACTGCACGTGGTAGAAACACAGCCCAGAAGGCTGACGAGCTGGGGCGGCATCTGTGGGGGATGGGCGCCTCGTGGCGGCGCAGTGCTGCTGAGTAACCGCGAAAATGTTGTCCGCCTCTGCCGCGAGTGCTGCGTAGTCCTCAACTTCGGAGCTGGCGAGGGCCGCTTGCACCTGCTCCGGTAGCTGGCTGAGGAATATTTCCCGGAATAGGAAGCATTCCGGTTCGGAGCCAAGGAGTGTGAGCATTTGGCTCATTAACTCTGAAGGCTTGGAGTCCCCGAGCCCGGGCATAGCGAGCAATCGACGGGTGCGCTCCGCCTTAGTGAGCCCGAAAACTTGCAGCAACCGCGTCTTGAGGGTTTCATACTTGCGGTCCACCGGAGGGTTCTTGAGGAGGCTGACGATCCATGAGGCGGTAGAGCCGTCGAGGGCGGAGACCACATAGAGATATTTGGTCTGATCTGCAACGATGTCCCTCAGGGCGAATTGGGCCTCGAACTGAATGAACCACGAGGTCGTTTGCTGCTCCCAGAACTGCGGAAGCTTCCGCGAAACGGCGTTGGCCTCCATGCTGTGTCCTTTTTGCGAAAAACGTTCACAAAAGACGGGGTCACCAATGTAGGAATTGACGAATTCCTAACTAATAACTGAGGTCGACTCAGGAGAGCAAATCAAACCGGTCTTTAATGTAAAACTAAACGAGTTCAAACAGTTTGATGAGATCGATACAGGAGAACCACGAAACAGGCCTTAACAAGATGGAGCTTCCATGAGGACTGCCTGGGCAGTCACGTGGTTTGCGACATGACGTCATCGCGTTTGCCCGCGTTTTCCCGTGCTCTTAAAGGGGCCACGCCCCGTGCATACAAACACTATATACAAAACGCCGTAATATCTAACACAATGGTACAGGCTTAGGCTGGTGTTAGAACATCGTTAAAGGGAATTATGTACAGTAGCCCAGAGTCATTCAGTGGCTCCGCCACAGCCCTACCTTTCCCCCTCGTGGAAATGTACCTTGACTGTACCCGAACCATCTCCTCTTTAAAGGCAGCCCATTGTTCAATTACAGTTTTGCCTGCCAATCTTTGATTCCAATTTACCCGGGCCAAATCCATTCTCAACCCACTGAAATTGGCCTTTCTCCAATTAAATATTTTTACTCCAGAATGCTCCCTGTCCTTTTCCATAGCTAATCTAAACTTTATGATACTATGATCATTGTTTCCTAAATGTTCCCCGACTGACACTTGCTCCACTTGACCCACCTCATTCCCCAGAACCATATCCAGCAATGCCTCTTTCCTCATTGGGCCAGAAATATACTGATCAAGAACGTTTTCCTGAACACACTTCAGAAATTCTTCCCCCTCTCTGCACTATCTTACACTATTATTATCCCAGTCTATATTAGGATAGTTGATGCCCCCCCCCCATTATCTCTACTCTATAGTTCTTGCACCTCTGTGTAATTTCCCTGCACATTTGCTCCTCTATATCCTTCCCACTAGTTGGTGGCTTACAGAATGCATCTAGCAGTGTAAAGGCACCTCTATTGTTTCTTAACTCTAAACAAATAGATTCTGTCCTTGACCCCTTCAGGACATCCTCTCTTTCCAGCACTGTAACATTCTCCTTAACCAATACTGCCACTCCACCTCCCAGCACTGTAACATTCTCCTTAACCAATACTGCCACTCCACCTCCTTTCTTTCCTCCCCTATCTTTCCTGAACACCTTATATTCAGGAATATTTAGTACCCAATCCTCCCCTTTTTTGAGCCAGGTCTCTGTTATCGCCACAAAATCATATTCCCACATGGCTATTTGCATCTGCAACTCACCAAACTTATTAACCACACTTTGTATGTTTACACAACTGCATTGTAAACCTATCTTAGAACATCTTGTATTCGCTCTTAGTCTGACCTCACCTAATACTGTACTAATTCTTTCTCTAGTGCTATCTGTCTCTCCCAATCCTTTGTGCACCTTGTTTCTCTTTTCGAATGCTACATCCTGGTGCCCATCCCCCTGCCAAATTAGTTTAAACCCTCCCCAACAGCACAAGCAAACTGCCCCCCTGTGAGGATATTCGTCCAGGCTCTGCTGAGCTGCAAACCATCCGGCCAGTATAGGTCCCACCTCCCCCAGAACCGGTCCCAGTGTCCCAGGAATCTAAAGCCCTCTCTCCTGCACATTCTCTCCAGCCACGCATTCATCTGCTCTATCCTCCTATTTCTATACTCATTGCTCGAACTGCCCCCACAGCTCAGCCCTGCCATTGCACTGAATCTGCATTTTTCTCTAGTTTCTCTCCTATCTCCCCTCATGCCTTCTCCGAGCTCACAGATCAAACATGGGCAAGGAAACCTTCTGCTGATTACCGCCTACCATCGTCCCTCAGCTGATGAATCTGTACTCCTCCATGTTAAACACCACTTGAAAGAAGCACTGAGGGTTGCAAGGGATTGTATTCTGGGTGGGGGACTTCAATGTCCATCACCAAGAGTTGCTCGGTAGTACCACTACTGACCGAGCTGGCCAAGTCCTGAAGATGCTAGACTGGGTCTCCGGCAGGTCGTGAGAGAACCAGCATGAGGGAAAATCCTACTTGACCTCGTCCTCACCAATGTACCTGTCGCAGATGCATCTGTCCATGACAGCATTGGTAGCAGTGACCACTGCACAGTCCTTGTGGAGGCAAAGTCCCGTCTTCACATTGTGGACACCCTCCATCATGTTGTGTGGCACTGCCACTGTACTAATTGGGATAGATTCAGAACAGATCTAGCAGCTCAAGACTGGGCATCCATAGAAACATAGAAACATAGAAGATAGGAGCAGGAGTAGGCCATTTGGCCCCTCGAGCCTGCTCCGCCATTCAATAAGATCATGGCTGATCATACAAACTCAGTGCCCTGTCCCTGCCTTCTCCTCATATCCCTTGATCCCTTTAGCCTTAAGAAATATATCTAACTCCTTCTTGAATATATTTAATGACTTGGTCTCAACTGCCTTCTGTGGTAGAGAATTCCACAGGTTCACCACTCTCTGGGTGAAGAAATTCCTCCTCATCTCTGTCCTAAATGGCAAAACCCTTATCTTTAGACTGTGACCCCTGGTTCTGGACTCCCCCGCCATCGGGCACATCCTTCCTGCATCTAGTCTGTCTAGTCCTGTTAGAATTTTATAAGTATCAATGAGATCCCCTCTCATTCTTCTAAACTCCAGCGAGTATAAGCCCAATCGATCCAATCTCTCCTCATACGTCATTTCTGCCATCCCAGGTATCCATGAGGCACTGTGGGCCATCAACAGCAGCATAATTAAATATCACCACAACCTGTAACCTCATGGCCCAGCATATCCCTCACTCTTCCATTATCAGCAAGCCAGGGGACCAACCCTGGTTCAATGAAGAGTGTATGCCAGGAGTAGTGCCAGGTGTACCTAAAAATGAGGTGCCAGCTTGGTGCAGCTACAACACAGGACTACATGCATGCTAAACAGTGGAAGTGGCATGCTATAGACAGAGCTAAGCAATCCCACAACCAAACAGATCAGATCAAAGCTCTGCAGTCATGCCACTTCCAGTCATGAATGGTGGTGGACAATTAAACAACTAACGGAAGGAGGAGTCTCCGTGAACATCCCCACCCTCAATGATGGCGGAGCCCAGCATGTGAATGCAAAAGACAAGGCTGAATCATTTGCAACCATCTTCAGCCAGAAGTGCTGAATGGATGATCAATCTCGGCCTATTCCTGAGGTCCCCCACCATTGTCTTCAGCCATTTTAATTCATTCCATGTGATATCAAGAAACGGCTGCGCAAACTGGATACAGCAAAGGCTATGGGCCCCGACAACATCCCAGTTGTAGTGCTGAAGATTTGTGCTCCAGAACTATCCGCGCCTCTAGCCAAACTGTTCCAGTATAGCTACAACACTGGCATCTACCCAACAAAATGGACAATTGCCCAGGTATGTCCTGTCCACAAAAAGGAGAACAAATCCAATCTGCCCCATCAGTCTACTCCAAATCATCAGTAAAGTGATGGACGGTGTCATCGACAGTGCTATCAAGTGGCACTTACTCACCAATAACCTGCTCATCGAAGCTCAGTTTGGGTTCCGCCAAGACCACTCGGTTCCAAACCGCATTACAGTCTTGGTCCAAACATGGACAAAAGAGCTGAATTCTAGAGGTGAGGTGAGAGTGACTGCCCTTCACATCACGGCAGCATTTGACCAAGTATGGAATCAAGGAGCCCTAATAAAGTTTAAATCAATGGGTATCAGGGGAAAAACTCTCCACTAGCTGGTGTCATGCCTAGCACAAAGGAAGGTGGTTGTGGTTGTTGGAAGCCAATCATCTCAGCCCCAGGACATCGCTGCAGAAGTTCCTCAGGGCAGTGGCTAGGACCTTAAGTTGCTTTATCAATGACCTTCCCTCCAACATAAGGTCAGAAGTGGGGATGTTCATAAGAACATAAGAATTAGGAGCAGGAGTAGGCCATACAGCCCCTCGAGCCTGCTCCGCCATTCAATAAGATCATGGCTGATCTCCTACCTCAGCTCCACTTTCCCGCTTTATCTTCATATCCTTGATTCCCCTAGAGCCCAAAAATCTATCACTCTCTGTCTTGAATATATTCAATAACTGAGCCTCCACAGCCCTCTGGGGTAGAGAATTCCAAAGATTCACAACCCTCTGAGTGAAGAAGTTCCTCATCTCAACCCCTTATCCTGATGCTATGCTCCCTCATTCTAAATTCTCCAGCCAGGGGAAACAACCTTACCATCTACACTCAATCCCCCTCAAAATCTTATATACAGTATTTCAATGAGATCACCTCTCATTCTTCTAAACTCCAGAGAGTATAGGCCCATTCTACACAATCTCTCATCATAGGACAACCCTCTCATCCCAGGGATCAATCTAGTGAACCTTTGTTGCACCGCCTCCAAGGCAAGTATGTCCTTCCTCAGATAAAAAAAACAAAACTGCACAGTACTCCAGGTGCCGTCTCACCAAAGCCCTGCAACAATTGTAGTAAGACTTCCTTACACTTGTACTCCAACCCCCTTGCAATAAAGGCCAACATGCCATTTGCCTTCCTAATTTCTTGCTGTACCTGCATACTAACTTTCTGTGTTTCCTGTACGAGGACACCCAAATCTCTCTGAACACCAACATTTAATAGATTCTCACCATTTAAGAAGTATTCTGTTTTTCTATTCTTCCTAACAAAGTGAATAATCTCACATTTCCCCACATTATACTCCATCTGCCACTTTATTGCCCACTTAACTGGTTTATATCCCTTTGCAGGCTCTTTGTGTTCTCCTCACAATTACAATTGTTCCACATAGATCATTTATTTCAGCCACTGCACTGAATCCTGCAGAGAGCACAGCTCTGATACCTCTGAAGGCTTGGAATTTCTCCCACACTCGACCTCAATTATCAATTATTCCACATATCTGAAATCACTGAATGGCTGCAGTCAATCAATGAGCCCTTGCCTACGCACAAGCCTGGTTTACATTTACTAGGAACCTCCTTTGCCAACTGAAATTTAAACAGAACTACACTGCGCCACGCAATCCTGTTATACAGACACGACCAAAATGTGGGGGCTGTAATGATATCAGCAAATAGTGATGATATTTGTCTGTGTTTGATTACATATGCCTTACAGCACATTTGTCTGTGTTTTTGATTACTTGTGCCTGACCAGCAGAGGTCATGTGAGAGACAAGCAGTCCAGAGGAGTTTTACTTTCAGTTTCATTCTAGATGCATCACAGCATAGTGTGTTCTGTAAAAAGCTGTAGAAAGTCTTGAACAAGACTTTAGATTAAACAACACTCTCTTTCAGAAATGAGTCTTTATTGAACCCAAAAAGAAATCAAAACATGATGTCAGAAGTGGCTGAAAGAGAAAAAATCTGAAGTTAGCAACTTGATGGGACAGTGAAAGCAGTTGTGGCAAGTAAGCGAAATCAGCTCTCCACATATTAGCAAGCCAGAAGAGAACATCATTGCTTACCATTAGAGAATAGCTAACGAAGTGAAAAAATGGAAGGTTTACTCCCACCGGCGACGCTTCAATTGTCAGGTAATGTGGCTGAACATTGGAGAAGGTTCAAACAATGTTTCGAGTTGTATTTAGCGGCAATCGGAGCTGACAAGAAAAGTAATAAACAGAAATCGTCACTGTTCTTACATGTCGTGGGTGATGCAGCGCTGGAGGTGTATAATAATTTCATATTTGCTGTTGATGGAGACAAAATGAAGCTAGATAAAATAATGGAACAGTTTGAGGCCTACTGCATACCTAAACGCAACGTGACCTTTGAGAGGCACAAATTTTTCACATGTGTACAGAAAATCGGCGAGACTATTGATCAGTATGTGACTGAACTGAGAAACCGCAGCAAATCGTGTGAATTTGGGGGACTCACAGACTCGCTGATAAAAGACAGACTGGTGTGTGGTATTCGAGATAATGGTCTAAGGGAAAGAATGCTAAGAGAGCAAGATCTAGACCTGGGAAAAGCCATAGCACTGTGTAGGGTTACAGAGAGTGTGAAGTTGCAGGCAAAGGAGCGGTTCAGTGACAGTAGCTGCAACGTGGATGCAGTGCGAAAGAACGGATACAAACCGTTTAACAAAGAGAGCGCCAATGTGAAAAAAGAGACGTGGCCAGCAAACGAAAATGAAAGAGACAATCAGAAGTCATGTAGTCGATGCGGTATACAGCATCCACCAAGAAAGTGTCCAGCATATGGTAAAACATGCAATAGATGCAACAAAAACAACCATTATGCCCGTTGCTGCAAGAACCAAGTGCAACAAAGCAAGGTCCATGCAGTAGATGAAAGCAATATAGAGGAATTCTATGTAGATGTTGTGTCTGAAAACAAAAGAGAAGAAAGAGACTGGATGTTGACACTAAAAGTGAACGACATACACATTCCATTTAAATTGGATACTGGAGCACAAGTTAATGTGATATCAGAGACCGATTTTAAGAGAATTAGACCCAGACCAAAGTTACATGGAATACAAGTGAAAGTGACCGGATACTCAGGTACTGATATACCAGTGAAAGGAAAATGCATTGTCAAAGTAACACACAATGACAGAGAGCACACGCTAGCATTAATCGTGGTGCCAAAGGATGTGCAAGCCATACTAGGTTTAAAAGCCTGTGAGAGACTGAACCTGGTAAAGAGAGTCCTCGTTGTGGAAAGTGAAAGAGAGACAGTCTATGATGAACTGAATGTTGCGTACACACCGGGTAAGCTGATGTATACAGCAGACACGTTGTCCAGAGCTGTTGACCCAAGTGAGCCCGCAAACACCACAATGGATGAAAAAGTGAACGCTACGTGGACATGATCACAAGTGCACTGCCCATAGCAGATGCAAAAATGGAGCTCATAAAGACTGAGACAAACAAAGATGAAACAATGAGACGACTGAGAAAAAGCATCTTGGATGGATGGCCCAACATGAAGCAAGACTGCTCACCTGTTATAGCAGAGTACTGGAACTGCAGGGCGGAACTATCAGTGGTCGAAGACATCATCTACAAAGGAAGTAAAATAGTTATCCCAAAGAGTCTGAGAAGAGAGATGCTAAAAAAGATCCATGGAGGACATCTGGGAATCGAAAAGTGTAAGAAAAGAGCACGAGAGGTACTGGCCACGAATCAACCAAGATGTGACAAATGAGGTGTCAAACTGCACAATATGCCTGAAATATCGAGCAAGCAATCCGGTAGAACCACTAAAGCCACACCCAGCACCAGACAGACCTTACCAGAAGGTAGGCGCTGACCTATTCGTATGTCAAGGGAAGGACTATCTTGTCGTCACAGACTATTACTCCCTGTATCCAGAGGTTTGTAGACTGTACACCACCACTGCAGAAGCTGTGATAAGAAGTATGAAAGCCATATTCTCCAGACATGGCGTGGCAAGCGAGGTCTTCACAGACAACGGACCCCAGTTTAACAATGCAAATTTCAGACACTTTGCCAAAGAGTGGGACTTTGTCCACACAACATCAAGTCCTCACTATCCACAGTCCAATGGACTAGTGGAAAAATCGGTCCAGACAGTGAAAAGACTGATGTACAAGGCAAAAGACAGTGGAACTGACTTCTACCAAAGCATGCTTGTATACCGCACAATGCCGCTCGAGTGTGGTATGTCACCAGCCCAACTCCTGATGGGACGTCGGCTAAGGTCAAACCTACCCATTCCGGAGAACCTCCTGAAAACAAAAGAGGGGGAGAAAGTGAGGAAGTTCAAAGAGCAACAGAAAGAAAAGCAAAAGTACTACTATGACAGAGGAACACAAAACCTACCTGAACTCCACACTGGTGACCAAGTAAGGTTGAAAGACAAAACAAACACATGGACTCAGAAGGGAACTGTCCTGAGTGAAGTTCAACCAAGATCATACACCATTCAGACAGATGAGGGTGCTGTTCTGAGAAGAAATCGTCGAGATCTTCTCATGGGACCAGCCACAGCAGGTCAAGAGACTGATACTGTTGAACAACCTGATCACACAGGTGAGAACCAATCATCTGAGGCAACAACTCAGATTCAAGGACAATCAATCAGAAAATCCTCAAGACACGTGAAGCCTCCTGAGAGACTCATTGAGCAAATTTAAGGACTATTGTTATAGAAGGAAGTAATGTTATCTTATTCTTTCTTCAAGTTCTAGTGTATTGACATATTTCATGTGAACACACAAAGCAAGGGTAAAAAACCTTGATCATGATAATGATAATGTAAGTTCATTAAATGTTGTTAGTTAAAAGTAAAATACTTTTGTTTTAAGAAAGGGAGATGTAATGATATCAGCAAATAGTGATGATATTTGTCTGTGTTTGATTACTTATGCCTTACAGCATATTTGTCTGTGTTTTTGATTACTTGTGCCTGACCAGCAGAGGTCATGTGAGAGACAAGCAGCCCAGAGGAGTTTTACTTTCAGTTTCATTCTAGATGCATCACAGCATAGTGTGTTCTGTAAAAAGCTGTAGAAAGTCTTGAACAAGACTTTAGATTAAACAACATTCTCTTTCAGAAATGAGCCTTTATTGAACCCAAAAAGAAGTCAAAACAGGGGCTCTCCATTATCCATCAAAATCTCAAGCAAGAAGGATTTTGTCTCCATATTGCTGGATATTCCACTCTACAGCAATAAATGTTCACTGATGATGGCACAGTGTTCAGTTCCATTCACAACTCCTCAGATAATGAAGCGCTCCAGTCCTGCATGCAGCAAGACCTGGACAACATTCAGGCTTAGGCTGATAAGTGGCAAGTAACATTCTTGCCACACAAGTGCCAGACAATGACCATTTCCAACAAGCGAGAGTCTAACCACCTCCCTTGACATTCAATGGGATTACCATTGCCGAATTCCCCCACCATCAACATCCTGGTTGTCACCATTGAACTGAAACTTAACTGGACTAACCACATAAATACTGCGGCAACAAGAGCAGGTCAGAGGCTGATATTCTGCAGTGAGTGACTCACCTCCTGACTCCCCAAAGCCTTTACACCATCTACAAGGCGCAAGTCAGGACGGTGATGGAATACGATCCACTTGCCTGGATGAGTGCAGCTTCAACAACACTAAAGAAGCTGAGCACCATCTAGTACAAAGCAGCCTGCTTGATTGGCATCCCATTTCCTAAAATGTGTTGTTGCCTCCAAAATCCACGCCCATCTTTCCTGCAAGTCCAATGTTTGAACCTCTCCAATCAGGTTTCCACCCCTGCCATAGCACTGAAACGCCCCTAATCAAAGTGACAAATGACATCCATTGTGACTGTGGCCGTGACACACTGTCCCTCCTCATCCTTCTTGACTTCTCTAAAGCCTTTGAAACACTTCACCACACCATCCTTCTCCAATGCTTAGAGTCATAGTGGGAAAAATTCGGTTGATTTGCGCCTCCCGTTAGTACCCTAAGAAAGCGCTAACGGGGTGCAAAGCAACTAGCGCCTGGGCGCGGCACCGCTAACGCCTCCTGTGAAATTCAGCAGGAAGTTAGCGGCGGCAGTAACCATTAGCGCCCCGTGGCACTGTGCTGCCAGCGATGATGTCATTGCCATTCGCAGCACCCCGCTCACGCACCAGTTGCGATCTTTGGTAGTGCCCCCTGACTTACCACTGGACACTTTGTTCGATGGGGTCAGGGTGCCCTACCTGCGGCCGGAGCGGCGCAAATTAAAGGGAAGGTGCCGGGTGGCCATTTTTATTGCTGGCTGCCTGCCATCACCTGCCCGCTTTGCCGTCCCCAGCCTCCTGTGAAGCCCCCTGTGAGTGCCGGCTGCGCTCCATGAGCCCGACACTTCTCTTGAGTGCCGGGCTCTTTTGCCAGCACTCCGATCCCTGGTGGCCCAGCTGGGCCCCAGGTCATGCTGCGCAAGACCCCTCCCCATTAATAAGGGGAGGAAGACCTGCAGTATCACGGTGCAATGTGCCACAGGGCGTGGTGCTGTGACACATATTCGCTTGCAGTGCCCCAAGAGGGAGGCGGGGCGCTTCCAGTAGCGCCCCAGCTCCCTCTTACGGCATAACTGGTGAATTTCGGGTGCAGGGGCACTAACTTTTTTGGGGCACTAAAAGCAGCACCCCGGCATAGTTAGTGCCCCAAAGGGGGCGTGACCCAATTTTTACCCCATAGAGTCATAGGCCGCGATTTTGTCAGCGGTGTCGGGATGGGTGTAGGACAGCTGGTTTCCGGGTTCCGGTTCCCACCCCCAGCTGCCTCCACTCCACTCCACAGAAGTGATTTTACCTTGATTGACCTTGTTAAGCCCACGCTGCGGGCTTGCCGGCCAATTAACAGGGTGCAGATCTGATGACGTCATTTGCTGATGCGTAATTTGCCGGTTTCCTTAAAGGGACCATGCACAATTTTATTTTGACAGTTGATTTCTCAGTGTTTGACAGCATTGAGGTGCTGAAAACACTGACAATCACTGCACAAAGGTGACCTCTTGCACCCAGGCTCTCCAATTACTCCCTCCATATGCTGGAATAGATGGCAGCTGTAGGTGAGATGGCAGAAGCGATCTGTCACTGGTGAGAGAGTTTCCCCCAATGAGTTGGCACTGGACATATAGTTGGATTTAAAGACTTGTAAGCTAAATAAATCTGTAAATGTTTTAAAAATGCAGTAACCAACATTTTCTTTGCTCTGAAACACACCATGTGCAACATTGCATCCTTCTGCAGCTGTCATCTTTTCACAAACATTACACCAGAGTCACAACTCGTCACACTTACCTGGCGTGGTGTCCGGACATCGGGGAAGCTGGCCCAGAAGCAGGAAAATCCCAAAACAGGCTGAAAACTACTGAAAGTACCTTTTAATAGGCAGGTAATTGCCATTAATCAGCTTCCTGCCGCTAGGTGTCGGGTCCATTCGCAAATCAGGGACCCGACACTTGGGAAAACTGTTTGGAGGAGGTTTGACTGTGGATTTGGAACCCGCCATGAATCAAATCGAATTTAACCACTGACCCGCCTCCAAACCTGCCCTCTGAACACTGGCAAAATCATGGTTATGGCGCAGAAGGAGGCCATTCGGCCCATCGACTCCGTGCTGGCTCTCTGTAGAGCAATGCAGTCAGTCCCATTCCCCTGCTCTATCCCCGCAGCCCTGCAAATTTATTTCCCTCAAGTGCCTATCCATTCTCCCTTTGAAAACATTGAGTGTCTCCACTTCCACCGCTTCCGTCGGCAGCAAGTTCCAGGTTATCACAACTCACTACATAAAAAGTTTTCCTCACATACCCCTTGGATCTCGTGCCCATAACCTTAAATCTGTGTCCCCGAGTCCTTGTACCATCAACTAGTGGGAACAGCCTTTCCCCGTCTAGCCTATCCAAACCCGTCATAATCTTGTACACCTCTATCAAATCACGACTCAACCTCCTTTGCTCTAATGAAAACAAATCCAGCTTCTCCAACCTGTCCTTGTAGTTACGATCCCCCATCCCCAGAAGCATTCTTGTAAATCTCCTCTGCACCCACAAGGGCCTTCACATCCTTCCTAAAGTGTGGTGACCAGAACTGGATGCAATACTCCAGTTATGGCCTAACCAGCGCTTTATAAAGGTTCAGTATAACTTCTCTACTTTTGCACTCAATACCTCTACTTATGAAGCCCAAGATCTCATATGCTTTTCTAAGCATTCTCTCATTATGTCCCACTACATTAACTCTCAGGTCCCTTGTCCCTGCAGACTCTTTAAAACTGTACCATTAAGTGTATATTGCCTCTCTCTGTTCCTTCTGCCAAAATGCATCACCTCACACTTCTCTGTATTAAATTCCATCTGCCACTTGTCTGCCCATTCTGCTAGCCTTTCTATGTCCCGTTGCAGTCAATTGGTATCATTCTCACTGTTTGCCACACCCCCAAGTTTGGTGTCATCGGCAAATTTAGAAATTCTACTCTGTATTCCAATATCCAGGTCATTTATATATATCACCATTCACCACAACTCACTGTTTGCTATCCTTAAGCCAATTTCTTATCCAAGCTGCCACTGACCCACCTATTTCATGAGCCTCAATTTTGTTAACCAGCCTTCTATGTGGTACTTTGTCAAAAGCCTTCCTAAAATCCATGTAGACAACATCCGTTGCTAACAGTCCAAAGATGTGCGGGTTAGGTTGATTGGCAATGATAAAAAAAAAAATTTTAAAAATTGGCCCTTAGTGTTAGGGGGGATTAAATACGTGGGGTTACGGGGTTACGGGGATAGGGCTTGGGTGGGATGGCTGTCGGTGTAGGGACCGGGTGCTAGGGTTTGGATGATCAGCCATGATCTCGTTGAATGGCGGAGCAGGCTCGAAGGGCCGAATGGCCTACTCCTGCTCCTATCTTCTATGTTTCTATGTTTCTATGTTTCTATGTTTCTATTGCATTCCCTTCATCAATCCTCCCTGTTACTTCATCAAAAAACTCAACCAGATTAATCAAACATGATCTGCCTTCAACAAATCTGTGTTGGCTCTCCTCAGCCAGCTCAAACCTCTCTAAGTGCCCATTAATTTTTTCCTTGATTATTGTTTCTAAAAGTTTACCCAGCAGTGATGTTAAACTGACTGGCCTGTTGTTACTAGGATTGTCCTTACACCCTTTTTTTGAACAATGGTGTCACATTTGTCACTTTCCAATCCTCAGGAACCTCCCCCTCATCTGGGAAAGATTGGAAAATTATGGCAAACCCTTCCGCTATCTCCTCCCCCAATTCCCTTAGCAACCTGGGATGCAAGCCATCTGGACCAGTCGACTTATCCACTCTAAGCATACCCAGTCTTTCTAGTACATCCTGTCTATCAATTTACACTAAATAATAAATAATAATAACATATAAAGAATGAGGCAATCTGCAGTTGTAGTATTTGCACTACAAATCACATAGTAATATTATTTTTATAATAATGGGATAATATTTTATTTTTATTTAACCATTTTCCTTTACATTAGATCAACTTTTCAATTTTAAATTCCTAAAGTTTGTCTTTGACAAATATTAACCTGCATTATTAATTGAATTAGAGATTTGTTTGTTTTTCAGCACCAAGCAACACATCTTGTGTTGTCTCCCAGAATGAAAATCACTTTTATAATAAATAACATGAAGAAAACATTTGCTTTCCTTTCAGATTAGGAGAGGTGGCTGAACAACCTTGAGTGTTATTTTATTTGTTTACTGCTTCTGCTGATTAATAGTCATAATTAAAAGAATAAATGTTGCAGCTGACATTTTAATATTAATCAGTGTTACCATGGCAAATTAGAACCTTTCTTGCTGTTAACCTTAACCATGCAATGTAATACATTTATTCATCCTGTTATTTTTAAACAGCAAAGCAATTTAGGCTTAGAAGCCTTACCTTATTGCAATGCTTCAAACCTCAGATGCCCCATGGAATGCCTTCAAATACGCTGCATTTTATAATTATTCAAATAATTTTATGATTCTGAAAAGTGTGTCTGTATCGTTCTAATTGTATTTTCCCCCAGAATACTGAACTTATATTAATTTTTAAATTCCTTGCAGTTATCATTGTTTTTAATTGGCTCTAAAATAAATTTGGACTCATGCAGAATAATAAGTGTTGCTGTTGCTGAAAGAAGAGCTTTAAAGTATGTTAGCAATGCAGAGAAAAACTGGACACAAAGCGTTATGCAATTGTTGTCATTACTAAGTATTTACTGTGTGATCTTCCTGAATTTCATTGGCACTATTCACTACTTGAAGTTATCCTAATTTCTTTGTAGTCTGCCTGTGGACAGGTGGAGAAGATTACGACTGTAATTTAGCAACTAGATGGCTGAATTGGAGTACTTCTTTCAATGGTTGTAACTATTATCTTTTTCTGTTTTTGTGAACTTTTGACTGCACTTCTTTAACTTTAAAAGGGATACTCATCAATTATCTATGGTTAAAGTATACTCTGTTTCAAGATATTTAGGAGAAGTACAATATGGTAGCACCTGAACTCATATACCAAGGCCTTGAAATTACACCATGTGATATTAGCAAACAAATTCATTAAGCATTTGTAAGTTAGCATCACACAGCATAATTCTAAAGCCTAAAGTATCAGCAGATGCAGAGTGCTGTTACTGCATAAAAACTTTGTACTGGTGTTAATAATGGGTTGCTACCAAACTGATTCATGGATCAGATTCTATTTGGGCTATCAATGGTATCAATGAAGTCACACTCTAATGGCTGCATAATCCATTTGTATGAAAGTATCTGAACTACTTATGGATACCCATTAGCACCAAGCTAAGTGAGGTTCTGTGATGCAGAACATTTAATCACAGCTGGACTATAAGTTGAGCTACTTATAAATACATAGAAAATCATAATTTTTTATTAGCGTCGCTTTTGCATGGAATCCCTTGAAGGTTTCAAATTTAGTTCTTTAGTGACCACAAAAAGTGAACAAAAATCTCTTGTTTTGTAAATGGTGATGTTGACAAAATATATAGCAAAGTGTTTCTTTGTAAATATATATATTTTAAAGTTATTTAAACATTAGCAAATATGAGTATCTGATTAGCTTTTTTATATGTATGCTCAGTTTTCTGTGTTCTAAATCCAGTTATTAAATTTATTAAATAATTAGATATAATGCTGGTAATTAGCTGTGATTCTGTGCAGGATGACTGGTGGTTCTTTCACTTAATCTATTCAGTCCCTAATGCACACCAAGGATTATCTAGCGATTCTCTATCCTTTTAGTAATTAGCTGAAGCAGCTAGAGCTTGCAGTTAATTTGTTGTGCTACAAATAATGCTGGGTGAACTTGCAGGAGTTCATTGAAGCCAGTGTAAAGAATGGACTTTAACTCTTCCACGCATAAATACTTACAATATACCAAGTTACTTACTTTTTTAATCATTAATGAGAAAGTTAGATGAAGTATAAGCACTAGTCCTGGTAATATATTGAACAAGCTCATTTCAGGCTCTGTGATCTGAGTTTAAGTTAAGAGAAAGAGAAGTGCTTGTAGATGTTCATCCACAAATCTCTGCAAAACATTACACTTCAGGTCCTCAGATTTGTCCGGCCCTTTGGCACCTATTTTCTGTCCGCTTCACTTTCCATCACCAATTTGTGACTTCTTCTTGCCCACCGGGAGTTGTCAGCAATTTTCTCAACTCATTTTTGCTGTACATCAGTAGATTTTTTGTCAGTAAGGGTTGCTGACATAATAGCCCAGATTTAGCATTAATAATAATGGTGAGGTTGTCTGTGCTTTCCGGTATTATGGAGTAAATTGAACAACAACTTCCAGAGTACGCATATGCGCAGTTAAAGGCACAAATCCGGAAGTTGTGGTCCAAGTTAGCCAGCTCCTCCACAGGCTGCACTATAACAGTACCTCACTGATAGACTCAGCATTAAAATACATGCAATGGCATGAACTTGGGGTACTTACCCACTAGTTACCCACTAAACATGGCAGGAAATGTGAGGGCTGGTACAATCAGGAATAAGTAAACTTTTAATGGCGTAATAAGTGATAATTACTGCCAAACAACCACTCTGGCCCTGAAAATTTAATTTTACAAGTGTGGTTTCTCATTCCTTCAGCAGTTCCT
The DNA here is from genome assembly GCF_052327205.1 of Somniosus microcephalus. Lineage (NCBI taxonomy): Eukaryota > Metazoa > Chordata > Chondrichthyes > Squaliformes > Somniosidae > Somniosus > Somniosus microcephalus. Next base: position 200,227,080 of record NC_140988.1, read on the forward strand.
TCCAGCAGGTATGAGGTACTTGATCCCTGTGTGGACAAGAGCAGGGACTGCAGGGAGGATGAGCAAACTGACCATAGCACTGTGGTACAGGGAGCTATTCGAGTTGGGGGAGTAAAAGGAAATGTTGTAGTGGTAGGGGACAGTATAGTTAGCGGGATAGATAATTTTTCTGCAGCCGAGAGCATGAGCCCCGAAGGCTGTGTTGCCTGCCCGGTGCCAGGGTTAAGGACATCTCCCCTGGGCTGGACAGGAACTTGGAGTGGGAGGGGAGAGATCCAGTTTTGTGGTCCATGTAGGTACCAACGGCATAGGTAGGACAAAGAAAGAGGTGCTGCTGAGGGAGTATGAGCAGCTAGGGACTAAATTAAAAAGCAGAACCACAAAGATAATAATTTCTGGATTACTACCTGTAAGATTCGCAAAATTTCTGCATTCCCCGAAGGCTGTTATTAATAAACGGGACACTGCATGGACATTTTAAATTAAAAAGGGTACCCAAGATGGCGTCCGTGCCTCGTGGCAGAAAGCCTGTGGAATTTTAAAATGGATTCTGCAACGCAGTCAGCTTGGGAGAAATCGAAACTAAGGCTGCAGGCTTTCTGTGAAGAGAAACTTTGTGTTTTGGAACCAGACAGGACTCTGAATTATGCATTAGACCGAATTGGAGACAAAATCTAAATTCAGTTTAGGCCTATAGTTAAGGCCATCAAACAGTTTGCATATATTATCGGAAACAGATTAACACAGCCATCGAGGCTGGACAAGCCCATCAATGAACTTTCAGGACAATACAAGTCAATTATCGGGACGGTAGATGTGATTACCGGCCATCTAAAAACCAGTTAGTATGAATGGCTGCCATTATTTTAAACTAGCCCGCCAAAATTAAAACAAAGAACTAACCTGATTTGGCGCGCAGATAAAGGTTTTCAATGAAAGTATAATTGAAGGCCCCGGGTAGCATTGAAGAGAGTTCATTCAGAGGAGGTTCGTAGAGTTTGTTGGTTGGTGTGCTGGTGCTGCTCCTCGGCCCCTCGCCCTCGTGGCTGCCGCTCTTTCCCCATCCTGCGCTTACCCCCTGGCCTTTGCCCGTGCCCATTTCCCACTCCATCTGGAACTGCCCCGGCACCGGGTTGGGCGGACACGGACAAATTCAGGCCAGGTGAGGCGGGATGCGACGAGGGGAGAAGGGGAAAACCAACGAGGTTCAGACCGGCTGAAGAAGACCAAACGAGGGGAGGCTTCGAATCATCAGGCCTTCAGCCTTGGCCGACCTTCGAATATCTGCACACCAGCTCAAACTGGCGGTTGTCAATGAAGAATCATCCCTAAGGTAAAGTACCCAAACAGAGACTTTGACTTTGGGGTACGCGAACCTGGACAACGCCCTTGCAGCGCCCGAAAACCACGTGACAATGGCAGGCTCCAGAGAGCACAAAGAGCGAACCCCGAACCCAACCGCTGTTTTCAGTCTAACAAACCTTTTGATTGGTGAGCATGAAGTTCTGACCTCTCATATCTTAATCTAGTTAGGTATAGGGGGTGGGATAAGGATAAGGGGATTGTTAAGATAGTTGTGTTCCCTCGATGTGCCGTGTGTTCCCCATTCCCTGCATAAGTATAAATATTATTATGATTCTCTTGTAAACTTTGCCTGTAGAAGTGTACACTAGTAATTCTTTTCCATGAGATTGCATTAAGTTGTTCCTCTTCAATAAAATCTTCGTTTTGTTTGCATCCAACCACCTGTCTACTTGAGTCTTCTTTGTACCACTGCCTTGTACCTAAGTCCGGTGTCTAGAACCCAGGGGCGTGGGAGCGATTCGAACCGCTCACAAAACAGTCAGAGGCATAACTGACTGGGCGCACGCACGCGCCAAGCAACACCAGCACCCGCCATCCCCTACATACCTGAGCCACGAGCAAATTGGCATTGGGTAAATAAGATCAGAGAGATGAATGTGTGGCTCAAAGATTGGTATGGAAGAAATGGGTTTCGATTCTTGGGGCACTGGCACCAGTACTGGGGAATGAGGGAGTTGTTCCGTTGGGATGGGCTTCACTTGAACCATGCTGGGACCAGTATACTGGTGATTCAAATAACTAGGGCTGTAGATAGGGCTTTAAACTAAATAGTTGGGGGGAGGGTTCAGGTGAGGGGAAATTTATAAAGTCAAAGAGGAAGGAGAAGGCAATAGTGCAGGGTAGTGATAGAGATAATGATAACCAGAATGTGACAGGAAGGGGCAGAGCATATCAACATAAGAGTGCCTCAGAAAGTAGAGTCAGAGTAGGGAAAAATGGTAAAAAGACAAAATGAAAAGCATTTTATCTGAATGCATGCATTATTCGTAACAAGATAGATGAGTTGATGGCACAAATAGAAATGAATGGGTATGATCTGATATCTATTACAGAGACGTGGTTGCAAGGTGACCAAGACTGGGAACAGAATATTCAGGGGTATTTGACATTTTGGAAGGATAGGCTGAAAGGAAAAGGAGGTGGGTAGCTCTGTTAATAAAGGATGAGATCAGTGCAGTAGTGAGGAATGATATTGTCTCAGAAGATCAAGATGCAGAATCAGTTTGGCTGGAGATAAGAAATAATAAGGGAAAAAAGACCCTGGTGGGAGCAGTCTATAGGCTCCCTAACAGTAGCTACACTGTAGGACAGAGTATAAATCAAGAAATAATGGTGGCTTGTAAGAAAGGTACTGCAACAATCATGGGCAATTTTAATCCTCATATAGATTGGACAAATCAAATTGGCAAAGGTAGCCTTGAGGAAGAGTTCATAGAGTTTATTCTGGGTGGTTTCTTCGAATAAAACATTGTGGAACCAACCAGGGAGCAGGCTTTTTTAGATCTGGTAATGTGTAATGAGATAGGATTAATTAATGATCTCATAGTAAAGGATCCTCTAGGGAAGAGTGATCATAGCATGTTAGAATTTCAAATTCAGTTTGAGGGTCTCAAACTAGTGTCCTGAACTTAAATAAAGGCAATTAAAAAAATGTGAAGACAGAGTTGGCTAAAGTGGACTGGGAAAATAGATTAAAGGGTAAGGCGGTAGATAAGTAGTGGCAGACATTTAAGGAGATATTTCATAACACTCAGCAAATATATATTCCAGTGAGAAAGAAAGACTCTAAGAGAAGAATGAACCATCCATGGCTAACTAAGGAAGTTAAGGATGATATCAAATTGAAAACAAAGGCATGCAACATGTGAAGATTAGGAGTAGGCCAAAGGATTGGGAAATTTTAGAAACCAGCAAAGGACGAATAAAAAAATAATATAGAGAGAGAAGATAGATTATGAGAGTTAAACAGCAAGAAATATAAAAACAGACAGTAAGAGCTTCTACAGGTATATCAAAAGGAAGAGAGCAACTAAAGTAAATGTTGGTCCCTTAGAGGATGAGACTGGGGAATTAATAATGGGAAAAAGGGAAATGGCAGGGACTTTGAACAACTATTTTGTATCGGTCTTCATGGTAGAAGACATTAAAAGCATTCTAGTAATAATAGATAATCAACAGGTTATGTGGAGGGGGATCTTAAAGCAATCACCATCACTGGAGAAAAAGTACTAGGCAAACTTATGCGACTAAAGGTGGGCAAGTCCCCTGGACCTGATGGCCTGCATACTATGGTCTTAAAAGAAGTGGCTACAGAGATAGTGGATGCATTGGTAGTAATCTACCAAAATTCCCTGGATTCTGGAGAGGTCCCAGTAGATTGGAAAACCGCAAATGAAACATCCCTATTCAAGAAAGGAGGGAGAGAGAAAACAGGAAACTATAGACCAGTTAGCCTAACATCTGTCATTGGGAAAATGCTGGAGTCCATTATTAAGGAAGTAGTAGCAGGACATTTAGAAAATCATAATACAGTGAAGCAGAGTCAGCATGGTTTTATGTAGGGGAAATCACGTTTGACAAATTTGCTAGAATTCTTTGAGGATGTAACGAGCAGGGTGGATAAAGGGGAACAAGTAGATGTCATGTATTTGGATTTCCAGAAGGCATTCGATAAGGTGCCACATAAAAGGTCATTGCACAAGATAAGAGCTCATGGGGTTGGGGGTAATATATTAGCATGGATAGAGGATTGGCTAACTAATAGGAAACAGAGAGTCGGGATAAATGGGTCATTTTCAGGTTGGCAAACTGTAACTAGTGGGGTGTCACAGAGATCAGTGCTGGGGCCTCAACTACTTACAATCTATATTAATGACTTGGATGAAGGGACTGGGTGTAATGTAGCCAAATTTGCTGATGATAAAAAGATAGGTGGAAGAGCAAGTTGTGAAGAGGACACAAAGAATCTGCAAAGGGATATACATAGGTTAAGTGAGTGGGCAAAACTTTGGCAGACAGAATATAATGTAGGAAAATGTGAGGTTATCCACTTTGGTAGGAAAAATAAAAAAGCCAATTATTATTTAAATGGAGGGAGACTACAAAATGCTGCAGTACAGAGGGGTCTGGGGGTCCTTGTACATGAAACACAAAAAGTTAGCATGCAGGTACAGCAAGTAATTAGGAAGGCAAATGGAATGTCAGCCTTTATTGCAAGGGGGATGGAGCATAAACGTACGGAAGTCTTGCTACAACTGTACAGGGCGTTGGTGAGACCACACCTGGAGTACTGTGTACAGTTTTGGTTTCTTAATTTAACGAGGGATAGACTTGCATTGGAGGCAGTTCAGAGAAGGCTCACTAGGTTGATTCCTGGGATGGAAGGGTTGTCTTATGAAGAAAGGGTGAGCAACTTGGGCCTATACTCATTGGAGTTTAGAAGAATGAGAGGTGATCTTATTGAAACATATAAGATTCTGAGGGGGCTTGACAGGGTAGATGCAAAGAGGATGTTTCCCCTCGTGGGGGAATCTAGAACTAGGGGGCATAGATTCAGAATAAGAGGTCGCCCATTTAAAATGGAGATGAGGAGGAATTTCTTCTCTCACAGGGTCGTGAAATTTTGGAATTCTCTACCCCAGAGAGCTGTGGAGGCTGGGTCATTGAATATATTTAAGGTGCAGATAGACAGATTTTTGAACGATAAGGGTGTCAGGGGTTATGCGGAGCGGGCAGGAAAGTGGATTTGAGGCCAAGATCAGATCAGATATGATCTTATTGAAAGGCGGTGCAGGCTTCAGGGGTCAAATTGCCTGCTCCTGCTCCTATTTCTTATGTTCTTAAGTTAATCAGTGTTGGAGATAAAAAAAAGTAAAGTTTTTTTTACTTTTCTGTCTGTCTCTTTAATTTCTCTCTCTTAATCCCATCTGTCTTTCCCAATCTGTATTTTGCTTTCTGTACATGATTTAAATCTAATTTATACTTACTGCTTTATACTTCCTGGTTTAGTCTCAGTGGCCTGGGTTTTAGCCCGGAGGCGAGTTCTGTGCTGGGGGGCTGTTGTGAGGTCAGGAAACCTGGAAGAATGGGTCTCCCGAATGTCCTTCTGTTTTTAACTGCGTGGCTCCATTAATTTTTTTTCTGTTGGATCCCACCCACAGGTAGCCTGATTGATAGCCTGGTGGGAAGCCAGCTTCACAATATCGCAACTAAGGAGGTCAGGTATGTGTGGTCTAGGAGTGAGAGTGATCATGGGAGGGTCTCGATTGCGGGAAGGGGGACATGATTGCAGGGCGGGTTCAAGGCGAGTTGGCTTCCTCTTTCAGATTGTTCGCATTCTAACCTCTGACACAACCCCAATCCACACATTTTTGGGAGTTAAGATTCAGCCTTGTGTGTCTCAGTGAGGATTTTTCAGTCTCATTGTTTGAAGAGACTCGTTCTTTGTTGCCTGCTCATAAATTTATTTTAAAAGGTAGAAGTGTAATTTTCCATTATATTCACCATTACCTGGAATACCTTCTTAATTAAAAATTCATTTTATGTGATGTGGGCGTCACTGGCAAAGCCAGCATTTATTGCCCATCCCTAATTACATTTGAGAAGGTGGTGTGAGCCGCCTTCTTGAACCGCTGCATTCCGTGTAGTGAAGGTACTCCCACAGTGCTATTAGGTAGGGAGTTCCAGGGTTTTGACCCAGCTACGATGAATGATCAGCGATATACTTCTAAGTCAGGATGGTGTGGTGTGACTTGGAGGGGAACTTGGAGGTGGTGGTGTTCCCATGCATCTGCTGCCCTTGTCCTTCTAGGTGTGTAGGGTTCTCAAAATTCCCACATTCCCCGAAGTTATGGACAAAGGGACCCTGCATGGACAAGTTATGAAAAAGACAGTGTGCCCAAAATGGCTTCTGCAACCTCGTGACCAAAAGGACAGAATTTTAACAGCAAGGCTCTGCAAGCAGGCAGACACCTTTTTTTCAAGCCTGGAACAAAACTTAAAATGCATAGACCTGTGAATAGACTCTGTGGGGCCAGACAAAGCAAACACAGCATATGCATTCATTCGCCTTGAAACAGATCAGGATAGAATGGGCCTAAAATCGAGGCCATTAGGTTTCTGCATATTTAATCGGTAACAGCTCACAGAAGCCATCAAGTCAGGAAAACCTGATTAATTCTCATACATAACCAACAACCAGGGCATCAAAACCATTAAAACACAGAGATAGCCATTTCAGGGTCGTTAAAGTAAATGGCTGTAATCAATTTAAACGAGCCTGCCAAAAGTTATACAAAGGACTGACCTGATTTGGCGTGCAGATAAGGAATGAAGATGCGGGTATAATTGTAGGCCCATCGGTAGTGATCGGTCTCTTAGCTCCCTTATCGTGGTTGGCTCTGAGCTCTTGCTCTCAGTTTTCTCATGCCCTGGCCTTGTGGAGGGCTCTCTTCTCGCTCCCTGCGCCGCTCAACACCAAGGATGCCAATTACTACACCGAGGGCCCAAACGCGGGAGGAGAATGAGACCTGAGTCCGAAACCACACAGGACACACAGGCCACAAACGGGCAGACGAGACGAGACGAGAGGAATAATTACAGTAAACCGATAAGAGCAGAGAAGGGCAGCGAAAGACACATTGGGGAAACCAAACGCCTGGTTATAAGCTGGCGTTTGGTGAATAAGTTGGCGTTACATGCATGGACAGTAAAACCCCAATTTGAGAATAAGCTGGCGCTCAAAGAGTGGGTAGCAAAATCTAGACAAAACAGCCTAGTTATAAGCTGATGTTTGTCACATGGACAGTAATAGCCCAGTTGAAGAATAAGCTGGTGTTCGAAGCATGGGTAGCAAAATCATTAGACGGTAAAGACCGCCTACCGACCCCCGACCTCAGCAATACCATCGGCGACTGCCCAAAGGAGAAGAAGACCCATCGTGACGAAGTACTCGACGAAGATGTTAACGGAGAAAAAGGGAGGGTGCCTTTGCACAAACAACTTCAGCGCCGCGCCCTGAGACCACGTGGCGATGGGATACCCCAAAGGACAGGAAGAGCAGACCTCAAACCCCACCATCTAAAGCGACAGGTTTTGAATTGGTGAGCATGAATTCCTGGCCCCTTATAGCTTAATCTAGTTAGGTATAGGGGGTGGGATTAAGGATAAGGGGATTTTTAATTTATTTGTTTCCCTCAATGTGCCGTGTGTTCCCCATTCCCATATAAGTGTATTAACAGTTTTATGCCTGTAACTATACCAGTAATTCTCAGTAGTATTGTGTTTTATTCAGCGTTTTAATAAAATTTAGTTTTCTTGCACCAAGCCACTTGTCTACTCAATTTTCTGTATCGGCGCCTGTACCTAAGTCCGGTGTCTAGAACCCAGGGGGTGTGGAGCAATTCGAACCACTCAAAGGAGACAGGTCACGGGTTTGGGAGGTGCTGCTAAAGAAGCCTTGGTGAGTTGCTGCAGTGCATCTTGTAGATGGTACACACTGCAGCCACGGTACGCCGGCGGTGGAGGGAGTGAATGTTTGAGGTGGTAGATCAGGTGCCAATCAAGCGGGCTACTTTGTCCTGGATGGTGTCCAGCTTCTTGAATGTTGCTGGAGCTGCACTCATCCAGGCAAGTGGAGAGTATTTCATCACACTCCTTACTTGTGCCTTGAAGATGGTAGAAAGGCTTTGGGGAGTCAGGAGGTGAGACACTCGCCGCAGAATACCTTATTGATGGTGGGGGATTCAGCGATGGTGATGCCATTGAATGTCAAGGGGCAGCGGTTAGACTCTCGCTTGTTGGAGATAGCCATTGCCTGGCACTTCTGTGGTGCAAATGTTACCTGCCACTTATCAGCCAAAGCCTGAACGTCATTCAAGTTTTGTTGCATGTGGGCATGGACTGCTTCATTATCTGAGGAGTTGTGAATGGCACTGAACACTGTGCAGTCATCAGCAAACATCCCCATTTCTGACCTTATGTTGGAGGGAAGGTCATTGCTGAAGCAGCTGAAGATGGTTGGGCCTAGGATGCTGCCCTGAGGAACTCCTGCAGCGATGTCCTGGGGCTGTGATGATTGACCTTCAATCACCACAACCATCTTCCTTTGTGCTAGGTAGGACTCCAGCCATTGGAGAGTTTTCCCCCCGATTCCCATTGACACCAGTTTTACTAGGGTTCCTTCATACCACACTTGGTCAAATGCTGCCTTGATGTCAAGGGTAGTCACTCTCACTCCTCCTCATGAATTCAGCTCCTTTGTCCATTTTTGGACCAAGACTGTAATGAGGTCGGGAGCTGAGTGGTCTTGGCAGAACCCAAATTGGGCATCAGTGAGCAGGTTATTGGTGAGTAAGGGTCGCTTGATAGCACTGTCGATGACACCTTCCATCACTTTGCTGATGATTGAGAGTAGACTGATTGGGCGGTAATTGGCTGGATTTGATTTGTCCTACTACTTGTTGACAGGACATACCTGAGCAGGTTTCCACATTGTCAGATAGATTCCAGTGTTGTAACTGTACTGGAACAGCTTCTCTAGAGGCGCGGCTAGTTCTGGAGCACAATTCTTCAGCACGATAGCCAGGATGTTGTCAGGGCCCATAACCTTTGCTGTATCCAGTGCGCTCAGTTGTTTCTTGATATCACGTGGGATGAATCGAATTGGCTGAACACTGGCTTCTGTGATGGTGGGGACCTTAGGAGGAGGCCGATATGGATCATCCACTCAGAACTTCTGGCTGAAAATGGTTGCAAACGCTTCAACCTTGTCTTTTGCACTCACGTGCCTTGGCTCCACCATCATTGAGAATGGGGATATTCATGCAGCCTCATCCTCCCGTTAGTTGTTTAATGGTCCACCACCATTCACGACTGGATGTGGCAGGACTGCAGAGCTTTGATCTGATCCGCTGATTGTGGGATCACTTAGCCCTTTCTATAGCATGTTGCTTCCGCTTTTTAGCATGCATGTAATCCTGTGTTGCAGCTTCCCCAGTTTGGCACCTCATTTTTAGGTACACCTGGTGCTGCTCCTGGCATGCTCTTCTATACTCCTTATTGAACCAGAGTTGGTCCCCTGGCTTGCTGGTAATGGTGGAGTGAGGATATGCTGGAATACAATTCTGCTGCTGCTGATGGCCCACAGCACCTCATGGATGCCCAGTTTTGAGCTTCGGGATCTGTTCTGAATCTATCCCATTTAGCACGGTGGTAGAGCCACACAACACGATGGATGGTTTCCTCAGTGCGAAGACAGAACTTTGTCTCCGCAATGACTGTGCAGTGGTCACTGTTACCAATACTGTCATCGACAGATGCATCTGCGATAGGTAGATTGGTGACGACGAGGTCAAGCAGGTTTTTCCCTCGTGTTGGTTCTCTCACCACCTGTTGCAGGTCCAGACTTGCAGCTATGTCCTTCAGGACTCGGCCAGCTCGGTCAGTAGTGGTGCTACCTGTAATGTCCGAGGATCAATAATACTCAGACTGCAGGAGAACAATAAAACAGGTATTTACTGAACAGAGAGTAATTCAAGACTGAAATACAGAAGCCTGCTATGACTTTATATACAGGGGTGGTCACTGCCGCTACTGCAGTATAGAATCAGTTCTTCTCTTAAAGGTACATACACAACAATTCCTCCCCTTTTAGATAAACAGTACATAACATTCATTTAACAACTAAATAATAACTAATTACAATTACAATTTTCTCTGTACTATATACATCAACTGAAATAATCATTTATAAGTTCAGTCTTTGAGGAGGCTTCCTGATCCTGACTGGATAGCGCCTTTCTCGAGTATCCTGTTCTTGCGGCGGAGTTGATTCTGGCTCATTGTCATTGGTTGGTTCATCAGCTTCCAATACCACTGCTTCTGAGGTAGACACAATCTGTACTTCGGGTTAATTACCAGGTGCACCTGCTCGTGGTATGGGTTTGGCTTGTTCCTGTGACTCTAGAATCTGGTCAGCATGGCGTCTCACGATGCTCTCTCCAACGTCCACTGTGTACATTAGTGGTCCCTGCTGTGTGCACATCGTTCCTGGCTGCCATTTTTCTGTTCGGTAGTCGCGGGCCAAGACTGTTTGCCCGATCTTGAAGCTCCTGGTTGGCTTCTCATTTATGTGCTGGAATTGCTTATCCTCAACATCTCGTCTTATGTTTGGTTTGAGCAAATCCAGGCGACATCTTAGCCTTCGGTTGAAGAACATTATGGCTGGAGCTTGGTTGGTGATTGCATGTGTCACATTCCGGTAAGCAAACAAGAAATTATCCACCTTGTGTTGTAGTGGTATGTCATCATTATGCATTGCCTTTATGGCCTTTTTAAAGGTCTGAACAAACCTCTCAGCCAATCCATTTGTGGCTGGATGATATGGGGTAGATGTGTAATGCTTCACCCAATTATTCCTCAGAAACCTCCGGAAATCCTCGGACACAAACTGTGGCCCATTGTCAGAGCAAATCTGTTCTGGCAAGCCATTCCTGGTGAAGATGGTCCGTAGGACTGCAATAGTTTTCTCCGTGGTGGTGGAGGACATTATGATGACCTCTGGCCATTTTGAATGGGCGTCCACAGCGATTAGGAACATTGAGTCCATAAATGGGCCAGCAAAATCAATGTGCACCCGTTGCCATGGAGATGAGGGCCACTCCCATGGATGTAGCGGGGCCTGTGGTGGAGCGTTTTGGACCTTCTGGCATCCTGTGCATCTCTTGGTCATATCCTTGATTTCTTTATCGAATCCCGGCCACCACACAAACGCCCTGGCTAGGCTCTTCATTTTTACCCCTCCCAGATGACCCTCATGAAGCTCATTGAGCACTCTATCTCTCAACTTGGGTGGAATTACCACTCGGGATCCACACATCAAGGTCCCGCGGCACACTGACAGCTGTTCTCTCCTTGGCGAGAATGCTGGCAACAGTGAGTCGCCATGTGCTGGCCATCCCTTCACCATCAAATCATAGACCTGAGAGAGTGTCGGGTCATTTCGGGTTTCCTTCTCTGTACTTGAGTTTGTAACAGGTAGACATTTGACTATGGTCGCATGGAATATCTCAACAGGGTCCACTGCAGGTGCTTCCTCTACCATAGGCAACGGTAGGTGCGACAGCCCATCAGCGTTTCCATGTTGTTTCGTACCCTTGTACTCTATGTCGTACTGATGTGCCCCTAGAAAAAGTGACCATCTTTGCAGCCGTTGCGCCGTCATCACCGGAACGCCCTTCTTTGGGTTAAAAATGGAGACCAGGGGCTGATGATCAGTCAGTAGGGTGAATTTCTGCCCGTGCAGATAGTGATTGAACTTCTTCGCACCCCATACCAGGCTGAGGGCCTCCCTGTCAATCTGGGCGTAGTTACGCTCGGCTGAGGTTAACGAGCGCGATGCAAATGCTATTGGCCTCTCTGAACCGTCAGGGAATTTGTGTGACAGCACAGCTCTGATGCCGTAGGGAGACACATCACATGCTAACCGAATCAGTAGTGTTAGATTGTAGTGGGCCAATACTTCTTTTGAAGTGATTAGGCATTTACATTTCTGAAAGGCACGCTTACACTCATCACTCCATTTGCATGTTACTCCAGTTTGCAGTAGGGCGTTCAGTGGGTGCAGAATTGTAGCTAAATTCGGCAAGAACTTATGGTAATAGTTCACCAACCCGAGGAACGACCTCAGTTGCGACACATTTTCTGGTGCTGGAGCCTTGACTACAGCCTCAATCTTGTCCGGCGACTTATGCAACCCTTCCTCATCAATCATGTGGCCACAATACGAGATTTGTCTCCTGAAGAACTCGCATTTGGGGCGGTTGGCTCGTAGCCCATATTCCTGTAATCTCGTGAGCACCTGCTCCAGGTTGGCAAGGTGTTCACTGTCATTTTCGCCCGTAACCAGGATGTCGTCCAAATAACACTGGGTCCCCGGGATCCCTTGCAGGACTTGTTCCATCGCCCACTGCCAAATAGCCGGGGCTGATGCTACCCCGAATACCAGTCAATTGTACTGGTAAAGGCCTTTGTGAGTGTTTATCGTGAGGTATTTCCTAGATGCTTCTTCCACCTCCATTTGTAGATACGCTTGGGCCAGATCAATCTTTGTAAACTGTTTCCCTCCAGATAGTGAGGTGAAAATATCTTCTATCCGTGGAAGTGGATATTGTACTGTGTGCAGGACTGGGTTCACAGTTACCTTGAAGTCCCCACAGATGCGAACCTTCTTCGGTTCCCCAGGCGTGCTGCTCAAAGATTTCTTCATTACAGGAATGATGGGTGTGGCCCACTCGCTCTAGTCCACCTTGGACAGCACACCCAAATGCTCCAGACTCTCCAGCTCTGCTTCAGCGGCTGGGCGGATCGCGTAAGGTACCGGTCTGGCCTTAAAAAATTTTGGGTTTGCGTTATCTTCGATTTTTATCGCTGCCGTTACTCCTTTTAGAGTCCCAAGTCCTTGTTGGAACACCTCTTTCACGTCAGTTAGAATTTCTGACAGTCGTCCAGGTGTGACGTCATCATCCTTTTTATCAGTCACAGTTAGCGCCTGAATGGAATGCCAATCCAATTGTATTTTTCGGATCCATTTACGCCCCAATAGTGGTGGTCCTCCATCCGGTAGTATATATAGATACAGTTTCTGTGTTTCCTTGCCGTTGTATTCAACTGCACCCTTATTTTTCCTCTGGGGTAGACTTTTTGCCCCGTGTATGTCTTCAATACAATGGATGTGTCCTTCAAGGGTATGTGTGAGAATAGCCGCTCCTAGTCTCATCGATTTATGACAGTTAGGGCTGATTCTGTGTCCAATTCCATCTTTACTGGGGACCCTGCTATCATGAGGGTGACCCAAATGGTTCGGTGATCCTCCTTTGTGATCACATTGAGTTACTTTAGACAACTTAGTCTCCTGCTCCCGGAGTCCTTATCACTCTCCTGATCTTCCGAACTACTGTCTGTCAATTTCTTTACTTTCTTGTACTTTTCCTTAGTAGTTCTTGTAGTGTTGGTTTTCTTTCCCGACCTGCAGACTCTTGCTATGTGTCCCATTTTCCCACATTGCCTGCATACTTTGTCCTTAACCCAGCAGTCCTTCTGATCATGGGTTGTTCTGCCGCAGCGATAGCACTTTTCTGCTCCATACGCCATTTCGTTAGCACTGTATTCTTGTGGTTTCTGTTGTATTTCCGCAGCTCCCCGTGCTGCTGCTTCGTAGGATACTGCCACGCTGAAAGCCTGTTCTAGCATCAGGTCCTTTTCCGAAAGTAGTCGTTTCTGAGTTCCTTCACTCTGGAGCCCGCAGACAAACTTACCCCATAAGGTGTCTGCCAGTCCTGCTCCGAACTGGCATTGCTTCGATAACTTGCGTAGTTCCGTAAGATAGTCAGCATTGCTCTCATTTTTGTGCTGGTTTCTTTTATGGAACTTGAATCTTTCTGCTATCAGCAGCGGTGTAGGGTTTAGGTGTTCCTGTAAGATATTAACAATCTCCTCAAAACTTTTCTCCATTGGTTTAGCCTGGGTAATTAAATTCCGCAATAGGCCGTACGTTCTCGCGCCCATCAAATTGAATAATACCGATGCCTTCTTTCCATTGGCCACCTCATTGGCATTGCAGTACACTTCAATTCTTTCCACATACGTGGTCCAGTCTTCTACCTCATTGTCGAAAGCAGTGATACTTCCACTCTTCGGCATCTTGGGTGATTTAAAATGGCGCCTCCCGTGCTTTTTCTTCTTCCCCAATGGAATAAAATGGTGCCTCCCGTGCTTTTCCTCCTTCCCCAATGGAATAAAATGGCACCTCCCGCGCTTTTCCTTCTTCCCCTTGCTGCCACGCTGCTCCTAGCATTCTACAGGGTAACGGCGGCGACCCGCGGCTTCGGCACGTCTCACTTTTCCTTCCCCGCGTTCCATCCTCTCCACGCTGCCTGGTTCTTGAGCACCGACCGTGCCCTGTGCGCTCCACCTTCTCTCTCTCTCTTCCTCCCGACGACGCTACATGGCCCCTTTGCAGAGCAGCTCGATCGAGCTCGAGCCCGCCGCAGTGCGGAAGGGTCAGCGCACTACCTGCTACCAGCACGACTTGCTGGAACACCTCGACTGGGGAGCCAGGCCCAGCTCTCCACAGCCTCCCCTGCAACTCTACGATGGATCCCTGGGCGGTTGCCCGCGGTCGACGCCCGCCGTTCTGACTTCGACCTCCAAGAAGCTTCTCTTCAGGGAACAGATCCCCGTGAGGTGATGCAGTACTGCAGGTGAGTTCAAACCTGCCCGTCGCCAGTGTAATGTCCGAGGATCAATAATACTCAGACTGCAGGAGAACAATAAAACAGGTATTTACTGAACAGAGAGTAATTCAAGACTGAAATACAGAAGCCTGCTATGGCTTTATATACAGGGGTGGTCACTGCCGGTACTGCAGTATAGAATCAGTTCTTCTCTTAAAGGTACATACACAACACTACCGAGTCACTCTTGGAAATGGACATTGAAGTCCCCCACCCAGAGTACATTCTGTGCCCTTGCTACACTCAGTGCATCTTCCAAGTGGTGTTCAACATGGAGGAGTACTGATTCATCAGCTGAGGGAGGGCGGTAGGTGGTAATCAGCAGGAGGTTTCCTTGCCCATGCTTGATCTGAAGCCATGAGACTTCATTGGGTCCATAGTCAATGTTGAGGACTCCCAGGGCCACTCCTTCCTGACTGTATACCACTGTGCCACCACCCCAGTGGGTCTGTTCTGTCAGTGGGATAGGACATACTCAGGGATGGTGATGGAGGAGTTTGGGACATTGGCTGAAAGGTATGATTCTGTGAGTATGGCTATGTCAGGCTGTTTCTTGACTAGTCTCTGGGACAGCTCTCCCAATTTTGGCACAAATCCCCAGATGTTGGTGAGGAGGACATTGCAGGGTTGAGTGGGCTGGGTGTGCCGTTGCCGTGTCCGTAGCCAGTACCGAGGTTGATGCCGGATGGTCCATCCAGTTTCATTTGTATTATTTTGTTTCGTAGCGGTTTGTTACAATTGAGTGGCTTGCTAGGCTATTTCAGAGCGCAATTAAGATTCAACCACATTGCTGTGGGTCTGGAGTCACATAAAGGCCAGACCAGGTAAGGACAGCAGATTTCCTTCCCTAAAGGACATTAGTGAACCAGATGGGTTTTTACAACAATCCGATAGTTTCATGGTTACCATTACTGATACTAGCTTTTTATTCCAGATTTATTTAATTAACTGAATTTAAATTCCCCAGCTGCCGTGGTGGGATTTGAACTCATGTCTCTGGATCATTAGTCCAGGCGTCTGGATTAATAGCCCTGTGACATTACCGCTACGCTACCATTCCCCGTCCTTCTGTTTCAGCAGCAAGGCAAAAAAACAAATCTTAATGTGTTGCTTTGTTTCTGATGGAGTGGAGTTAACATCAAGCTAGTTAATTAGTAGAAAATTGAAATAAAGATGACTGCATACAACATGCTTCCTATTCTCTTGGAGTTGGTTCTATTTTATTATTTGTTGTACTCCTCTACAATTAGCTATCTATTATAAATTGCTGAGATGTCTTTAACTTCAGTTAATGACAAACAAAATGCAGGCATCGGCAACAGGAGGAAGCAAAATAAAGATATATTTTAAAACAGCCTAAGACCTCATGTTGATGTGTATCTAACTCTTAGCCAGATGATTACAAGTTCCAATCATAGATTTGGCTGCCACTCAAAATCCCTTGCATCAGTTTCAGAGCAAGCTAACAGATAGAAGGTCATGCAAGAGTGAGGCATTCGACAAAAAGTGGAGAAAACTGAACATTGCCCAACATGCCTTTGTAGGGAGTGGCGTGTGCCCAGTCAGTTAAGCCCCTGACTGCCTGTGAGTGGTTCGAATCGCTCCCACACCCCTGGGTTCTCGACACCGGACTTAGGTACAGGCGGCGATACAGAAAAACGAGTAGACAATTGGTTTGGTGCAAGAAAACCATGAACTTTATTAAAACAGGAATAAAAATCACTATGTAGTTACAGGCTTATCAAAAGAATATACTCAAATAAGAATGGGGAACACACAGCACATTGATGGAAAAACACACATTAACAAATTCCCTTAACACTTATCCCACCTATAATACCTAACTAGATTAAGCTAAGAGGGGCCAGGAATTCATGCTCACCAAGTCAAAATCTGCTGAGTTATAATGGTTGTGGGGTTTGGGGTTCGCTCTTTGTGCTCTCTGGGGCCTGCCATCATCACGTGGTCTCAGAGCGCTGCAAGGGCGTCGTCCCGGAAAGTACCCCGAGATTAAAGTCTTTGCTTGGGTACTTTACCTCGCAGGGATGATGGTTCTTCTTCTTTGGGTGGCAGTTGAATTTTACATGAAGATCCTTGCAGGTACGCTGGATTGAAAGCCTGATTATTCGAAGCGTTCCTCAGTCTTCTTCCAAGTCATCTTGTCTCATTTCATCTCATCTCGTCTCATCTCGTCTCAACTCATCTCATCTGGCCTGGTCTGCCCGTGTTCACCTGGTGCTGTACCAGGCATCCCTGATGGATTTGGGGAAGACACGGGCAGTGGCCAGGTAACAAGTGCAGGAGGAAGAGCAATGTGGCTACCAATGGGCCTATAATTATACTCCCATTGAAAGCCCTTATCTGCGCGCCAAATCAGGTCAGTCCATTGTCCAATTTAGGCAGGCTCGTTTAATATAATTGTACCAATCTAAGTTAACTGGCTTTAGATGACCGTTTATCGCACCTGATGAACCTGGTATCCGGGTTGTATTGTCATTAATGCATTTTAATCGGCCTGTCCAGCCTTGGTGGCTCCCTTGAGCTGTTTCCGATTATTTATGCGGACAAACTAATGGCCTTATGCTTAGGCCTAACTGGGCTTGATCTGTTTCGATCTGACGCAATGCATATTCAATATTTGCCTAGCTGTCTGGCTTTTCAAACACAAAGTCCTTTTTCACAGAAATGCATTTTAAGTTTTGATTTCCCAAAGCTGCCTGCTTGCGCTGAGTCCATACTTTTAAAATCTTACAGGCTTTTGGTCACGAGGTGCGGATGCCATCTTTTTGGGTACCCTTTTTAAATTGCCCATGCAGGGTCCCTTTTATTAATAAACTTGGGGGAATATGGGAATTATGAGAACCTTACACTCCCCCCTGTGATACTAAAACTTGCTTGAAGTATCATCCTTACAAGGTGAGCAAAATTTCTGACCCTTCATAGTTAATCTTCCGCTCTATTTACCTATTACTATTAACATACCCACGACACATGCACTTCCCATTTCGCTAAAGTGTAGTGTACATAAGCATACATAGAATAACTACAGTCTTTTACTCACATCCAAGCATGGAGGGGTCCGACACCCCTGCACCACTTGGTACACATATATCTTTATTAACAATGCATCACAAAAATCTTTATTAAAAACAACAAAACACAAGAAAACAACAATCTTTAATCAAAAATACAAAAAAAGTCAAAGAGGTGTATCTCCCTCCACTGTCACATAATGTTCCTTCCAGATCCTCTGGTTTTGGAATTCTAGCAGCTGACCTTTTCCCTTGCACTGGGTGCAGACGAGATACAATACTATCCCTAACTGGCAAACCACGAGAATGTGGGAAGCCAGCCTGATCCACAAAGGAACCTCTATGTTATTGAAAATGTCCCACCAGGTTGGAATCACAATATCCAATATCTTAGCCCCTATCTCTACTGTTTTCTGCTCTAGAGTGTAAAAATGTTTCTGTGAAACTATAATGGCTTTGAGTATCTTGGTTATGTGTTCAGGGAGAGGGGGAATTTCATAGCCAAAATGTGCTACATACTTCTGCAAGTTGGTAAAATTCTCCTTTACAGTGTGGTGAACAGTGGAGGGTTCAGGAATGGGGACAATTCGCTCCTGGGCCACTTGAACTTCTGCCTCGGGTTTAAAACAGAAACTGCTGTCACTAACTGGACACCAGCTATGCTGTCCATGCTGGTAGTGGGGCGCTCCTATGGTGACACGATATGTCCCACCTCCTATATATGCTACCTGCGGGGGAACATGGCCTTGTGCCATTGCCTCCATGGTACAATTTATAGGTTTTGCGCCAGCAGCTCTGAACCCGCACTGTGGTTTTGAATAGGCATTCAAGTGCTGGGGACACAGGATTATGTGTGCTCCCCGGCTCTGGCACCCTGAGAAGTCAATACCTATCATAGCGTGCTCCCACTTTATGACGTAAGGTGGGACCGCTGTGAAACGAATGTGCACACCCCCTTGAATGACTCCAATGTTCTCTACCCTGTATACCAGTGCAGGTCGGGCTGTCCTACCCATGACCGGCATCCTAACTACTATACCCATGATCATGTGGTTAGACCGTCCACAATCCACTGGGACTGGGTAGGCCTCGGAGGCTAGCTGGAGTTGGCACGGGCTTAACGCGTTCTCAAATGGATGGAGGGCTGCGATGTGTTTGTTGCTGATCCAGGAGGGGACTAAACTCTGTTTTAAATCCTCCAGATTACTGCGGCCCTCGCCCAGCATCCATGCCCCATACAGCACGCACACCTCGTTCTGCGCAGCCTTGTCAGAAGCATTTCTGTCCTCCATTATGAGGGCATTTACGGTCTTTGCATGCTTCTCCAACTCCGCTATAATCTCCTTTAAATGGACCGTCATGGCCTGGTTCTCATGCAACTCCGAGCCCACTACTTTGTTCTCATCCATTAATATCTTCCTTAACTATGTTTTTAAACCGTTTACCTGGGTCTGCAGCTCTATGTCATCCAAACTGTTGATGACAGAGGACCCAGTGTTAAACATAGTAAGAATATCATTCCATACTCCCCTTCTTTGTCTCCCTGCATTACCCAAAATCTCGCGGTGTGTGGTGTACAGTTCGGTTTTGTCGACATTGGCGAAATCGAACTCATAAAACTTCCGGAACATGTCCTTTAATAGGGCCTGTATAGCTGCTCTGTTTCTTTGGGGCACCACTCCGGTAAATGTACCTCAGTGAGATTTAAAATCACGGAGGCTACCGCGTAGTGTACCCCCTGGTATAGTACCTGATCCGTAGGCACTAGTACCAGCCCATTCCCTGGTCCCTTGGTGTTGGTGGGGCACCCTTCCTTGGGTAACCTCACCGCCTGCGCCGTGGGTGGGGGCTCAAGGGGGCGTGTCGCAAGCTCAGTGGCATTCACTGGGATCGGGGAAAATGGGACCACGCACGCCTTCAGGCTGGTATCCCACTTCATCCCCTCCCTGGCATCTTGCCACTGCCGGTGGAAAATGATGGATATGCCTGCGGGGCAGACTCTCTCTGACCCACACATACAGATATAACTCCCTTGATCTGGTTCCCACCACTTGTCCCAACACACAATTAATCCTCCGTGAGTCCCTGTAATCGTCCGGTGGGTATTGTTCCCCAACCGTTCCCAATCGCCTGCGGGGTTTCTCATATCTTTGCTCAGCTTCCTGAGCCACGACCACCTATCCAGAGGAATGTGTCCCTTGCACGTTAAATATACACATTTCCCTATGGTGTCGCTGACCCTTGTGGTAACAAACCGTACCCTGGGTCACAGGAGGGAGGCCTCCCCGTATGTGAACCTGGTCTGGCTGGAGTACTGAGATAAATTGGACCCCAGCCACCCTGGCCACCTTCCCTCGTGCACATAGACGGCGGTCTCCTCCACATCCCGTTCGCTGCTTCCGTCAGTTGCTATAGGTGCTTTCTCCCCCGAGCACCCGTAGATGTGAGAGTCTTCCACGTTGCCCCTCCTTTCAAGGCTCAGTCCTATCAGGGCGAGTAGTATTACGCTCCCCTTCATCCCGAAAGTCTTTCTGCAACAGATACAAAAACATACAGCCAGGTCCCCAAGAGATTCTCTGGCTTGGGTGAAGCATAGTCGGGTCTCGCGACCTCGACTCAAATATACACACTCTTAGCAGATTACTACTTAATTAAAACTACCCATCACCTTACTTAAACTTAAGCTAAAACACCCGAATTTAAGCTAAATACCTAAACTTAACAATAACCAAAACTTAAATTTATCTAAACTAGGTACATCCGCCGCCCGTCTCCGGCTAATTCCTGGTTGGGCTGCGGCACACCGCTCCCTCCGGTGTGGCCGCACTGTCCTGCACTGTTGGTCCCTCGCTGCCCGTGGCTGCCGGCTGGGGACCTCTGTCCTTTGACTTCCCCCGACTCGGGAGGCTGTCCCTTTAAACTGGGGGGCTTGTGACCATGGCTTTCTCGGCTGCGGCATCCTTGGGGACCTCCTACGGACTTTGGCGGGAGGGGTTTTCTTGGCCGATGGGCCTTTAACCCAAAGCGCTGTCCCCTCCGGTGCGGCCTGTGGGCTTACCACTACTGCTGGCTGGGGATTTTCCCCTTATACTTGACCTCTCCCGAACCTGGGCTAGGGGCAGGTAACTCTTCGCAACCTGTTGCTGTAGGCTGAGAGTCTCCGCCCCCAGGTCCCAAAACTGGGTCCGGGGCGGGGTCTTCGACCTCAGGTCCCTCCTCCTCTACGCCTGGGTTAGGGGCGGGGTCTTCGCCCTCAGGTCCCTCCTCCTCTAGATCCCAGAAGCAGGGAGGTGTCCCAATCGGTGGGCGGGATGGCCCCTCCCCTTAAGTAAGCCACAGCGCCTGCCTGTGCAGTCTGTGAACTCGCTCCTGCTGCAGGCTGAGGATCTCTATCCTCAGGCTCTACCCCAACTGGTTGTTTTCTCCTTTCGGGTTTAAACAGTTTGCACTGATTAATATAACCAGCAGCCTGTTTTAAAACCTTGTCCGCTGCCCCGAACGGGCCTTCTAGGGACTCCCCATTCTCTTTCATTACCAGGATGGACTTACAGACGGGATCTTGGGCCTGGACCTGCTTTAGGTCCAGGGCCAAAGCTACCCCCTGTGTGCCTCCCTTGTCCCGGACTGCGGCTGCCGGGCCTGCTCTACAGGGATCCCAGAACTCTCCTTTCCTGGCCCTCTGCTCGGCCACCTCGTTGGTCCTTTGGTTACCCTCCCACATGGTAGGGAGGGATCCTAAAACTATGGCCAAAAGTTTGGCCATTTCCCCAGCCTGCTCATTCACTGTGATTCCCATTAGGCTAAATGGGGCCTCGTTAGACCTGGGTGGATTGGTCGAATATCTCCCCTGCACCCCCTCCACCTGCATCTTAACACAGGGCCTGCACCCCTCATCGTTTTCAAGGGGACACAGGTCGACAGGCTGCGCTGGTTCTAGTCAGGGCCGTGGGTTGGATGGGGTGGATGGGATCAGCGCACCTGTAGTGGCAGCTACCCTCCCTTGTCCAGTCAATATGGACCTCATGACGTCCAACACTGACACGACCGCTGCGGGAGGGATTCCCGCCTCTGCCTTTTGGGCTGGGGCCATGGAATTCTTTCCCTTGTTGTCTTTCCAAGGGTTTTTGCACTCATTCCGCCAATGACCATCCTTCCCACACCCGTAATAATTCGTCTTTGTGTTGGGGGGGTTATTCCCTTCCTGGTGCCACTCTTTCCAACCCGGTCCGGGTTTTACCTCATGCACCTTCCCCTTGGGTAGGTGTGCATCGGTTCCCCTACCGTTTTTATAGGCTAGAGTCAACTGTCTAATCACCGTAAGCTCGGTGGTCTGGGGGTTCTTGGGGTCAAACCAGACTTCCGCCTTGTCCCGGACCTGTGGCAAAGAGCTGAACTCAAGAGGTGAGGTGAGAGTGACTGCCCTTGACATCAAGGCAGCATTTGATCAAGGAGCCCTAGCAAAACTGAAGTCAATGGGAATCAAGGGGAAAACTTTCCATTGGTTGGAATCATACCTAGCACAAAGGAAGTTGGCTGTGGTTGTTGGAGGTCATTCATCTCAATCACATGACATCACTGCAGGAGTTCCTCAGGGCAGTGTCCTAGGCCCAACCATCTTCAGCTGTTTCATCAATGACCTTCCCTCCATCATAAGGTCAGAAGTGGGGATGTTCGCTGATGATTGCACACTGTTCAGCACCAGTCGAGTCTCGTCAGATACTGACGCAGTCCGTGTCCATATGCAGCAAGACCTGGACAACATTCAGACTTGGGCTGACAAGTGGCAAGTAACATTCGCACCACACAAGTGCCAGGCAATGACCATCTCCAACAAGCGAGACTCTAACCATCTCCCCTTGACATTCAATGGCATTACCATTGCTGAATCCCCCACTATCAACATCCTGGGGGTTACCATTGAACAGAAACTGAACTGGACCAGCCATATAAATACTGTGGCTACAAGAGCAGGCCAGAGGCTGTGAATTCTGCGGCGAGTGTCTCACCTCCTGACTCCCCAAAGCCTTTCCATCATCTACAAGGCACAAGTCAGGAGTGTGATGGAATACTCTCCACTTGCCTGGATGAGTGCAGCTCCAACAACACTCAAGAAGCTCAACACCATTCAGGATAAAGCAGCCCGCTTGATTGGCACTCCATCCACCACCTTCAACATTCACTCCCTCCACCACCGGCGCACTGTGGCTGCAGTGTGTACCATCTACAAGATGCACTGCAGCAACTCGCCAAAGCTCCTTCAACAGCACCTTCCAAACCCGTGACCTCTACCACTTAGAAGGACAAGGGCAGCAGACGCATGGTAACATCACCACCTACAAGTTCCCCTCCAAGCCACACACCATCCTGACTTGGACCTGTATCGCCATTACTTCACTGTCGCTGGGCCAAAGTCGTGGAACTCCCTTCCTAAAAGTGTTGTGGGTGTACCTACACCATATGGACAGCAGCGGTTCAAGAAGGCGGCTCACCACCATCTTCTCAAGGGCAATTATGGATGGGCACTAAATGCAGGCCTAGCCAGCGACGCCCACATCCCATCAATGAATAAAACATTTTTTTTAAAAGCTGTTCGCCACCAGGCAACGGAACCAAGGGCCAGGGGATCCCCGTTCAGGAACACCCGGCTCAGCGTCCCCGGACAGGCCCTCCGGTACATTGGCCATAACCGGTCCCCGAAAGCCTGCGGTGTTTCCCCTGTGAGCTGGACCATCTCCTCCACACGGGAGAAAGGACTTCCCTCATTCATCCCCCGGCCTCTAGAACCGCATCCCTGAGCTCCTCATACCCGCTCTGCCCCTTCTTACACTCATCAGAGAGGGATTGGAGGAGACTACTCTCCAGCGAGAATAGCAGCATTTTGGCCTGCTCAGCGCCATCGCAGTCGTTGACGCTGGCTGCCTGCTCTATTTCCCTGTAGTGGCTCGAGGGGTCTCCCTTTTCGGAGAGCTTTGGGATACGGCTCACCATAGCCCTAAGCTGTTGGGTGCTGTAGGGTAATACAAACTGGTTTTGGAGGGGTCCCTCATCGTCGCCATTGATGGGTGGGCCGAACCTCCGATGCCGGGCTGGGCACATCGGTCCCGGCTTCGACCTCTCTGGCGGGAGTTGCTCCACCTCCGCTTCCACCTCTGGCTCCAGCCTCTCTTGCTGCCAAACCTCGCTGAAACCTGGCGCTACGGGTGGTGGTCATGAAACCTCCTGTCCCTCAACCGGGTTGTCCCTGGGCACTACTGTTTGAATTGCCCTCCCCTCGTGCCCCATAAAATCCGCCTGACCTGCCTTCGGGCTTATAAGGCATACCATGCCTTTTGCCTTCCTGAGGGCCAGGCTCAGATTTTCTATCCGCTGCTTGCAGGGGCCGTGGTCTGCCTCCTCAAGCCCCTGTTCGCTTGCCAGCTTATATAGCTGCCTTTACCTCCTGTAATTTCTCTAACTTGCCTTGCCAAGCGGGCGTTCTTTTCCCGCAACCTTAACTCATTTCCCTTGGCTTCTGTTAGATCCGTGGTTCAGTGGATAAATAATCACACGGATGCTGTACATTAACAAATAACAGGTCTTTACTGGAGGAGGGTAATCTCTAGACTGGGGTACAGAGGCATGCGCACAGCTTATATACCGGTGTGGTTACTGCCGGTACTACAGTACACAGGAGCTGTAAAAAGTAGTTCTGACTTAAAGGCACATACACTATATTCCTCCCTTTTTAGATTAATAATACCCCTTAATATTCAAATAACAATTACATTTTTACATGTACATTCAATAACAAAAGTCCATTTATAGATTCAGTCTTTGGGGCGGCTTCCTGACCCTTTCGGGATAGCGCCTTGCCAGAGGTTCTTGTTCTTGGTGCAGAGGCGATTCGGACCCCTTTCATCGGGCAGTTCATCGGGTTCCACTGCTATTGGGTCTGAAGTAGATGCTACCGGTATGTCGGGTTCATCACCAGGTACTCGAGACATGGGGTTGACGCATTCCTGTGATGCTAAGATCTGATCAACGTGGCATCTCACAATGTTCTCCCCGACATCCACTGTGTACATTAATGGCCCCTGCCTTGTACATATTGTTCCGGGTTGCCACTTCTCTGTTCGATAGTCCCGGGCCAAGACTGGTTGCCCTACAATGAAGCTCCTTGTTGGCTTCTCGTTGATGTGCTGGAATTGCTTGTCCTCAACATTTCTTCGCACATTTGGTCTGAGCAAGTCCAGACGAGATCTCAACCTTTGGTTAAAGAACATCATGGCCGGGGTCTGGTTGGTAACTGCATGTGTCGCGTTTCGGTAGGCTAATAAGAAATTGTCCAGCTAATGCTGTAGTGGAATTTCCTCATCGCACATGGCCTTTATCGCCTTCTTAAAGGTTTGTACGAACCTCTCAGCCAATCCATTGGTGGCTGGGTGATACGGGGCGGATATGTAATGCTTTACCCCATTCCTTTTCATGAATTTTTGGAACTCGTCGGACACAAACTGTGGTCCATTATCAGAGCAGATTTGCTCTGGCAAACTGTTTCTGGCAAATATGGTCCGTAGGACTGCAATCGTTTTCTCTGTAGTGGTTGAAGACATCTTTATCACCTCAGGCCACTTTGAATGAGCATCCACTGCTATTAAGAACATTGAGTCCATGAATGGACCAGCAAAATCAATGTGCACCCGTTGCCATGGAGAGGAGGGCCACTCCCATGGGTGTAGAGGGGCATGTGGTGGTGCATTTTGGACCTTCTGGCATCCTAAGCAGCTCTTCGTTAGGTCTTCGATTTGTTGATCGATTCCCGGCCACCACACATAAGCCCTAGCAAGGCTTTTCATTTTCATTCCCCCCAGATGACCTTCATGTAGCTCATTTCGCACTCTCTCCCTTAACTTGGGTGGAATCACCACTCTGGATCCACACATCACTGTCCCCTGGCATACTGACAGCTGTTCTCTTCTGGAGTCGCCATGTGTTGGCCATCCCCTCACCGTAAATTCATATACCCGTGACAGTGTCAGATCATTGTGGGTCTCCTTCTCTATATCCGCGTTTGTTCAATTATCGACGAATAAAATATCTCGATAGGGTCCACTGCTGGTGCTTCCTCCACCATAGACAGTGGTAGGCGCGGTAGCCCATCAGCGTTCCCATGCTGTTTCGTGCATTTATATTCTATTTCATATTGATTCGCCCCTAGAAACAGGGACCATCTTTGTAACCGCTGTGTAGTCATTACTGGCACGCCCTTCTTAGGATTAAAGATGGAGACAAGTGGTTGGTGGTCAGTCAGCAAGGTGAACTACTGCCCATGCAGATAGTGGTTGAATTTTTTTACTCCCCATACTAGGCTGAGGGCCTCCCTGTCAATATGGGTGTAGTTGCGCTCGGCTGAGATTAGCGACCGAGACGCAAAGGCTACTGGCCTCTCCAACCCATCTGGGAATTTGTGCGACAGCACCGCTCCAATTCCGTAGGGTGATGCATCACATGCCAAACGAATTGATAGTGCTGGGTTGAAATGGGCCAACACATCTTTTGATGTGATCAATTCATTACACTTCTGGAAAGCTCATCTACATTCGTCATCCCACTTCCATGGTACCCCTGTTTGCAGTAGGGTGTTTAGCGGGTGTAATACCGTAGACAAATTTGGTAAGAACTTGTGGTAATAGTTTACCAGCCCGAGGAACGACCTCAGTTGTGACACATTTTCCGGTGCTGGAGCCTTGACTACTGCCTCAACCTTGTCAGGGGACTTATGTAACCCCTCTTCATCGATGACGTGGCTGCAATACGAGATGTGTTTCTGGAAAAACTCGCACTTGTGGCGATTAGCTCGTAGCCCATATTCCTTTAATCTGGCGAGCACCTTCTCCAAGTTAGCGAAGTGATCACCGTCATTTTCGCCCATGACCAAGATGTCGTCCAAATAACACTGGGTCCCTGGAATCCATTGCAGGACCTGATCCATCACCCAGATAGCCGATGCCGAGGCTACTCCAAACACCAGCCGGTTGTATTGATAGAGACCTTTATGGGTGTTGATCGTAAGGTAATGTTTCAAAGCTTCTTCTACCTCCATTTGCAAGTACGCCTGGGCTAGATCAATTTTGGTGAAGCGTTTACCACCAGATAGCGAGGCGAAAATATCCTCAATTCGTGGAAGCGGATATTGCACCGTGTGAAGGACTGGGTTCACTGTCACCTTAAAATCCCCACAGATGCGGACCTTCTTTGGTTCCCCAGGCGTATTACTCAATGACCTCTTCATTACAGGAATGATGGGTGTAGCCCACTCGCTCCAGTCCACTTTGGACAGTACTCCTGAACGTTCCAACCCTTCCAGCTCTGCTTCAACCGCTGGTCTGATCGCATAAGGCACTGGTCTGGCCTTCAGAAACTTTGGGCTTGCATTTTCCTCTATTTTAATTGTTGCTGTTATTCCTTTTAGTGTTCCTAGTCCCCCCGGAACACTTCTTTTGCATCAGTTAGCATTTTTGACAGTCGTCCAGATGTGACGTCATCCTTTTTGGCCTCAACCTTCAGTGCCTGTATGGAATGCCAATCTAATTGTATCTTTTGGATCCATTCACGTCCTAGCAGTGGTGGTCCTCCATTTGGCAATGCATATATATCCATTTTAGATATTTCCTGACCTTTATATGTCACTTTCACCCTTATTTTCCCTTTGGGGTAGAATTTTTGCCCTGTGTACGTCTTCAAGACAATCTCTGTAGCTTTCAAGGGTATGTGTGAAAATAGCCGCTTGTAGTCTCTTTGATTAATGACTGTTAGAGCTGACCCTGTGTCCAATTCCATATCCACTTGGACTCCGTCTATCTTGAGTGTAACCCAGATAGTCTGGTGATCCTCCATTTCGGTTACATTATGTAGTTTCAGACAACCCAGCTCCTTGCTTCTGGAGTCTGTGTCACTTTTTTGTTCATCTGAACCACTGTCCATCTCCTGGTGTACCTTTTTGTACTTCTCCTGTGGAGATTTCTTACTGTTGGTTTTCTTCCCAGACCTGCAGACTCTTGCTATGTGTCCTGCTTTCCCACACTGTCTGCACACTTGGTCCTTGAACCAACAATCTTTCTGGTCATGTGTTGTTCTGCCACAGCGATAGCACTTCCCTGTTCCATAGGTCATTTCGTTGGTGCCATATTCTTGCGGTCTCCGTTGCATCTCTTCAGCGCCCCTTGCGGCTGCTTCGTGTGATACTGCCACGCTGAAAGCTTTGTCCAGCGTAAGGTCCTTTTCTGATAGAAGCCGTTTCTGGGTTCCTTCACTTTGTAGCCCACACACAAACTTGTCCCTTAACGTGTCTGCTAGTCCCGCTCCAAACTGGCAGTATTTCGATAGCTTGCGCAGTTCCGTTAGGTACTCAGCATTGCTTTCGTCTTTGTGTTGGTTCCTTTTATGGAACTTAAATCATTTTGCTATCAGCAGCGGTGTGGGGTTTAAGTGGTCCTGTAGGATTTCTACTATGCTTTCAAAATTCTTGTATACCGGCTTCTCTGGGGTTATTAAATTTTGCAGTAACCCATAAGTTTTTGCTCCCATGGAATTTAACAGAACCAGTGCTTTATTAGCATCTGGCACTTCATTCGCCCTGCAGTACACCTCAATACATTCCACATATGTTGCCCAATCTTCGACTTCATTGTCGAAAATAGAGATACTGCCACTCTTCGGCATCCTTGGTTGTGCGTTAACTATCACTAATGGCGCCTCCCGCGCTTCCCCTTCTTCTCCGCTGGCACAAAATGGCATCTCCCGCGCTTTCCTTCCTTCCCGCGCTCACCCGTCTTCTCCGCTGCGGCTTCGCAAAATGGCATCTCCCGCGCTCTTCCTTCTTCTCCGCGGCTCAATGGCGCCTCCCGCGCTCTCCCTGCTTCTCCGCGGCTCAATGGTGTCTTCCGCGCTCTCCCTGCTTCTCCGCAGCTCAATGGCGTCTCCCCTTGCTTCGCCCCGCGGACTCTGATCAGCCCGTGATCCCTGGCTGTGCTCTGCGTGTTCTTCTCTTGATATTTGTCGACGCCGCTCAGTCTAGAACCCAGCTGTTTCTTACCCTCTCTCTCTCCGGTTTGCAGTATTTTTCCTCGACGCCGCCCGGTGATCAACCCCCGGCTGCGCCCTGCTTTATTCACCCTCTTTCTTACCCCGTCGACGCTGCTCGGCTCTCTCTCTCTGCCGTCGGTCGGCTCCAGCCGCCGCTGCTCGGGAAGGGTCTGCTCTGGACCTGTCGTCGGTCTCTTACTGCTCATTGTGGCTGGGGAACCAAGCCCGGCTCTCCACAGCCTCCCCAGCGAAGTTGAATCTCTGCCTGGCTGCTGGGCGGTTGCTCGCGGTCGACGCCCGTGTTCCTGGACTCGACTATTTTTTGTTGTTGTTTTTTTTGTTGCAGGTAGATTCGAATCGACACTCGTCGCCACTGTTAGATCCGTGGTTCAGTGGATAAATAATCACACGGATGATGTACATTAACAAATAACAGGTCTTTACTGGAGGAGGGTAATCTCTAGACTGGGGTACAGAGGAATGCGCACAGCTTATATACCGGTGTGGTTACTGCCGGTACTACAGTATACAGGAGCTGTAAAAAATAGTTCTGACTTAAAGGCACATACACTACAGCTTTGGTAACTTCCCACTGTAAGTATTCCAACTGGGCCTTGTGTTCTCCCATTAAATACAATCTCTCCTGATTCAGGGCCCGCAATGCTACCATTAACTTCTCCCCTGCTAGAGCCTTATCCTGGATCTCCAGGGCTGACTCCTTTAACTTGGCTGCCTGTGCTGCAACGAGCCTGTCCAAAAGCTGGACCTGCTTTTTGAAACACATCAGCCAGACTACCTTCTCTAAGGACTTCTTGTGTTCCTTCCCCTCTGTCCACTTAGCTGCTGCATTTACCAGACGCCCAGCCCTTAACAGAGTGGTGGTCCACTTCTTAGCGTTATTCACCTTGTTAAACACATAATCAGAAATCCTTTCCTCCATCATGGTTTGCTCATCCGAACCATTGTCTACTGTATCGCAACCCTGTTGCCGGTGTCCTGCCGCGGTTGCCAATTTCTGTAGGGGGTGGCGTGTGCCCAGTCAGTTATGCCCCTGGCTGCCTGTGAGCAATTCGAATCGCCCCCAAACCCCTGGGTTCTCGACACCGGACTTAGGTACAGGCGGCGATACAGAAATATGAGTAGACAATAGGTCTGGTGCAAGAAAACCGTGAACTTTATTAAAACAGGAATAAAAATCACTATGTAGTTACAGGCTTATCAAAAGAATATACTCAAATTGGAATGGGGAACACATGGCACATCGAGGGAACAACACACATTAATAAAATCCCTTAACGCTTATCCCACCAATACTACCTAACGTGAGTGGTGGAGGACAATTAAACAGTTAACAGGAGGAGGAGGCTCCAAAAATATCCCCATCCTCAATGATGGTGGAGCCCAGCACGTGACTGCAAAAGACAAGGCTGAAGCATTTGCAACTATCTTCAGCCAGAAGTGCCGAGTGGATGATCCATCTCGGCCTCCTCCTGAGGTCCCCAGCATCACAGATGCCAGTCTTCAGCCCTTTCAATTCACTCCACGTGTTGTCAAGAAACGGCTGAAGACACTGGATACTGCAAAGGCTATGGGCCCTGACAACATTCCGGCAATAGTACTGAAGACTTGTGCTCCAGAACTAGCTGCGCCCCTAGCCAAGCTGTTCCAGTACAGCTACAAAACTGGCATCTACCCGGCAATGTGGAAAATTGCCCAAGTATGTCCTGTCTACAAAAAGCAGGACAAATCCGACCCGGCCAATTACCGTCCCATCAGTCTACTCTGAATCATCAGCAAAGTGATGGAAGGTGTCGTCGACAGTGCTATCAAGCGGTACTTACTCAGCAATAACCTGCTAACTGACGCCCAGTTTGGGTTCCACCAGGGCCACTCAGCTCCTGACCTCATTACAGCCTTGGTCCAAACATGGACAAAGGAGCTGAACTCAAGAGGTGAGGAGAGAGTGACTGCCGTTGACATCAAGGCAGCATTTGCTCGAGTGTGGTATCAAGGAGCCCTAGCAAAACTGAAATCAATGGGAATCAAGGGGAAAACTCTCCATTGGTTGGAATCATACCTAGCACAAAGGAAGTTGGCTGTGGTTGTTGGAGGTCATTCATCTCAATCACATGACATCACTGCAGGAGTTCCTCAGGGCAGTGTCCTAGGCCCAACCATCTTCAGCTGTTTCATCAATGACCTTCCCTCCATCATAAGGTCAGAAGTGGGGATGTTCGCTGATGATTGCACACTGTTCAGCACCAGTCGAGACTCGTCAGATACTGACGCAGTCCGTGTCCATATGCAGCAAGACCTGGACAACATTCAGGCTTGGGCTGACAAGTGGCAAGTAACATTCGCACCACACAAGTGCCAGGCAATGACCATCTCCAACAAGCGAGACTCTAACCATCTCCCCTTGACATTCAGTAGCATTGCCATTGCTGAATCCCCCACAATCAACATTCTGGGTGATACCATTGATCAGAAACTGAACTGGACCAGCCATATAAATACTGTGGCTACAAGAGCAGGCCAGAGGCTGGGAATTCTGTGGTGAGTGTCTCACCTCCTGACTCCCCAAAGCCTTTCCACCATCTTAAAGGCACAATTCAGGAGTGTGATGGAATACTCTCCACTTGCCTGGATGAGTGCAGCTCCAACAACGCTCAAGAAGCTCAACACCATTCAGGATAAAGCAGCCTGCTTGATTGGCACTCCATCCACCACCTTCAACATTCACTCCCTCCACCACCGGCGCACTGTGGCTGCAGTGTGTACCATCTACAAGATGCACTGCAGCAACTCGCCGAAGCTCCTTCAACAGCACCTTCCAAATCCATGACCTCTACCACTTAGAAGGACAAGGGCAGCAGACGCATGGGAACATCACCACCTACAAGTTCCCCTCCAAGCCACACACCATCCTGACTTGGATCTGTATCGCCATTCCTTCACTGTCGCTGGGCCAAAATCCTGGAACTCCCTTCCTAACAGCATTGTGGGTGTACCTACACCATATGGACTGCAGCGGTTCAAGAAGGCGGCTCACCAACATCTTCTCAAGGGCAATTAGGGATGGGCACTAAATGCAGGCCTAGCCAGCAACGCCCACATCCCATCAATGAATAAAAACAAAAAGATTAAGCTAAGATGGGCCAGAAATTCATGCTCACCAAGTCAAAATCTGCTGAGTTATAATGGTTGTGGGGTTTGGGGTTCACTCTTTGTGCTCTCTGGGGTCTGCCGTCGTCACGTGGTCTCAGGGCACTGCAAGGGCATCGTCCCGGTAAAGAACCCCGAGATTAAAGTCTTTGCTTGTGTACTTTACCTCGCAGGGATGATGGTTCTTCTTCTTCGGGTGGCAGTTGAATTTTGCATGAAGATCATCACAGGTACGCTGGATTGCAGGCCCGATTATTCGAAGTGTTCTTCAGTCTTCTTCCAAGTCATCTCGTCTCATTTCATCTCATCTCCTCTCGTCTCATCTCGTCTGGCGTGGTCTGCCCGTGTTCGCCTGGTGCTTTACCTGATGGATTTGGGGAAGACACGGGCAGTGGCCAGGTAGCAAGCGCAAGAGTAAGAGCAACGTGGCTACCAATGGGCCTATAATTATACTCCCGTTGAAAGCCCTTATCTGCGGACCAAATCAGGTCAGTCCATTGTCCAATTTAGGCAGGCTCGTTTAATATAATTATACCAATCTAAGTTAACTGGCCTTAGATGACCGTTTATCGCACCTGATGGCCCTGGTGTCTGGGTTGTATTGTCATTAATGCATTTTAATCGGCCTGTCCAGCCTTGGTTGCTCCCTTGAGCTGTTTCTGATTATTTATGCGGACAAACTAATGGTCTTATGCTTCGGCCTAACTGGGCTTGATCTTTTTCGATATGACGCAATGCATATTCAATGTTTGCCTAGCTGTCTGGCTTTCTCAAACACAAAGTCCTTTTCACAGAAATGCATTTTAATTTTCGTTTTCCCAAAGTTGCCTGCTTGTGCTGCAGAGTCTATGCTTTTAAAATCTTACAGGCTTTTGGTCACGAGGTGCGGACGCCATCTTTTTGGGTACCCTTTTTAAATTGTCCATGCAGGGTCTCTTTTATTAATAACCCTGGGGGAATGTGGGAATTTTGATAGCCTTACACTTGCTTGAATTGATTTTGTTACTAGCTGAACATATAGTAGCAGGAGGAAAAACCCCACAACATTGCTGTTGTTCCCTGTCTGAATTGGATCTCCTGCTGTATGATCACTGACTATGGCCATGGAAACACTCTGGGCCAGACTCTCCCTCTCTCACGAATGAAAGAGATTACAATGGCAGAGTCGTTTTTTGAATGTGATTAGGCCTAAAGGCAAGATATTGCTAATTTTTGACTTTGCCAATAGATGGGAACGGACCTTTAAAATCAATTTTACCTGATTTCTACTGATAAATCCTAGATTTTTTTTCAGGTGGTGAATCGGTAAAACATGATTTCCTCCCAAATGTGCAGGAAAAAAAAGCCCTGAAATGTCCAATTG
This sequence comes from Somniosus microcephalus, assembly GCF_052327205.1. Taxonomy (NCBI): domain Eukaryota; kingdom Metazoa; phylum Chordata; class Chondrichthyes; order Squaliformes; family Somniosidae; genus Somniosus; species Somniosus microcephalus. The sequence continues at coordinate 200,260,361 of NC_140988.1, forward strand.
TTTTCATAACAAACTCACATCATAACTATGATTTCAGCACGTAGTCATGCTGTATGTGCCAAGCTGAAGGCACTGATGCAACGTAAGCTGTAGACTGCAGGAAGTTATCACTAAATTGGTCAGGTGGGCAGAAAAGTGGCAAATGGAATTCAATCTAGAGAAGTGTGAGGTAATGTATTTGGGGATGGCTAACAAGGAAAGGGAATACACATTAAATGGTAGGACACTGAGTAGTGTAGAGGAACAAGGGGACCTTAGAGTGCATGTCCACAGATCCCTGAAGGTAGCAGGCCAGGTAGATAAGGTGGTTAAGAAGGCATACGGAATGCTTGCCTTTATTAGCCGTGGCATAGAATACAAGAGCAGGGGGGTTATGCTTCAACTGTATAAAACACTAGTTAGGCCTCAGCTAAAGTACTGCGTGCAGTTCTGGTCACCACATTACAGGAAAGATTTGCTTGCACTAGAGAGGGTACAGAGGAGGTTTACAAGGATGTTGCCGGGAGTAGAGAATCTTATCTATGAGGAAAGACTGAATAGGCTAGGTTTGTTTTCCTTGGAACAGAGGAGGCTGAGGGGAGACCTTATTGAGGTGTATAAAATTATGAGGGGCATAGATAAAGTGGATGGAAAGGACCTATTTCCCTTAGCAGAGGGGTAAAAAACCAGGGGGCACAGACTTAAAGTAATTGGGGGAAGGTGTAGAGGGGATTTGAGGGGAAATTTCTTCACCCAGAGGGCTGTGGGGGTCTGGAACTCACTGCCTGAAAGGGTGGTAGAGGCAGGAACCCTAACCACATTTAAAAAGCACTTGGATGCACACTTGGGATGCTCTAACCTGCAGGGTTACGGACCAAGAGCTGGGAAGTGGGATTAGGCTGGATAGCTCTTTGTTGGCCGGCGTGGACACGATGGGCCAAAATGGCCTCTTTCCGTGCTGTAACTTTCTATGATTCTATGACTCTTTCGAAGAGCAGTCCAGTTAGTCCCATTCCCCCCTCTTTCCCCATATCCCTACAATGTTTTGTCCTTCAGGTATTTATCCAATTCCCTTTTGAAGGCTACTATTGAATCTGTATCCACCGCCCCATCAGGCAGTGCATTCCAAATCCTAACCACTCGTTCCGTAAAAAAGTTTCACTTCATGTCGCCTCTGGTGCTTTTGCCAATCACCTTAAATCTGTGCTCTCTCGTTAGCGACCCTTCAGCCATTGGAAACAGTTTCTCTTTATTTGCTCTATCTAAATACTTCATGATTTGAAACAGCTCTATCAAATCTCCTCTTAGCCTTCTCTGCTCCAAGGAGAACAATCCCAGCTTCTCCAATCTATCAACGTAACTGTAATCCCTCATCCCTGGAACTATTCTAGTAAATCTCTTCTGTACCCTCTCCAAAGCCTTTATATCCTACCTAAAGCTATCTTCTTCCTTTTTTTACAATAAAAGTGAAACTTCAAACGCCTCACAAAAAGAGCAGTACCTTGACGTGGGACATATGAATGATGGTATTAGCATCCTGACCAAGAAAGCTAACAGTTCGACCTGGCCCAGTTAGCAAGGAACATCTTCTAAATGATAAGAGGGATCAGATCCCTAACCAAGATAGCAACAATGGAAGTAGGAAATATGGCAATATTGTTTGACAAAAATGATCTTCGTGAAAATTCTGTGAGGAGCAAGGTGCTGTAGGATGCAGGCACAGAGGTACAATTTTCCAGGCCAGAGACTGATGTGGGGCTGACAACGCTTTTGTTATTTTGTTGTGTGCTACTTTAATCGGGTACTGGTCTCAAATTAGTGTCTGTAACACAATAAGGCTACTTTTGACATTTGGCTTGTTATTGTGCTGTAATATTAGTTTTTGTTTTAAAATCACATTTTATGAGCTGATATGTTTTAATTAAAGTTACTGGTCCAGGAGAACTGGAATTTCCCAGGAATTGTAGCCGTGTAAAAGTTGAAATAATAACCTTCTTAAGGTCAGAGTAAAAAAATTGTGATCCATTAAAGTTAGCATAGATATTTTGAAACCAGTGGAAGTGATGCTTAGTAGCAAAACTACAGCTTTTCTGTGTTCTCAGTTCTGATGAAAGGTCATTGGCCTGAAACGTTAACTCTATTTTTATTTCCACAGATGCTGCCTGACCTGCTGAGTGTTTTCCAGCACTTTCTCATTTTTATTTCAGATTTCCAGCATCCGTTGTATTTTGCTTTTCCATGTTGTTGCCTTCATGCAGCTTTGCGATTTTTGCAATTGTTCAAGTTCTTGCAGGAGATGGCACCTGCAAAATGTGATGGAGAGTTTGAAACATGCTCTCCTATTAATTATACGCTGAGTTTTTGTGCTAAAATAGCACATTTGCATAGAGAAATAAAAAGAAATTTCAGGCTTTAATGTTTCAGTAATAAGCAACTGAACATGCCATAGCTAAAACTTCCCTTGGGGGCACTTTCATTTACTGCCAGTAAGTTTCTTTAAATGCATACATAAAATTCTGTTGCAATTATCTCAGCTTTGTGAATAAAAATTGAAGGTATTTTTGTTAGAATGCGATGAGAGTTGCATTGCAGAAATCAAATCAGTTGCTGTATCTGTTAACAGAGACATGTAAGATTGCTTTGCAGTGTAATAAAGAACAACAATTCACTTAGTGCTAATGTGTTCAAACGCTTTTCTGAAGAACTTACCACAAATTTTCAGAGGTAAAGTGCAATTTCAATACATAATTGTGTACGCATCTGGTTTGTATGTATGCCATATGGTGGGAGACTGCTGGGACTTAACACTAGGTGCAGGTTTGTGCATATGGACTTGTGAGACAACAGAAATGCAAGCATCTTAAAAGACAACACTTATTTTCAGGATTGAATTTCAAAATAAGCTTTATTTTTTTTTGTAGAGGCAGACAATAGGGAATGAAGGATGATGTAGCTTGGTTGTATGGGTCTTAACCCATGCAAGATTAAAATGACATCTATTTGCTGTGTTTATAGGATTATTAATCATGTTTTTCTTATAAGGTTATGATATAATATTTGTGATTCCATTACATAATAGGTATTATTCTGAATACTACAATAATATTTCTGCAACACAACAACAAATGATGATTAGAATTTTGTATTTATTTAGAGAGCATTATGAATTAACAAATTTGCTTTAAACGGTATATTTGTTTATTTCTCGGGGAAGTCTATGTTCATCAAGGCAAGGCTTCTCAGTTCTATATTGTGTAACCATTTTTAAAAATATATTTTGGCCGCAGTCTGAGCATCAAGATTATTTGGGTTACGTATAGCATGAGTAGTATGGGTCGATGGAGAGCACCACAAATTCTGCCCCAACAATATGCCTTAACCACAATCACAGCAGAACACTCAACTTGATTCCCTGCATGAACATTATCATTTTTGATAACAAAGACAATGGGCCAGTAATTCCGGTCCCAACACGTGAGTACGGACGGTGTACTCACGCGTGGGCCCGTTGGAAATGCCGGATTCCAGCATGCACAGTGCATGTGCGGGAAACCGGCATTTCCTCTCCATCGAACTAAGGGGTTAAGAGGTCCAACGCGTGCGTGCAGGACTCTGCACGCACGCGTTGAACTTCCTTCGTTTAGACAGGTTTGCGCGTGTGCAAGGGACTGAACTTTTTGGAAATGAAAAAAGGAGGTATAAGCAGTGGATTCTTGAAGGTAAGTGGTCTAATATTTAAAATTATTACATTTTTTCCACAGCTTCATTGTTTTTAAGGACTTTACAGTAAGGTAAGTTTATTTTTAGACCCGAATTTGTAAAAAAAAAATGTTTTCAAAAATGTTATTAATTGTTTTAAATAGTTTTTAAAAGTTATTTATAGTTTATTTAATTATTGGGATTTTTTTAAATTTTAATTAAAGTTAAACTAGTCTTTTGGGCGCCCGTACTTTTCATGAGTTTGACAGTCTTTACTATCAAACTCATGAATGAGTTTCCCCTCCCCTGATTGGCTGCAGAGTGCTCACCTGATCCCAGCCGGCACATCGCACTAAGTACGCCGTTGGATCAGGTAAGCACATCGCGCCGACATCTGAACCGGGCCAGTGACAGGAAATGCAAGCAGGCCCGGGCTTCAGATGTCAGCGCGCAGGGTGAGTGCAGATCGGGGGCTTGCACGCACGGCAAGCACCCAATCCTAATTTCTGGCCCAAGATAACCCAAGAATATCTTCACATACACTCTCACTGTTGGCCTTCAGTTAACCCATTAGGATGATGGCAGTGGGGTGTCAATTGAAAAGCAGCTCTCTCTGGAATGGGGGATTGAACCCACAATCTTCTGGGTCAGAGGCAAGAGTGCTACTACTGAGATAAGGGGAGTGCTCCTGGTGTCCTGGCTAACATTTCTCCCTCAACAAACATCTCTCTGGGCAGGTGTCCTTGTTCTAGAAACCCAATGCTCTCAGGAAGCATGAGTGTAAATATTAGTTGAGACTGAATTTTAAAAATATCATTAGTCGTGTTTCTAATACTCCAACACAGTAGCTACTTTATAACCCAACTACAATAAACATTTAATAGTTTACTCTTACAAGTTTAGGAACTGCCATAAATAGCTTTTCAAATTCAATGGCATGAATTGCCCTGTATGTGGTCTGAGTATCACAGTATTATGAGAGTAGACTCATGCTGCTCTATATTTACTTGTACAATAGCATAACTTAAGGATATAACAATAGTACTCTCTTGTTACCTGGACTAGATATTTGTGTCTTTTTCATGTGTAGTTCTTCAAGCTCTCTGAAGTTGGACCAAGCAAACACTGTGTGAGACGAGACCAGGTAGAAATTGTTAACCTGCTTTATTTCACAGTCAATGAACAAGCCGAGGAACAATTAATTATGATCAGATTCACTTAATGCAATCAGTACAACTTGTCTTTGTGTAAAAATACAAAATAATGAACACACTGGCCTAGAAACTCGGGCGCGTCTAATTTTTGGTGCGCAAGGGACGCAAGATTCAATCCATGGACCTGAACGGTGAGGCCCAAGGAATGCTCAACATTAGGTCTCGGCCACATTTCCATGACATGGATGAGCTGTGGATGGTAAGATGCAGCTTGCTTGATGAAGGTGGGCCACTGCAACCCACAGGTAAGTGAGGAAAGGGGGCGAATGGGTGTGGGCGATCGATGACTGTGGGCGATTGCTGGCTAGGAGGAGGGCTCATTAGCTGCGGGGAGTGATCATTGGCTGTGGAGGTAGGTAGTGCTGGCCGGGGGATGAGGTAGCATTGGTCAGATCGAGGGGATTGGTGGCTGATTCGGGGGAGGGAAGTGGCCCACAATTTTTTAATGTTGTGTTGGGAGGAGCATTCTTGCTCATCTCGGCTCCACATTCAGGTAAGTATGGGGGCCATCCTGCTGGTTGGCACCACATTGTGCTGTGTGAGTTCAGGACATGGTGAGTGACATGCTAGAGTGTTTGAAAATTGAGAATGGGTACTGAAACATGTGCAGGACCCGAATTTAAATAAATGGTTTCCCCCTTTAAATGTTCCCAACATATGTTCCTGACGACAGCGCAATCACCTTATCCAATATGGCGGGCGGCGCACCTCAGGCTGGAAATGTGTGTACGCTTCCTGCCCACCATATTGATGGCTTAAGAAGCCTTTCAGCACCAAAAGATGGATGCTATGCCGTTGAATCTGTTTCCCTAAATCAGCAGATCATTTGGCTTGATTTCAATAAAATGAGTTCCGACTCAGAACTCTCTTCTGCATTCAAACCTTTTCACAGCCTTTGCTCTCTGACTGCCTCGCAGCTATTCTGTTTAAAAAAACATAACTGTCTCTCACTGTAGTTCTGTGTTTTACCTCTCACTGTTTATGGCCAGAAAGGGATCAGAAACTATCCATGACAATGGGTGTGAGGTGTTTATCATTAACTGAGACAAGTTAACATATTGAAATTCGGGTCTCCACGGGTGAGTACGCACGGGGTACTCACCCGTAGGCCTGATGGAAGTGCCGATTTCCTGCATGCAATGCACATGCGCGGGAAACCGGCACTTCCGTTCCTTTGAAAGCAGGGGTTCAGAGGTCGAATGCGTGCGCGGGGGAGGCTGCGCGTGCGCTTTGAACTTAAGTTTTTTTAAAGGTTTTTCCACGAGGGTAAGTCTTTAGAATTTAGAAATGTAAAAAGCAGGCGTAAGGCCTGCTTTTTACAAGGTAAGTGGTCAATTAATTAAAATTAAAACATTTTTTCCACAGGTTTGTTATTTTTAAATACTTTAAAGCAAGGTAAGTTTATTTTTAGCCCCGTTAGAATATAAAATTATTTTTTTCAAAAATTTAAATTATTGTTTAAAATAGTTATTTCATGTAATTTATAGTTTATTTAAAAAATGTGATTTAAAAAAAAAATTATTTGAAGGTTTACTGCTATTTTGGGGCCGTATTATTTATGTCTTGACAGCACTTCCTGTCAAGACTTATGAATGGAGCATTCCCTGCTCCGATTGGCTGCCCATGGCCCACGTGATCCCAGGGGATGCATCAAACTAACTGCGCCCTGGGACATGCAAGCACTGCGCACCGGCAGCTGGGCCAGGCCCCGGATCGGAATTCCATGGGGCCCTACAGCTCAACTGCCGGCGCGCAAGGTAAGTGCAGGTCGGGGGCTTACACCCGCGGGAAGCCCCCAACCCGAATTTCTGGGCCATTGTTTATTTTTACCATTTTTGGGGAAAACAACTTTCATCATACTAACTATTTTTTGTCCAAGGTCAGCTTTTAAAAAAACCTGCGAGAATACACTTTGCTTTAAAAACTCAACATTAAAGGTATTCTTTTTCTAAATCATTTCTGTGGATAATTGGTCTGAGAAAAATGGAGACATTTACGTGTATGCAGTTTTACATTTTTTAAATATTTCAGCAGGGTTATTACTCTCCTCAAATTTGTAACTGTGCAAACTCTATTCTTACAGCAATGTTATTTCTCATTTTTTGCAAGTTATCCTTAGAGCCCAGAGAAAAATACACAATGCAGGAGGAGTGATAGATCATCTCTGCTGAAAAATAACTGAACTTTTGGACTGCATTTCAGGGAGATGCTGTTACTTACATGCAGCTGATATCTCGTCGCCTTCACAATGATTACACAAGGTGCTGATGGAGCTTGATTTTATTGCAAGGCCAGGGCAGGACAATTTCAAAGAGATGGCTATAGTTCAAAGAAGAATTATTGGCAACTGATTTGGCATGCATTGTGAAGTCATTTATAACGAATCCTAATCTGCTGCATGGTGCCAAGCAGCCATTAGGACCTAAATAACAAATTAGAAGATGACCCAGATTTCAGGAAAGAGAACAGGCTATGTGATCTTGTCTTCAAGCTGGGTGAGTAAATTTATGCTGGTTTCCAGTTGTACAATGTGATTTCCACCTAACCTGCACTCAGACAGCAACGAAACACTTCTTGTGTCAATCACTGCTGCATTGACATATGATTTATTATTCTGTCTTTTAATTAGAAATTATAGATGCTTTTGTCAAAAAACACTAAAGGATGATTTTTTCCCCAGAGATTGCAATACAACAAATGCCCTCCTAAGTTTCTGTCTCCAGGTTCCTCCATCGATGATGGGTGGAGCATAGAGCAAATGGATAGTATGTGGAGAGTTAACTTGGTGAAATAAAATGTTGTTCCCAGCGGGGCCCCACAGGGGTCGGTTTTGAGACTTCTTGGAGGAAAAATTGGGTATTGCCCATTTTGGGATGCTAATATTGGCCGGGTGCAAGTTCATCGCCCAGCGCTAACTATCACCTCCGACTGCAAAATTTGCCTCTATCGTCCCTGGAGGTGATTTGAGCTCTAAATCAGGTGCTACACACCTCTCTTAAGGCGCTAACATCGGGGAGCGAGGCGCTACCTCAGAACGCTACCAAAGCTCAGGCGATGCCAGCTACCATGGAACCCAAACAGACTGGCGCCGTCCAGTTCTTAAAGGGGAGGCGCCATTTTGCTGCCCAGCCACACCCTGCTCATTGTAGCGTTGAACCTCGGCCTGCAAACACCTATAGATATTGCTCAAACGATTGTGATTGATACTCAGAGGCCCAGGAAGAGAGTTTGGTGCTTCAGCAATCAGGCATTGGTGGCTCTGGTTGGTGCAGTTGGACGGCAATGGCCAGTGCTCTTTCCAGAGAGTGGCAGGAGCCCACTGACCCGGCAGTTTACAAGAGTCTGGAAGGAGGTGGCCCAGCATGTGTCATCATGGAGCCAGGTCCAAAGGATGCATACACAGCATCATAAGGAGTTCAACGACCTCACTCGGGTGGTCAGGGTGAGTACCTGCTTTTCAATACCTCTACATCCCACCATCTCAAATTCACTCTGTGCCCAGACGGTGTAAATACCCAAATGCCCAACACTCATCCAACAACTATGGCCATCTCATAAAACTCACATGCACATCACACACCTTGCAGACATTAACAGCTATTCAACTATGGTAGGCACATCTGCCAAACACATGGCTGCACACTCACTCACACACTGTCCTTTATAATGCAGGCCAAGCTTTCACATAACCGAAGAGACACCCAGCAGATGGGAGGAGGACATACACGGAGGACATACACCCCCTCACAGAATTGAAGGAAAGAGTTCACAGACTCATTGCCAGCCAGGTAGTAGGCGCCGTGGCCGGTGGAGAGATCGACCCCCTTAGGGACAGCAATGGTATGTTCATTAGCTTTATCTCCTTTCTCTTACCACTTCTGCCTCACAACACCAGCCTTTTACACTTTCAATCTAACAAACTGTGTCCAGTCCTTGCTCCCTTCCTGTTCCCCAGCCCTCATGCTGAAGCCATTATTGTACCTTCCTGCTTTCAGATAGTGAACCACCAGCTGACCAGCCGGCCCCTCAGCCTGCCAGTGGCAGCGACGCACCAGAGGAGGAGGAAGAGGAAGCCGGAGTCTCACCGCCTGCGCCTCCCGAGGCTGACACTTCCGACTCTGGGGCCAAGCGTTCCCTGGAGGGAGCAGGGGGTTAGGATCTGATCTGGGTGAATATCCTGGACCCAGCAGGCTTCAGCAACTACATGTGGGATGGGAAGCTTGGGGGAAGAGTTCTGCTGCACATGACTCGGATGAGAACCCCGACATTGCGGCCATGAATACGCAGGCCTTGAGCATGCAAACTAAGCTCATGGGTGCAATGGCAAGGGTGCCCTACAGCATGGATGCACTGGCTAGGAGCGTGGAGGAGTCCGTTGCTAACACAGCTGTCATCTGTGCACAAACTCTTGAACACATCCTTGCCTCGTTGCAGAGGATGGTTAAATTGCAGGGAGACCGTGGACATCCAGAGCCCATGCCGCGTGTAATGGGTGAGGTGGAACATAACGGCTTAGTGCTGGAATCGAGTCATTGGCTTGTGCCATCCAGTCTCAGACTGCCCTGATGCAGTCTCAGATTGATGTCACGCAAGCGCTGACTGCTGCCATCATCACTGGGTCGCCCACAGTCCACCGGGGATCTCATGGTACCACAGCAGGTCAACAATCTGTGCTCAAGCAGATTGCTCCGGATGCTGAGGTTCTGCCCCGGGGGAGTGGCAGTGTGTCGGTTGAGCAGGAAGGTGCTGTCCTCTCTCAGGATGATGGCATTACTGCTCCCACCACTGCCACTTCCCCATTGCACTTGCCACAGCCTGTAACACAGCCAGCCCAGACTGCTGCCGGCCATGCAGAGTTGGTGCAGTCTGCAGCCGGGCCCTCCAGGACCAGAGCTGGTCGAGGGTATCCTTCAAGGCCATCTGCAATCTTGGATCCAACATTCAGCAGCCTTCCGCCAGCCTTGCTGCAGCCACTGGGGCCACATTATGCAGGAGCAGTAGGGTGGGAAGGGGGGAAGTGCGCAGGGGATGGAGATCACCCTCGAAGGCCAAAAAGTAAAAATTATTAATAAATGGGGGGAATGTTTGTGGGAAAGTTTGATGTTCATCTTAATGTATTTGTTTACTGTGTTGATGCTTATCTCGATGTTGGGAGAACGAGTTTTGTTAGTTTATGAATTGTTTGTTTCTAATTGTTTGTCCTGAATAAATAAGACAGAGTTCGTAATATAAATACAAATTTTTATTGTCACTTTACAACTTTGCTGATTTGACTTATTGGAGCTTTGCCCAGCAATAAGGGGTGCGGCATGCTTGCGATGATGTGCTTCTTCATCCCAGAAACCATCTTCCCTGTCATTCGTTAGAAGCGATGCTTTATCAGGCGTTCATGGGCAGCCCTTGCAGAGGCAACATTGTGCGTCTCCCTCCCACATTGGTGCTGCTCATCCCGCTCGTCATCCTCCTTCTCCGCCTCCTCCTCCTCCACCTTCTCCTCCTCCTCCTCCTCTCCCTCTTCCTCCTCCTGGTGCACCAATCCCTGGTGGCAATGGTTGGGTCCTCATAATTGCAAGATTGTGAAGCATGCAGCACACAACAATGAAAAGAGAGACTCACTCGGAAGAGTATAGCAGGGTTCATCCAGAGTGATCAAGACACTGGAACCATTGCTTTAAGACACCGATTGTCTTCTCAATGAGGTTCCTGGTGGCGCTATGGCTCTCATTGTGTGCGAGCTCAGCAGGAGTGTTGGGATTATGGAGCGGTGTCATCAGTCAGGTGCAGAGTGGATAATCCTTGTTCCTGAGGAGCCAGCCACAAGGTTGATACATTGGTTGGAATAGGTCTGGGAAACCAACCTGTCGCAGGGTAAAAGCATTGTGGCTGCTGCCAGGATAGCAGGCATTTACGGCAAGGATGCGCTGTCTGTGGTCACACACCAACTGGACATTCAGAGAGGACATTCTCATGAGGTGCCCGCAATGCCACACGTGTGCAGTCAATGGTGCCCTGAACCATGGGGAAGCCTGCTTCTGAGCAAAGCCACATGCGCGTTCACGCTGCTTGCCCTGGGTCATGGCGAAAGAGATGTACTGCCTTCTCCTTTTGAACAGAGCATTTGTGACCTCCTGGATGCAGCAATGGACAGTGAACTGGGAGATATTCATTATGTCCCCAATTGAAGCCTGGAAGGAGCCGTTGGCATAGAAATTCAGAGCCACCGCCACCTTCACTGGCACTGACAGAGACATCCTGGTCCTGAGCTGAGGCTGAGCTCGGTCACGAACTCTTTGCTGAAGCGTAACCTTCTGAAGCACTGCTCCTCAGACAAATGAATACAGGAGAATTGCTCCCGGAATACCCTGGGAGGGGAAGGTCTCCTGTGCAGAGGCCTGTTGGCCCTCCTCCCTCTGGCCACGTTTGCCACTCTCTCTCTCTCTCTGCAACTCTGCTGTCTCTGAAGGTGAAGCTGGAGGACATCGCAATGAGTTAGTACAGCCTCCATTTAAAATCTTCTAAATGTGCTAAATATGAAGCTCAGAAAAATAGGAACCTGAAAAGTGGTGCTCAGGAACAAAATGCCTTGGGACGATGTTAAATCTCTCCAGACGACTCTCTCTCTCTCAACCTGCATATGCCAAAAATTTTGCCGACAAGAAAAGACAGGAAGCGCCCGCGTTTAAATAGCGCACCCTCAGCCCCTTCCCAATTTCGAAACATTCTTCTCTACCTGTTGTTCCTAGTGGCAGGCGCTAAGGCGCAAATCAATTTCCGGTTCGGGGTGCTTCCGGGGCGTTGCACACTTAACATAGAAACATAGAAGTTAGGAGCATAACTAGGCTATTCGGCCCCTCTAGCCTGCTCCGCCATTTAATGAGATCATGGCTGATTATCCAAATTCAGTACCCTGTCACTGCTTTCTCCCCATATCCCTTGATCCCTTTAGCCTTAAGAAGTATATCTAACTCCTTCTTGAATTTATTTAATGAATTGGCCTCAACTGCCTTTTATGGTGGAGAATTCCACAGGTTCACCACTCTCTGGGTGAAGAAATTCCTCCTAATCTCTGTCCTAAATGGCTTACCCCTTATCTTTGGACTGTAACCCCTGGTTTTGGACTCCCCCGCCATTGGGAACATCCTTCCTGCATCTAGTCTGTCTAGTCCTGTTAGAATTTTATAATTTTCAATGAGATCCCCTCTCATTCTTCTAAACTCCAGCGAATATAAGCCAATCGACCCAATCTCTCCTCATATGTCATTCCTGCCATCCCAGGTATCAGTCTGGTGAATCTTCGCTGCGCTCTCTCCATGGCAAAAACATCCTTCCTCAGATAAGGTGACCAAAAATGCACACAATACTCAAGGTGTGGTCTCATCAAGGCCCTTTACAACAGCAGCAAGACATCCTTGCCCCTGTACTTGAATCCTCTTTCTATGAAGGCTAGCATACCATTTGCCTTCTTAACTGCCTGCTGCACCTGTATGCTTACCTTCAGCGACTGGTGCACAAGGACACACTGGTCTCGTTGCACTTCCCCTTTTCTCAATCTATTGCCGTTCAGATAATAATCTGTCTTCCTGTTTTTGCCACCAAAGTGGATAACCTCGTATTTATCCACATTATACTGCATCTGCCATGCATCTGCCCAATCACCCAACCTGTCCAAATCATACTGGAGTTCTTCAGCATCCTCCTCACAACACACACGCCCACCCAGCTTTGTGTCATCTGCAAACTTGGAGATATTACATCTAGTTCCCTCATTTAGATCATTAATATATATTGTGAATAGCTGGGGTCCTAGCACCGATCCCTGAGGTAACCCATTAGTGAATGCCTGCCACGCGGAAAAAGACCTGTTTATTCCAACTCTTTGCTTCCTGTCTGCCAACCAGTTCTCTATCCAAGTCAATACTTTATCCCCAATTGCATGTGCTTTAACTTTACACGCTTATCTCTTATGCGGGACCTTATCGAAAGCCTACTGAAAGTCCAAATACACCACATCCACTGCTTCTCCCTTATCTATTCTACTAGTTACATCCTCAAAAAATTCCAATAGATTAGTCAAGCACGATTTACCTTTTGAAAATCCATGTTGAATTTGTCTGATCCTGTCACTGTTTTCCAAGTGCTCTGCTATTACATCTTCTATAATGGACTCTAGCATTTCCCCCACTACCGATGTCAGGCTTATCGGTCTATAATTCTCCGTTTTCTCTCTACCACCTTTTTTAAATAGCGGGGTTACATTAGCTACACTCCAATCCATGGGAACTGTGCCAGAGTCTATAGAATTTTGGAAGATGACCAGCAATGCATCTACTATTTCTAGGGCCACTACCATAAGTACCCTAGGATGTAGATTATCAGGCCCTGGGGATTTTTTGGCCTTCAATCCCATCAATTTCCCTAACACCATTTCCCCACAAATACTGATTTCATTTAGTTCCGCCCTCTCATTAGACCCTATGTTCCCCAACTTTCTGGGAGGTTATTTGTGTCCTCCTTTGTGAAGACGGAACCAAAGTATGTGTTTAATTGGTCAGCCATTTCTTTGTTCCTCATTATAAATTCCTCTGAATCTGACTGCAAGGGACCTACGCGTGACTTCATCAATCTTTTTCTCTTCACATATCTATAAAAGCTTTTACAGTCAGTTTTTGTGTTACCAGCAAGCTTACTCTCATATTCTATTTTCCCCCTCTTAATTAATCCTTTTATCCTCCTTTGCTGAATCCTAAACTGCTCCCAATCCTCAGGTTTGTTGCTTTTTCTGGCCAATGTATATGTCCTCTCCTTGGATATTATGCTATCCCTAATTTCCCTTGTTAGCCACGGTTGCGCCACCATTATTGTTTTATTTTTATGCCAGACAGGGATGAACAAATTCTGTAGTTCATCCATGTGATCTTTAAATGTTTGCCATTCCCCAACTTGTGCCTCATACCATCGTAGTTTTGTTTATTTAAATTCAGGACCCTAGTATCTCTAGGGATATGGTGTTGGGTAAGTTGAGGGGACTGAAGGCCGACAAATCCCCGGGGCCTGATAAACTACATCCTAGGGTACTTAAGGAGGTGGCCCTGGAGATAGCAGATGCTCTAAGGATCATCTTCCGGAACTCCATTGACTCGGGAACAGTACCCGTGGATTGGAGGGTAGCTAATGTTACCCCAATATTTAAAAAGGGGGGTAGAGAGAAAGCAGGGAATTATAGACCAGTAAGCCTTACATCGGTTGTGGGCAAAATGCTAGAGTCCATTATTAAGGATAAAATAGCGGAGCACTTGACAAATGGGGAAAGGATCGGACAGAGTCAACATGGATTTACAAAGGGTAAATCGTGTTTGACTAATCTGCTGGAATTTTTTGAGGAAGTAACTGGTAAAATAGATGGGGGAGAGCCAGTGGATGTGGTGTACCTTGACTTCCAGAAAGCCTTCGATAAGGTTCCACACAAAAGATTATCATGCAAAATTAAGGCTCATGGGATTGGGGGCAAAGTATTAACGTGGATAGAGAACTGGCTGGCGGATAGAAAACAGAGAGTTGGAATAAGCGGCTCGTTTTCGGAGTGGCAGGCAGTGACCAGCGGGGTGCCGCAAGGATCTGTCCTGGGACCCCAGCTGTTCACAATATATATAAATGATCTGGATCAGGGAATTGGATGCAATATTTCCAAATTCGCTGACGACACTAAACTAGGAGGAGGGGTGGGCTCTGATGAGGATGTCAGGAGGCTACAGTGCGATTTGGACAGGTTGGGGGAATGGGCGGATACGTGGCAGATGCACTATAATGTGGATAAATTCGAGGTTATCCACTTTGGGGGTAAAAACAGGAGGGTAGATTATTATCTAAATGGCAATAGATTGGGAGATGGGGAAGTGCAGAGGGACCTGGGTGTTCTTGTGCACCAGTCACTGAAGGAGAGCATGCAGGTGCAACAGGCGATTAAGAAGGCAAATGGTATGTTGGCCTTCATATCAAGGGGGTTCGAGTATAGGAATAGGGATACCTTACTACAGCTGTACAAGGTGCTGGTGAGACCGCATCTGGAGTATTGTGTACAGTTTTGGTCGCCCCATCTGCGGAAGGATGTTCTTGCCATGGAAAGAGTGCAGCGGCGATTCACCAGGCTGATACCTGGAATGGCGGGAATGACCTACGAGGAGAGATTGAATAGTTTGGGCTTGTACTCACTGGAGTTTAGAAGATTGAGAGGGGATCTCATCGAAACATATAAAATTATGGCAGGCCTGGACAGGCTGAATTCAGAGAGAATGTTTCCAATGGCAGGGGAGCACAGAACCAGGGGCCACAGTCTAAAAATAGCGGGCAAATCATTTAAAACAGAGATGAGGAAGAATTTCTTCACTCAAAGAGTGGTGAGCCTGTGGAATTCCCTGCCACAGAGGGCTGTGAAGGCTAATTCAATAAATATTTTCAAGAGAGAATTGGATATATTTCTGAAGGCTAAGGGGATTAAGGGTTACGGAGAAAAGGCGGGGACGGGGTACTGAACTGGTAAGATCAGCTATGATCTCAGACGAAGATCAGCCATGATCTCATTGAATGGCGGAGCAGGCTCGAAGGGCCGAATGGCCTACTCCTGTTCCTATCTCTATGTTTCTATGTTTCTAGTCTCTGAGTCAACTACTTCACTGTCCATCTTAATGAAGAATTCTAACATATTATGATCGCTCCTCCCCAAGGGGCCTCGCACAACAAGATTGTTAATTAATCCTTTCTCATTACATAATACCCAGTCTAAGATGGCCTGATCTCTAGTTGTTTCCTCGACATATTGGTCAAGGAAACCATCCCATGTACACGCTAGGAATTCCTCCTCCACAGTATTGTTACTAATTTGGTTAGCCCAATCTATATGTAGATTAAAATCACCCATGATAACTGCTGTGCCCTTATTACACGAATATCTAATTTCCTGTTTAATGCCATCCCCAACCTCAGCATTACTGTTTGGGGGTCTATATACAACTCCCACTAATGTTTTCTGCCCCTTGGTATTTCTCAGCTCTACCCATACAGATTCCACATCATCAGAGCTAATATCTTTCCTTATTATTGTGTTAATCTCCTCTTTAACCAGCAATGCTAGCCCACTTCCATTTCCTTTTTGCCTGTCCTTCCTGAATTTTGAATACCCCTGGATGTTTAATTCCCAGCCTTGGTCACCCTGGAGCCATGTTTCCATAATCCCAATTGTATCATATTCATTTACATCTATTTGCGCAGCTAATTCATCCACCTTATTAGGAATGCTCCTCACATTAAGACACAAAGCCTTCAGGCATGTTTTTTTAACACTCTTAGTCCTTTTAGAATTATTATTTACTGTGGCCCTGTTTGCTTTACACACTTGATTACTCTGCCTTCCACTTTTGCTTTTCTCCTTCCTGTCTTTTGATTCTATCCTTGCTTCCCTTTCCTCTGTCTCCCTGCACAGGTTCCCAACCCCCTGCCATTTTAGTTTAAAACCTCCCCAACAGCACTAGCAAATACTCCCCCTAGGACATCGGTCTCAGTCCTGCCCAGGTGCAAACCGTCCAGTTCGTACTGGTCCCACCCCACCCCACCGAACTGGTTCCAATATCCCAGGAATTCGAATCCCTCCCCCTTGCACCATTCCTCTAGCCACGTATTCATCTGAAATAGCCTTCTATTTCTTCTCTGACTAGCACGTGGCACTGGTAGCAATCCTGAGATTACTACCTTTGAGGTCCTATTATTTAATTTACCTCCTAACTCCCTATATTGAGCTTTTAGGATCTCATCCTGTTTCTTCATATATCATTGATACCTATATGCACCACGACAGTTGGCTCTTCACCCTCCCCCTCCAGAATGCCCTGCAGCCACTCTGAGACATCCTTGACCCTTGCACCAGGGAATAACATACCATCCTGGAGTCTCGTTTGCGGCCACAGAAACACCTATCTATTGCCCTTACAATAGAATCCCCTATCACTATAGCACTCCCGTCTTTTTCCTCCCATCCTGTGCAGCAGATCCACCCAAGGTGCCAGGAAGTTGGCTACTGCTGCCTTCCCCCGATAAGCCATCTCCCCCAAAAATATCCAAAGCTGTATATCTGTTTGAGAGGGGGATGGCCACAGGGGACCCCTGCACTACCTGCCTGCACCTACTAGTCTGCCTGGCAGTTACCCATTCCCTTCCTGCCTGTGCAGCCTTTACCTGCAGTGTGACCAACTCCCTAAATGTGCTATCCACGATGTCCTCAGCATCGCAAATGCTCCAGTATGTATCCATTCGCAGCTCCAATGCCACAATGCAGTCTGCCAGTAGCTGCAGCTGGATACACTGCCTGCACACATGGTCATCAGGGACATAGGAAGTGTCCCTGATTTCCCACATAGTGCAGGAGGAGCATGACACGGGACCGAGCTGTCCTGCCATGAATTAATTCAAATTAAATTAACTCAAATCAATACCACTAATTACAATACAATTAAATGCTATTCTCAAGGGCCCTTGTGCAATAGCACTCCCCACTACACAACAGAGACCCTAGAAACTATAAACCACAAAAATTAAGTTTTAAAAAAGCGAGAAAGAGAGAAATACTCATCAACCAATCACTATCCTGCTTTCTGGTGACATCACACTTCAATTACTTTTTACTTCTCTCTCTCCGTGCTCTTTAACTCCTCGGTCTGCTGCGCTCAGTCTCTACACAGGGCCGCTCTTGCTGCTGCCGCTGGTGAGTCTGGGTCACTCTCTCTCTCCCCGTTCCTTAACTCCTCGGTCTCTGCGCTCAGTCTCCAGCCAGGGCCGCTCTCACTGCTGCTGCCAGTGAGTCTGGGCCACTGTCTCTCTCCCTGCTCCTTAAATCCTCGGTCTCTGCACTCAGTCTCCAGCCAGGGCCGCTCTCGCTGCTGCTGCCAGTGAGTCTGGGCCACTCTCTCTCTCCCCGCTCCTTAAATCCTCGGCCTCTGCGCTCAGTCTCCACCCAGGGCTGCTCTCGCTGCTGCCGCTGATGACGTCATGATCTGCAGGTGCAGGAGATCGTGGTGGTAGGGTTTAGCAGCACCATAAAATGACAGGTCAATTTTGCGTGAGGTGCTAAAATCACCATGTTCAGGCGCTAAGTTGCTCGTGCCCCGCTAGCACCCCCGGAGGTGCTAATGGGAGGCACTAACCAACCCAATTTTCCCCCCCTTTTGATTAATATCTTCATAAATGATCTGGAGCAAGGAGTTACAAGCACATTGGTTAAAATTGCAGATGATAAAATGGTTGTAGACTGCAAAGCTGAATAGGATCAGCTACAGGAGAATTTCAAAATTTTGGGGAATTGGACAGACAGGTGGCAGATGAAATCCAATGTAGAGAAATACAAAGTGCCTCACATAGACAGCAAAAATCTAGGAAGGAACTAATATTTAAATTGAACGAACTAATGTGTATGAAAAATGTAAGACATCAGGGGTCCTGATTGACAATAAATTTAGGCTATTGCAAGAATGCTCGGTGGCAGCGAGTAAAGCAGATCAGATCCTGGGATCTATTAAAAGGTCAATATTGAGCTAAAATAGTGAGGTAATGCTGCTACTTTATAAATCATTGGTGTGATGCGCTTAGAAGACTGTGGATAGTTCTGCAAGGGGTTTAAGATCGCAGAGGTTTCTCTCTCTAGAGGCCTCTCTCTCTTGCACAGTATAACCTTGAGTGGTTCGACCCACTCGCCCCTTAGATTCTATACTCTGGACTTTGGGGCAGGAACTACAATGTAGAGAAAACTCTTGTAGACCAAGTTTGATGAAACAAAAATGAAACTTTATTGCATAAGGAAAAATAAATCAAATGCAAGCAGATAAGAGAGTACATGGGAGGGAAAAACACAAACAAATCATAACGACACAATACTAGCTAAGGCTAATACAGGCATCCTATACTCTACAAAGATCATCATGAAATAAGGAAACACACGGAACATTGAGGGACAACAACTCATGTTAATTGTACCCTTAAGTCCACCCCTTAAACCTATCTAGATCTGATTGTGAAGGGCCAGAATCATGCTCACCAATCCAACTAGGAAGTGCAAGGTTTTGCACCAGTCTGCGTTTGATCCTTTCAGGCGTTCCGTCGCCACGTGGATCGTGGAGTCCCAGCGAGCTGCGCCACACTTCTCTCCTGAGGTGGGGGTCGGGGGCGGCTGGACACCGGCTGGTTCTGGCTGTCGGCAGAGTCGGGGATCGTCGGCTCGACCCCGGTCAGAGGAGCCTTGGGCTGGCTCCCATCGTTTCTTCAGTTTAATTTTCATCTCTTCCCGAGCCGGAGTGGCTGGAAGGTTTTCTTCTCTTGGGGTTTTATTTTTTTGTCTCTTCTCCCAAGTTGGGTCGGTGACCTCTCGTTTTGGCAACGGCCCGGAAATGGTCGATGATCTCCCAATGTTTTTCCCCGGGGCGGGACGCCGGCTTCGAACGGCCTTCTTGATGTTAGCTTAATTCTTCTTCCTCCTCCGATGGTGGAGAGGAGTTTGCTGATCTTCTCCCGAAGCGACTCCTCTTCACCCACTGCCACTCGGTCGTGTGTTTCTAAGTGTAGCTGTCTCCAACTGTCTCTGCAACTACAACTCCGGTGTGTGTCCGTAAAACTCCAACTCCTCCTGTTATACCTTTCTTCAGGAGTCTCCACTTCCCGCCCAAAATCAGGTTAGTCTTTGTTTAACTTTTGGCGGGCTGGGAGCACAGCGGGGTAGTTATTATATTTTTTAATGTTTTAGATTGCCGGTAAAGGCCCATCTCTGGTCTGGAATGACCTTCATTGTTTTAAATGTCCTGCTGATCTCGTTATCTAGTCCTTGGTGCTGTTCTCATGAATATGAAATTGTCCCCTTTTGTCTGGGTCAATATTTAGATGGCCTCTGTCTCCAGGCCGATCTTGGCTGGATCTGCATCTAATCCATATGTATATGTATGGGTCTGGTTTCGTTCTCTCAGAAACGGCTTCCAGAACTTGCTGTGGGTTGAATCCACAAAGCTGTCTGAGGATTTGCAGGAACCATTTTAAAGTGTCCCAATAAGCCGGTCACGCAGTCTGGTGGCCATTTTGTATGCCCCTTTTTCTGGGCTTCTTTTAAAACAGTCTTTAAAATCATGGCCTCTTCTGCCATTTGACCCTTCTTAATCCAAAGTCCAATTTTGCAAATCCTACCGTTCTAGTCACTGCAGAATAAAAAGAATATTGCAGAAGAAGGCAACCAGAATGATTGAAGGATTGGATTATAATGAACAATTATGTAAATTGGGCATCTTCTTACTGGCAAAGAGAAGGTTGAGAGGTGATATGATTGCTCTTTTTAGGATTCTAAAGGCATTAAATAATGTAGATATTGACAAGCTGTTTCACCTTGTCCAGAGCAGTAGAACCAGAGGACATGGCCTGCTCTTGCAGGGAGGTTGAATCAAAACTAATCGGCAGAAACATTGGCCCCAATTTTTACGGAGAGGCAGGGAGGGAGTGGATGTGTGTATTTGTGGGGGCGGGGGGATCCTGGAAGTGCCGGGAACGGGGAGGTTCTGCCGAATTTAACGGCAGGACCTCATTATCATTTATATTACTCCATTTCCCGCCTGGCAGCAGGCCAGATTGAAAGCTGACCAACTGCTGGGAGGGAAAGCAGATTGGAGCATGGTGGGGGGGCTTGGAGTGCAGCAGCGAGGAGGGAGGGAGGAAGGGAAAAATCAGGGCGTAGTGGAGGGTTGGTAGATCGTAGGGAGGGAAGCAGTTCACGGAGGGGGGGACGGCAGATTGCGGCAGAAGATTTGCTTGAGGGGCCAGAGGTGGGGGAGGGGCTGGTGGGGGGGGCGGGGTTTTCAGGGATGTACTCCTGCTCCTCTTGGCCCACAAGCAGTGCTCTGAAAAGCAGTTAGCTGCTGCACCTGGCTGCTCCCATCTCCATTTAGACGCCAGGTTTCCTGAGCCCTGGGAAACTTAGTCAACCACTGCTAAATTGAAATGGCTACCAAAATTTGAGGAACGGAGCCTCATTAACATATTATAATCACAGCCCGCAGTTACTTGGACGCCCCCAAACCCGCTGAGGTTAAATCAGAAGTAGGCTCATGTGTGGTCAGGTTTCACATATTTACTGATATAATCCCTCCCGGCCCTCTCCTGCCCATCGTGGGGGGAGTTAAAATTCCCCTCATTATTTCAATGAGTGAGTGGTAAATCTATGAAGCAAGCTCCCTAAGTAGACAATGAAAGCAGACAGTGTTGATTCCTTCAAATGCAAATTAGATAGGCTTCTTTCAGAAAATAATATTTTGGGATACAGTACATGAGTAATTTGGGACATGACATGTGGTAGGCGCAGCATACTTTGGAGGAACAGGAGACTTTGGACTGATGGTTCCCAAAGCGTTCCACCACTGGGGGTTTTCTTCACTTTGGGGGGAATTTTTCCGGGGGTGGGGGGGGAGGGTGGTCAGCGGGCAAGTTCGGTGGTGGGTTGGGAAGGAATAAACTTTTTTGACAGTGGGTCGGGACCCCACCATTGACCCACTGCCACGCACCTTTCCGAAATGTTGGGTCTGTCAGTGCTGAACAGATCCGACACACAGCAGCAAGGGAGGCAATTCAAGTCATTATGAGCTTGTTAACTGCCCATTAAGAAGTATTTTGAGCTCACCTTTACATTTTACGAGGTCACCCACGTGGTCCATGCTGCTCAGGGATCATATCAGATAAGCAGGTCGGGAGTTGTATGACCATGGAATCATCTCATTACTTGACAGTGGCAAATGTGCTATAAAAGCTCCCATCTCACAGCTGTTCACTTTCCAAACTCAGAAGTTGTTGCTTACTGCATTTGGAAGACATTGAGCTTTATGCAGGATACAAGTGTTTGGAGTAAACTCTCTTTCCAATGTCATGGAATCTGGAACATAGAAACATAGAAGATAGGAGCAGGAGTAGGCCATTCGGCCCCTCGAGCTGGCTCTGCCATTCAATGCGATCATGGCTGATCATCCAACTTCAGTACCTGGTCCCTGCTTTCTCCCCATACCCTTGATCCCTTTAGCCTTGAGAAATATATCCAACACCTTCTTGAATATATTTAATGAATTGGCCTCTACTGCCTTCGTGGTAGAGAATTCCACAGGTTCACCACTCTCTGGGTGAAGAAATTCCTCCTCATTTCTGTCCTAAATGGCCTACCCCTTATCCTTAGACTGTGACCCCTGGTTCTGGACTCCCCGACCATCGGGGACATCCTTCCAGCATCTAGTCTGTCTAGTCATGTTAGAATTTTATAAGTTTCGATGAGATCCCGTCTCATTCTTCTAAACTCCAGCGAGTACAAGCCCAATCGATCCAATCTCTCCTCATACGTCATTCCTGCCATCCCAGGTATCAGCCTTGTGAATCTTCACAGAACTCCTTCCATGGCAAGAACATCCTTCGTCAGATAAGGCGAGCAAAACTGCACACAATACTCAAGATGTGGTCTCACCAATGCCCTGTACAACTGCAGCAAGACATCCTTGTTCCTGTACTCAAACCCTCTCGCTACGAAGGCCAACATACCATTTGCCTTCTTAACCGCCTGCTGCACCTGCATGCTTACCTTCAGCGACTGGTGCACAAGGACACCCAGGTCTCGTTGCACTTCCCCTTCTCCCAATCTATTGCCAATCAGATAATAATCTGCCTTCCTGTTTTTGCTACCAAAGTGGATAACCTCACATTTATCCATGTTATATTGCATCTGCCATGCTTCTGCCCACTCACCCAACCTGTCCAAATCATCCTGGAGTTTCTCGGCATCCTCCTCACAGCACACACGCCCACCCAGCTTTGTGTCGTCTGCAAATTTGGAGATATTACATCTAGTCCCCTTGTCTAGATCATTAATATATATTGTGAATAGCTAGGATCCAAGGACTGATCCCTGCGGTACCCCACTAGTCACTGCCTGCCACTCGGAAAAAGACCCGTTTATTCCAACTCTTTGCTTTCTGTCTGCCAACGAGTTCTCTATCCAAGTCAGTACCTTGCCCCCAATCCCATGTGCCTTAACTTTACACGTTAATCTCTTATGCGGGACCTTATCGAAAGCCTTCTGAAAGTCCAAATACACCACATCCACTGGTTCTCCCTTATCTATTTTAACAGTTACATCCTCAAAAAATTCCAGTAGATTAGTCAAGCATGATTTACCCATTGTAAATCCATGTTGACTTTGTCCGATCCTGTCACTGTTTTCCAAGTGCTCTGCTATTACATCTTTTATAATGGACTCTAGCATTTTCCCCACTACCAATGTCAGGCTTTCTTTCTACCACCTTTTTTGAATAGTGGGATAACATTAGCTACCCTCCAATCCATGGGTACTGTTCCAGATTCCATTGAATGTTGGAAGATGATCAGCAATGCATCTACTATTTCTAGGGCCACTTCCTTAAGTACCCTAGGAAGTAGATTATCAGGGCCTGGGGATTTATCGGCCTTCAATCCCATCAATTTCCTTAACACCATTTCCCTACAAATACTGATTTCTTTCAGTTCCTCCCATTCATCAGACCCTATGTTCCCCAGCATCTCTGGGAGGTTATTTGTGTCCTCTTTTGTGAAGACAGAACCAAAATATGTATTTAGTTGGTCTGCCATTTTTTTTCCCCCATTATAAATTCCCCTGATTCTGACTGCAAGGGACCTATGCTTGACTTCACCAATCTTTTTCTCTTCACAAATCTATAAAAGCTTTTACAGTCTGTTTTTATGTTTCCTGAAAGCTTACTCTCATAATCTATTTTCCCTTTCTTAATTAATCCCTTTGCCCTCCTTTTTTGAATCTTAAACTGCTCCCAATTCTCAGGATTATTGCTTTTTCTGGCCAATTTATATGCCCTCTCCTTGGATCTTATGCTATCCCTAATTTCCCTTGTTAGCCACGGTTGAGTCACCTTTTTTGTTTTATTTTTATGCCGAACTGGGATGAATAAATTCTGTAGTTCATCCATGCGGTCTTTGAATATTTGCCATTGCCTATCCACCGTCAACCCTTTTATTATTTTTTAATTTACCTCCTAACTCCCTATCTTCAGCTTTTAGGACCGCATCCCATTTTTTACCTATGTCGTTGGTACCTATATGCACCATGACAACTGGCTGTTCACCCTCCCCTTCCAAAATGTTCTGCAGCTGCTCTGAGACATCCTTGACCCTTGCACCAGGGAGGCAACACACCATCCTGGAGTCTCGTTTGCAGCCGCAGAAACGCCTATCTATTCCCCTTACAATAGAATTCCCTATTACTGTAGCTCTACCCCTCTTTTTCCTCCCGTCCTGTGCAGCAGAACCACCCCTGGTGCCAGGAAGTTGGCTGCTGCTGCCTTCCTCTGATAAGCCATCCCCCCCAACAGTTCTCAAAGTGGTGTATCTGTTTGAGAGGGGGATGTCCACAGGGGACCCCTGCACTACCTGCCTGTGCCTAGTACTCTGTCTGTTGGTCACCCATTCCCTTTCTGCCTGTCCAACCTTTGCCTGCGGTGTGAACAACTGATCAAATGTGCTATTCATGACCTCCTCAACATTGCGAATGGTCCCGTATGAATCCAATCGCTGCTCCAGCGCCGCAATGCGGTCTGCCAGTAGCTGCAGCTGGACACACTTCCTGCACACATGGTTGTCAGGGACACAGGAAGTGTCCCTGAGTTCCCACATATCGCAGGAGGAGCATACCACGGCACCGGGCCGTCCTGCCATGACTTACCCTTTAGTTAATTGCAATTAAATTAAATCAAATCAATCCCACCAATTTCACTTCAGTTAAATGATATATTTAAGGGTCCTGGTTTACAAACAGTCCCCGCTACACCACGGAGAGCTTAGAAACTATAAACCACAGAGTTAAAGTTTAAAAAGAGAGAAATACTCACCAACCAATCACTTACCTGCTTTCTGGTGACGTCACACTTTGACTACTTTTTACTTCTCTCCCTCTCTGTGAGATTGGAGATTACTATGCTCTGAGGCCTACCTGGTCTTTTGGAGCCTTTTATAGCCCCGTTGCCACCGCTGAAATTCCCGCCGACGTTGTGAGGCCTACCTGGTCTCTGGAGCCTTTTATAGCCCCGCTGCCGCCGCTGAAATTCCTGCCAACGTTGTGAGGCCTACCTGGTCTCTGGGGGCCTTTTATAGCCCCGCTGCTGCCGCTGAAAGTCCCGCCAACGCTGTGAGGCCTACCTGGTCTCTGGGGGCCTTTAATAGCCCCGCTGCTACCAATGAAATTCCCGCCAATGCTGTGAGGCCTACCTGGTCTCTTGGAGCCTTGTATAGCCCCGCTGCTGCCGCTGAAATTCCCGCCGATGCTGCGAGACCTACCTGGTCTCTTGGAGCCTTTTATGGCCCCACTGCTGCCGCTGAAATTCCCACCGATGCTGTGAGGCCTACCTGGTCTCTTGGAGCCTTTTGTAGCCCTGCTGCTGCCGCTGAAATTCCCGCCGACGCTGTGAGCCCTACCTGGTCTCTTGGAGCCTTTTATAGCCCCACTGCTGCCGCTGAAATTCCTGCCGATGCTGTACCCATGGATTGGAGGGTAGCTAATGTTACCCCACTATTCAAAAAATGTGGTAGAGAGAAAACGGGGAATTACAGACTGGTACGCCTGACATCGGTAGTGGGGAAAATGCTAGGGTTCATTATAAAAGATGTAATAGCAGTGCACTTGGGAAACAGTGAAAGGATCGGACAAAGTCAACATGGATTTACAAAAGGTAAATTGTACTTGACTAATCTACTGGAATTTTTTGAGGGTGTAACTGGTAAAATAGATAAGGGACAACCAGTGGATGTGGTGTATTTGGACATTCAGAAGGCTTTCGATAAGGTCCCGCATAAGAGATTAGCATGTAAAGTTAAGGCACATGGGATTGGTGGCAAGGTATTGACTTGGATAGAGAACTGGTTGGCAGATAGAAAGCAAAGAGTTGGAATAAACGGGTCTTTTTCCGAGTGGCAGGCAGTGACTAGTGGGGTACTGCAGGGATCAGTCCTTGGACCCCAGCTATTCACAATATATATTAATGATCTAGACAAGGGAACTAGATGTAATATCTCCAAATTTGCAGACGACACAAAGCTAGGTGGGCGTGTGTGCTGTGAGGAGGAAGCCGAGAAACTCCAGGATGATTTGGACAGGTTGGGTGATTGGGCAAAAGCATGGCAGATGCAATATAACTTGGATAAATGTGAGGTTATCCACTTTGGTGGCAAAAACAGGAAGGCAGATTATTATCTGAATGGCAATAGATTGGGAGAAGGGGAAGTGCAACAAGACCTGAGTGTCCTTGTGCACCAGTCGCTGAAGGTAAGCATGCAGGTGCAGCAGGCGGTTAAGAAGGCAAATGGTATGTTGGCCTTCGTAGCGAGAGGGTTTGAGTACAGGAACAAGGATGTCTTGCTGCAGTTGTACAGGGCCTTGGCGAGACCACATCTTGAGTATTGAGTGCAGTTTTAGTCGCCTTATCTGAGGAAGGATGTTCTTGCCATGGAGGGAGTTCAGCGAAGATTCACCAGGCTGATACCTGGGATGGCAAGAATGACGTATGAGGAGAGATTGGGTTGATTGGGCTTGTACTCGCTGGAGTTTAGAAGAATGAGAGGGGATCTCATTGAAACTTATAAAATTCTGACAGGACTGGACAGACTAGATGCAAGAAGGCCAGAACCAGGGGTCACAGTCTAAGGATAAGGTGTAGGCTATTTTCGAGAGAAGTGAGGAGGAATTTCTTCACCCAGAGAGTGGCGAACCTGTGGAATTCTCGACCACAGAAGGCAGTAAAGGCCAATACATTTCATATATTCAAGAAGGAGTTGGATATATTTTTAAGGCTAAAGGGATCAAGTGATATGGGGAGAAAGCAGGAACAGGGTACTGAATTTGGATGATCAGCCATGATCGCATTGAATGCCGGAGCAGGCTCGAGGGGCCGAATGGCCTACTCCTGCTCCTATCTTCTATGTTTCTATGTCATCTCATTGGAACAACCTCTCTCACCATTGACAGATCGCCTCTGCCATCTCAAGTTCACCTGCCATCTATTCCATCATTATTGGTGCCCTACAAACTATCTCACCTTGGTCCTCTGAATCCCACCACGATCAGTACCAGGCACACCAGCAGCACCAACAACAACACCAACCTTCTCCACAATCAACTGATGCTGCACAGGACAGAGGGCATCAGCATCTGACCACATGGCTGCCCAGGAGGCATGGGATACCCTCACCATGGCCAGATTTACTTCACTTGATGCTGTACACCCTGGCTGCCACATGATGCGCCAGGTTGGCACCACCCCACACACCAGCACCATAAAGCATCCTTACAATGCTAAAGCCATTCATTTCACACTCATGCCCATTGCGGGGTGGGGGTGGGGGGGCTCCCGTTATGTCTCACCATTCACTGCAACTCACTAAGCCACTTCCAAAGGTGCACACAAATCTGTCCAAGAACGCAAAGTGTTGAAAATAAGGATTTCAATGTTTGACAGCACATTAACAGAAACTTTACATGAATATTAGCTAAATCACACAAATGGCTACCCTTGTGTGTTGTTGGTTGAACTAGAATGAGGCTGAGTTTGAGGGGTGGCTAGTGAGATGGGGAAGTGATAATGTAGATTGAGAGGGATGGGTGGAGGTGCAAGGTAAGTTGGTGTGAGTAAGGATGTGCAGGAGTAAGGTAGGGAAGGCAGAGTGCTGGGGATGTGATGAGTGGCACAGCAGGATGAGGTTGAGTGTGGCTTTGCAGAAACGTTTCGTGATCTACTGAGATCATTGAAAGGTTTGCGCCACTGCAGCCTGGTCCTCTTGACGACATCTCTGCTTGTGTCCTCCTGTGCAATGTGCAACCAGGCTGCATTGATTTCCTGGGGATGTCCCTTCTGCCCATTGGAAGGGAAGAGGACCTCCCTGTGTGCTTTGACTCCCTCTAAGCATTTGGAGGGAGTCATGAGAGAGCCTGGGTGCAGCCGTGCACCTTTGTGCAGTGCTTGTCAGTGTTTGCAGCACATCAATGTTGTAGAACACTGACGTCACAACTGTCAATATCAATTTGTGCATGATCCCTTTAAGGAAACCGGCTGATGATGTGTCATCGAATGATGTCATCAGACCCGCTTCCTTCAATTGGTCGGTAAATGTGCTGGGTGGGCTTAACAAGCCCAATCAGGGCAAAATCATTTTGGACAGCGGGCTGGAACCGGCACCGAGGCCGGGTCCCGCCATCAATGTCGCCCGCCACAGACCCACCGAGGTTGGTAAAATCCAACCCCTCATGTCTGGGTCTGGTGTAGACTAATTGATAAAGATTGATTGACATGATTAGGCAACAACTCCATTATTGTTGTATCTTGCAACTACCAGGATGTTGGAAGGTGAGCTGGATGGACCTTGGTCTTTTTTTGTCCAGCAAATCCTATGTTCCTATGTTGTCAGGGTAACTTCTTCTGCATGAAATTTTACGTTGGCACAAGCTGTGGCACAATTATCTTATTACATCTGCTGCTATTAATTTAACTTAATTTTAATGAATATAAGCATTGAAAAAGTTTGGACTAGAGCGGGTGTAACATCTGGTGAATATGGTTTTTCTCCAGTAGAGATTTTGAAATCAGCTGCTCCAGAAAATGAAGCTGTCAAGAAACTCCTTTAATACAAATTATGACACTATCATATTGTAAGTGCATTTAATAATACTGTTACACTACCTATATGAGTTCTTGACGTAAGCTAATCAACATACTCATACAAACAGCTGGAGGCAAATTATTTAATTATCTTTACATGTTAGAGTTAGTACATGTGCATTATGGTGTAGTAAATTTGTGTGTTAACATTAATGAAGCACATACTAATATATTCTCATGGTCCTGAAATTTCTCCTGGGAATAAACAAGCATTGTGCCTGTTAGCTCACTCACCTTATATTAATGGTGCTTTTAATTGTTAAAGATCAATTGAATGCTTTGTGCCTAAATTCCTAAAGCTTGACTTGTAACTGAAAAGGTGTTATTGATAACCATTCAAAGCTGGTATTAGAGCAGTGGAAAATATGTAAAGAGACCTGAATCTTACAAACCCAGCTCAAGGGCAATTGCAAGTAGCAGGGAGAGTGTACATGGGACAGTGGGGAAGTGGAGACAAATACAAATGGGAAGGAGAGTACAGAAAATATTAATCAATTTATATATCTCATGAATATCTGCTTGATCTTAAAAGACATCCCCGATATGATAGACACTAATTAATAGAATTGGAAATTAAATCAGATAATATATATTTTTTAAATATAGCAGATGTGTCTGCTAAAAGCTAAGTTACTATTTTGGGTGGAGACCCTTTATCAGAGCTGATGTTAACTTGTCTTTTCTCTTTCCACATGCTGACACACCTGCTGTATGCACCCACTATTTTCTACATTTATTTCAGATTTCCAGCATCTGCAGTTTTAAACTTTTCATTGCATTTCGTACAGGGTAACATTTTTCACTCTGAATACATACTTCCTGCTGGTACAGTTAATTATTTCATCCTCACGGTTCAGCAAAATTACTGACCAGTTCGATGTTTCAATTGCTGCTGCTAAGGGGTATGAAAAGGACAGCAAGGAGCACGCACACAAATAATTATTTCAAAACAGGCTTCTAATTTTTATAAATGAAACATTACATGAATGAGCTAATGCAGGGCCTTCTGGGCATATCAGGACTTTTACCTGAATCAATCAGAAGAAAAAGCACTAAAGTCATGAAAACTGCACAAGAGAATTAGCTAAAATTGTAAGCTTGAGTTCATGGCTAGAAGCTTAAAAGGTGGTTCTGTAGCATTATTACACTTACATTCTGATTGGCTCCTTAATTCCATGACGATTGTCAGTTGTAGCTCAGTGGTAGCACTCTCATGTCCGAGTCAGAGGGCTGGGGGTTCAAGATCCGCCCCAGAAAATTGAGCACGGAATTGAGGCTGACGCTTCAGTGCCCTCTTGGGGGAGAGCTGCTCTATTGGTGATGCCATCTTTCAGATGAAACGTTAAACTGAGGCCCTGGCTGTTCTCCCAAGTGGACGTAAAAGATACCACGGCACTATTCGAAGAAAAGCAGGGGAGTTCTCTCGGTCACTAAAATAGATTTTCTGGTCATTTATTTCATTGCTGTTTGTGGAAGCTTGCTGTGCGCAAATTAGCTGCTGTGCTTCCCTACATTACAACAGTAGCTATAGTTCAACATCCTGAGGCTGTCAAAGGTGCTTTATAAATGCAAGTCTTCCTTCCTTTTGTTTACTGACACATACAATTCTAGCAATATGTGGACATAGTATCTACGTAAAGCTGTGGAATTCACTTCCAAATTTAATGGTTGAGGCAGAACCTATGTCAACGTTTAAGATTAGATTGGGTAGATGAATGCAAGAAAAAGGGATGAAAGGATATAGAAACAGTGCGGGTAAATGTGATTAGGACTATTTGCTTACATGGAGGGTAAACAAAGATAAGGACTGGTTAGGCCGAATGGCCTGTTTCTTTGTAATTTTTTTATTCATTTATGGGATGTGGGAGTCAGTGGCAAGGCCAGCATTTATTGACCATCCCTAATTGCCCTTGATAAGATGGTGGTGAGCTGCCTTCTTGAACCGCTGTGGTCCGTGTGGTGAAGGTACTCCCACAGTGCTGTTAGGGAGGGAGCTTCAGGATTTTGACCCGGCGACGATGAAGGATCGGCAATATACTTCCCTAAGTGAGGATGGTGTGTGACTTGGAGGGGAACGTGGAGGTGGTTCCCATGCACCTGCTGCCCTTGTCCTTCTTGGTGATAGAGGTCGAGGTGCTGCCAAAGAAGCCTTGGTGATTTGCTGCAGTGCATCTTGTAGATGGTACACACTACAGCAACAGTCCGCTGGTGGTGGAGGGAGTGAATTTTTAAGGTGGTGGATGGGGTGCCAATAAAACGGGCTGCTTTGTCCTGGATGGTATCGAGCTTATTGAGTGTTGTTTGAGCTGCACTCATCCAGGTAAGTGGAGAGTAATCCATCACACTCCTTACTTGTGTCTTGTGGATGGTGGAAAGGCTTTGGGGAGTCAGGAGGTGAGACACTCGCCGCAGAATACCTAGCCTCTGACCTGCTCTTGCTGCCACAGTATTTATGTGCCTGGTCCAGTTAATAGTGACCCCCAGGATGTTAATGGTGGGGGATTTGGCGATGGTAATGCCGTTGAATGTAAAGGGGAGGTGGTTAGGCTCTCACTTGTTGGAGATGGTCATTGCCTGGCACTTCTGTAGTGTGAATGTTACCTGCCACTTATCAGCCCAAGCCTAAACGTCGTCCAGGTCTTGTTGCATGCGGGCATGGGCTGCTTCATTATCTGAGGAGTTGTGAATGTAGTTGAACACTTTGCAGTCATCAGCGAACATCCCCATTTCTGACCTTATTTTGGAGGGAAGGTCATTGATGAAGCAGCTGAAGATGGTTGGGCCTAGGACACTGCCCTGAGGAACTCCTATTTCTATGTATATGTACTGCTGTACAGTGAGCAACATTACAATGATGATTTGAGCTGTGGCAGTTGATTATGTGATCTTCAGTGTTCATAGTGTTGTTGTACATTGAGTGCCAGCTCCCCAAATTGGGGGATACTGAAACACATGGGGGGTTATTTTGGTGAAAGGGTAAAAACAGGTGCTAAATGGCTGCTGTGCTAATAACACATGCCTGTTTGAAATTCTGGTTTTAGCATGCAATTTTGGTCCTAACTGCCTGGAGGCCCTAAAACAGAGATACCTCCAGTTTTAGCTGATGTTTCTGTGATTTGCAAGAAGCCAAGGATATCCTTTATGTAATTTCTGGAAGAGGAGAAGCAGGATTGTTAAAGCATGGAACACATTGCCACAGGGAATAGTTGAGACAAAAACCACTGCTTCTTTAAGGGAAGAGGAGATAAAGATTAAAATCAGAGGAACATAGAAGATTGTGAGGCGGATTTAATTTGGATTGTTCAGGTAAAAAACCAACTCAGTCATGATGGGCTGCATGATGTGCTTTTGTGGTGTAAACCTCTATGGTTTTGTAAAGGATAGTAGAAAGGCTTTCCATAGACACTAATGTAATCTTCAGCGTCTGTAGGTGTCCAACGAGATGGACACCTACAGATGCTGAAAGATGCCCTTGTAAGAACGGGATATGACGTTCGACTCATCAATCGACAGTTCCGATGGGCCACAGCAAAAAATCGCATTGACCTCCTCAGAAGACAAACATGGGACACAACCAACAGACTACCCTTCGTCGTCCAATACTTCCCGGAGCGGAGAAACTAGGCCATGTTCTTTGCAGCCTTCAACATGTCATCGATGACGATGAACACCTCGCTAAGGCCATCCCCACGCCTCCACTACTCGCCTTCAAACAGCCGCCTAAACCCAAACAGACCATCGTTCGCAGCAAATTACCCAGCTTTCAGGAGAACAGCGACCACGACACCACATAACCCTGCCACGGCAACCTCTGCAAGACATGCCAGATCATCAACACAGATACCATCATCACATGTGAGGACACCTGGCGGCTTCCCGCGTTTCTTCCCTGGCGGGAGGGGTACACTTTCCCCACGGGCGACGGCCGCTGGCTTTCTGGTTCACAGCCTGCGCGTCGGCTTCAGTGCTTTCCCTTTTCTCGGCAGGGCAACCGGCGCTGGGTACACCCCGTTGACGGCAAACAGTTTCAGCCGCTGGGCTGGCTCTCGCTCAGTTCCCCTTGCTCGGGCTCTATCTCTCTCCCGCTCGCTCGGCTCTACCGGCGCTGGGTACACCCCGTTGACGGAGAACAGTTTCAGCCGCTGGACTGGCTCTCGCTCAGTCTCCCTTGCTCGGGCTCTGTCTCTCTCCCGCTCGCTCGGCTCTACCGGCGCTGGGTACACCCCGTTGACGGAGAACAGTTTCAGCCGCTGGACTGGCTCTCGCTCAGTCTCCCTTGGTCGGCTCTGCCTCTCCCGCTTGCTCGGCTCCCAATCGCGCCTCCCAGCCCTCTCGCAGTCCGGTGCTTCCCTCCCCGGCTGCGGCTGAGTTTATCTCTTCCCGCGCCTACGTTCCCGGTCGCAGCGCTTCGTGGCTTCGGTCGCTGCCCGGCCTTTTGCGCCGGTCGCGGTCTAGCTGTCTCACGACGCCGTTGCGTCCCCAGCCTGTCTGTACCGCGGCTTCCTTGCTCCACGCTGCCCCAGTCTCAGCGCCTCTGGGCCCGACTTCTGTCCGGCTCCTTTCCCCCTCGACCGTGGTCGAGTGCACCGCCCTTATCCTCCAGTTATTCTTTTTACTTTTCCCTTACTCACAGTCACCGTGGCCGCCTTGCTTCTCGTGCTGATCGGCTCACTCCTCACCGTGGCAGAAGGGACAGTCAGTGCCTGTTGCTGATGGAAGTCTTTGTCTCTGAATTCTTCCTCCTTTCCAGCTCTGCAGACTCGAGTTTTCTCCCAGCAGAATGACGAGGGCGGTTGCCTCTTCTCGACGCTCGTTAACTGCTTCGGAATTATTGTTGCCGCAGGGTACGATCGGACTCGTCGCCACTGTATAGTCTGTGGGTTGTTTAGTTAATTAATACACAGACTCCAAGAGTAACTTAAAAGAGGACTTTACTATTCGAAGGTCAGGGCGAATCTGCCCAATAACTCCTGACACAGCACTTATATACCGGTGTGGTCACCGTCGGTATTACAGTATACAGAAGCCAACAAAGTAGTGCAACACCTAAAGTAGTTCTCTTAAAGGTGGACGGTTACATACAATAATTCTCTTAAAGGTAGACGGGTACATACACTACACCTGTGATAGGGTGGAAGGCAGGAGTGAATAAATGACAAAAGGCATGATTGTACAATTTTCCATAGACACATTTGCAGTAAGAGAATAGATAAAGTAAGGATAGGGCAACAAAGAGATAAAGGCAAGCTTGTAGTGGAGAGTGAGGGAGTGGTACATGCATTAAATAATTAATTTATCTGAGATTTACAAGGTGGTGAGTACTGAGTTTTAAGAACCACCAGAGATGGGAATATAACAGTTAGTGGACAAATCAAGGTAGGAAAGGAATAGTGGAGGCTCTGACTTTAATTTTTCAGTGTGATGTGCATTCACCATTAATCATTGGTAATGGTGAAAATGGAACATGTGATGTCACCGCCTCATTGCCATCTCAGTTAAATATGGTCACCCACTTTCAGGTTGGCACTTCAATGTCAGGTGAAAGTGAGGAAGGATAATTGTGCTGGCAACAAAATTGGCAGGTATCCAGTAAACCATCCCTGCCTCATTCCCTGCCCCCACTCGTCTCCCTCCAGATCTTTTGCGCAATTCCTGTTTGCCTCCACTATTTCCCACCTCTCTTTGTATTTTGGGTTGCGTATCTTTTGGGCCTGGTAACGTTTCTCTCTTCATTCCTTTTTTAAGTCTAATTTCCTTTTGAATATTTATCTCCAGTCATGGCTCTTCCACATAATCCTTAGATGCTTCCTCCAGTTTCACTTTCTCTTTCCTCTGCTAAAAAGGGATATAATGGACTGGATTTTGCAATAAGAATAACAGTACGGCTATTAGCACGCACCATTATAACGGAGTAAATCAGATAGCAGCTTCTGGCGTCCGCACATGCGCAGTTAAACACGCAAATCTGGAAGTTGCTGTTGGAGACATCCTCTTGCTCCACAGGGTGTGCTGCTGCATTCCTCGCCGATAAACTCAGCACTGAAATGAATGCAAAAATTGATAAAAAGGGAGAAAATAGAGAAAGAGTAAATTGGCAAGAAATATAAAAATACACTGTGAGAGCTCCTACAAGTATGTACAAAGGAAGAGAGTAGCAAAAGCAAGCATTGGTCCCATAGAGGCTGAGACAGGATAAATTATATTGGGGAACAAGGAAATGGCAGAGAGCTTAAGCAAATATTTTGTATCTGTCTTCACAGCAGAAGACACAAAAAGTATACCAAAAATAGTGGGGAACCAACAGGCCAGTGAGGGTGAGGAATTTGAAAGTAATTAATATCAATAGAGAAAAAGTACTTGAGAAAATAATGGGACTAAAAGCTGACAAATCCCCTGGACATGATAGCCTACATCCTAGCATTTTAAAAGAGGTGGCTGCAGAGATAGTGGATGCATTTGATGTGATCTTCCAAAATTCCCTAGATTCTAGAATGCTCCCAGCCGATTAGAAGGAAGCAAATGTAACCCTGCTATTCAAGAAAGGAGGAAGAGAGAAAACAGGGAACTACAGACCAGTTAGCCTGATATCAGTCATCGGGTAAATACTGGAATCCATTATTAAGAAAGTGGTAACAGGGCATGTAGAAAATCATAATATGATTAGGCAGAGTCAACATGGTTTTATGAAAGGGAAATCGTGTTAGACAAATTTATTAGAGTTTTTTGAGGATGTAACTAGCAGGGTAGATAAAGGGGAACCAGTGGATGTAGTATATTTGGATTTTCAAAAGGCATTTGATAAGGTGCCACATAAAACGTTTTTATGTAGGTTAAGGGTTCATGGGATTGGGGGTAATGTATTAGCATGGATAGAGGATTGGTTAACAGAGAGAAAAGAGAGAGTAGGGATAAATGGGTCATTTTCAAATTGACAGGATGTAACTAGTGGGGTGCCTCAAGGATCAATGCTTGGGCCTCAGCTATTTACAATCTATATTAATGACTTAGATGAAGGGATCGAGTGTAATAAATTGCTGACGCTACAAAGCTAGGTGGGAAAGTAAGCTGTGAGGAGGACACAAAGAGCCTGCACAGGGCTATAGACAGGTTAAGTAAGTGGGGAATAAGGTGGCAGGTGGAGTATAATGTGGGTAAATGTGAGGTTGTTTACCTTAGTAGGGAAAATAGGAAAACAGAATATTTTTTAAATGGTGAGAAACTATTAAATGTTGGTGTTCAGAGAGATTTAGGTGTCCTCATACAGGAAACACACAGAGTTAGCTTGCAGCTACAGCAAGAAATTAGGAAGGTGAATGGCATGTTGGTCTTTATTGCAAGGGGAGTTGGAGTACAAGAGTAAGGAAGTCTTGCTACAATTGTACAAGGTTTTGTACACCTGGAGTACTGTGCACAGCTTTGGTCTCCTTATCTGAGTAAAGACATACTTGCCTTAGAGGCGGTGCAACAAAGGTTCACTAGATTGATTCCTGGGATGAGAGGGTTGTCCTATGAGGAGACATTCAGCAGATTGGTCCTATACTCTCTGGAATTTAGAAGAATGAGAATCTCATTGAAACATATAAGATTCTGAGGGGGATTGACAGGGCAGATAGAAACATAGAAACATAGAAGATAGGAGCAGGAGTAGGCCATTCGGCACTTCGAGCCTGCTCCGCCATTCAATGAGATCATGGCTGATCATCCAAATTCAGTACCCTGTCCCTGCCTTCTCCGCATATCCCTTCATCCCTTTAGCCTTAAGAAATATATCCAACTCCTTCTTGAATATATTTACTGAACTGACCTCCACCGCCCTCTGTGGCAGAGAATTCCACAGGTTCACCACTCTCTGGGTGAAGAAATTCCTCCTCATTTCTGTCCTAAATGGCTTACCCCTTATCCTTAGACTATGACCCCTGGTTCTGGACTCCCCGGCCATCAGAAACATCCTTCCTGCACCTAGTCTATCCAGGCCTGACAGAATTTTATAGGTTTCGATGAGATCCCCTCTCAATCTTCTAAACTCCAGTGAATACAAGCCCAATTGACACAATCTCTCCTCATACATCATTCCGGCCATCCCAGGTATCAGCCTGGTGAATCTTCGCTGCACTCCTTCCATGGCAAGAATGTCCTTGCTCAGATAAGGCGACCAAAACTGCACACAATACTCAAGATGCGGTCTCACCAAGGCCCTGTACAACTGCAGCAAGACATCCTTGTTCCTGTACTCGAACCCTCTTGCTACGAAGGCCAACATACCATTTGCCTTCTTAACCACCTGCTGCACCTGCATGCTTACCTTCAGCGACTGGTGCACAAGAACACCCAGGTCTCTTTGCACTTCCCCTTCTCCCAATCTATTGCCATTCAAAAAATAATCTGCCTTCCTGTTTTTGCCACCAAAGTGGATAACCTCACATTTATCCACATTATAGTGCATTTGCCATGTTTCTGCCCAATCACCCAACCTGTACAAATCGTACTGGAGTTTCACGACATCCTCCTCACAGCATACCCTCCCACCCAGCTTTGTGTCGTCTGCAAATTTGGAGATATTACATCCAATTCCCTCGTCCAGATCATTAATATATATTGTGAATAGCTGGGGTCCTAGGACCGATCCTTGTGGTATCTCACTAGTCACTGCTTGCCACTCAGAAAATGACCCGTTTATTCCAACTCTTTGCTTTCTGTCCGCCATCCAATTCTCTATCCAAGTCAATACCTTGCCCCCAATCCCATGTGCCATAATTCTGCACGCTAATCTTTTATGCGGGACCTTATCGAAAGCCTTCTGAAAGTCCAAACACACCACATCCACTGGTTCTCCCTTATCTATTTTACCTGTTACATCCTCAAAAAATTCCAGTAGATTAGTCAAGCATGATTTACCTTTTGTAAATTCATGTTGACTTTGTCCGATCCTGTCACTGCTTTCGAAGTGCTCTGCTATTACATCTTTTATAATGGACTCTAGCATTTTCCCCACTACCTATATCAGGCTTACCGGTCTATAAATCCCTGCTTTTTCTCTGCCACCTTTTTTGAATAGTGGGGTAACATTAGCTACCCTCCAACCCATGGGTACTGTTCCAGAGTCTATCGAGTTCTGGAAGATGACCAGCAGTGCATCTAATATTTCTAGGGCCACTTCCTTAAGTACCCTAGGATGTAGATTATCAGGCCCTGGGGATTTATTGGCCTTCAGCCCCATCAATTTTCCTAACACCATTTCCCTACAAATACTGATTTCTTTCAGTTCCACCCTTTCATCAGACCCTATGTTCCCCAGCATCTCTGGGAGGTTATTTGTGTCCTCTTTTGTGAAGACAGAACCAAAATATGTATTTAGTTGGTGTGCCATTTTTTTTCCCCCATTATAAATTCCCCTGATTCTGACTGCAAGGGACCTATGCTTGACTTCACCAATCTTTTTCTCTTCACAAATCTATAAAAGCTTTTACAGTCTGTTTTTATGTTTCCTGAAAGCTTACTCTCATAATCTATTTTCCCTTTCTTAATTAATCCCTTTGCCCTCCTTTTTTGAATCCTAAACTGCTCCCAATTCTCAGGATTATTGCTTTTTCTGGCCAATTTATATGCCCTCTCCTTGGATCTTATGCTATCCCTAATTTCCCTTGTTAGCCATGGTTGAGTCACCTTTTTTGTTTTATTTTTATGCCAAACTGGGATGAACAAATTCTGTAGTTCATCCATTCGGTCCTTGAATGTTTGCCATTGCCTATCCACCGTCAACCCTTTGAGTGATATTCCCCAATCAATCCTACCCAGCTCACTCCTCAGAGCATCGTAGTTTCCTTTCAGGTCCCTAGTCTCTGAGTCAACTACTTCATTCTCCATCTGAATGAAGAATTCGATCATATTATGATTGCTCTGACCCAAGGGGCCTCGTACAACAAGATTGCTAATTAATCCTTTCTCGTTACATAATACCCAGTCTAAGATGGCCTGATCTCTGGTTGGTTCCTCGACATATTGGTCCAGGAAACAATCCTGTAAAAACTCCAGGAATTCCTCCTCCACAGTATTGTTACTAATTTGGTTAGCCCAATCTATATGTAGATTAAAGTCACCCATGATGACTGCTGTACCCTTATTGCATGCTTCTTTAATTTCCCTTTTAATGCCATCCCCAACCTTCGCCTTACTGTTTGGAGGTCTATATACCACTCCCACTAACGTTTTCTTCCCCTGAGTATTTCTCAATTCTATTCATACAGATTCCACATCATCAGAGCTAATATCCTTCATTACAATTGTGTTAATCCCTTCTTTAACCAGTAATACTACCCCACTTCCCTTTCCTTTTTGCCTATCTTTCCTGAATATTGAATACCCCTGGATGTTGAGTTCCCAGCCTTGGCCATCCTTGAGCCACATTTCCATAATCCCAACCAAATCATATTCGCTTACCTCTATTTGCGCAGCCAATTCATCCACCTTATTACGAATGCTCCTCGCATTAAGACACAAAGCCTTCAGGCTTGTTTTTTTAATGCTCTTAGACCTATTAGAATTATTATTTACTGTGGCCACTTTTGATTTAAACCATTGATTTCTCTGACTGCCACTTTTGTTTTTCTCCTTCCTATCTTTTGCTTTTATCCTTGTTTCCCTTTCCTCTGTCTCCCTGCTCAGGTTCCCAACCCCCTGCCATTTTAGTTTAAACCCTCCCCCAGAGCACTAGCAAACACTCCCCCTAGGACATCGGTTCCAGCCCTGCCCAGATGCAGACCGTCCGGTTTGAACTGGTCCCACCTCCCCTAGAACCGGTTCCAATGTCCCAGGAACTTGAATCCCTCCCCCTTGCACCATTCCTCTAGCCACATATTCATCTGAAATATCCTTCTATTTCTACTCTGACTAGCACGTGGTAGCAATCCTGAGATTACTACCTTTGAGGTCCTATTTTTAATTTACCTCCTAACTCTCTATATTCCACTTTTAGGACCTCATCCTGCTTTTTACCTATATCGTTGGTGCCTATATGCACCACGACAGCTGGCTGTTCACTCTCCCCTTCCAAGATGTTCTGCAGCCGCTCTGAGACATCCTTGACCCTTGCACCAGGGAGGCAACACACCATCCTGGAGTCTCGTTTGCGGCCGCAGAAACGCCTATCTATTCCCCTTACAATAGAATCCCCTGTTACTGTAGCTCTACCACTCTTTTTCCTCCCGTGCTGTGCAGCAGAGCCACCCCTGGTGCCAGGAAGTTGGCTGCTGCTGCTTACCTCTGATAAGCCATCCCCCCCAACTGCACTCAAAGTGGTGTATCTATTTGAGAGGGGAATGTCTGCAGGGGACCCCTGCACTACCTGCCTGTGCCTAGTACTTCACCTGTTGGTCACCCGTTCCCATCCTGCCTGTCCAACCTGTACCTGCGGTGTGTCCAACTCTGTAAACGTGCTATTCACGATGTCCTGAGCATCGTGAATGCTCCAGTATGCATCCAATCGCAGCTCCAGTGCTGCAATGCGGTCTGTCAGTAGCTGCAGCTGGATGCACTTCCTGCACATGTAGTTCCCAGAGACACAGGAAGTGTCCCTGAGTTCCCACATATCGCAGGAGGAGCATATCACATGGCCAGGCTGTCCTGCCATGACTTACCCTTTAATTAATTGAATTTAATTTAAATCAATCAATCCCACTAATTACACTACAGTTAAATCGTTCACCAAGAGTCCCCGCTACACCAGAGAGACCTTAGTAACTATAAACCAGAGTTAAAGTTTAAAAAAGAGAGAAAAAAAGAGAGATGCTGTGAGTTTGATTCTCCTGGCTGGAGAGTCTAGAACTAGGGGGCATAGTCTCAGGATACGGGGACGGCAATTTATGATTGAGTTGAGAAGAAATTTCTTCACTGAGAGGGTTGTGAATCTTTGCAATTCTCTGCCCCAGAGGGCTGTGGATGCTGCGTCTTTGACTATGTTCAAGGTTGAGCTAGATAGATCTTTGGACTCTAGGGAAATCAAGGGATATGGGGATAGTGCAGGAAATTGGAGTTGACGTTGAAAATTAGCCATGATCTTATTGAATTGTGAAGCAGGCTCGAGGGGCCGTATAGCCGACTCCTGCTCCTAATTCTTATGTTTTTATGTTCTTATATTATGAACTTGTACTAGTTCTGCACTAAAAATGGCTGAAAAAGTTAGAGCTGGTGCATTCAGGAATAAGTGAGTTCTTAACGGCTTGATAAATGATAAGTACTGCTGAACAACCTCTCCAGACCTGAAAATTTAATTTTACAAGTGTGGAGTCTCATTCCCTCAGAAAAAAATTAGTGTTGGTGATTGAAACAATTAAAAAAAAAGCTTTTTTCTATCTCTTTTATCTATCTCCCTTAATCCTATCTATATTTCCCAATCATTATTTCAGTTTCTCTACATCATTTAAATCTAATTTATATTTCCTGTTTTATACTTCCTCTGTCTCAG
Source organism: Somniosus microcephalus (assembly GCF_052327205.1). Classification (NCBI taxonomy): domain Eukaryota; kingdom Metazoa; phylum Chordata; class Chondrichthyes; order Squaliformes; family Somniosidae; genus Somniosus; species Somniosus microcephalus. Next base: position 200,301,472 of record NC_140988.1, read on the forward strand.
TGAGGATTCTTCAATCTGATTTGTTGAAGAGCCTTCTTGTTTCTTGACCTGCTCATAGATGCGACAGATGCCCTCTAGAGGGCGCCATGCTAAAACAGACGCCAGATCAGAGCAAGTCTGTGCTCTAAAGCCGGCAAAAACTTTGTCGGCATCTGAACGCTGGTTGAACGCGAGCACCGTTCCTTCGCCACTGACCGCAAAATCCAGGCCATCACTCATTAAGCATCTCTACATTTCTTAACTCTCAAGTGCAATATTGATGTCTTCATGTTCATTCTTTAACCTCTTAAAGAAGCCCTCGGTGTTTCCTTTTACATTGTGCCCTAGTCTTTGGGGGGAAAATTCAATTGGTTAGCACTTCCAGTTGGCAAGGGTGCTAATGGGGCACTGATGCAATAGTACTGGGGCAAGGCGAATCCAGTGATGTGCACCAAATCCGGCCCCCCGGTAGCACTGCCACTACGAGTTATCACCGGGGACCTCAGTGCCAGGCAGATTGTGATGCCAGTGAGCGTACAACGCTCACTGGGTGCCCTATCTGCAAAATTCATTGTCGCCCCCTGCCTTAGCGTCCCACCCTAACAGTGACAGGGAGAGGAGGCATCATGCAGGTGAATGCCGGCTCCAGGAGCACTACTTAAAGGGATCATGAGTAATGAGTAGCAGCTGTCAGGTTAGTGCTGTTTCACTGCTTCCTTGTCAGTTTGACATTGTGCAGCAGTTTAAATCAGTCATTTAAAGGTTGTTTAGTATCAGGAGTTTTGTGGCTACTAACAATTAGTTACATTTATTCTCACAAAATATCAAACTGCTACACCTGGTTACATTAATGGGGACTGTACTGGCAGTAGACCTCACCCTCCAGGATCTATGATGGAGGGAGCAGAGGCAGTGAGAAAGAGAGGAACATTTGGCCAGAGGGAAGAAAAGGGCCATCAGGGCTCTCAACAGGAAGCCTTACCCTCTGAGAATAATCCGAGAGCACTTCTACCTCCAATTAAGTGAGGAGCAGTATATTAGAAGGCTCCAATTCAGCAAGGAGCTGAACACAGAACTCAGCCACCTCCTGCAACCAGATTTTGAGCCTCAGATCAGGGCGACCATGGCTCTCTCGGTGGCAGTCAAGATCACTGTCACCCTCAATTTCTTTGCCAGCAGATCCTTCCAGTCTGCAACAGGAGATACAGCTAATATCTCATAGTTCGCTATCCATTGCTGCATCCGGGAGGTCACAGAGGCTCTCTACAGTTGGAGAAGGGACTACATTTCCTACAGTGTCAGCTGTGACTCAGTTGGTAACACACTTGCCTCTGCGTCAGAAGGTTGTGGGTTCAAGACCCACTCCAGGGACTTGAGCACATAAAGCTAGTTTGACACTCCAGTGCAGTGCTGAGGGAGTGCTGCGCTGTCAGAGGTGCCGTCTTTCAGATGAGATTTTAAACTGAGGCCCTGTCTGCTTTCTCAGGTGGATGTAAAAGATCCCATGGCAATATTTCGAAGAAGAGCAGTGGAGTTATCCCCGGTGTCCTGGCCATTATTGATCCCTCAATCCATATCATTAAAACAGATTATCTGATCATTATCACATTGCTGTTTATGGGACCTTTTTATGCACAAATTGGCTGCTGTGTTTCCCACATTACAACAGTGACTCCACTTCAAAAAGTGCTTCATTGGCTGTAAAGCACCTTGAGATGTCCGGTGGTCGTGAAAGCCACTATATAAATGCAAGTTTATCTTTCTTTTCTCTTTCCCCATCACCAGAAATAAAGCAGGACGAACATGCACTTAATGTGCTGTTGGTGTGTGAGCACAGCCAGCGAATCGTCAATGTGAATGCCCGTTATCCTGGCAGCAGCCACGATGCCTTCATCCAGTGCCAGCACCCTTCCAGCCACCACGTCAAGCTCACGGCTGGCCGGTCAGAGGCAAGAGTTGTAGGATTCGCAAAATTGAACTTTATATTATAAAGGGTCGAATGGCAGAAGAGGCCATGATTTTAAAGACTGTTTTAAAAGAAGCCTAGGAAAAAGGGGCATTCAAAATGGCCGCCAGACCCCGTGACCAACTTATTGCGACACTTTAAAAGGGTTCCTGCAGTCCTCAGACAGCTTTGTGGATTCAGCCCACAGTAAGTTCTGGAAGCCGTTTCTGAGAGAACGAAACCAGACACCCACATTTACATATAGATTGGATGCAGATCCAGTCAAGATCGGCCTGTAGATAAAGGCCATCTAAATGTTTACCCAGACAAAAGGGGACAGTTTCATATTCATGAGAAGAGCATCAAGGACCCGTTAAGTACCTCACCAGGACATTAAAAACAATAAAGGTCATTCCAGACCAGAGATGGCCCGTTACCGGCCATCCAAGAACAGTTTAAAATATAATAACTGCCCCGTTGTGCTCCCAGCCCGCCAAAATTAAAACAAAAGTCTAACCTGATTTGGCTTCAGAAAAGGGCTTCTGATGAGAAGTATATCTGGGAACCCAGGGGTAGAAAGAAAGGGAGCCATCGTGGTGCTACCATTGTATCGGTGGCATCATCGCTAGAAGAAGGAGAAGAAGACGGTTCGAGCCGGCGTCCCGCCCCGGGGTAAAACATCAGGACATCATCGACCAACCCCGGGCCGTTGACGAAACGAGAGGCCATCGACCCACTCCGGATCGGGAGAAGAGACAATAAAAAACTGAAGAAACTATGGGGGCCAGCCCGAGGCACCTCTGACCGGGGTCAAGCAGATGATCCCCGACCCCGCCGACATCCAGGCCAGCCTGTGTCCAGCCGTCCCCGACCCCCACCTCAGGAGAGAGATGTGGCGCAGCTCGCTGGGGCTCCACTAACCACGTGGAGACAGGATGCCTGAAAGGATCAAACGCAGACCTGTTTCAACACCTTACACTTCCTACATGGATTGGTGCGCATGTTTCTGGCCCTTCATTATCAGATCTAGATAGTTTTAAGGGGGTGGACATTTAAGGGTATAATTAACATGAGTTGTTGTCCCTCAATGTTCCATGTGTTTTCCCCATTTCATGATGATCTTTGTAGAGTATAACATGCCTGTATTTGCCTTAGTTATTATTGTGTCATTATGATTTGTTTGTGTTTTTCCCTCCCATGTACCCTCTTATTTGCTTGCATTTGATTTGTTTTACATTATGCAATAAAATTCCATTTTGTTTCATCAAACTTGGTCTATAAGAGTTTTCTCTACATTGTAGTTCCTGTCCCAAAGTCCAGAGTACAGAATCTAAGGGGCGAGTGGGTCGAACCACTCATGGTTTTACTGTGCAAGAGAGAGAGGCCTCTAGAGAGAGAAACCTCTGCGATCTAAAACCCATTACAGAAAATGGTGACCACGGCAGGACTCTGGCAGCAGGATTGCAATGTACTAGATCCAAGTTTGAATGGACGAAATGGTATGGATGAGAGGATAGCAGATTATGTCTTTGGCAGGGTAAATCTCACTAAGCAGTGGATTTCCGATCTCTTACTGGATGGGCGTCCGGTGGACGCAGCCATCAGGTGGACAGAGGGCAAAGAGCATAAGAAGTCAGTGGAGAAGGCAGTGTGGCTGATGTGTTACAAGAAGCAAGTCCAGATCTTGGACCAAGTCGTTGCAGCAGCTCCGGCAGCCAGGATCACAACCCAGGCAGCAGAGATAGAGGAAAAGGCCATGGGTGGGGAAAAACTCATCACAGCGCTTCACGCGCTGAACCAGGAACGCCAAGTGGTAGCCAGCCAACATCAGGCTAGAATAGAGTACCTGGAGTTCCAGGTTACTGAGGCAAAGATCAATGAAATGAGGATACGGGAGAAAAACGCCCGCATCGCACAACAGCTAAGAGCGCAGAAGGAGAGAGTAGTGGAGGTTAAGGCAGCTTACAAGCTAGCCCTCGAGCACGGGTTTGAGAGCACAGATCACGGCCCCTGCCAAAAGACCATAGAGGACCTAAGAACGGCCCTGGTTAAGGCAAAAGGCATGGTGTGTCTCGTCAGCCCGAAAGCCAGTCACATGGACTTTTTTAAGGAATCAAAACAGCCGATTCCAGCCGAAGTAGTTGTGGCACCAGCCACCGAGCCCTCAGCACCTCCAAGCTACAGTGAGGCTTGGCCGGAAAAACAGGGGGTGGTAAAAGAGGAGGTAGCCGAGGTGGAATGTGAGGAAGAACAACCACTGGTAGCAAAGCCGGTACCGGCACCAATGTGTCCTGCTCGGCACCAGAGGTTCGGTCCCAACGTCGCAAACGGCGATGACGGACCCCACCAGAACCAGCTCGTGGTGCCCTACAGTGCCCAACAAATAAGATCCATGGTGACCCACCTCCCAAGACTCACAGTAAAGGGAGATCCCTCAGTTCATTTCAGGGCGATAGAGGAGACAGCCGCCATTAATGATTGTGATGATCAAGAACAGGCGAAAATGTTTCTCTTCTCCCTGGATTGCACAATCCTTCAGTGCCTCTCAGATGAGAGTAAGAGGGGACGGAAAGGGTATGTGGATCTCAGGGAGGAAGTTTTAGAAGTAATGGGAGTGGACGACGGTAACCCGTTCGACCGTGTGGAAGGGACCGTGCAGCTATCTGGAGAACCCCCACGGGTTTTCGCAGAAAGGCTGCGGCCAGTATATCGACGCAGTTGTCCGGGCATGCCGGAACGCGCCGCCATGAACGCCGAACAGCGGGTTCATTGGCTCCATTGTCTGGTTGCTAACAGCTTGCCCCAGATACGGACCCTAGCCAAATCTTGGTTTGACCCCTAAGGTCCCGGTATCACGGAGGAGACAGTGCTCCGACAGCTTAACATTGCGTACAAGAACTGTAGAAGTCAGGAGGCACCTCCCTCTAAGGGAAAAGTGCATGAGGCAAAACCCGCAGCCCCAAGCAAGAAGGAGTGGTGTCAGGAGGGGAATCGCCCTGCCCAAGCCAAGCTCAAATGTTACAGGTGTGGGAAGAATGGACATTGGCGCAGGGACTGTAAAAATCTGTGGAAGGATAATAAGGGAAAAGCTCCTGCAGCCCAAGCGCAAGCCCAGACCGCCGCCCCAGCACGAGTCCAGGTCCAAAACGCAGCCCCTGCCCTAGAAAGAGGAACCGGTGTAGCTATGGATCCCGCTGCGATAGAGTCAATTTTAGAGACAATGCGGTCTCTTACGATCTCACAGGGGAAGATAGCAGCCACCGCCGGTGGGATAGTTCCTTCGGCCCTGTAAAGTCTGTGGGTTGTTTAGTTAATTAATACACAGACTACCAGAGTAACTTAAAACAGGACTTTACTATTCGAAGGTCAGGGCGAATCTGCCCAATAAATCCTGACACAGCACTTATATACCGGTGTGGTCACCATCGGTATTACAGTATACAGAAGCCAACAAAGTAGTGCAACACCTAAAGTAGTTCTCTTAAAGGTGGACGGTTACATACAATAGTTCTCTTAAAGGTAGACGGGTACATACACTACAATCCTCCCTTTTTAGCTTACAACATACTGATTCCCCATTAAACATACATTATAACATATATACAACTTTATGCAAGACAGTTCACAGATTCAGTCTCTCTGGAGGTTTCCGGACACTGTCCGGATAACGCCTCGGTGGTGTCGTAACTCCCGGCGGAGTAGTAGGTGCTTCTGGCAAGGTCGATTTGGCTTGAAGGGCAGTGTCAGGTTCATCTGATTCCAGTATTACCAGATCGGAGGTAGGTGTTCTGGGTATCTCTGTCTCAACATTAACCGTGTAAGGTGGTGGAGTAGGTTGGCCATTTGTGGCTGACCCTATGATCTGGTCAACATGGCGCCTTATTATACTGTCCCCAATGTCCACCGTATACATCAACGGCCCTAGCCTTTTTCCAATATTTCCAGGCTGCCATTTCTCGGTATGGTAGTCCCGGGCCAAAACTTGTTGACCTATCTGAAAAGATCTAGTTGGCCTTTCATTCATGCCCTGGAATTGCTGGTTCTCTACGTCCCTTCTGACGTTTGGCTTAAGCAAATCCAGCCGGCATCTTAGTCGTCTATTAAAAAACATCATGGCGGGAGTTTGATTTGTGACCGCATGTGTTGCATTCCTGTACGCCAACAAGAAGCTATCCACCTTATGTTGTAAGTTAATGGCTTCATTACCCATGGCCTTTATGGCCTTCTTGAAGGTCTGGACAAACCTTTCAGCCAATCCATTGGAGGCGGGATGGTATGGGGCTGACGTATAGTGCTTAACCCCATTGCTCTTTAAGAATTTCTTGAATTCTTCGGACACAAATTGCGGTCCATTATCAGAACAGATCTGTTCCGGCAGCCCATTCCTAGCAAACATGGTCCTTAACACTGTGATGGTTTTTTCCGTGGTGGTGGTGGACATCTTTATTACCTCCGGCCACTTGGAGTGTGCATCCACCGCTATTAGAAACATTGAGTCCATAAATCGACCAGCAAAGTCGATGTGTACCCTTTGCCAAGGAGATGAGGGCCACTCCCATGGATGCAGAGGAGCCTGTGGTGGCGCGTTTTGGACCTTCTGGCATCCTAGACAGCTCTTAGTGATTCCTTCGATGTCCCCATCAATGCCTGGCCACCACACAAACGCTCTTGCTAGGTTCTTCATTTTCACTCCACCCAGATGTCCCTCGTGCAGCTCCTTTAACAGCTTCTGTTGAAGTTTGGGTGGAATCACCACTCTAGATCCACACATCAGGGTTCCTCGACACACTGACAGCTGTTCTTTTCTCTGCGAAAATGCTGGCAGCGTTGGTTCGCCCTGTGATGGCCATCCCTCCACCATTAAATCATAGACTCGTGAGAGAGTCGGGTCATTTCTGGTTTCGTTTTCGATCATCGAATTTGTTACTGGTAGACATTCCACTATGGATGAGTGGAACATCTCTACCGGGTCCACTGTAGTCGCTTCTTCTACTATCGGCAATGGCAAGCGCGATAACCCATCAGCATTTCCATGCTGTTTGGACCTTTTGTATTCGATGTCATATTGGTGTGCCCCAAGGAGCACGGACCACCTCTGTAACCTTTGTGCTGTCATGGTGGAAACGGCCTTGTTAGGGTTGAATATGGACACCAACGGCTGGTGGTCTGTCAGTAATGTGAACTTCTTGCCCTGCAGGTAATGATTGAATTTCTTGATGCCCCACACAAGGCTGAGGGCCTCCCTATCTATTTGAGCATAATTTCGCTCCGCAGAGGTCAATGATCGGGACGCGAATGCCACTGGCCTTTCCGAGCCATTTGGTAACTTGTGTGAAAGTACTGCTCTAATTCCATAGGGGGAAGCATCACAAGCTAGACGAAGAGGTAACGTTGGGTTGAAATGAGCCAACACTTCTTCAGAGGTAATCAACGCCTTGCTTCTGCGAAAGGCCTTTTTACATTCCTCACTCCACTTCCATGGTACTTCTTTCCGCAACAGAGCATTCAGCGGATGCAGCACCGTGGATAGATTCGGCAGAAACTTGTGATAATAATTAATCAACCCCAAGAATGATCTTAACTGTGATACGTTTTCCGGAGTGGGGGCCTTCACGACAGCTTCTATCTTGTCAGGTGACTTGTGCAGCCCCTCTCGGTCAATGACATGACCGCAGTACGAGATCCGTTTTTGGAAGAACTCACATTTCTTGCGATTAACTCGAAGGCCATATTCCTTCAACCTAGTGAGCACCAGTTTCAAATTTGTGAGGTGTTCTTCCTCGTCTTCTCCTGTAATCAGGATATCGTCTAAGTAACACTGCGTGCTTGGAATTCCTTGTAATACCTGCTCCATGGCCCTCTGCCAAATTGCTGGAGCCGAAGCTACCCCAAAAACCAGTCTATTATAACGATACAAGCCTCTGTGTGTGTTGATGGTGAGGTACTGGCGCGACTCTTCCTCGACTTCCATTTGTAAGTATGCCTGTGCCAGGTCTATCTTGGTGAAGTGTTTCCCTCCAGCCAACGAAACAAAGATATCTTCAATCCGCGGAAGCGGGTATTGTACCGTGTGAAGCACCGGATTCACTGTGATCTTGAAGTCTCCGCAGATGCGGACCTTCCCCGGTCCCCCTGGCTTGTTACTTGGTGAAGACTTTATGACGGGAACAATGGGCGTGGCCCACTCACTCCAGTCCACTTTTGACAGTACCCCTGATCGTTCAAGTTCTTCCAGTTCTGCCTCCACAGCAGGTCGTATCGCGTAAGGTACCGATCTGGCTTTGAAAAATTTTGGGCTTGCATGTTCTGCAATCTTAACCTTTGCTTTAATTCCTCGCAGTGTTCCCAGTCCTTGCTGGAATACCTCTTTAGCTTCGTCCAATATTCTGGACAACCGTTCAGGTTTGACATCTTCCTTTCCGGAATCTACCGTCATGGTGTTTAGTGAATGCCAGTCCATCTTTATTTTCCTGATCCACTCCCGTCCCAGAAGTGGTGGACCTCCCTCAGGCAACACATACAGGTCCATCCTTTGGTGATCTTTGTCCTTGAATCTCACCTTGACTTCTATCTTTCCGATGGGGTATACTTTGTGCCCCGTGTATGTCTGCAGTACTAGTTCCGTATCCCGTAGGGGAATATGCTTGAATAACTTTTTATAATCATGCTTATTCATGACCGTCAACGCCGATCCGGTGTCCACTTCCATTTTCACTTGGACTTTTGCAATCTGTAGTGTGATCCAGATAGCTTGTCGGTCAGCTTCATTACTCACATTGTGAATTCTCAGACTATCCAGTTCCTTGCAGTTGGAGTGTGAGTCCGAATTCTGTTCTTCCGGACTCTTCCTAGTCACCTCATGTACCTTCCTGTACCTCTTTTGTGGTGACTCATTATTGTTGGTCTTCTTTCCTGACCGGCATACCTTAGCTATGTGACCGAGCTTGCCACATTTCCTACATTCCTGGTTTTTAAACCAGCATTGGTTCTGGTCGTGTGTTGTCTTCCCACAACGATAGCATTTCGTTGTACCCGAAGTAATTTGCTGCACACTGAGTGCCGCTGCCTTTAGCTGCATTTCCGCCGTTCCTTTCGCTGCGGCTTCGTTCGATGCAGCAATAAGGACAGCCTTCTCAAGTGTAAGATCGTTCTCTTCGAGCAGTCGTTTTTGTGTTTCTTCCTTCGACATTCCGCACACGAATTTGTCTCTGAGTGCCTCTGCCAGATTTTCCCTAAACTGACAGTGTTTCGCTAGCCTACGCAGTTCAATCAGGTACTCCGCGTTGCTTTCCTCTTTCCGTTGCGTTCTCGCGTAAAATTTGGATCGTTCCACTAACATCAGTGGTGCGGGGTTAAAATTATCCTTCAGGACAGCAACAATATCATCGAAAGTCTGATCCGCCGGTTTAGCTGGTGCTAGTAGATGCTTCAAGAGCCCGTATGTCTTCGCGCCCATCGAGTTTAGCAAGGTTATAGCTTTGTCATCTTCTTCTATTTTATTGGCCTCACCATAGATCTCAATGCGTTCCACATACGTGGCCCAGTCTTCTACCTCGGAATTAAAATCGTTGATGTTACCACGCTTAGGCATCTTCCTCTCTTCCTGATAACACCACGGATTATTTCTTTAAATTTTCTTTTTTTTTCAAGATGGCGGTTCCAGCGAAAATGGCGGTTTCCCGCGCTTATCTTCTCTCCCCGCCCACTTCAATGGCGGTTCCCCGCTTCTGTCTTCTTCTCCGCCTAATGGCGGCTTCCCGCGTTTCTTCCCCTGGTGGGAGGGGTACACTTTCCCCACGGGCGATGGCCGCTGGCTTTCAGGTTCACAGCCTGCGAGTCGGCTTCAGTGCTTTCCCTTTACTCGGCAGGGCAACCGGCGCTGGGTACACCCCGTTGATGGCGAACAGTTTCAGCCGCTGGGCTGGCTCTCGCTCAGTTCCCCTTGCTCGGGCTCTGTCTCTCTCCCGCTCGCTCGGCTCTACCGGCGCTGGGTACACCCCGTTGACGGCGAACAGTTTCAGCCGCTGGACTGGCTCTCGCTCAGTCTCCCTTGGTTGGCTCTGCCTCTCCCGCTCGCTCGGCTCCCAATCGCGCCTCCCAGCCCTCTCGCAGTCCGGTGCTTCCCTCCCCGGCTGCGGCTGAGTTTTTTTATCTTCCCGCGCCTACGCTCCCTGTCGCAGCGCTTCGTGGCTTCGGTCGCTGCCCGGCCTTTTTCGCCGGTCGCGGTCCAGCTATCTCACGACGCCGTTGCGTCCCCAGCCTGTCTGTACCGCGGCTTCCTTGCTCCACGCTGCCCCAGTCTCAGCACCCCTGGGCCCGACTTCTGTCCGGCTCCTTTCCCCCTCGACCGTGGTCGAGTGCACCGCCCTTATCCTCCGGTTATTCTTTTTACTTTTCCCTTACTCACAGTCACCGTGGCCGGCTTGCTTCTCGTGCTGATCGGCTCACTCCTCACCGTGGCAGAAGGGACAGTCAGTGCCTGTTGCTGATGGAAGTCTTTGTCTCTGAATTCTTCCTCCTTTCCAGCTCTGCAGACTCGAGTTTTCTCCCAGCAGAATGACGAGGGCGGTTGCCTCTTCTCGACGCTCGTTAACTGCTTCGGAAGTATTGTTGCCGCAGGGCACGATCGGACTCATCGCCACTGTAAAGTCTGTGGGTTGTTTAGTTAATTAATACACAGACTACCAGAGTAACTTAAAACAGGACTTTACTATTCGAAGGTCAGGGCGAATCTGCCCAATAAACCCTGACACTGGTCACCGTCGTTATTACAGTATACAGAAGCCAACAAAGTAGTGCAACACCTAAAGTAGTTCTCTTAAAGGTGGACGGTTACATACAATAGTTCTCTTAAAGGTAGACGGGTACATACACTACAGGCCCCCTTTGACAACCCACAGAATTGACTAGAGCCAGCGCAGCCTGTCGACCTGTGTCCTCTAGAAAGACATGCACAGGAAGAGACTTCCTGTAAAATGGAGGTGTACCGGCGGTGCCAGGTTGTGGAGGCTAAGTTAGTTGAGCAGGCTTTAAGAGAGGAGAACGCTAGGTTAACAGCGAGGGCTGGCAGTTTAGAGGGTCAGCTAAGGGCTTCTAAATGGTTTCACATCAATCAGTGCAAACTGTTTAAGCCGGGTGCAAAAGAGCCCACAACCGAAGCCAGGTCTGAAGGTAAAGATCCTCAGCCTGAGGCGTGCGATGAGTCACAGACCACACAGGCTGGAACTGTAGCCTGCTTGGAGGGAGAAACTGTCCTGCCCACCTGGAAGTTTTCCCCAATGGCCTGGGACTCAGACGAGGAGGAGCCCGAAGATCAAGGCCCTCCCCCTGATCTGAACGCTATCGGAGCTGAGGAGCCCGAACAGCTGGGCCATGCCCTTGATACGATTCTGGAGGAGGTGGAGTCGGACGATGGAGATCCCGCCCTCAACTCAAGTTTGGGGAGGTAGAAATTGTGGGCGGAGATCCTCCACCTGTAGGGACAGGTGAGGAGGAGTTGTCTGCCACAGACCCAAATCCCAAAGGGGCGGAGCCTGAGGGAAGGGAGCCGAAGCCGGCAGTCGTGGAGGAGCCACGGGCTGTGAGAGCCAAGGTCCCACCCAAAGGTCCACTCGCTACGGGAGCCTTACCAAAGGCACCCCCTCGCAGGTCGCCTCGGGCGCCCCAGCCAAGGAAGCCCTGGCCCGATTCCCCCACCTTCAGTAAACGCAGGCTTGGGAAACCCCTGGCAGAACGCAATCCCCAGTTGACAGCAAAAGGCTGCGAGGAACCCAAGCCACAGGTCACTGCAGCCCCACCACAGGGAGTGGCAAGTTGCAGTCCAATCAGGGATTAGGCAAGCCGCCCGGGGACGGGCGGCGCTGTACATAAGTTAAGTTTAAATTTAGGTTAAGTTTAAGTTGTGTAAATATTAAAGTGTTTAGAGTTATAAGTAGTTTCGGATCTGCCCAGTATATGTGTTTTTTTTGGATCGAGGTCGAAAGACTCGATCATGCCTTCACCTAAGCCAGAATCTCTCAGGAGCCTGGCTATATCATTTAATTTTGTTACAGAACCAAAAGGTGGACGAGAGGAATTCTCATCGCGGTCGTGGTAATCGGGTGGAGCTGGGCCTATCGGGGCCGCACCAAGGACTCCACGATCTATGGGTGCTCTGGCAACAGAGGCCCCATCGCGATCGACGGAACCGGCCCACGGGACGCTGAAGAGACTGCTGCCTACTTCCATGAAGGAAGATGGCCAGGCTGGCTGGGGACGAACTCTACTGAATACTCCAGCCAGACGGGGTTTGCATACAGAGAGACATCTCTGATGTGCCCCAGGGTGCGGATCATTGCACCCAGAATAAGCGTCACCGTCGGGAAGAAGATTTGCCTGGTTTGCAATGGACATGTACCTTTGAATCGCTGGTGGTGGCTGTGCAAGTTGAGCAGCACCATGAAGAACTCTACGGTCGAGTGGGAGAGACTGGGTAACAACACCCATCGGACTATTACGGGGACTCATGGGGGGTTGAGTGTCTGCTGGGACAAATGGTGGGAACCAGATGAGGGGATCTACATCTGTATGTGGTGTTCAGAACGCGCTTGCCCCACAGGCATCTCCAGCTTTTTCCAAAGGCAGTGGCAAGATGCTGGGAGAGGAATGAGGTGGGACGTCAGCACACGGGCGTGCGGAGTCCCATACTCTCAGATCCCAGTAAATGCCACTGAGCTCATCACCCGCCCCCGCAGACCCGTGCCCACGATTCCGGTAGCCAAAGCCCGCAAGGAAGGGTGCCCCACCACTACCAACGGACCCGGGAACGGATTGGTATTAGTACCCACAGGTCAGGTGCTGTACCAAGGGGTACACTATGCGGTGGCTTCGGTGATTTTAAACCTCACCGAGGTGCGCTTGCCTGAGTGGTGCACCAAGGAAACGGAACAATTGTACCAGGTCCTGGTAACAAACATGTTCAGGCAGTTTTATGAATTCGACTTTGCCGATGTCGACAGAGCCGAATTGTACACCACACCACATGAGGTCTTGGACAGGATAGGGAGGCAAAGAAGGGGTACAGTAAATGATATTTTCACAGCTTTTAATAGAGGAACTTCCGTCATCAACACACTGGATGATGTGGAGCTGCAAACCCAAATCAATGGTTTGAAAACACAGTTAAGAAAGATACTGACTGACGAGAACAAGGTAGTGGGTTCTGAGTTACATGAGGGCCAGGCCATGACACTACACTTAAAAGAAATTATAGCGGAGCTGGAGAAACACGCTAAAACGGTAAATGCTCTCATCAGGGAAGATCAGAATGCATCCGATCAGGCTGCGCAGAACGAAGCTTGTGTGCTATACGGGGCGTGGTTACTGGGCGAGGGCCGCAGTAAACTGGAGGATTTAAAACAAGGTTTAGTCCCCTCCTAGATCAGCAACAAGCACCTCGCAGCCCTCCACCCTTTTGAGAATGCATTGAGCCCGTGCCAGCTCAGACTAGCTTCAGAAGCCTACCCAGTCCCAGTGGACTGTGGATGGTCTAATCACACCATTATGGGTATAGTGGTAAGAATGCCGGTAATGGGAAAGACAGCTAAACATTGGAGTCATTCAGGGGGGTGCGCACATTCGCTACACAGGGGTCCCACCTTACGTCATTCGATGGGAGCATGCAATGACGGGTACCGACCTCTCGGGGTGCCGGAACCGGGGAGCACACATCATCCTGTGTCCCCAGCACTTGAATGCCCGTTCAAAACCACAATGCGGGTTCAGAACTCCTGGCGCGGAGCCTATAAATTGCACCATGGAGGCAATGGCACAAGGCCATGTGCCCCCACAGGTGTCATATATAGGAGGTGGGACATACTGTGTCACCACTGCAGCGCCCCACTACCAACATGGACAGCATGGTTGGTGTCCGGTTAGTGACAGCAGCTTCTGCTTCAAGCCCAGGGCAGAAGTTCAAGTGGCCCAAGAGCGAATTGTCCCCATTCCTGAACCTTCCACTGTTCACATCACTGTTAAAGAGAACTTCGCCGATCTCTAGCGATTCGTTGCACATTTTGGATATGTCATTCCCCCTCTCCCTGAACACCTCACCAAGATATTAAAAGCCGTTGCTGTTTCACAGAAACATTTCTATACACTGAAGCAGAAGACTTTAGAGATAGGGGCAGACATATTGGATATAGTGACCCCACCATGGTGGGACCTGTTCATGAATACAGAAGTCCCTTCTTGGATTAGGATAGCCTCCCACATTCTTGTAGTGTGCCAGGTTATCATTGTAGTTTATTTACTGTTTGTACACTGTAAAAAGGGTCAAACATTCGCAAAAGTATGAGAACAGAGGGGAATGGAGGGAGCATTATGTGCAGGTAGAAGAAGAGACACCCGTTTAGATTTTTGCTGCTCTGTATAAAGTTAACGTTTTCCCTCCCTCCTCTGTATTATTTTGATATGTATTCATGTGCATTTGATTTATTGTGTGTGTATTTTATTTTTATTCTTGAAGTTTATTAGATGTGTTGTTATTATTAAAAGATAGTATGTGTGCACCAGGTGATGTAAGAGTATTAGGCCCTCCTCCACACCTGGAAGTGAGTATGTCAAATTTCACATCTGAAGTATTGCCATGTATAGATGCTTAATGTACACTAGGTTTTTCTGAAATGGGAAATGCATGTGTCGTGGGGTCATAGATAGGTAAATACTGGGGATGGTTTGATTATGGAAAGTCAGAAAATTTTGCTCACCCAGAATTATGATACTTCAAGCAAGTTACAGTATCATCAGGGGTGAGTGTAGGATTCACAAAATTGAACTTTATATTATAAAGGGTCGAATGGCAGAAGAGGCCATGATTTTAAAGACTGTTTTAAAAGAAGCCTAGGAAAAAGTGGCATTCAAAATGGCTGCCAGACCCCGTGACCAACTTATTGGGACACTTTAAAAGGGTTCCTGCAGTCCTCAGACAGCTTTGTGGATTCAGCCCACAGTAGGTTCTGGAAGCCATTTCTGAGAGAACGAAACCAGACACCCACATATACATATAGATTGGATGCAGATCCAGTCAAGATTGGCCTGTAGATAAAGGCCATCTAAATGTTTACCCAGACAAAAGGGGACAGTTTCATATTCATGAGAAGAGCATCAAGGACCCGTTAAGTAGATCACCAGGACATTAAAAACAATGAAGGTCATTCCAGACCAGAGATGGCCCGTTACCGGCCATCCAAGAACAGTTTAAAATATAATAACTACCCCGTTGTGCTCCCAGCCCGCCAAAATTAAAACAAAAGTCTAACCTGATTTGGCACGAGATAAGGGCTTCTGATGAGAAGTATATCTGAGAACCCAGGGGTAGAAAGAAAGGGAGCCATCGTGGTGCTACCATCGTATCAGTGGCATCATCGCTAGAAGAAGGAGAAGAAGACAGTTCGAGCCGGCGTCCCGCCCCAGGGTAAAACATCGGGAGATCATCGACCAACCCCGGGCCGTTGATGAAATGAGAGGCCATCGACCCACTCCGGATCGGGAGAAGAGACAATAAAAAACTGAAGAAACTATGGGGGCCAGCCCGAGGCTCCTCTGACCGGAGTCGAGCAGACGATCCCCGACCCCGCCGACATCCAGGCCAGCCTGTGTCCAGCTGTCCCCGACCCCCACCTCAGGAGAGAGGTGTGGCGCAGTTCGCTGGGGCTCCACTAACCACGTGGAGACAGGACGCCTGAATGGATCAAACGCAGACCTGTTTCAAAACCTTACACTTTCCTAGTTGGATTGGTGAGCATGTTTCTGGCCCTTCATAATCAGATCTAGATAGGTTTAAGGGGGTGGACATTTAAAGGTATAATTAACATGAGTTGTCCCTCGATGTTCCGTGTGTTTTCCCCATTTCATGATGATCTTTGTAGAGTATAACATGCCTGTATTTGCCTTAGTTATTATTGTGTCATTATGATTTGTTTGTGTTTTTCCCTCCCATGTACCCTCTTATTTGCTTGCATTTGATTTGTTTTACATTATGCAATAAAATTCCATTTTGTTTCATCAAACTTGGTCTATAAGAGTTTTCTCTACATTGTAGTTCCTGCCCCAAAGTCCAGAGTACAGAATCTAAGGGGCGAGTGGGTCGAACCACTCACAGTTTTCCTGTGCAAGAGAGAGAGGCCTCTAGAGAGAGAAACCTCTGTGATCTAAAACCCCTTACAGAGTTATCCCCTCCGTAACTCCAAAACTCCTGCTCAGCACATAGTTAATGAGAGCCATGTTGCCAGCAAGAACATCATCGAGCAGACCATCGGGGTGCTCAAGCAATGGTTCCACTGCCTTGACCACTCGGGTGGAGCCCTCCCGTACTCAGCTGATTGGGTGTCCCATTTTGTGCTGGTCTGCTGCATACTCCACAAATTGGTCATCATGAGTGCCCAGCCCTTGACACCAGGGATTGCGGGACCAACTCAGGAGGAGGAAGTGGAAGAGGAGGAGGAGGAGGATGAGGAGGAATAGGAGCTAATCAATCGGCCTTCCGGAAGGGCGGCCCGTGACCGCCTCACCAGACTGCGGTTCCAATAAATTAAACCCCAGATCCCCGTTGCTCACCATATCTCCATCATTCCGTCCCTGTCATAGGCCATATCACAGCGCAAAGCTGAAATGAGAGACACCACAAAAGAATCCAAACTGAATTCCAAAATTAACAATATTCAGTGAACACATATTTACAACAACAATATTACATATTCACCCTTGTGCAATCCCTTACTGCTTCTCGTTACTGTGCCTTTGCCTACTCTATTGCTCCTATGAAATGTTGGCCCAGTGGCTGCAGCACGGCTGGTTGAATGGCTGCTTAGAGTCCATGCAGGAGAATTCAGCTGGCCTGGCTGTTGACTGCACCACCTCTGCATGGATGGCAGCAGTCTAGGCTGGCTGGATGACAGGCAGCACAAGGGCAATGGTGGAGTTGCAGTGCTGTGAGCAGGAATACTGTCATCCTGAGAGAGGACAGCAAGTTTCTGCTCCACTGATCGACTGCCACTCCACTGGGGCAGCACTTCAGCATTCCTAGCAATCTGTTGGAGCACAGATTGCTGACCTGCTATGACACTGTGAAAGCCCTGTTCGACAGTGGTAGACCCAGCCATGATGGCAGCAGTCAGAGCTTGCATGGCATCAAGCTGAGACTGCATTAGAACAGTCTAAGATTGGATGACACCAACCATAGACTGTATTACAGCACTAAGACATTGCATTGCTTCTGCCTGTACTGCAATGGAAGCTGCCAGATCGCCCATCACATGTGGCATCAGGTCTGGGTCACCACGGTCTCATTGGGAGTCTACCACCATTTGCACACTGGAAATGATGGGCTCCATGGTGTGCGCAGAGCTCTGTGCAATGTTGGAGGCGACGAGGGCCTCCTGCCACTTGTCGGTTAAAGCACCATCCTCCATTGTTCCACGGCGAACACCAACACCTCCAATGCGTGGTCGCAGAATCTGTGGTCTCTCTCCCTGGGGCATGAATCTGCCATCATTACACCTGCTTGAGTCATTTGGCTCCTTCTCCTTGACCTGCTACTGCTGGCTGAGACAGCTACATAACCTGCAATGATGAGAATGAGGTACTGCAGCATCAATGAACCTCCCCTTTAAGAACTGGAAGGAGCCTGTGGCAATGATGACTTGTGAATAGACCGCATCTGATATTGGTCAGCACTTCAAGTTTAATGCCACTGAGCTAAGCCATTAGCACTTGATTTAATGCTCCAATCTTTTCTTTGTGCAATGCAACTGAATTTTGCAGTCAGTCTGAAGCATTAGCGCCTGGAGTTAATTCTCAAACTTTACAAAAGTTAGCTTATTCCTGGGCTATAATGAATTTCTCCCCCTTTGTCTCATAGCTTCTTAGTCCTCATAGCCTCCCTTTTTCTTTCTCCTTCCTTTTATATTGTGTATTGTTTTCTTCTGTGTTATTCCTCTATAATTACCATCTGCTTTAAAAAAAAATCACAGCGTGCACTGCATTGACAAACCCCCATTGACTCCAGGTAGAAATGTATTTAACCTGGGCTTTATTGATCTCACATTGAACTATCTCCTACTGCTGGGCCAATGTTTCAGCTGTCAATTTTCCCAACCAATTAATTTAGGCTAGGTTCCATTTCATGCCACTGAACATAGATAAATTCTAGTTCAATACCTATATCTTTAACTCCTCTTTCTCTTCATCTATTTTTAATGTGAAATTAATTAAGTTATGGCCACTATTTCCCAAATGTTCGCCTACCTTCAGGTCACTTATTGTTCTGCTTCATTATCTGGAATCAAATCCCACACTTCATTCGTCCTTGTGTGAGTAAAGGGTAGCTATTCACAATGGCAGAAGGTGGGTAGTGCTGGGACCACTGCTGTTCACAATTTACATTAATGATTTAGATTTTGGAATCAAAAACACAATTTCTAAATTTGCGGATGATACCAAATTGCGGGGGGGGAAGTCAATACTGAGGACGACTGCAACAAGTTACAGGAGGACATTAATAAACTTGCAGAATGGGCAAATAATTGGCAAATGAAGTTCAACACAGACAAATGTGAGTTATTACATTTTGGTAGGAAGAATAGGGAGGTCACTTATCAGTTGGAGGGTGCGAGTCTAGGTGTGGTAGAGGGTCAAAGGGATCTTGGAGTACAAATACACAAATCACTAAAAGTTGCGCCACAGGTTAGGAAGGCCATTAAAAATGCAAACCAAGCACTAGGGTTTATTTCTAAAGGGATAGAATTGAAAAGTAGGGAGGTTATGCTAAACCTGTATTGAACCTTGGTTAGACCACACTTGGAGTACTTCGTGCAGTTCTGGTCGCCATATTATAAAAATGATATAGAGGCACTGGAGAAGGTGCAGAAAAGATTTACAAGGATGATACCAGAAGTGCAAAGGTATACATATCGGGAAAGGATGAACAGGCTGGGTCTCTTTTCGCTTGAAAAATAAGGCTGAGGGGTGACCTAATAGAGGTGTATAAAATTATGAAAGGTTTTGATAGAGTGGATACAGAGAGAATGTTTCCACTTCTTGGGAGGAGCATAACTAGAGGCCATGAATATAAGATAGTCATCAAGAAATCCAATAGGGAATTCAGAAGAAACTTCTTTACCCAAAGAGTGGTGAGAATGTGGAACTCGCTACCACAGGGAGTGGTTGAAGTGTAAAGTATAGATGCATTTAAGGGGAGGCTAGACAAGCATATGAGGGAGAAGGGAATAGAGGGTTATGCTCATAGATTTAGATGATGAAAGACAGGAGGAGGCTCGAGTGGTGCATAAACACCGGCATGGACTGGTTGTGCCAAATGGCCTGTTTCTGTGCCGTATATCCTATGTAATCCTAATTAAGGAAACACTATGATGCATTCTAAGGACCTCTTCTCATTTTGACCACAAACTTATTTGTTATCACAGCCTACCTTGTTATGGTTAAAATCCTCAGCCCCATTACCGTTGCTCACCCTGAGAGCAAGCCATCCAGGAGTGCCGCTGATCCCTCCATCATGTCCTATAAATGATTTGAAGATTGGTAGTCCATCTAGCCATCTTCCATCAGTAGTACTGTATGAGAAGAGGAGTACAGAGAACATTGGTACAGTTATATACTCACATGGTAGGAAGGCAGAGCACAAAGGAAGATGGTTATGGTGGTTGAAGGTCAATCATCACAGCCACAGGACATCGCTGCAGGAGTTCCTCAGGGCAGTGTCCTAGGCCCAACCATCTCCAGCTGCTTCATCAATGACCTTCCCTCCAACATAAGGTCAGAAATGGGGATGTTCGTTGATGACTGCACAGTGTTCAGCGCCATTCACAACTCCACAGATAATGAAGCAGTCCATGCCCGCATGCAACAAGATGTGGACGACGTTCAGGCTTGGGCTGATAATTGGCAGGTAGCATTCGCACCACAGAAGTGCCAGGCAATGACTACCTCCAACAAGCGAGAGTCTAACCATCTCCCCTTGAAATTCAATGGCATTACCATCGCCGAATCCCCCACTATCAACATCCTGGGGGTTACCATTGACCAGAAACTTAACTGGACCAGCCACATAAATACTGTGGCAACAAGGGCAGGTCAGAGGCTAGGAATTCAGGGATGATTGTCTCACCTCCTGACTCCCCAAAGCCTTTCCACCATCGACAAGGCACAAGTAAGGTATGTGATGGAATACTCTCCGACATGAATTTTTTCATTCATGTGGAAATGACTTATGAAATAATACTGGGAGGCCTGCTGGTGGCGCTGTCCAGGGAGAGTATAAATACTCAGGCATGGGCCCAGCTTGCTCAGGACATTCTTTAACAGGAACTAGTGAAGGACACAACTAGATCTCCATGTGGAAAAATAGCTGATTAAAGCCTTGTTTAATACTCAGACCAAGTGCCTAGTAGTTTTCTTACATCACTCTCCACTTGCCTGGATGAGTGCAGCTCCAGCAACACTCAAGAAGCTCAACACCATCCAGGACAAAGCATCCCGCTTGATTGGCACCCCATCTACCATCTTAAACATTCAATCCCTCCAAAACCAGCGTACCGTGGCTGCAATGTGTAGCATCTACAAGATGCACTGCAGCAACTCATCAAGGCTTCTTCGGCAGCACCTCCCAAACCCACGACCTCTTCCACCTAGAAGGACAAGGGCAGCAGGCTTATGGGAACACCACCACCTCCAAGTTCCCCTCCAAGTCACACACAATCCTGGTAGCACCGATGCTTCATTGGCGTTGGGTCAAAATCCTGGAACTCCCTACCTTCTTCTTCTTAGGCAGTCCCTCGGAACCGAGGATGACTTGCTTCCACATTGAAAATGAATTCTCAGGTGACTGATGAGTCCAATGTGGGATCTACAGTCTCTGTCACAGGTGGGGCAGACGGTGTTTGAAGGGGCGGGTGGGTGGGGTGCTTGGGTTGGTGTGCGCTCCTTGTACTTGGATTCTACTTGCTCCCGGCGAAGAGACTCGAGGTGTTCGTTGCCTTCCCGGATACTTCTCCTCCACTTTGTGCGGTTTTGGGCCTGGGATTCCCAGGTGTTGGTGGGGATGTTACACTTTTTCAAGGAGGCTTTGAGGGTGTCCTTGAAGCGTTTCCTCTGCCCACCTGGGGCTCTCTTGCTGTGCCGGAGCTCCGAATAGAGCGTTTGTTTTGGGAGTCTCGTATCGGGCATGCGGAAAATGTGACCCATCCATCCGAGCTGATCGAGCGTGGTCAGAGCTTCGATGCTGGGGATGTTGGCCTGAGCAAGAACACTGACATTGGTGCGCCTATCCTGCCAATGGATTTGCAGAACCTTGCGGAGGCAGTATTGGTGGTACCTCTCCAGTGCTTTGAGGTGCCTGCTGTACATGGTCCATGTTTCTGAGGCATACAGCAGGGCGCGTATGACTGCTGCTCTGTAGACCATGAGCTTAATGCTGGGTTTGAGGTCCTGGTCTTCAAACACTCTCTTCCTCAGGTGACCGAAGGTTGCACTGGCACACTGAAGGCGGTGTTGGACTCTGTCGTCGATGTCTGCCCTTGTTGACAGTAGGTTCCCAAGGTATGGAAAGTGGTTCACGTTGTCCAAGGCCTTGTCATGGATTTTGATAATCGGGGGGGGGGCAGTACTGTGTGGTGGGGGCGGGTTGGTAGAGGACCTTTGTCTTACAGATGTCTAGTGTAAGGCCCATGCTTTTGTACGCTTCAGTGAAGGTGTTGACGATGGTTTGGAGTTCGACCTCTGAGTGAGCGCAAACGCAAGCGTCATCTGCAATTGAAACTGTAATTCGACAACAGAGGATGGGACGCCCTTGGATCTGGACTGGAGGTGATGGAGGTTGAACAGTTTCCCGTTTGTTCTGTAAATTAGCTCTATTCCAGCGGGGAGCTTACTGAGGCTGAGATGGAGCATTGCAGCAAGGAAGGTCTACCTAACAGCACTGTGGGAGTACCTTCACCACACGGATTGAAACATAGAAACATAGAAACTAGGAGCAGGAGTAGGCCATTCGGCCCTTCGAGCCTGCTCCGCCATTCAACGAGATCATGGCTGATCATCCAAACCCTAGCACCCGGTCCCTACACTGACAGCCATCCCACCCAAGCCCTATCCCCGTAACCCCACGTATTTAATCCCCCCCTAACACTAAGGGCCAATTTTTTTATCATGGCCAATCAACCTAACCCGCACATCTTTGGACTCGAGTCTGGATGACCCTGCGTCAGGTGGGGTTACATGTAGCGTGACATGAACCCAAGATATCGGTTGAGGCCGTCCTCATGGGTGCGGAACTTGGCTATCAGTTTCTGCTCGCCGATTTTGCGTTGTCGTGTGTCTCGAAGGCCGCCTTGGGGAATGCTTACCCGAAGATCGGAGGCTGAATGTCCTTGACTGCTGAAGTGTTCCCCGACTGGGAGGGAACACTCCTGCCTGGTGATTGTTGTGCGGTGTCCGTTCATCCGTTGTCGCAGTGTCTGCATGGTCTCACCGATGTACCATGCTCCGGGACATCCTTTCCTGCAACGTATGAGGTAAACAACGTTGGTAGACCCACGTTGGTAGACCCGAATCACATGAGTATGTACCATCTGCAGCGGTTCAAGAAGGCAGCTCATCAGCACCTTCTCAAGGGCAACTAGGGATGGGCAATAAATGCTGGCATTGCCAGCGATGCCCAGATCCCATAAACAAAGTTTTAAAAAGACACACACTCATGGGAGGAAACAATGAAATACACAGTAAATGTATATTTTACCCATGCAGAGAACACATTTTTTTTAGTATTAATATCTTTTCCTATGTTCCTTCCATTACATGTATTTCTGATTAGGCAACTGTCAGCCTGTATACTGGGAATGGTTGCTGATATAACATAAAGGAAAATGGTTGGCTTAGTTATGGCTGATGGTTTATTGCATCCTATAATTGTAAAGTCTGCAATGTTTCCTCTGGGTGCTGGATTGTTATGAGTATGTGTGACCTGGTGTCACGCAGCCCAGTATAACTGGTCTCAACTGAAAACTGATGATAGCTGCCACAGAGCAAGCTTCAGTGTTGCAGTGAAACAACAACTTACTTTTCTATAGCACTCTACACTTGGAGATGTTTTAGACATGGCTGCAGAAAAATACATTAAGCATTCTTACATTAGTACCTGAGTGTAATTCCAGGCCCACATTTGTTTTAAACTAGTGGTAGACGCAGACCAAACGTGAAACTCATTGAAATTTTTAAATGACTCATATAAACTGCTGCGATGCCCCTTTCAGACTGCAAACTCTTCTAACTCTGCTCACTAATTTATATTGCCTCCAACAGCATGAAATAAAATAAGAATTACATACAAATAGCTTTTATTGATTTTATGTTTCTTTTGCAAGCCTCCAGTGGGTAAGAAGCACAGAATATATCTCCTACAAAAAAGGTAGTGCTATACTTGAGCTGCTTTGACAGAGAGAGAGCTCTATTACGCATTTCAGTAACCAGGAGAATGACTTCCATATGTATGGACAGATATAAAAATCTGTTATATTATGACACTCTAATAAAATCTACTTTCTGCTAAACTTCATCTATTAATGTTTGCTCAAACCAGCTTAGGTACAGGAATAAAGACCACAAAGTTAGCCACCATTGCACCAGGTTTTTTGGCGATACTGGTGCCATTTTGTGTCCAAAATGGCGTCCGAACAATGCATGCATACTTTTGGTGAGGGCCTCGCCTTTTGCCATTTTGGTGAGGACGTTAGCATCAGTGCAGGGAGCATGCACCAGAGATATGCAGAGTAGGCAGATCGGGACATCAATCAGCGTGCAACGCTGATTTGATGCCAGCGCTGCCATTTTCGATCTCAACACTGGAGCTATCACCCTCTCTTAACCTTGCACAGCTGAACATGCATTTAGCAGCAGGCAAGACCCCCACCCCCACTGTAATGTCCGAGTATAAATAATACTCAGACTGCAGGAGAACAATAAAAAAGGTATTTACTGAACAGAGAGTAATTCAAGACTGAAATACAGAAGCCTGCTATGGCTTTATATACAGGTGTAAGAAGTCACACAACACCAGGTTATAGTCCAACAGTTTTATTTGAAGTCACAAGCTTTCGGAGCGCTGCTCCTTCGTCAGGTGAAGTGGAGAAATGCATAAAGACACAGCTTATATAGTCAGAGAATAATGTCAGATGTTTACAGGTAATCTTGCCAACTGCCATTTATCACACCTCGGCAGAGAGATAATCACAGCAATCAAAGGTGTGAATGGTGTCCAAACAGGTCAGTCAGGAAAACATTACATCAAAGAACAATGAGGTGGGGTCACAAGGGGTCAAATATTGCAGATGCTGGGGTCTGTATGAAAAACAAAAAAACAGACAAAAATATTTTTTTTGGCTGGAAATCACAGCAGGTCCGGCCGCATCTGTGTAGAGAGAACAAGCCAATGTCGACTCGAGTCTGGATGAACCTGCGTCAGGTGGGGTTACATGTAGCGTGACATGAACCCAAGATCTTGGTTGAGTCCGTCCTCATGGGTGTGGAACTTGGCTATCAGTTTCTGCTCGACGATTTTGCGTTGTCGTGTGTCTCGAAGGCCGCCTTGGAGAATGCTTACCTGAAGATCGGAGGCTGAATGTCCTTGACTGCTGAAGTGTTCCCCGACTGGGAGGGAACACTCCTGCCTGGTGATTGTTGTGCGGTGTCCGTTCATCCGTTGTCGCAGTGTCTGCATGGTCTCGCCGATGTACCATGCTCCGGGACATCCTTTCCTGCAATGTATGAGGTAGACAACGTTGGTAGACCCACGTTGGTAGACCCGAATCACATGAGTATATACCATGTACCTGGTGGGTGGTGTCCTCATGTGTGATGATGGTATCTGTGTTGATGATCTGGCATGTCTTGCAGAGGTTGCTGTGGCAGGGTTGTGTGGTGTCGTGGTCACTGTTCTCCTGAAAGCTGGGTAATTTGCTGCGAACGATGGTCTGTTTGAGGTTAGGCGGCTGTTTGAAAGCAAGTAGTGGAGGTGTGGGGATGGCCTTAGCGAGGTGTTCGTCGTCATCGATGACATGTTGAAGGCTGCGAAGAACATGGCGTAGCTTCTCCGCTCTGGGGAAGTACTGGACGACGAAGGGTACTCTGTTGGTTGTGTCCCGTGTTTGTCTTCTGAGGAGGTCGGTGCGATTTTTTGCTGTGGCCCGTTGGAACTGTCGATCGACGAGTCAAGCGTCATATCCCGTATGCAGGGGTGGTCACTGCCGGTACTGCAGTATAGAATCAGTTCTTCTCTTAAAGGTACATACACAACAATTCCTCCCCTTTTAGATAAACAGTACATAACATTCATTTAACAACTAAATAATAACTAATTACAATTACAATTTTCTCTGTATTATATACATCAACTGAAATAATCATTTATAAGTTCAGTCTTTGAGGAGGCTTCCTGATCCTGACTGGATAGCGCCTTTCTCGAGTATCCTGTTCTTGCGGCAGAGTTGATTCTGGCTCATTGTCATTGGTTGGTTCGTCTGCTTCCAATACCAGTGCTTCTAAGGTAGACGCAATCTGTATTTCGGGTTGATTACCAGGTGCACATGCTCGTGGTATGGGTTTGGCTTGTTCCTGCGACTCTAGAATCTGGTCAGCATGGCATCTCACGATGCTCTCTCCAACGTCCACTGTGTACATTAGTGGTCCCTGCTATGTGCATATCGTTCCTGGCTGCCATTTTTCTGTTCGGTAGTCGCGGGCCAAGACTGGTTGCCCTATCTTGAAGCTCCTGGTTGGCTTCTCATTGATGTGCTGGAATTGCTTTTCCTCAACATCTCATCTTATATTTGGTTTGAGCAAATCCAGGCGACATCTTAGCCTTCGGTTGAAGAACATTATGGCTGGAGCTTGGTTGGTGACTGCATGTGTCGCATTCCGGTAAGCAAACAAGAAATTATCCACCTTGTGTTGTAGTGGTATGTCGTCATTATGCATTGCCTTTATGGCCTTTTTAAATGTCTGAACAAACCTCTCAGCCAATCCATTTGTGGCTGGATGATATGGGGCAGATGTGTAATGCTTCACCCCATTATTCCTCAGAAACCTCCGGAAATCCTCTGACACAAACTGTGGCCCATTGTCGGAGCAAATCTGTTCTGGCAAGCCATTCCTGGCGAAGATGGTCCGTAGGACTGCAATAGTTTTCTCCGTGGTGGTGGAGGACATTTTGATGACCTCTGGCCATTTCGAATGGGTGTCCACAGCGATTAGGAACATTGAGTCCATAAATGGACCAGCAAAATCAATGTGTACCCGTTGCCATGGAGATGAGGGCCACTCCCATGGATGTAGCGGGGCCTGTGGTGGAGCGTTTTGGACCTTCTGGCATCCTTTGCATCTCTTGGTCATATCCTCGATATCTTTATCGATTCCCGGCCACCACACAAACGCCCTGCCTAGGCTCTTCATTTTTACCCCTCCCAGATGACCCTCATGAAGCTCATTGAGCATTCTATCTCTCAACTTGGGTGGAATTACCACTCGGGATCTACACATCAAGGTCCCCCGGCACACTGACAGCTGTTCTCTCCTTGTCGAGAATGCTGGCAACAGTGAGTCGCCATGTGCTGGCCATCCCTTCACCGTCAAATCATAGACCCGAGAGAGTGTCGGGTCATTTCGGGTTTCCTTCTCTATACTTGAGTTTGTAACAGGTAGACATTCGACTATGGTCGCATGGAATATCTCAACAGGGTCCACTGCAGGTGCTTCCTCTACCGTAGGCAACGGTAGGCGCGACAGCCCATCAGCGTTTCCATGCTGTTTTGTACCCTTGTACTTTATGTCGCACTGATGTGCCCCTAGAAAAAGTGACCATCTTTGCAGCCGTTGCGCCGTCATCACCGGAACGCCCTTCTTTGGGTTAAAAATGGAGACCAGGGGCTGATGATCAGTCAGTAGGGTGAATTTCTGCCCGTGCAGATAGTGATTGAACTTCTTCACCCCCCACACCAGGCTGAGGGCCTCCCTGTCAATCTGGGTGTAGTTACGCTCGGCTGAGGTTAACGAGCGCGACGCAAAGGCTATTGGCCTCTCTGAACCGTCAGGGAATTTGTGTGACAGCACAGCTCCGATGCCGTAGGGAGACACACCACATGCTAACCGAATCGGTAGTGTTGGATTGTAGTGGGCCAATACTTCTTTTGAAGTGATTAGGCATTTATATTTCTGAAAGGCACGCTTACACTCATCACTCCATTTCCATGTTACTCCAGTTTGCAGTAGGGCGATCAGTGGGTGCAGAATTGTAGATAAATTCGGCAAGAACTTATGGTAGTAGTTCACCAACCCGAGGAACGACCTCAGTTGCGACACATTTTCCGGTGCTGGAGCCTTGACTACAGCCTCAATCTTGTCCGGCGACTTATGCAACCCTTCCTCATCAATCATGTGGCCACAATACGAGATTTGTCTCCTGAAGAACTCGCATTTGGGGCAGTTGTCTCGTAGCCCATATCCCTGTAATCTCGTGAGCACCTGCTCCAGGTTGGCAAGGTGTTCACTGTCATTTTCACCCGTAACCAGGATGTCGTCCAAATAACACTGGGTCCCCGGGATCCCTTGAAGGACTTGTTCCATCGCTCTCTGCCAAATAGCCGGGGCTGATGCTACCCCGAATACCAATCGATTTTACTGGTAAAGGCCTTTGTGAGTGTTTATCGTGAAGTATTTCCTAGACGCTTCTTCCACCTCCATTTGTAGATACGCTTGGGCCAGATCAATCTTTGTAAAGCGTTTCCCTCCAGATAGTGAGGTGAAAATATCTTCTATCCATGGAAGTGGATATTGTACTGTGTGCAGGACTGGGTTCACAGTTACCTTGAAGTCCTCACAGATGCAAACCTTCTTCGGTTCCCCAGGCGTGCTGCTCAATGATTTCTTCATTACAGGAATGATGGGTGTGGCCCACTCGCTCCAGTCCACCTTGGACAGCACCCCCGAATGCTCCAGACTCTCCAGCTCTGCTTCAACGGCTGGGCGGATCGCGTAAGGTACCGGTCTGGCCTTAAACATTTTTGGGTTTGCGTTATCTTCGCTTTTTATCGTTGCCGTTACTCCTTTTAGAGTCCCAAGTCCTTGTTGGAACACCTCTTTCACGTCAGTTAGAATTTTTGACAGTCGTCCAGGTGTGACGTCATCATCCTTTTTATCAGTCACAGTTAGCGCCTGAATGGAATGCCAATCCAATTGTATTTTTCGGATCCATTCACGTCCCAATAATGGTGGTCCTCCATCTGGTAGTATATATAGATACAGTTTCTGTGTTTCCTTGCCATTGTATTCAACTGGCACCCTTATTTTTCCTCTGGGGTAGACTTTTTGCCCGTGTATGTCTTCAATACAATGGACATGTCCTTCAAGGGTATGTGTGAGAATAGCCGCTCATAGTCTCGTCGATTCATGACAGCTAGGGCTGATCCTGTGTCCAATTCCATCTTTACTGGGGACCCTGCTATCATGAGGGTGACCCAAATGGTTCGGTGATCCTCCTTTGCGATCACGTTGTGTAACTTTAGACAACTTAGTCTCTTGCTCCCGGAGTCCTTTTCACTCTCCTGATCTTCCGAACTACTGTCTGTCAATTTCTTTACTTTCTTGTACTTTTCCTTAGTAGTTCTTGTAGTGTTGGTTTTCTTTCCCGACCTGCAGACTCTTGTTATGTGTCCCATTTTCCCACATTGCCTGCATACTTTGTCCTTAACCCAGCAGTCCTTCTGATCATGGGTTGTTCTGCCGCAGCGATAGCACTTTTCTGCTCCATACGCCATTTCGTTAGTGCTGTATTCCTGTGGTTTCTGTTGTATTTCTGCAGCTCCCCATGTTGCTGCTTCATAGGATACTGCCACGTTGAAAGCCTGTTCTAGCGTCAGGTCCTTTTCCGAAAGTAATCGTTTCTGGGTTCCTTCACTCTGGAGCCTGCAGACAAACTTATCCCGCAAGGTGTCTGCCAGTCCTGCTCCGAACTGGCAGTGCTTCGATAACTTGCGTAGTTCCGTATGATAGTCAGCATTGTTCTCATCTTTGTGCTGGTTTCTTTAATGGAACTTGAATCTTTCTGCTATCAGCAGCGGTGTAGGGTTTAGGCGTTCCTGTAAGATATTAACAATCTCTTCAAAACTTTTCTCCATTGGTTTAGCTGGGGTAATTAAATTCCGCAATAGGCCGTACGTTCTCGCGCCCATCAAATTTAATAATACCGAAGCCTTCTTTCCATCGGCCACCTCATTTGCCTCGCAGCACACTTCAATTCTTTCCACATACGTGTTCCAGTCTTCTACCTCGTTGTCGAAAGCAGTGATACTGCCACTCTTCGGCATCTTGAGTGATTTAAAATGGCGCCTCCCGCGCTTTTTCTTCTTCCCCAATAGAATAAAATGGCGCCTCCCGTGCTTTTCCTTCTTCCCCAATGGAATAAAATGGCGCCTCCCGCGCTTTTCCTTCTTCCCCTTGCTGCCATGCTGCTCCTAGCATTCTATAGGGTAATGGCTGCGACCCGTGGCTTTGGCGCGTATCAGTTTTCCTTCCCCTCGTTCTATCCTCTCCATGCTGCCCGGTTCTTGAGCACCGACCGCGCCCTGTGCGCTCCACCCTCTCTCTCTCTCTTCCTCCCGACGATGCTGCACGGCCCCTTTGCAGAGCCGCTCGATCGAGCCCGAGCCCGCCGCAGTCCGGAAGGGTCAGCGCACTACCTGCTACCAGCATGACTTGCTGGAACACCTCGACTGGGGAGCCAGGCCCAGCTCTCCACAGCCTCCCCTGCAACTCTCCGATGGATCCCTGGGCGGTTGCCCGCGGTCGACGCCCGCCGTTCTGACTTCGACCTTCAAGAAGCTTCTCTTCAGGGAAACGATCCCCGTGAGGTGATGCAGTACTGCAGGTGAGTTCGAACCTGCCCGTCGCCAGTGTACTGACCGAGTATAAATAATACTCAGACTACAGGAGAACAATAAAACAGGTATTTACTGAACAGAGAGTAATTCAAGACTGAAATACAGAAGCCTGCTATGGCTTTATATACAGGGGTGGTCACTGCCGGTACTGCAGTATAGAATCAGATCTTCTCTTAAAGGTAGATACACAACACCCACCAGCGCTATTTAAAGGGATCATCACCCACTTACAGGTTAGTTGCTGATTGATTTCTACTAGCTGTTGCTGAGTTTGTGGAAGTGTTTGATGCTTTATAGAGTTCTTTAAAGTTGCCTAAAGTCTACAGGGAGTGGTGTTCTCAAGGAGTTGGTACTGACTTGCAAGGCTTCTACTCAGACCATTTGCTTCCAGACATGGGTACAGTAGTTTATATGCCCCTTGGCATGCAGCATGAGTGGGAGAATGAGCAGCAGCAGCACAGAGCAGGACAAGCTGCTAAAAAAGGGAGGAGGAGGAGGGGAAGAAGGGCTCTCAGCAGGAGGCCATATCCACCCAGGGTCTTCAGCAAGCAGTCCTCCTACCTCAACCTAAGCAAGGAATAGTGTGTGTGACATATCTGCTTTAGTAAGGAGGTGCTCACTGAAATCGCAATAAACAATGGCCCAGAAATTCGGGTTCCAACGCGTGAGTACGCACTGGGTACTCACACATAGGCCCCACGAAAGTGCCGGTTTCGTGCATGCACTGCTCATGTGCGGGAAACCGGAACTTCCAATCCCTTGGAAGAAGGGGTTGACAGGTGGAACATGTGCACTGGAGAGGCAGCGCGTGCGCATGGAACTTACGTTTTTTTTGCAGGGTTCTCCAGGAGGGTAAGTCTCCAGCAGTTACACTTTTAAAAAGCAGGCACAAGGTCTGTTTTTAACAAGGTAAGTGGTGAATTAATTAAAATTAAAACATTTTTTCCACAGGTTTATTATTTTTAAATACTTTAAAGAAAGCTAAGTTTATTGTTAGCCCTGTTAGAAAATGTAATTAATTTTTTCTAAAATTTAAATTATTGTTTAAAATAGTTATTTGATGTAATTTATAGTTATTTTAAAAATTAGTGATTTTTAAAAAATGTATTTCAAGTTTTAGTGATGTTTTGGGGCTAATAGTATTTATAGGTTTGACAGCTCTTCCTGTCAAACTTATGAATGAATCATTCCCTGCTACCATTGGCTCTCCATGGCCCACGTGGTCCCAGGGGACGCATCGAATTAACTTCGCCCATGGGATACGCAAGCACTGCGCGCCGGCAGTTGGAGGAGGCCCAGGATCGGAATCCCACGCGGGCCCACAGCTCAACGGCCATAATGCTAGGTAAGTGTAGGTCGGGGGCTTGCACCCGTGGGAAGCGCCCGACCCGAATTTCTAGGCCATTAATAACTTTCTATTAGCTTTTCTAATTACTTGCTGTACCTGCATAGTAACCTTTTGCGATTCATGCACTAGGACACCCAGATCCCTCTGCATCTCAGAGCTCTGCAATCTCTCACCATTTAGATAATATGCTTCTTTTTTATTCTTCCTGCCAAAATGGACAATTTCACATTTTCCCACATTACACTCCATCTGCCAGATCTTTGCCCACTCACTTAATGTATCCATATCCCTTTGTAGCCTCCTTATGTCCTCTTCACAATTTACTTTCCTACCTAACTTTGTGTCATCAGCAAATTTAGCAACCATACCTTTGGTCCCTTCCTCCAAGTCATTTATATAAATTGTAAAAGGTTGAGGCCCCAGCACTAATCCCCATGGCACACCACTCATCACATCCCATCAACCAGAAAATGACCCATTTATCTCCTCTGTTTCCTGTTAGCTAGCCAATCTTCTATCCATGCCAATATGTTACCCCCTACACCATGAGCTTTTATTTTCCGCAATAACTATTGACGTGGCACCTTATCAAATGCCTTCTGGAAATCTAAGTACAGTACATCCACCGGTTCCCCTTTATCCACAGCACATGTTACTTCCTCAAAGAATGCCAATAAATTGGCTAAACATGATTTCCCTTTCACAAAACCATGTTGACTCTGCCATTTCTAAGTGCCCTGCTATAACGTCTTTAGTAATAGCTTCTAACATCTTCCCTATGACAGATGTTAAGCTAACTGGCCTGTAGTTTCCTGCTTTCTGTCTCCCTTCATTTTTGAATCAAGGAGTTACATTTGCTATTTTCCAAATCTATGGAACCTTCCCCAAATCTAGGGAATTTTGGAAAATTAAAACCAACGCATCAACTATCTCACTAACCACTTCTTTTTAGACCCTAGGATGAAGTCCATCAGGACCCGGCGACTTGTCAGCCCGCAGCTCCAACAATTTGCTCAGTACCACTTCCCTTATGGCGATCTGCTGAGGAGGAGGAGGAGGAGGAAGGGAGGAGGTAACCCAGACAGTCCCTTTTGCCCGGGCTGTCTGTGATTGACTCATCCGACTGTGGTACCAGTGAACGCAGCCCCAATTCGCCACTCACCAATAGTCCCACACCTTATCTTACCTCTCTTACTCACAATCACAGCATTCTCTTGGCCACAGTGCTATAATAAATCCCACCACAAAACAAACATTCAAAACCAAATTTATAAATCAAACCATTCCAATATTTCATTCAAAAGTCAACTAATCACCTTTGTGCATTCCCTTAGTGCCTATCTTCTGTGTGCCGTTGCCTGTCTTAGTGCACCTATGCAGTGCGACCTCAGTGGCTACAGCATGGCTGTGGAAGGATGGTGGTAGTAGTGGGCACAATCGGTGGTGGGTCGGATAGGAGAGTGTTTTTTTGACAGCAGGTTAGGAACCCACTGTCATCTTGCTCCCACATGCCTTTCCCACAGGCGTGTCTGTCACTTGAAGGGAGGATGAGCAACCTGGCCACAGCACCATGGAATGGGGGGCCATTCAAGTGGGGGAGTAAAAAGAAATGTTGTAGGCGGATAGATAGGGTTCTTTGCAGCTGAGAGCGAGAGTCCCGAAGGCTGTGTTGCCTGCCTGGTGCCAGGGTTAAGGACATCTCCTCTGAGCTGGAGAGAAACTTGGAGTGGGAGGGGGAGGATCCAGTTGTCGTGGTCCATGTTGGTACCAACGACATAGATAGGACAAGGAAAGAGGTTCTGCTGAGGGAGTATGAGCAGCTAGGGGCCAAATTAAAAAACAGAACCACTAGGGTAATAATCTCGAGCAAATTTGGCTAGGTTAAATAAAATCAGAGAATTAAATGCGTGGCTCAAAGACTGGTGTGGGAGAAATGGGTTTTGCTTCTTGGGACACTGGCACCAGTACTGGGACAGGAGAGAGCTGTTCCGTTGGGATGGGCTTCACTTGGCCAGTGCTGGGACTAGAATCCTGGCGAATTGAATAACTAGGGCTGTAGAGAGGGCTTTAAACTAATTAGTGGGGTGGAGGTTTCAAGAGAGCAAAAAATAAAAATGTCAGCGGAGACGGCAATAGAGCAAGGTAGCAGTGGGGGAATTAAAAACCAGAGCATGTCAGGAAGGGACAGAATGTATAAAGATAAAGGTAAAGTAGTAAAGGGGATAAAAGCAGGAATAAATTGTCACAAAACATATTTAAAAGTTCTTTATCTGAATGCACGCAGCATTCGTAACAAAATAGACGAGTTGACGGTACAAATAACTACACATAGGTATGATCTGGTGGCCATTACAGAAACATGGCTGCAAGGTGACCATGACTGGGAACTAAACATCCAGGGGTATTTGACAATTAGGAAGGACAGACAGAAAGGAAAGGGAGGTGGGGTGGCTATGTTAATAAAGGATGGAATCACTGCAATAGTGAGAAATGATATTGGGTCAAAGGAACAGGATATTGAAACAGTTTAGGTGGAGATAAGGAATAATAAGGGGAAAAAGTCACAAGTGGGTGTAGTCTATAGGCCTCATAACAGTTGCAACTCTGTTGGTCGGAGTGTAAATCAGGAAATAGTTGGGGCTTATAATAAGGGGGATTTTAACTTTCATATTGACTGGACAAATCAAATTGGGCAGGGCAGCCTTGAGGAAGGGTTCATAGAGTGCATTAGGGATGGGTTCCTTGAGCAGTATGTTACTGAACCAACCACAGGGCAGGCAATCTTAGATCTGATGCTGTGTAATGAGGCAGGATTAATAAAAAATGTCCTAGTAAAGGATCCCCTTGGAATGAGTGACCATAACATGGTTGAATTCCAAATTCAGTTGGAGGGTGAGATAGTTGGATCTCAAACCAGCGTACTAAGCTTAAATAAAGGAGACTATGAAGGTATGAGAGCAGAGTTGACTAAAGTGGACTGGGAAACTAGATTAATGTGTAAGATGGTACATGAGCAGTGGTATACATTCAAGGAGATATTTCACATCTTTCAAGAAAAATATATTCCACTGAGGAAAAAGGGGCGTAAAAGAAAAGACAGCCATCCGTGGCTAAGTAAAGTAATAAAGGATAGTATCCGAATGAAAACAATGGCATATAAAGTAGCCAAATCTAGTGGGAGGATAAAAGATTGGGAAGCACTTAAAAGCCAGCAAAGAATAACTAAAAGTTTAATTAAGAAAGGGAAGATAGATTATGAATGTAAACTAGCAAAAAATATAAAAACAGATAGCAAGAGTTTCTACAGTTATATAAAAAGAAAAAGGGTGACTAAAGTGAATGTTGGTCCCTTAGAGGACGAGACCAGGAAATTAGTGGTGGGGAGCATGGAGATGGCAAAAACGCTGAACAAATATTTTGTATCAGTCTTTACAGTAGAGGACACTAAAAATATCCCAACACTGGGCAAACAGGGGGCTATGGGGGGGGGGAGGAGTTAAACATGATTAAAATCACTAAGGAGGTGGTACTCGGTAAGATAATGGGACTAAAGGCGGATAAATCCCCTGGACCTGATAGCTTACATCCTAGGGTCTTGAGAGAAGTAGCGGCAGGGATTGTGGATGCATTAGCGGTAATTTTCTAAAACTCCCTGGATTCAGGAAAGGTCCCAGCAGATTGGAAAACTGCTAATGTAAAGCCCTTATTTAAAAAGGGAAGTAGACAAAAGGCTGGAAACTATAGACCACTTAGCCTAACATCTGTGGTTGGTAAAATGTTGGAGTCCATTATTAAGGAAGCAGTAACAGGACATTTGGATAAGCATAATTTAATCGGACAGAGTCAGCATGGTTTTATGAAGGGGAAGACATGTTTGACAAATTTGCTCGAATTCTTTGAGGCCGTAACAAACAGGGTGGATAAAGGGGAACCAGTGGATGTGGTGTATTTGGACTTCCAAAAGGCATTTGACAAGGTCCCACACAAAAGATTACTGCACAAGATAAAAAATCACGGGATTGGGGGTAATATACTGGCATGGGTGGAAGATTAGCTATCTAACAGAAAACAGAGAGTTGGGATAAATGGTTCATTCTCGGGTTGGCAATAAGTGACTAGTGGTGTTCCGCAGGGATCAGTGCTGGGACCCCAGCTCTTTACAATCTATATTAACGATTTGGAGGAAGGGACCAAGTGCAACGTATCCAAGTTTGCCGACGATACAAAGATGGGAGGGAAAGTAGTGAGTGAGGAGGACATAAAAAACCTACAAAAGGACATAGACAGGCTAAGTGAGTGGGCAGAAATTTGGCAGATGGAATATAATTTTGGAAAGTGTGACGTTATACACTTTGGCAGAAAAAATCAAAGAGCAAGTTATTATCTAAATGGAAAGAAACTGCAAAGTGCTACAGTACAAAGGGATCTGGGGGTCCTGGTCCATGAAACACAGAAGGTTAGTATGCAGGTATAGCAGGTGATCAGGAAGGCCAATGGAATCTTGGCTTTTATTGCAAGGGGGATGGAGTATAAAAGCAGGGAAGTCTTCCTTCAGTTATACAGGTTACTGGTGAGGCCACACCTGGAATACTGCAGTTTTGGGTTCCATATTTAAGAAAAGATATATTTGCTCTCGAGGCAGTTCAGAGAAGGTTCACTCGGTTGATTCCGGAGATGAGGGGGTTGACTTATGAGGAACGGTTGAGTAGGTTGGGCCTCTACTCATTGGAATTCAGAAGAATGAGAGGCAATCTTATCGAAACATATAAGATTGTGAAGGGGCTTGATCGGGTGGATGCGGTGAGGATGTTTCCACTGATGGGTGAGACTAGAACTAGGGGGCATAATCTTAGAATGAGGGGCTGCTCTTTCAAAACTGAGATGAGGAGAAACTTCTTCACTCATAGGGTAGTAAATCTATGGAATTTGCTACCCCAGAGAGCTGTGGAAGCTGCGACATTAAATAAATTTAAAACGGAGATAGACAGTTTCCTAGCTGATAAGGGAATTAGGGGTTACGGGAGCGTGCAGGGAAGTGGACGTGAGTCTAGGTTCGGATCAGCCATGATCCTGTTGAATGGCGCAGCAGGCCCGAGGGGCCGTATGGCCTACTCCTGCTCCTACTTCTTATGTTCTTATGTTCTTATGTACTTATGTTGAAGCTGACCCAACCTGCAGCAGTGGGGGACCCAATTGAAATCATTATGATGTACTTCACAGGCACTTAAGAGCCTTTTTCCACCTGCTTGTTAAATTTCCCTGCATGGCCACGGGATTCACACCCCTCGGGAACCACGTCTGTCAACCTGAGGTGTGAGTTCCGTGGCCATTGCTCCAGCTGATTACTTGACAGCATGGAAAACAAATCAAAATAAAAACATGTTGATTACATCAGCTAAGAGATTGATGGAGATTCTGTTTTACTTAAAAAGCTACTGGTAAATGTTAATTCAGAAATTCCTGAAGGGATATAAGTGCTACCCTGGATGATGAGGGAAATACACTTTTCAGTGGCCATTCCGCGGCTGTTGCCTTCCAACTCAATAGTAATTACAGTGAATTGATCTGCTATAAAAAATGACATACACCTTTAAATAATTTTTTGTGTTGTTTCTGGTCAGGTTTTTCTCACAGTATACTTTGATTGTGCAGTTACAGATTAAACCAAGTTATCAAGCGTAACAATTTCATTCTCATCACTCATTCCACTAGTTCAAGTTGCTTTCAGCTCATGAATATAACTAATTACATTTTTCAGTCTGAGACTTTGGGGATGAATTTCTGTGGAGGTTCTCTCACTTGTCCATTGATAACTTCAACGGAAGAGTTGCAGAAATCCCAGAAACACCACTTACACTGTTTGTCAGGGATTCCACAACTGTTCCACTGAACTTGCATAAGATTATAAATCCACCCCTTTAAAATTACATTTAAATTCTGCTCAATTTATGTCTTAGCTATATACACAAACATCTTTTATTTGTATGATTTACAAAAGTCACTAGATTTGTGACTAAAGCACCAATAACTTCCCAATTAATGCACATTTTTAATATGTTCTTGATCATTTTTGTAGATGGAATCATATTACTTAATGATAATATTATTTAAATATTTTTTGTCACTCATATATCACTTTTATTATATTGTACAGTAAAGATTCAACACCCACTATGTTAGATAAAACTTAAAAAAATTAATGTGGCCAGAGTCCCTTTAAGGGTCCTGGCTTAAAACGTGTCATGAATGATGTCACCAGGCCCGCTCCATCTCATTGGGCCAGGTAATACGTTGAGCGGGCTTAATAGGCCCCATTAATGTAAGTTCATTTTCTACTGCAGAATGGAGCCAGCAGTGGAGTTGGGACCCGCCACCAACACCAGCCGCACCGGACCCACCAAGATAAGGAAAATTCTGTCCTTAGTGGGGGAGTTTGCAGGTGACCTTGCAGAATGACCTTGAGCAGTTCTGGGCCCAGTAGGCCTGGCTTTGGACTGCATCACCTCAGCATGGGCAGCAGCAGTCTGGGCTGGCTGGCTGACAAACAATAGCAAGGGCACTGGCAGAGTGGCAGTGGTGAGAGGACGAATGCATTCATCCTGAGAGAGGACAGCAGGTTCAGGCTCCATGGAGCCACTGCCACTCCCCCAAGTTGGCACCTCAGCAGTCCTAATAATCTGCTGGAGGACAGATTGCTGGACTCCTGTCACACCCTGCAAGCCTCTTTGAACACTGGTGACCCCAGCCATGATGGTAGCAGTCTATGCTTGCTTCGCAAAAAGCTGACCTTGCAGGAGAGCAGTCTGAGCTTCCACTTCAGCACTCATATTTTTTTTTATTACTCGTTCATTGGATCTGGGCGTCGCTGGCAAGGCCAGCATTTATTGCCCATCCCTAATTGCCCTTGAGAAGGTGCTGATGAGTCGCCTCTTGAACCGCTGCAGTCCGTGTGATGAAGGTACTCCCACAGTGCTGTTAGGAAGAGAGTTCCAGGATTTTGACCCAGCAACGATGAAGGAGTGGCGATATACTTCCAAGTCAGGATGGTGTGTAACTTGGAGAGGAACTTGGAGGTGGTGGTGTTCCCATGCGTCTGCTGCCCTTGTCCTTTTAGGTGGTAGAGGTCACAGGTTTGGGAGGTGCTGCCAAAGAAGCTTTGGCAAGTTGCTGCAGAGCATCTGTAGATGGTACACACTACAGCACGGTATGCTGGTGGTGGAGGGCGTGAATGCTTAAGGTGGTGGATGGTGTGCCGATCAAGGTCTCAATTAGGATAAGGATATGCAGGTGTGCCTGTCCCCCGCCAGTTTGTCATTGCTGCCTGGGGTTGCCTGCCACCTTGTCCTGCAGGAGAGAGGGAAGTTTGTCAGTGAGTGTGGTGCAATGTGTTTAGCTGATGTACCTGTCATGTTTGAATAGCTGGCAGTGTGTGCAAGCTGTGAGTTGTGGGTGTGAGGCTTGCAGCAGTGCTAAGTGTGTGAGGGTGAGGTGAAGCTATGAATGTGAGGTATGAGTCATGATTGATAGAGATTGTTAGTGGGTGAGTAATGGGGGTGTGGTGAATTGTGCAGTGTGTGAGGCTAGTGGTGCAGTTGGTGGTATATGACATTTTAATATGCATTCACTGACCTTGACCACTCGTATGAGATCATTGAATTTCTTTTGGCATTGTAGCCAGGTCCTCGGGGCAACACTGCTGGTATTAATCTCCAACTTTATCTGCTCCTACTGCCTTCACATTGTCTGACTGGAGGGCCTCCTGGCCCCCAGTGGATCCAGGACCTCTCTCCTCCTTTCCACCTCTTGCACCAAGACCCCCAGTGCTGCACTGGAGAACCTTGGAGCCATTTCTTTGGCACGTTGTGCCATTCCTGTGTGTTTCCCAGGTGAAACTCATTTCGGCAATGACTTCCAGCTCCTTCTCTCATCAAACGGCACCTCCCCTTTAAGGTATGCAGGCTGGCTTTAAGAATGGCAGACTAGCTTTAATTGGTGCTAGCCTCGCACAAACTTGGGCCCCCTGCTGAGCGTGCAGCCACTCAGCAGCACACTTAGCAGTGGGCTGCACGCTGAAACCATGTAAATTAGCAGGCAGCATGAAGCTTACCTGCTTTTTTTTTATTCGTTCCTGGGATTTGAGTGTTGCTGGCAAGGCCAGCATTTATTGCCCATCCCTAACTGCCCTTGAGAAGGTGGTGGTGACCTGCCTGCATCGGAAGCAACAGATGTGGGTCGGTAGCGCATCGCGATCCCGTTGCCAGATTTCGGGCCTTATGCAATTTCTAGGCCAAAGTCTTTTTAGTTAGAAATGTCCTTCATAGATTAAGAAGGTCTCAAGAATACCCTGGAATGAAAATCAGACTGGTTCTGTAATGTGCAGGTGATCTGCTCCTTCAGAATGCCGCCCATACAGTTAAGATGAAAATTAACCCCCCCACACAAGTCTTAATGTCCCATTTATCAAAAGTTCATTTTCCCCAGGTAGGCTACAAATCATAATTTCTAGTTTAATGCTTTAATTATTTTGCCACAAAACTATGCTTTGTGCTCCAAGTTCACTTTTGTTCTTTACTCTTTTCCAGTATGGCACTTGCTGCTTTAACTTGACAAATGTACAGAATGCAATGGTAATCATCAACTTGAAAGAAATCCAAACTAATTATTACTGATCAAGAACAAACTTTGCAACCAGAGAACTTCAACTGTCAAAATTAGTTACAGACTTTTTGTAAAAGAAGCAGCAGTGAAACAGTGAACAATTTCAATAAATGGATGTTTTTATTGAATAGTGTAATTTATAGTTCAAATATTAACTTAATACTTTTCTTATAATATAACTGTAAGCAGAACCTGAAAGCAATGATGTGGCACTGAGGAAAAGCATAGACCCTGAAATTGTACTGGTATGTGAGCATACAGGCACTTAACATATCCTTATGAAGCTCCTCTCTCAGCTGTTAAAGTGGATTCAATATGTAATCAGGGAAATGACTTAAAACTGATAAGAGGATTTAAAAACCAGAGAGAAATAGCTGGTGAGAATTAGCTGACGATGAATGCAGAAATAGAATGGTAGAAAACCTCGATAACATGTCCTTGAGTGCTGTTAGAGTTGATAGGGAACTGATGGAATGGTTTAGATCAACAGTTGGGGTGAGACAAGGATGCACACTGTCACATGATTTATTGACTCTTGCACTTAAAGATGATTTTGGAGGACTCTTGTTATGCAGCAAGATTTTAAGTAATCTCAGATTTGCCGATGACATTGACCTTATCAGTGTCAGCTGTGGCTCAGTTGGTAGTACACTTGCTCCTGA
Source organism: Somniosus microcephalus (assembly GCF_052327205.1). NCBI lineage: Eukaryota > Metazoa > Chordata > Chondrichthyes > Squaliformes > Somniosidae > Somniosus > Somniosus microcephalus. Next base: position 200,342,041 of record NC_140988.1, read on the forward strand.
GTTAGAAAGTTGAGTTCAAGTCCCACTCCAATGACTTGAGTACATAAATCTAGGCTGACACTCCAGTGCAGTGCTGAAGGAGTGCTGCACTGTCGGAGGTGCCGTCTTTTGGATGCGACGTTAAACTGAGGCCCTGTCTGCTCTTTCAGGTGGATGCAAAAGATCCCATGGCACTACTTCAAAGAAGAGCAGGGGAGTTATCCCCGGTGTCCTGGCCAATATTTATCCCTCAATCAACATAACAAAAAGAAAACAGATTATCTGGTCATTATCACATTGCTGTTTGTGGGAGCTTGCTGTGCGCAAATTGGCTGCCACGTTTCCCTCATTACAACAGTGACTACACTCCAAAAGTACTTCATTGGCTGTAAAGCGCTTTGAGATGTCTGGTGGTTGTGAAAGGCACTATATAAATGTAAGTCATTCATTCATTCATTATAGCAACATCTAAAACAAATTTGCAGAGATTAGCTGATGAAGTGCACATGGAGAGTAGAGAATTTGGATTACAGAATAATACAAAGAAGACAAAGGTCATGACATTTGAGAAGCATCAGGAAGATATACACATTACAGTTGGAGGGGATGCAGTTGAGCAGGTGGAAAAGTTTGTATACCTTGGTGGGGTAGTGTCAGCGAATGGGAGTTGTGAAGAAGACAACAAAAGGATTGGATTTGCTTCTGCTGTTTTTGGAAGATTAAGCAGGATATGGAATACTAAAGATATTTCAGTAAAAACAAAGGTAAGAGTTTCTGAAGTGATGGCTACTCCCATATTATTATATGGATCTGATTGCTAGAACTTGAGAAAATTTGACGAGCATAAGATACTAACAGAGGAAATAAGTTGGTTGAGAGGAATACTGGAAGTATCTAGAATGCAAAGAATGAAGAATGATACATTAAGAACATGGCTCGGACAAGAATAAAGTTTATACAGAAGATCCATGAATGATGACCATGATGTGTTGGGCACGTTTCATGAATGGAATCAGCTAGAATATCTTTCATGGCCCTGCACACAGAGGAACATGGAACAAAAAGCCAAAGAAGGCCATGGAAGCATTGGGTATACAATGTTGAAAGTGATTTGTCACAAAAAGAGATATAGATGACTGAAACGGCCAGGCTAGTTCAGAACTTACAACAGAGGAGTCAATTCATTCAGCCCCATCGTAGCTGCTAAGTTAACAGACAGGAATTTGGTAGTAGAAGGAACTGGCTTTGAAAGGGGTAATGAAGAAGTCAGTTCATTGTCCACCTTCTGTGGAGGAATGGCTCGCCCACTCTCTACCACTCCTAGGTCCTCATGTTCACTGGTGCTCTATACTTCACCCACTGAAAAGCCCGCTGATTAATTAACCACTTTCTCCTGAGGTATGTCTGGCTGCTTTTCGACTATGTAAGATGTAAGATGCCATGACAGAGTTGGTGAGGATATGGGAGGAGTTATGAAGCTTGATGTGCCTCACTGCTCTTCTACCCAGTTCTTCTTGTTCTATTCGATGCCCTATGAGATTAAAAGCACAAAAGCTTCTTTAGCTGTGTAAATAATCGTGCTTCTTTAAAATTTTGTTCTCAGGATGTGAGCGATGCAGGCACTTATTACCCATCCCTAATAAAACTGAGACTGTGTTAGTGGGCTTTCTCCTTGAACCACTGCACTCCTCATTGCGATGGAGTTATGTTGGGAATTCATGGATATTGACCAACAATGTTGAAGCAATGGTATTATATGTGCAAATCAGAATGGTGTGAAACTTGGAGGGGAAATAAAAGGTTGTTGGTTTCTCCTTCTTGGTGGCAGAAATTGAAGGGGAGGGATATGCTATTGAAGTAACCTTGGTGAGTTGTTGCTTTACATACTGCAGCAACAGTGATGGAGGGAATGGATATTGAGTTTAGTGGCAAAGATACCGATCAAGCGAACTGTTCTATCCTGAGTGATGTTGAGCTTCTTGACTGTTGTTACAGTTGTACCCATCCAATCAAGTGGTGGGTGTCACACCATACTTTTGACTTGAGCCTTATAGATGGTGGAGATGTTTGGAGGAGTCAGGATTTGAGCCACTTATCTTGAAGTACCCAATGTAGTAATGGTTTTGATATGACTGAGCCAGTTAAGCTTCTGGTTAAAATGTTGTTGGTGGATGACTTTGTGATGGTGGCAGTATTGAAGGTTGGGCTTTCTTTTCTTTAAGATCGTCATTACCTGGTACATGAATGTTTTCTGCCACTTGTCTGATCATGCCAGGATTTGCCCAAATTCTTCTGTAGGCTCACATGGGCTACTTCATTATCGAAGGAGTCCGGGATGAAGCTGAATATCATGGAATCATCAGTAAACAGCCCCACGACTGATCCTATGTTACTGGGAAGGTTGCTGATGAAGCAGCTGACAATGTTTGAGCCAAGTAGACCTTCTTGAGGCACTATTGCACCAATATACTGGGGATGTGATGATTGACCACTGACAGCCATGACCATTTTCCTTTGTATTAGATTTAACTTCAGCCACTGAAGGGCCTTTCCTTTGACTCCAATTGACCTTAGTTTTGCTAACGTACCATACTTGGTCGAATGTTGTCTTGATATCAAGTACAGCTACTCTCATCTCTTCTCTGGCATTTGGCTCCTGCATCCATATCTAGATCAAGGCTGTGATGAGGCAGAACCCAAGCTAAGATTCAGTGAGAATGTTATTGCTGAGTAGGTGTCACTTGATGACACTACTGATGACTCCTTCCATTGCTTTACTGATGATTGGGAGGAATTCCATCTTAGTGGGGGATTCCATAATGTTGCAGCATTTAAAATTATGCAACTGATTAAAGAAACACATTCTTTTGGAGAGAACTACATCATAGTGGAAGAGTGAGTCAATAAGGAACAGCATCAGAAGGGTCAAAATTAGGAATGGGCCGCAGGTTTTCAGATGCAGAAGTTGATGCAGTATTGACAGAACTAAGGAAAATAAGAGAACAACTCTGGCTTCTGAGGACAAGAGACACCATAAGAGGGAGGTACAGAATTTATGAAAGGAGGTGCCAGAGGCTGTCAATGCAATCTCCAGCACCCCATGAACTGCCACACAGTGCAAGAAGAGGTTTAATGTTCTCACAAGATCAGCCAAAGTAAGTGAAGACACCATTTCCCCTGCACATCCTGAGAGAATGATAGAGGTGTGACTCACATACTTACCTCTAATGCTCTCTCTGTGTGTAGGGGGTTTCTCTTGCTCGTTCTGGTCTCCTGCCAGGTTTCGTGCAATAATTACCCTTGAGTGGTTCGACCCACTCCCCCTACGGTTCTAGACCTTGGACTTAGATGCAGAGAACAGTAGTGTAGAGAAAGAACTCAATAGACCAGGTTGAATAGCACGAAATGGATGCTTTTATTTTTAAACAGTTTGAAGCATTACAAAATACATGTCATAGGCACAGATTAAAGTTACTACGATCATACACAAATTTATGAACTTAACTCTATGGAAATGGGGAACACACGGCACATCGTAAAAGGGGAAACACATTACGGTTACCCTTAACTCCCTCCCCTATACCTAAACTAAGTTTCGACCTGGGGAACTTGGGATCATGCTCACCACTCTCGAAATCGCGAAAAAGGGGGTTCGCAGCCTTTTGGCACCGCTTTCCGTCGTCCCGTGGATTTGGAAACTTCTGGCGCAGTCGATATTCTCTCTCCCTCGAGGCGGTGGGGTAGACACAGCCTCGATGAGCGCTCGTCAAGGTTGAGATCCACTATCGTGGATTTGGGTTCATGGAGCAGACCTCAGATGCAGGCTGTTGAAGAAGTGCCTGCACATGGAAGAATTTTTCCGGCCTGGATCGCCGGTTCTCCAGAGGGTTTCTTCTCCGTCGGCCTGGGTCGTCGATGATCTCCCGACCCCAGTACCCGGGCCACCCTCGTCGTCTTCTCGTCGTGGCCGAGCCTTGTTCGGCTGAACACCGACCACGTTGTCTTTTTACCGAAGTCGTCCGTCTTTAAAAAGACGAAAACGTCTTCATCGATTCCGCATCTACCAAAGTGGAAGAGGCGCCGATCCTGGCACCGTCCGTCCTTCGTTCGTCCCTTGTAGAAGAAGTTCTTGAAGAAAATGGAAGTCTGAAGTCGTCCAAGAAGAAGCAGCCGTGAAGTCAAGTTCGAAGTTGTTGAAGTAACTTAGATGGACCTTCAATCCATAGTTATACTCTTTTGGGACAGTCTTATCTCCCGCCAAATCATAGTCCTGTCTTTGTATTAATTTTGGCGGGCAGAAATCTCTGCAGGGGCGCTTTGTCTTGTAACGGGAGCCGGTGATAACTTAACTGGCCTTCCTGGCCGATAATGTCTTTTAATGTCTTTTACATTGTCATCGCGACTCGGTTCGCATATTGATCGGTCCGGAGATTTTCCTTGATGGCCGCTAAACGGTTTTTCCTTTGTACAATAAATGGGTATAATGTTTTTGCATTGTCCGCCCATATCTTGATGGGCCCCATCCTGTACTTAGAATTCATTGAATATGTATGCTGTTTCTCTGAGTTTCGGTTCCCAGATATTGGCTTTCGCGGGCTTACTGTCTTCAATCCACAAGCCTGTCTGGTTTGAAGTAACAGAAATAAAATGGTTCAGAAACTGATCACGGGGCCTGGCGGCCATTTTGTATGCCCTTTTATCAAAGGTTATTCTGTGCAAGCTTACTTTGGTCAATAAACAGTCTTATTTTATCCAGTTTTCTTGCGTGATTTCTGCTGAAAATTTCGAATCTTACAGTGTCATTAACTAGGTGACAGGAAAATAGCACTATTCACAAGAAACTGCTGGAAGCAATAATACCTTATTAACTCCATACCATTGTGTAAACTCATACTGCCTGACACAAGGGGTTGGGGTGGGTGGGGGGGTCGGGGAGTTTTGTGGCTGCTTTGAAGGAAAGGAGCTTAAAGGGAGCCTATAAGGAAGGAACCTGGTGAAGACAAGTGTCAACCAGGTTCCTACATCATTGTGTTCTAAAGTTTGCACACAATTGGCCTCAAAGAAATACAACTGGAACATAAATAGCCAGTCTCAGAAGTTTGAGTGCACACAAGGAAGAAGTATTGGCCCGTATTTTACGATCGGAGGCTTCCTGCGTGCGGAGGCCTCTGATCTGGAAAAAATCTACGAACTTACCTGAAGGCTCCTGAGGTATGTACACTTCCACTCCTGGGCCTCTCCAAACTTGAAATGTGCAGAGCCCACATTTCACTGGGGCGCATGCAATTCGCAAATGTCCCTGGGATCACGTGAGCCATGGGAAGCAAATAGGAGAAGGAAATTTCTCTTCATACACTTGACAGATAGACCTGTCAAATATATGAATGGAGATCACCCCAAAAACACAGTAAAACATTAAATACATTTTTGAAAAACCATTACATTTTTTAAATGAGTTAAAATTACAATAAATTAAATATTTTAAACAAAAATTTAATTAAAAAAAATAATAATTAAATTTTTATTACGGGGCTAAAAATAAACTTACCTTTTTTAAAAGTATTTTAAAATTATAAATGAGTGAAATTTTTTTTAAAGCTTTTTTTCAACTCTTTCACCAGGCATAAGATTTCTAAGGGTTTTCTGCGGGCGGAGGTTCTCTAGAAAGAGCATTCTTGACAGATCGGAAATACCGGTTTTCAGTGCATGTACTTCGCATACCTGAAACCGGCATTTCCGATGTCCCTATGGGTGTGTACACAGCGCGTACCCACCCGTAGGCATCGGAATATACCGCCCAATACAGCTCATTTAAAGACACACTGGAGAAGGTGTAGGGAGATCAGGAAATGGGAGCTGAACTGTCAAAAAGAAGTAGTTAAAGGGACAGCACAGATTGCTTCAGCTTTATGTAGAATTTCGAAGTCTTAATGGATATATTGGCTCAGCTTCTGTTTTTTCAAAGAGACACGTGATGCCCGTGTCCAGCCAATTGATTTGTTCCATGTGACATTAAGAAGCTTCTGAATGCATTGTGCACAGGGTGCAACACTTTTGGGCATTGGCAACATCCCAGATTTGTGCTGAAGAGTTGCACACCAGAACTAGCTGCTCCCCTAGCCAAGCTGTTCCAGTACAGCTATAAGATTGGCATCTGCCTGAAAATGTGGAAAATTGCCCAGGTATGTCTACATATATCCACAAAACAGAGGATAAATCTAACCTGGCCAATTACTGATCTAGCAGCTGTAAGGGGTTTTGTCCTTGAGAGGTTTCCCTGAGGTTTCTCTCTCCAGAGGCCTCTCTCTCTTCCACAGTAAACCTTGAGTGGTTCGACCCACTCGCCCCTTAGATTCTGTACTCTGGACTTAGGCGCAGGAACGACAATGTAGAGAAAACTCGTGTAGACCAAATTTGATGAAACAAAATGAAATTTTATTGCATAAGGAAAAATATTAAATCAAATGCAAGCAGATAAGGGAATACATGGGAGGGAAGAACACACAAACAAATCATAACGACACAGTACTAGCTAAAACAAATACAGGCATCTTATACTCTACAAAGATCATCATGAAATAAGGAAACACACGGAACATCGAGGGACAACAACTCATGTTAATTGTACCCTTAAATCCACCCCCTTATTAAACCTATCTAGATCTGATTGTGAAGGGCCAGAAACATGCTCACCAATCCCACTAGGAAGTGCAAGGTTATGAAATCGAGTCTGTGTTTGGTCCTTTCAGGCGTCTCGTCTCCACGTGGATCGTGGAGCTCCTGCGAAATGCGCCACACATCTCTCCTGAGGTGGGGGTCGAGGGCGGCTGGACACCGACGGGCCTGGATGTTGGCGGGGTCGAGGATCGTCGGCTTGACCCTGGTTAGAGGAGCTTTGGGCTGGCTCCCATCGCTCCTTCAGGTTCCTTTCCTCTCTTCTACCGAGCCGTGGTGGCTGGAAGGTTTCTTCGCTTGGGACCTTTATTATTTTGTTTCTTCTCCCAAGCTGGGTCTATGGCCTCTCGTTCTGGCAACGGGCCGGGATGGTCGATGATTTCCCGATGTGCTTCCCCGGGGCGGAACGCCTGCGATTGACTGCTCCTTCTTCAAGCTTGCTCGTCCTGAGTGTGTGATCATGTCCTCCAGCTGCCAGCTCGCCGAGTGCTTCTTCCAACAACTCTCCTCTCCTTGTGACTGTCCAAGCTTGCTTCTGCCTTCAACTCTCTCTGGCCTGCCTGTCCCGACTGTCTGCCAGCGTGTTCACTGCCCAAAAAGTCTCTCCAGATATACCTGTCTTCCAGAGGCTTCACTTCCTGCCCAAAATCAGGTCAGTCTTTGTTTTAATTTTGGCGGGCTGCGAGCACAGTGGGGTAGCTATTATATTTAAAATGTCATAAATGGCTGGTAACAGGCCCATCTCTGGTTTGAAATTACATCCATTGTTTTGAATGTCCTGCTGATCTTGTTATCTAGTCCTGGGTGCTGTTCTCATGAATATGAAATTGTCCCCTTTTGTCTGGGGCAACATCTTGATGGCCTCTGTCTCCAGGCCGATCTTGACTAGATCTGCATCTGAACCATATGCATACCTGTGGGTCTGGTTTCGTTCTCTCAGGAACGGCTTCCAGAACTTACTGTGGGTTGAATCCACAAAACAGTCTGAGGTTGCGCAGGAACCATTTTAAAGTGTCCCAATAAGCTGATCACATGGTATGGTGGCCATTTTGTATGCCCCTTTTTCTGGGCTTCTTTTAAAATAGTCTTTAGAATCACGGCCTCTTCTGCCATTTAACCCTTATTAATATTAAATCCAATTTTGCGAATCCTACACAGCTTCCCATGAATCATCAGTAAAGCAATGGAAGGAGTCATCAATAATGCCATCAAGTGACACGTACTCACCAACAACATCTTCACTAAATCAGTTTGGGTTCTACCTCATCACAGCGTTGATCTAGATATGGACAAAGCAGCTGAATTTTCATTTTCATTGAAATTGGGAGAGATATATAACAGACAGCTGATCCAATATTGTCTGTTTTACACTATCATCCTAATTCAGAATTACCCCCAATGAGTTAGGGGTTAAATACCTATTATTGGGATCCATAATATTTAATGCGATCAATTTCTTAACCAAAACTCTTGAATCTGTTAGAGGAGATGAAACAAAATGATTTTAAAGTTTAATTATAGTTTTAAGCTTTATTTAAATATGTTGGCCTAGAAATTAGATCATGCAGTGCCCATTTTTCAGGCAAAAAATGGGTGCTGAAGAGTCCAATATGGCGTGCAGAATTGACGTGCTCATATGTGCATCAAGCTGAGACTGCATGAGAGCAGTCTGAAATTGGATGCCACTAAATATAGACAGCATTACAGCAAAAATACGTTGCGTCGCTTCAGCCTGAGCCGCAATGGAAGCTGCCCGATTGCCCATCACACATTGCATCAGGTCTGGGTTGCCACGGTCTCTCTGGGAGTCTACCATCCTTTCCAGACTGTAAATTATGGGCTCCATGGTGTGTGCAAAGCCTTGTGCAATGTTGGAGATAGACTCGTCCTTACCATTGCCAAGAGCCTCTCAGGCACCATTGCCATTGCACCTATCATCTCCATGTGCATTCCCATTGCCCTTCTTCTAAAGGCCACCGCATCAAGGTCCTCATCTGAGTCCTGTGCAGCAGAACTCGCGCGTAAACTCGCCCTCTGGGGAGCTGGCCCCTGAGCTACCCTTTCCCCCCTGGCCTAGCTGCAGCCCAGTTGTCCCCGGTGCCTCACCCTGTGCAGATCCCTCTAAAGAACGCGTAGTGCCAGAATCTGAGCTGGTGCCTGCGGTGTGTTCTTCCTCCTCCTCTTCTCCTGCCTCACTCTCCACAGTGCCCTCAGGGACAGGCTGCTCCAGTGCTTGCTCATTATCTGAAAATATAAACGCACAAGAGTCTGGTTAAGGAGAAGGGAGTGGGCAGGAAGGGAGAAATACATGCATACAGCATGATTAGCTGGAAACTGCGAATCACTTGTGGGGCGAGGGGGAAGTGGGATGTGAGAAGGAGTAGGGACAAACATACCGTTGTTGTCCCCAAGAGGGTCAACATCGCCGATGGCCACGGTGCCCACCAACTGGCACCCAATAATCTCCAGCACACTATTCTCCAGCGCAGACAGCGGTTGGGTGTCAGCTTGTCCCCCGTCTGCTCCCTCCTGCTCCCTCCTGTTGTGAGCCACCTTGGTCTGCAAGATAAAGGAAAGTGTATGAATGAGTGTGGAGAAATGTGTTTGGGTGATTGTCCTCCCATAGTTGAATAGCTGTCATTGTGTGCAAGGTGTGAGATGTGGGTGTGAGTGTTGGTCGGTAGATATTATTGACGTATACGGGGCAAAAAGTCTACCCCAAAGGAAAAATAAGGGTGAAAGTGACATATAAAGGTCAGAAAATACCTAAAATGGATATATATGTATTGCCAAATGGAGGACCACCACTGCTAGGACGTGAATGGATCCAGAAGATACATTTAGATTGGCATTCCATACAGGCACTGAAGGTGGAGGCCAAAAAGGATGACGACGTCACACCTGGACGACTGCCAAAAATGCTAACTGATGCAAAAGAAGTGTTCCAGGAGGGACTAGGAACACTAAAAGGAATAACAGCAACAATTAAAATAGAGGATAATGCAAGCTCAAAGTTTCTGAAGGCCAGACCAGTGCCTTATGCGATCAGACCAGCGGTTGAAGCAGAGCTGGAAGGGTTGGAACGTTCAGGAGTACTGTCCAAAGTGGACTGGAGCGAGTGGGCTACACCCATCGTTCCTGTAATGAAGAGGTCGTTGAATAATACGCCTGGGGAACCAAAGAAGGTCCGCATCTGTGGGGATTTTAAGGTAACAGTGAACCCAATCCTTCACACGGTGCAATATCCGCTTCCACGAATTGAGGATATTTTCGCCTCGCTATCTGGTGGTAAACGCTTCACCAAAATTGATCTAGCCCAGGCGTACTTGCAAATGGAGGTAGAAGAAGCTTCGAAACATTACCTTACGATCAACACCCATAAAGGCCTCTATCAATACAACCGGCTGGTGTTTGGAGTAGCCTCGGCTCCGGCTATCTGGCAAAGGGCGATGGATCAGGTCCTGCAAGGGATTCCAGGGACCCAGTGTTATTTGGACAACATCTTGGTCACGGGCGAAAATGACGGTGATCAACTCGCTAACTTGGAGAAGTTGCTCGCCAGATTAAAGGAATATGGGCTACGAGCTAATCGCCACAAGTGCGAGTTTTTCCAGAAACAGATCTCGTATTGTGGCCACGTCATCGATGAAGAGGAGTTACATAAGTCCCCTGACAAGATAGAGGCAGTAGTCAAGGCTCCAGCACCGGAAAATGTTTCACAACTGAGGTCGTTCCTAGGGCTGGTAAACTATTACCACAAGTTCTTACCAAATTTGTCTACGGTATTACACCCACTGAACACCCTACTGCAAACAGGGGTACCATGGAAGTGGGATGACGAACGTAGATGAGCTTTCCAGAAGTGTAAAGAATTGATCCCATCAAAAGAGGTGTTGGCCCATTTCAACCCAGCACTACCAATTCGTTTGGCATGTGATGCATCACCCTACGGCATTGGAGCGGTACTGTCGCACAAATTCCCAGACGGGTTGGAGAGGCCAGTAGCCTTTGCGTCTCGGTCACTAACCTCAGCCGAGCGCAACTACGCCCAGATTGACAGGGAGGCCCTCAGCCTAGTATGGGGAGTAAAAAAATTCAACCATTTTCTGCATGGACAGAAGTTCACCTTGCTGACCGACCACCAACCACTTGTCTCCATCTTTAATCCTATGAAGGGCGTGCCAGTAATGACTGCACAGCGGTTACAAAGATGGTCCCTGTTTCTAGGGGCGAATCAATATGAAATAGAATATAAAGGCACGAGACAGCATGGGAACGCTGATGGGCTATCGTGCCTGCCACTGCCTACTGTGGAGGAAGCACCAGCAGTGGACCCTATCGAGATATTTTATTCGTCGATAATTGAACGATTGCTAGTAACAAACGCGGATATAGAGAAGGAGACCCGCAATGATCCAACGCTGTCACGGGTATATGAATTGATGGCGAGGGGATGGCCAACACATGGCGACTCACTGTTGCCAGCATTCTCATCCAGAAGAGAACAGCTGTCAGTATGCCAGGGGACAGTGATGTGTGGATCCAGAGTGGTGATTCCACCCAAGTTAAGGGAGAGAGTGCTAAATGAGCTACATGAAGGTCATCTGGGGGGAGTGAAAATGAAAAGCCTAGCTAGGGCTTGTGTGTGGTGGCCGGGAATTGATCAACAAATCGAAGACCTAACTAAGAGCTGCTTAGGATGCCAGAAGGTCCAAAATGCACCACCACATGCCCCTCTACACCCATGGGAGTGGCCCCCCTCTCCATGGCAACGGGTGCACATTGATTTCACTGGTCCATTCATGGACTCAATGTTCTTAATAGCAGTGGATGCTCATTCAAAGTGGCCTGAGGTGATAAAGATGTCTTCAACCACTAGAGAGAAAACGATCGCAGTCCTACGGACCATATTTGCCAGAAACGGGTTGCCAGAGCAGATCTGCTCTGATAATGGACCACAGTTTGTGTCCGACGAGTTCAAAAAATTCATGAAAAGGAATGGGGTAAGGCATTACACATCCGCCCCGTATCATCCAGCCACCAATGAATTGGCTGAGAGATTCGTACAAACCTTTAAGAAGGCGATAAAGGCCATGTGCGATGAGGAAAATCCATTACAGCATAAGATGGACAATTTCTTATTAGCCTACCGAAACGCGACACATGCAGTTACCAACCAGACCCCGGCCATGATGTTCTTTAACCTAAGGTTGAGATTTCATCTGGACTTGCTCAGACCAAATGTGCGAAGAAATGTTGAGGACAAACAATTCCAGCACATCAACGAGAAGCCGACAAGGAGCTTCAAGGTAGGGCAACCAGTCTTGGCCCGGGACTATCGAACAGAGAAGCGGCAACCCGGAACGATATGTACAAGGCAGGGGCCATTAATGTACACAGTGGATGTCGGGGAGAACATTGTGAGACGCCACGTCGATCAGGTCTTAGCATCACAGGAATGCGTCAACCCCATGTCTCGAGTTCCTGGGGATGAACCCGACATACCGGTAGTATCTACTTCAGACCCAGTAGCAGTGGAACCCGATGAACTACCCGATCAAAGGGGGTCAGAATCGCCTCTGCACCAAGAACAAGAACCTCCGGAAAGGCGCTATCCCGAAAGGGTCAGGAAGCCGCCCCAAAGACTGAATCTATAAATGGACTTTTGTTATTGAATGTACATGTAAAAATGTAATTGTTATTTGAATATTAAGGGGGTATTATTAATCTAAAAAGGGTGGAATTGTTGTGTATGTGCTTTAAGTCAGAACTACTTTTTACAGCTCCTGTATACTGTAGTATCGGCAGTGACCACACCTGTATATAAGCTGTGCGCATGCCTCTGTACCCCAGTCTAGAGATTACCCTCCTCCAGTAAAGACCTGTTATTTGTTTATGTACAGCATCCATGTAATTATTTATCCACTGAACCACAGATCTAACAGTGGGCTCTCTTCTCCTGCAAGGAGGGAAGAAGAGAACTTTGAGTGAGAGTGATGGAATGAGTGTAAGGAATGGATGGGCTACATCTATAGAGGGTGACTATGAGGGAGTGGCATGGTATTGTCAAATGGTCTCCTTCTGTGGTGTTTCTTGCTATGATTGCTTTCGGATGAGGGTGAGTGTCAGTGGTGGTTAGTCAGATGGGGATGTGAGCAGGAACATTTACAGAGAGGGATGGGTGGACCTGCAAGGTAGGTTGCTGTGAGGAGTGATGTGCAGAAGTAGTCTTGGGAAGGTTGAATGATGGGGTTGGGGTGACAGGCACATCAGGATGTAGGTGACTGTGGCATTGCACTCACCTTTCCTGATCTTATGAGATCATTGAATCTCTTGCGGCATGGATCCACGTTCTCCTCACCACTTCCCTGCAGCTGACCTCCTCTGCTTTCTCTAGACTTGCCCTGTTTGTGTCTTTTGCTGGTCTTTTTCTGCCATTCGCAGGGAAGAGAACCTCCCTGTGTGCCCTTACTCCCTGGAACAGCACTTCCAGGGAGACATCTAGGAATCTTGGGGCTGCCCTCTGCCTTAGTGTCTCCATGGCTCACAGAATTGTTAATGTTATGCAGCAACTTATACCTCTGGAAATCACCTTCAACACACCTACAGCAACCTTAAAATGAGATATGGGCAAGGCTGCTGTAAATATCTGCCCTGGAAACGAGTCATCGATGATGTCATCAGTCCCACTCCATATAATTGGGCTGGAAATGCACATGACTGGTTTAATTGGGGCCATTAATTAAAAGTCGCACTGAAGAACGCGCTGTTCACATCTTCGAGTTCACACCTGCTACGCAGCCCGCACCTATGCAACCCGACTCCAAGTTAAAGATTCCGGCCATAGACAGGTGAGATCAGGACATTAGGAAAAGTGAGCAAGTGTTTTAAGATTTCAAAGAAAAGTTTACACAATCTGTTACTTTTTTAAAAATAAATGCAGTTGTTTGACAAAATAAAGGATTCTGGTCTTGAAAATACTGCTGGTCATCCACTAAGTATAATTACAGCTGGAAAACACTGTCCTCAGCCTAGTGATGCAGCTATGACTTACAATGAACATTTGAACACATCATGAACAATGAAGAGAGCTGCTGTTTTAATATTGTGTACACAGTAAAAGTCAATAGCATAATGGTGGCACTATGCATGAAGTAATGAACAACCTGATTCCTTCTTATCTTTCAAAGCTTTTCCATCAAGTTTCAATTATTTGCAGATCGATGGTGCTTCATTGTGCTGTCTGAAGGGTATTTTTTTGCACTAAATTGCCATCTGCCAGTATTACTAAGGTTTTACTTTCTCACTGATTGAATGGAATTTGTAACCAAATACAATTAAGTCAATTGACGTTCCAGAAGAGGTTAAGGGTAGAATACATCATATTGCCACTGCTTCAAATCAAACAAATAAATGAATCTGTAATCTATATTTTTACACAATTGCCCCTTCAGTTTTTCTTTTCTTATCCTTCTGTCTCAAAGGTAGTAACTCACATTGGCATATTGTTCCACAGACACCAGTGAGCCTTTTTAAACTTGTCAAGTTGTCATCTTTCTATGTGAATGAAGATAGTGAGTATCGATGGACTACTTCACCACAGGGAGCATTCATAATCAAGTCCCATCCTGTTCTCATGTGACATATTAGTAGGCAACAACAACAACTTGTTTTCATATGACACCTTTAGCGTAAGAAACATCCGAGGTATTTTATAAATGGGTGTAAGGAAAACTGATGCCAAGCTGGAAGAGAGAAATTAGGAGGGATAACCAAAGGCTTTATCAAAGCAGTAGATCTTGAAAAGATTTTTAAACATGGAGAGAGGGTGGAGAATTTAAATGTAATAAATTGGGGGACTGGAAACCAGTATAGGTCAGAAAAGGTGAGAGTGTTAAGGAAGTGGGAGATGGTTTGGCAGACTTTTGGAAAAGTTGAACTTTATCGAGGCTGGTGGATGGGAGGCCAGTAAAGAGAGCATTGAAGTAATCAAATCTGGAGGTGACAAAGGCATGGATGTGGGTTTCAGCAGCAGATCGGCTAAGGAAGGGGCAGAGGCAGACAGCATTGCAGAGTTGGAAGTAGGCATTCTTGGTGATGAAGATGATTTGGGGATCAAAGCAGTTAAGAGTCAACACAAGCCACTCTATCAAGTTGAATCTTGACCTGAGCATTAACTCTCCTCATATCATCCTCCACCATAAACTCCAACGTATTCAAAACTCCCCTCCACATATCCTGTCCCACACCAAGTCCTATTTACCCATCATGCCTGTCCTCACTGACCTACATGAGCCTGTAATCCCCAAGTGCACTTAATTTAAAATCCTTGCCTTCCTCTATAAATCCTCCCATGCCCTATTGGACTTTGTGAAAGAGCCAGAGACATTGGGCAGGATGTTCATTGGGCCATGGAGGCGGGATTGGAGATGTGCGGGTGGTTAAAATTGCAAAAACTGGCGGGCGGGCTTGACCCCGCCTCCATCCCGCCTCCTCGCAATTTTCAAAAATTTGTGTCTAATGGTCCCGTCTCAGTCCCGACTCCAAGAGGCGGGATAGGCTGTTAAGGCCCTTAACAAGCACTAAATTGCCTCTATAATGCCATTTTGAATGGCCATTGCAATTTTAACCCTTTTCCCACGTGAAACACACCTGTTCTGAAACACGACGGTGAAGCCTGGCGAGCGCACAATTGGATTGCTGACTATCAGTTGCAGCTAAACAATTAAACAATTAAAGAGGAGATTTGATCAGCCATCATTTGCAGGTGGCAGGACTTTGTAGTCTCAGGTCTGGGGGAACTTTTAGAAGGCATAAACATGGCTGTGGAAGTTTGGAGCCTGACACCCATTTCCAGTGTGACTTCCTGGGAAACCCCTCTCGCCACCTTCACTGAGCGCTTCCTCAACTGAGGCAACTACCAGAAGCATGGGAGTCATTTATTTCCTTTCCATCTGGATATTAGATGAGGCCGAACAACAGCAGCACCAACAGCAGCGGCCCCAAAAGCAGTAGCAACAACAACAGCAGCAGCAACAACAGGCGCACCAAGCTGCTGCTCACCCACCTGAAGCTGCACAGGCCAGAAGGGGCCAGCGCATGGAAGCCCGTTGGCACAGGAGATGCCCCCCAAACAGGGTCTACAGACACAGGGTCAGCTATCTCAACATGTCTGAGCAGCAGTGCCAAAGGCGGCTCCGACTTTCGCCAGAGGTAGTGGGTGACATCTGCGCAATGCTGCAACAAGACCTGCAGGTCAGAGAACCAGGTGGACAACCCTTACCAGTGGCCATCAAAGTCAACACCGCACTCAACCTTTTTGCCTCAGGCTCATTCCAGGGATCAGCAGCAGACATCAGCGGCATCCCCCAGGCGGCCGCACACACTTGTATCACGCAGGTAACCGATGCCCTCTTTGCCCTCGTGCACAATCACATCCACTTCACCAAGGATCGAGCGAGTGTCACAGCGCGTGCGGATGGATTAGCTCATCTGGCAGGCATTCCAAGGGTGCAGGGCGTCATTGACTGAACACATGTGGCCCTTAAGGCACCCCATCACAATCCAGGTATTTTTGTTAATTACAAGGGCTTCCACTCCCTTAACGTTTTGTTGGTGTGTGACCACAAGAAGGAAATTTTGCATGTTTGTGCCAAGTACCCTGGCAGTTGCCATGACTCCTTCATACTGTGCCAGTCTAGTGTGCCTCCACTATTCAGTCCACCAGACCAACTTAACGGATGGCTACTTGGACACAAGGCCTATCCCCTGAGGACATAGATACATAGATACATAGAAGATAGGAGCAGGAGTAGGCCATTCGGCCCTTCATGCCTGCTCCGCCATTCGATGAGATCATGGCTGATCCTTTAATTCAGTATCCCGTCCCCGCCTTCTCTCCGTAACCCTTAACCCCTTTTGCCCGTAGAAATATATCTAATTCCCTCTTAAATATATTTAATGAGCTGGCGTACACTGCCCTCTGTGGCAATGAGTTCCACAGGTTCACCACTCTCTGAGTGAAGAAATTCCCCCTCATCTCTGTCCTAAATGGTTTAGCCCTTATCCTTAAATTATGTCCTCTAGTTCTGTTCTCACCCGCCAAGGGAAACATTCCTTCTGCATCCAGTCTGTCTAGACCTGTCAGAATTTTATACACTTCTATGAGGTCCCCTCTCAATCTTCTAAACTCCAGTGTGTACATCCCTAAACTACATAGTCTCTCCTCATAGGTCATTCCCGCCATTCCTGGTATCAGCCTGGTGAATCGCCGCTGCACCCCCTCCATGGCAAGAACATCCTTCCTCAGATGAGGCGACCAAAACTGTACACAGTACTCGAGGTGTGGTCTCACCAGTGCCCTGTACAGCTGCAGCAAGGTATCCCTGTTCCTGTATTCTAACCCTTTTGCTATGAAGGCCAGCATACCGTTTGCCTTCTTGACCGCCTGTTGCACCTGCATGCTCGCCTTCAGTGACTGGTGTACAAGAACACCCAGGTCTCTCTGTACTTCCCCCTCTCCCAATCTATTGCCATTTAAATAATAATTTGCCCTCCCGTTCCTGCACCCAAGGTGGATAACTTCGCACTTGTCCACATTATAGTGCATCTGCCATTTATCCGCCCAATCGCCCAGTCTGTCCAAATCGCTCTGGAGCTTCCTGGTCTCTTCCTCTGAGCCCACCCCCCCTCCTAGTTTAGTGTCGTCTGCAAATTTGGAAATGCTGCATCCGACTCCCTGATCCAGGTCATTAATGTAAATTGTGAACAGCTGGGGGCCCAGGACAGATCCCTGTGGTACCCCACTTGTTACTGCCTGCCATTCAGAAAATGAGCCGTTTATTCCAACTCTCTGTTTTCTATCTGACAGCCAGTTCCCTATCCACGCCAAAACTTTCCCCTTTATCCCATGAGCCTCAATTTTCCATGCTAATCTTTTATGTGGGACCTTATCGAAGGCCTTTTGGAAGTCCAGGTACACCACATCTACTGGCTCTCCCCCATCTATTCTACCAGTTACTCCCTCAAAAAATTCCAATAGATTAGTCAAGCACGATTTACCCTTTGTAAATCCATGTTGACTCTGTCCTATCCTGTCCCCATTTGCTAAGTGCTCCGCTATTTCATCCTTAATGATGGACTCCAGCATTTTGCCCACAACTGATGTAAGGCTTACAGGTCTGTAATTACCTGCTTTTTCCCTACCCCCCTTTTTGAATAGTGGGGTAACGTTAGCTACCCTCCAATCCATCGGCACTGTTCCCGAGTCTAATGAATTCTGAAAAATCATCCTTAGTGCATCCGCTATCTCTAGGGCCACCTCCTTCAGTACCCTAGGATGCATGTTATCAGGCCCTGGGGATTTGTCCACCTTCAATCCCTTTAGCTTCCTTAACACCATATCCTTAGAGATATTGATTTGCGTCAGTTCCTCCTTTGCCAATGTCCCTATTTTTCCCGATATCCCAGGGAGGTTTTTTGTGTCTTCCTTCGTAAAGACTGACCCAAAGTATGCATTTAGTTGATCTGCCATTTCCTTATTTCCCATTATATATTCCCCCGTATCTGACTGCAATGGACCAACTTTGGTTTTCACCAGTCTTTTCCTTTTGATATACTTATAAAAGCTTTTGGAGTTAGTTTTTATATTTTCCGCCAGCTTGTTTTCGTAAGCTATTTTGCCCCTCTTGATTATGCCCTTTGCCCTCCTTTGCTCTATCTTAAACTGTTCCCAATCTTCCGCTCTGGCGCTTTTTTTGGCTATTTTATATGCCCTATCTTTGGATTTTATGCTGTCTCTAATTTCCCCTGTTATCCACGGTTGAGTCACCTTTTTAGATTTCCTTTTATGCCAGATTGGTATAAACAATTTTTGCAATTTTGTCATTCTATCTTTAAATGTTTGCCATTGTTTATCTACCTCCAGTCCTCCCAGGAACGTTGTCCAATCAGACCTACTCAGTTCCCGTCTCATGGCGTGGCTAATGACGCTGTTGAGGTGACCATCCAACGAAGCTGAGGAGAGCTACAACTCCAGCCACATGTCCAGCAGAGCCATAATCGAGCAAACCATTGGTTTGCTGAAGATGTGCTTCAGAGACCTGGATAGATCAGGTGGAGCCCTGCAGTACTCAGTAGCCAGGGTCTCCAGAAACGTCGTGGTTTGCTGTGCACTTCACAACATGGCACAGCGTCGTGGCTTGCAGGTTGCTGAGGACCAAGTGGCTCCTCACATATCCTCCTCAGATGAGGAGGAGGAGGAGGAGGAGAACAAAAATGAACATCCTGCAGAGGCCCATCAACCAGCGGCAGCAGTACACAAGAACATAGCTGCCCGAGATGCAAGGAACGCACTCATCTTGGCCAAATTTGCTTAGCCTAGCCACTCAAGCACTTTTGCCTCGCATCTTCTTACCTGAGGCTCGACAATGGCCACAAACCAGCTGATTCCTAGCAATTTGACCACCATACTGACAATTGCAAGTAATCCTAAGCCCTCAATGTGGAAGTCCCATTCGCGAAATGACACATGCCACAGCTACAGCAGTAGCCATCAGATTTTTTATGAACATGATTCATATGATGGCTTTTACACATAAAACATCAAATTTCACCCAAGAGACTACCCTTGTGACTATTTGTGCAGTATCTTTCTCTTATGCATGTTCCTACGTGGTGCTTCCCCTGTAGCTTCAGCAGATGTGGAGGCCCCTTGCTCAGTTTCTTGCTGCTCCTGTCTCGACAGCTTTGGCGGCCATCCTCTGGGGTGGTGGACCTGCAAGGGCTCGTCAACAGTCTGCTGCTCCTGCGGCTGTGCAGGGGTTGAGACACCGATCTCAGTTGGGTGTGGACTCTGGTGGGGCTCTGACCGAGGACTCTGCAGCAGCATGGATGTGTGAGCGCTTGGAGAGGAGCCCCCAATTCCTTGATGTCTGCCACCAACTTCCCTCTCATGGGTCCGGTCCCCCTCACCGCTTGGAAGTGGCCTCAGAGCACCTTGCTGCACATCAGGGGCGCCATGGGGACCCGTATCTGCTCTGGCAGTCCTACTCAGAGGGACTGTCATTAAGGTTTGGTTTCTCTGTTCAATAGCTGACCATCGCTCCTCCAGATATGTCAGTCTTTTCTGTACACTCACAATGTTTTCAACACTCCGGCGACTTAGCTCCTCCATGGCCGTAGCCATCCTCTCGTCTACTGTAGCCATCCTTTCCACGGAGGTTGCCATCATTTCCGTGGTGATGCGTTCATGCGCCAATGACTCCACAAACGCTCATGTTTGCTATGGACTCCTGAATTTTCTCCACACTCGCAGTGGCCCTGGAGACAAATCCTGCCAGAGACACCTGCATCTTTTCCTGGAGTGCCATCACCGCTGATACTATGGATGGACCCAGAGGCAGAGGGTCGACATGCAGCTGAGCCGAGCTGGCAGAGTCCTGCGCCCTCCGACTAGGACTCTCCACTGCTGTCCCTGTCTCCACACTCTGCTGATGCTCACTTGTGAGCTGTGATTCACCAGGTGACAACACTACTCTATGTCCCAAAGGTCCCACCGAGGTGTGAGTGTCTGCGCTGGTGCTGGGTGCACTGAATTCTGCTGACGCTGCACCCTCAGAGGCTGCAGCTTCCTCTGAGGAGTCTTGAGGCTCAGCCTGTTCTTCCTGGCTAGTGGGGATGGGTGCTTGTGATGGTCCTGTGGGGGAGTAAAGGAAAGAGTCGGAGATGTGATGCCAAGGTTACATGCACATTGCATATTGCAGATGATCATTAGTCCATCTGTTAGAGCTTCCAAAACATTATCAATGACTCATGCAATGTCAATGAGAGAGATGGAAAACTATTTTGTCACCGGCCTGCTGTGATGCACCCGTCTGTCCGTCCCCCACATGCGTGTCGTCCTCCACTCCTATGATCTCCAGGACCGCCTCCTCCCAGGGGGTGAGGTGGGCTACTGATGGTGGCCCTCCTCCTGTCCTCACTCATTCTCTTTTATTGTGAGCTCTCTTTTCCTGCAATGAGGGAGACAAGTGGAGTTTGAGTGAGAATGAAGGAGTGAGTGTAGAGAATCCATAGCATAGATGCTTAGAAGGAGACAGAGATGGAGTGAGGTGGCAAGACCAAGGGCCCTCCCTGTGTGTTGTCAATTGTTTACATAGCATCAGAGTGATAGGGAGTGTGAGGGCTGCACAGTCGAATAGTTAGGGGAATGTGACCATAGGGAGGGAGGGAATGGGTAAGGATGCATGGATGTCAGTGTCAAGTGGGATGTGGAGGACGAGATTGCTAAAGGTGAGTGCTGGTGAGGAAAGGCAATGGGGATCAGATTGAGAGTGATGGGAAATTCATACTCACTTTTCCAGTGTGCTGAAGGTTATGAAATCTCTTCCTGCACTGTATCCAGGTTCTACGGGTAGCCGATAAGGTGTTGACCTCCTCTGCCACTTGCAGCCACGCAGCCTTTGTCTGCTGGGGAGGCTTCTTCCTCCCTGATAAAGGGAAGAGCACCTCCTTGTGAGATCTTGCTCCCTCCACTAAAGCCTGCAGGGCAATGTCGTCGAATTGGGGTGCAGACCTTGGTCTTACACTGAGCTGGAAGCAGAATGGCCAGAGAATCAGCAAATGCCAAAAGATTGGCAGTCTGCAGAAGAAGCAAGGCTTCTTGCAGACCTTAAATGCAGCAGCAATGATGACATCATCGGAGGTGACTTTCAGACTGGAGAAACTCATTTGCCATGGGTTACCACACGCTGGACCTCAATTGGGCAATTTAGTTAAAATAACATCAATCTCCCACATCGAATTAGATTCGTGTGGATAACATGAAATGCGGATTACATGACACCAACCCACACCTGAATGAAAATCCAGTCCAATCGCTTTTGTCTTCCCAATTATGAGCTAGAGGAAGTTCCAAGTCATCCCAGGCTTGATGCTGGGCTGGCAGTTTGGCTGCACAGAGACAGTCAAGGAGTTGAGAGGAATGGTGGTGAAGTAGAGCTCATTAATATCT
The DNA here is from genome assembly GCF_052327205.1 of Somniosus microcephalus. Classification (NCBI taxonomy): domain Eukaryota; kingdom Metazoa; phylum Chordata; class Chondrichthyes; order Squaliformes; family Somniosidae; genus Somniosus; species Somniosus microcephalus. Next base: position 200,363,708 of record NC_140988.1, read on the forward strand.
GAGTACATGTGAAAGCTGACCCTGTGCCACCAGATGATATTGCTAAGCAGCTACATTAAGATCAGGAAGAGGACAAAACAAAGGATGGATCACTGAGGAACCTCGGAGGTGGCATTGTTGGGTAAGGAAGATAAAGCATTGCTTGAGATGCATTGCCTGCATGCAGATAGATATAAATGGAACCAAGCAATGGCAGCCCCATGGAGCTGGATGATGGAGGAGAGTAATAGAGGAGGATGGCTTGGTCAGCCATATTGAATGCTGTTAAGCAATCAAGTAGATGCCATTCATAATTTTTGCTCGGGCCATTTTGGTGCTATGAAAAGGGCAGAGACCAGACTCAAGGGCATTGAATAGGGAGTTTCAGAAGAGAAGGTCACTGTGTTGTGAGGCAATAACATACTCAAGGACCTTAGAAAGTAAAGAGAGGTCGGAGATGGGATAGATGGAGAGGATGAATGGGTCAAGGGTGAGTTTTTTGAAGACAAGGTTCATGTTAATGGTTTTGAAAGGGAGAGGGGTAGTGCATAAGGATAGGGAGCCATTGATGATATCAGCTTGCATGGGGGCCAGGAAGAGTAGTTAAGTGATCAGGAGTTGAGTAGGGATCAAGGGAGCAGAAGCTGGGGCCAATGGATGAAATTAGCTTGGAAAAGAGGCAGGGGAGTTCGAACCTAGGAATTGCAGATGAAACAAGACCAAGGTCCATCTAGTTTGCCTTCTACCATCCTAGTAGTTACATGATACAACAATAATGGAATTGTTTATTAATCATAGCAATCAATCACTATCAATTCATTTACAACAGACCTAGACATGAGGTCAGGAAAACCCCTAGTGCTGGAAAGCATTGGGAACCATAGGTCCTCCCAAGCATGCTACACTTACCATATGCCATGGGGGGAATTTTGCCAGCCCTGGTGAGGTGGGTATGGAGGGGGGACTGCCAGGAAAATGGCCGAAACTGTGAGCGGGTACCAAACCCACTCCCAACCCGTCTCCGTGCCATCTTCCCGGGAGGCGGGTCCCGATTCGCGCAGGGACCCGTCTCCTCGAGGCGGCAAGGGGGTTACAGCCAATTAACTGCCTGTTAACAGGTAGTTAACAGGCAGCTAAGAGGATTATCCCCATTTTACCCAGATAAGTGCAGGCTTCCCGACAATTGCGAACCTCGCCAGGGTCAGCAAGGCGAGCAGTGGGTCTGCGGGGGTGAGAGGTGTCGAAAAGTCCGCTGTGGAGGTGAGTGATGGATGCAAGTGTGGAGAGGTGAGTATGAGAGGTGAGTGTAGAGTGTTAGATAAAGTTTCCTTACCTTTGCTTCTTCCTGCAGTCTTCAACCCTTGGGGATCCGGAGGTGCCTCATCTCAACGGCAGAGATGACAAAATGGCTGCTGCGTTCTCTGATGCAGCAGCCATCTGATTTCTCCTAAGGAAAGAGGTTTGGTGAGTCTTCAGTACAAGGGCTCGCCTTAGAACAGAGATTGTCAGTGTTTGACAGCTTCTCAAAGCTTTTAAATGCTGACAATTCATCTGTCAACAATTTTTGACAGATGAAGCGTCATACGCTGACACCCTCTGTCACCAGCATCCCTTAATTGGCTTGCTAAGCCTGCAGGGTGGGCTTAACAAGGTCAATCAAGGAAAAATAGTGCGGGTTGGCCTGACATCATTGGGGGCGGGACTGAAACCTGACAATTATCAGCCTCACCCCCAACGCACCCTCATTGATAAAATCCAGCCCTATGTCTCCAAATATTATTTTCTGAAAGTAAATCGATCTAATTTGCATTTGAATTAATCAAAACCTGCTTCCACCATCTCCCTAGGGAGCCTGATACATAAATTGACCACTTGCACAGTGTGTAAAACCAACGTTGCACCTAATCTCATCAGAATCTTTGATGGGTGCATTGGGTTAAAATTGCCCCCACTGTTTCTGCAGATTAGTTTTGACTATACCCCACTTCAAGCATAGGCTGAATCCTAAAATCAGCAATCATATCACCTTTCATTTCACTCTTTTCCAGTGGGAACATGTCCAAATTACGTAATCACTCCTCATAATCCAATACCTCCATCGCCTCCACCATTCTGGTTGCTCTCTTCTGTATCCTTTCAATAGATAAAATATCCTTTTTGTACAGTGGTGACCAGAACTGTACATAGAATTATAGAATCATAGAATAGTACAGCATGGAAGGAGTCCATTCGGCCCATCAAGTCTGTGCTGGCTCTTTCGAAGAGCGATGCAGTTAGTCTCACTCCCCCTCTCTTTCCTCATATCCCTGCAATTTTTTCTCCTTCAAATATTTCTCCAATTCCATTTTGAAGGCTACTATTGAATCTGTAGCCATGACCCTTTCAGGCAGTGCATTCAAAATCCTAACCTCTTGTAATGTAAAAGGTTTTTCCTCATGACGCCTCTGGTTCTTTTGCCAATCACCTTGAATCTGTTCCCTCTGGTATCGACCATTCAGCCATTGGAAACAGTTTCTCCTTATTTACTCTATCTAAACCCTTCGTGATTTTAAACACCTCTGTCAAATCTCCTCTTAGCCTTCTCTGCTCTAAGGAAAACCAACCCAGCTTCCCCAATTTATTCACGTAACTGTAATCCCTCATCCCTGGAACCATTCTATTAAATCTCTTCTGTACACTCTCCAAAGCCTTCACCTCCTTCCCAAAGTGTGGTGCCCAGAATTGGACACAGTTGGCTGAATTTATACTTTGAAGAGTATGCGGGTTTGCGGGCAGTTAAAAATGCTAAAATTGACAGCGAGTCAGGAAGCCGGCTTTAGTTCGGGCACAATAGTCAGCATGCCAGAGACTCACTTGGGAAAGGCAGGTGACCTAATTAAAGCAGTTTAGAGCTTGTTTAAAGACTGTTAACAGCCTTTTTAACCTGATGTTGCCGCTTTTACTGGCTATCCACGGGATTCCCAGGCTTGCTGAACCTCGCCAGTGAAAGCAAGGTGAGAGCAGAGCGGCCATTCTGGGAGTTGAACAATTTGCAGTTTAAAAAAAAATCACATAAATACTCATAGCTCGCATCTGTTTCCTTGCCTAAGTGAAAGGTCTTGCTTACACCATTTGTGCTGAGAATTTGCTTTCAGCAGTTTCCAGGTGATTTCTGCAACTTCGAAAATCACTCACACTACATTGGAGGATAGTATGTCTGATCTCCACTTTACCTGGCATATAACAGACCAGCATGGGTGCCACTTATGCTGTTTCACCTTGGAGCTCAGATGAGGACCAAGATGAGACCCGGCAGCAACATCACCAGCAACACCAGCAGCAGCAGCCTTCTCCCCACCAACCTGCCAGTCTACAGGAGAGAGTGGATGAGCACAGGCATGCACCTCACAGGAGGCGTTACCCTCAACACAGGGTATATAGACAGAGGATCAGCTTCCTGGACATGACTGAACAACAGTGCCTCAGAAGGCTCAGGCTATCGCATCTGGTCATGTAAAGGCTGAGGAACTTAAAGAAATTATTATTAGTAAAAAAACAGTACTAGCAAAATTAATGGGGCTAAAAGTCAATAAATCCCAAGGACCGGATGACCTACATCCTAGGGTTTTGAAAGAGGTGGCCATTGGGATAGCGGACGCATTGGTTATCATCTTCCAAAATTCTATAGATTCTGGAACGGTTCCTGCAGATTGGAGGATAGCAAATGTAACCCCGCTATTTAAGAAAGGAGGGAGAGAGAAAACGGGGAACTACAGACCTGTTAGCCTCACATCAGTAGTTGGGAAAATGCTGGAATCTATTTTAAAGGATGCAATAACTGGCCACTTAGAAACTAATATTAAGATTGGGCAGAGTCAACATGGATTTATGAAAGGGAAATCCTGTTTAACAAACCTATTGGAGTTCTTTGAGGATGTAACTAATGGAGTAGACAAAGGAGAACCGGTAGATGTGGTGTATTTGGATTTTGAGAAGGCCTTTGATAAGGTCCCACACAAGAGGTTGGTGAACAAAATTAGGGCACATGGAATTGGGGGTAATATACTAGCATGGATTGAGAATAGGTTAACAGACAGAAAACAAAGAGTAGGGATAAACAAGGCTTTTTCAGGATGGCAAACTGTGACTAGTGGGGTATTGCAAGGATCGGTGCTTGGGCCCCAGATATTCACAATCTATATCAATGATTTGGATGAGGGGACTAAATGTAACATTTCCAAATTTGCTGATGACACAAAGCTAGGTGGCAGTGTCAGTTGCAAAGAGGATGTGAAGAGGCTTCAAGGGGACCTCGACAGGCTCAGTGAGTGGGCGAGTACATGGCAGATGGAATATAATGTGAATAAATGTGAAGTTATCCACTTTGGTAGAAAAAACAGAAAGGTGGAGTATTTCCTAAATGGTGAAAGATTGGGGAATGCAGATGCTCAAAGGGACCTGGGTGTCCTTGCACATGAGTCACTGAAAGTGAATGTGCAGGTGTAGCAAGCCATTAGGAAGGCAAATGGTATGCTGGCCTTCATTACAAGAGGATTTGAGTACTGGAATAAAGAAGTCTTACTCCAATTATATAGAATCATAGAATCATAGAAAGTTACAGCACGGAAGGAGGCCATTTTGGCCCATCGTGTCCCTGCCAGCCAACAAAGAGCTATGCAGCCTAATCCCACTTCCCAGCTCTTGGTCTGTAGCTCTGCAGGTTAGAGCAGCCCAAGTGCACACCCCAGTACTTTTTAAATGTGGTTAGGGTTCCTGCCTCTATCACCCTTTCAGGCAGTGAGTTCCAGACCCCCACAACCATCTGGATGAAGAGATTTCCCCTCAAATCCCCTCTAAACCTTCCCCCAATTATTTTAAATCTGTTACCCCTGGTTTTTGACCCCTCTGCTAAGGGAAATAGATCCTTTCTATCCACTTTATCTATGCCCCTCATAACTTTATACACCTCAATAAGGCCTCCCCTCAGCCTCCTCTGTTCCAAGGAAAACAGACCCAGCCTATCCAGTCTTTCCTCATAGATAAGATTCTCTACTCCCAGCAACATCCTTGTAAATATAGGGCCTTGATGAGACCACACCTGGAGTAATGTGTACAATTTTGGTCTCCTTACCTAAGGAAGGATATACTTGCCATAGAATGAGTGCAACAAAGGTTCACGAGATTGATTTCTGGGATGGTGGGACTGTCATATGAGAAGAGGTTGAGTACACTAGGCCTGTGTTCTCTTGAATTCAGAAGAATGAGAGGGGATCTCATTGAAGCATACAAAATTATTACAGGGCTTGTTAGGGTGGATGCTGGAAGAATGTTTCCCTTGGCTGGGGAGTCTAGAACCAAGGGCCACAGCCTTAGGATAAAGGGTAGGCCATTCAGGACTGAGATGAGAAGGAATTTCTTCACACAGAGGGTGGTGAATCTTTGGAATTCTCTACACCAGAGGGCTGTGGAGGCTCAGTCATTGGGTATATTCAAAACAGAAGTCAATAACTTCTGACTAGTAAGGGCATCAAGGGATATGGCAATAGGGCAGGTGAATGGAGCTGCGGCAGAAGATTAGCCATGATCTCATTGAATGGCGGAGCAGGCTCGAAGGGCCGAATGGCCTACTCCTGCTCCTATTTCTTATGTTCTTATGTCATGGCAGACATTTGTAGTCTGCTGGAAGAGGACCTGCTGCCAAGTGATCTTGGTGGATACACACTACCAGTGGCTGTCAAAGTCACTAGCGCCCTCATCTTCTTTGCCTCAGGCTCCTTCCAGGGATTTGCATTTGCAGAGAGAATATGAGAATAGAATGGCAGTTAACATAAAAGGGAACTCAAAAATCTTCTACCAGCATGTAAACAGTAAGCGGGTAATAAGAGGCAGGGTGGGGCCTATTAGAGACAAAGAAGGTGATATATGCTTAGAGGCGCAGGGCAAGGCTAGAATACTCAATGAGTACTTTGTATCAGTGTTTACTAAGGAGGTGGATGCTGACAAAATATCGGTAGAAGTAGAAATGCTAGAAGCAATGGAAGAGGCGAAAATGGATAGACAGGATGTCCTAGAAAGGCTGGGTATGCTTAGAGTGGACAAGTCGCCTGGTCCAGCTGGCTTGCATCCCAGGTTGCTAAGGGAGTTGGGGGAGGAGATAACGGAAGGGCTTGCCGTAAGTTTTCAATCTTCTCTAGAGGCGGGGGAGGTGCCTGAGGATTGGAAAGTGGCAAATGTGACACCATTGTTCAAGAAAGGGTGTAAGGACAATCTTAGTTATTAGTAAAGGGTGTAAGGACAATCTTAGTCAGTTTAACATCAGTGGTGGGTAAAGTTTTAGAGACAATAATCAAGGAAAAAATTAACGGGCACTTGGAGAGGTTTAAGCTAATTAAGGAGAGCCAACATGGATTTGTAAAAGGCAGATCGTGTTTGACTAATCTAATTGAATTTTTTGATGAAGTAACAGAGAGGATTGCTGAAGGGGATGCAATGGATATTGTCTACATGGATTTTCGGAAGGCATTTGACAAAGTATCACATAGAAGGCTGGTTAACAAAACTGCGGCTTATGGAATAGGTGCGTCAGTGGCAGCTTCGATAAGGAATTGGCTTAAGGACAGAAAACATCGAGTTGTGGTAAATGGCTGTTTTTCAGACTGGAGGATGGTAGACAGTGGTGTTCCTCAAGGGTCAGTGCTGGAGCCACTGCTTTTTTTGATATATATAAATGACCTGGATATTGGAATACAGAGTAGAATTTCTAAATTTGCCGATGACACCAAACTTGGGGGGTGGCAAACAGTGATGATGATACCAATCGACTGCAACAGAACATAGAAAGGCTAGCAGAATGGGCAGAGGGCAGATAAGTGGCAGATGGAATTTAATACAGAGAAGTGTGAGGTGATGCATTTTGGCAGAAGGAACAGGGAGAGGCAAGATACACTTAATGGCACAGTTTTAAAGAGTGTGCAGGAACTGAGGGACCTGAGAGTTAATGTGCATTTGTCCCTGAAGGTAGCGGGACATATTGAGAGAGTGGTTAGCAAAGCATATGGGATCTTGGGCATCATAAATAGAGGTATTGAGTACAAAAGTAGAGAAGTTATACTGAACCTTTATAAAGCGCTGGTTAGGCCACAACTGGGGTATTGCGTCCAGTTCTGGTCACCACACTTTAGGAAGGATGTGAAGGCCCTTGAGAGGGTGCAGAGGAGATTTACCAGAATGGTTCCGGGGATGGGGCATCTTAGCTACAAGGACAGGTTGGAGAAGCTGGATTTGTTTTCATTAGAGCAAAGGAGGTTGAGTGGTGATTTGATAGAGGTGTTCAAGATTATGACAGGTTTGGATAGGCTAGATGGGGAAAGGCTGTTCCCACTAGTTGATTGTACAAGGACTAGGGGACACAGATTTAAGATTTTGAGCAAGGGATACAGGGGGGATATGAGGAAAACTTTTTTACGCAGCAAGTGGTGATGACCTGGAATTCACTGCCGATGGAAGTGGTGGAAGCGGAGATACTCAATGTTTTCAAGGGAAGACTGGATAGACACTTGAGGGAAATAAAGTTGCAGGGCTACAGGGATAGAGCGGGTCAATGGGACTGACTGGATTACTCTGCAGAGAGCCAGCACGGACTCGATGGGCCGAATGGCCTCCTTCTGTGCCATTATGACTCTATGGGCTGGATTTTCATTCATGGGCGGTCTGGGGTCATGTAATCCTCATTTTGAGTTATCCACCCGAATCTAAATCGATGTGTGAGATTGATGCGATTTTAACTTGGCCAATTGAGTTCCAACGTGTGGGAACCCATGGCCAATGAGTTTTTCCAGTCTGAAAGTCACTTCCAATGACATCATCATTGCTGCTGCATTTAAGGTCTGCAACAAGCCTTGCTTCTTCTGCAGACTGCCAACCTTTTGGCCTTTCATGCTACAGGGACCTGGAGGCAGAATGACCAGCGAGAGACCTAGGTCTGCTCGCAGGTTTGATGACGTTGCCTTGCAGGCTTTAGTTGAGGGAGCAAGAGCTCATGAAGAGGTGCTCTTCCCTTCTTCAGGGAGGATGAAGCTTCCCCAGCAGACCAAGGCTGTGTGTATCCAGGGGCAGAGGAGGTCAACTCATTATCAGTAACCCGCAGAACCTGGATTCAGTGCTGGAAGAGATTTCATGACCTTCTGCGCACTGGAAAAGTGAGTATGAATTTCCCATCACCCTCAATCTGATCCCCATTGCCTTTGCTCAACAGCACTCAGCTTTAGCAATCTCTTCCTCCACATCCCACTTGACAATGACATCCATGCACCATTACCCATTCCCTCTCTCTCTATGGTCACATTCACCTAACTATTCGACTATGCAGCCCTCACACTCCCTATCACTCTGATGCTATGAAAACAACTGACAACACACAGGGAGGGCCCTTGGGTTGCCACCTCACTCGATCTTTGTCTCCTTCTAAATATCTATGCTATGGAATCTCTACACTCACTCCTTCATTCTCACTCAAACTCCACTTGTCTCCCTCATTGCAGGAAAAGAGAGCTCACAATAAAAGAGAACGAGCGAGGACATGAGGAGGGCCACCATCAGTAGCCCACCTCACCCCCCGGGAGGAAGCGGTCCTGGAGATCGTAGGAGTGGAGGACAATGCGCATGTGGGGGACGGACAGACAGGTGCATCACAGCAGGCTGGTGACAGAATAGTTTTCCATCTCTCTCATTGACATTGCATGAGTCACTGATAATGATTCTGAAGCTCTAACAGATGGACCTATGAACATCTGCAATATGCAATGTGCATGTAACCTTGGCATCACATCTCTGACTCTTTCCTTTACTTCACCACAGACCATCGCAAGCACCCGTCCCCACTAGCCAGGAGGAAGAGCATGTGCCTCAAGACTCCTCAGAGGAAGCTGCAACCTCTGAGGGCGCAGCATCAGCAGAATTCAGCATACCCAGCACCAGCGCAGACACTAACACCTCGGTGGGACCTTTGGGTCATAGAATAGTGCTGTAACCTGGTGTATCACAGCTCACAAGTGGGCATCAGCAGATTGTGGAGACAGGGACAGCAGTGGAGAGTCCTAGTCGGGGGGCGCAGGACTCTGCCAGCTCGGCTCAGCTGCATGTCAACCCTCTGCCTCTGGGTCCATCTATAAATCATCGGTGCTGGAACTCCATGAACAGATGCAGGAGTTTCGGGCAGGTTTTGTCTCCAGGGTCGCTGCAAGTGTGGAGCAAATGGAGGAGTCCATAGCGAACATGAGCAGAGCCTTTGTGGAGTCATTGGCGCATGAACGCATCACCATGGAAAGGATGGCAACCTCCATGGAGGTGAATAGTCACCAGAGTGCAGAAAACGTGGTGAGTGTTCAGAATAGAATGACATCTCTGGAGGAACGATGGTCATCTATTGAACAGAGAAACCAGACCTTCATGGAAGTCCTTCTGAGTAGGACTGCCAGTGCAGATACGGGCCCCCATGGCCCCCCTGATGTCCAGCAAGGTGCTCTGAAGCCACTTGCAAGCGCTGAGGGGGACCGGACCCATGAGAGGGAAGTTGGTGGCAGACATCAAGGAAGTGGGGGTTCCTCTCCAAGCGCTGACACTTCCATGCCACTGCAGAGCCCTTGGTCAGAGCCCCACCAGAGTCCACACCCAACTGAGATCGGCGTCTCAACCCCTGCACAGCCGCAGGAGCAGCAGGCCGTTGCCGGCCCTCACAGGTTCGCAACCCCAGAGGACGCCCACCAAAGGTGTCGAGACAGGAGCAGCAGGAAAGTGAGCAAGGGGCCTCCACATCTGCTGAAGCCACAGGGGAAGGACCATGTAGGAGCAGGCGTAAGAGAAAGATACTGCACAAATAGTCACAAGGGTAGTCACTTGGGTGAAATTTGATGTTTTATGTGAAAAAGCCATCAGATGAATAATGTAAATAAAAAATCTGATGTCTACTGCTGTAGTTGTGACTTGTGTCATTTCACGAATGGGACTTTCACATTGAGGGCTTAGGATTACTTGCAATTGTCAGTATGGTGGTCAAATTGCTAGGAATCCGCTGGTCCTTGGCCATTGTCGATGTTCAGGTAAGAAGCTACAAGGTAAAAGTGCTTGATTGGCTAGGCTAAGCAAATCTGGCCAAGATGAGTGCGTTCCTTGCATCCCGGGCAGCAATGTTCTCGCGTACTGCTGCCGTTGGTTGATGGGCCTCTGCAAGATGTTCGTTATTGCTCTCCTCCTCCTCCTCCTCCTCATCATCATCTGAGGAGGATCTGTGACAAGCCACTTGGTCCTCAGGAATCTGCAAGCCACAACGCTGTGCCATGTTGTGAAGTGCACAGCAAACCACAAAGTTTCTGGAGACCCTGGCTGCTGAGTACTGCAGGGCTCCACCTGATCTATCCAGGCATCTGAAGCGCATCTTCAGCAAACCGATGGTTTGCTCGATTATGGCTCTGGTGGATAAGTGGCTGGAGTTGTAGCTCTCCTCAGCTTCATTGGATGGGCTCCTCCACGGCATCATTAGCCACATCTTCAGGGGATAGCCCTTCTCTCCACGTAGCCATCCGTTAAGTTGGTCTGGCAGACTGAATAGCCGGGGCACACTAGACTGGCGCAGTATGAAGGTGTTTTGGCAACTGCCAAGGTAATTGGCACAAACATGCAAAATTTCCTTCTTGTGGTCACACACCAGCTGAACGTTAAGGGAGTGGAAGCCCTTGCGGTTGACAAAAATACCTGGATTGCGATGGGGTGTCTTAAGGGCCACATGTGTGCAGTAAACGATGCCCTGCATCCTTGGAAAGCCTGCCAGCTTAGTCAATCCAACTGCACGTGCCATGACACTTGCTTGATCCTTAGTGAAATGGAAGTGATTGTGCGCGATGGCAAAGAGGACATCGGTTACCTGCGTGATGCAAGTGTGTGCGGCCGCCTGGGAGATGCCGCTGATGTCTGCTGCTGATCCCTGGAATGAGCCTGAGGCAAAGAAGTTGAGTGTGGTGGTGACTTTGCTGTCACTGGTAAGTGTTATCCACCTGGCCCTCTGGGCTACAGGTCTTGTTGCAGCATTGCGCAGATGTCACCCACTACCTCTCGCGAAAGTCGGAGCCGCCTTTGGCACTGCTGCTCAGACATGTTGAGGTAGCTGACCCTGTGTCAGTAGACCCTGTTTGGGGTGCATCTCCTGCGCCAACGGGCTTCCAAGCGCTGGCCCCTTCTGGCCTGTGCAGCTTCAGGTGGGTGAGCAGAAACTTGGCGCTCCTGTTGTTGCTGCTGCTGTTGGTGCTGCTGCTTTTGGTGCTGCTGTTGGTGCTGCTGTTGTTCCTGGTTCTGCTGGTGCCATGGCTGGTCTTTGTCCTCGTCTTATGTCCTGAAGGGAAGGAAATAAATGGCTCCCATGCTTCTGGTACATGCCTCAGTTGAGGAAGCGCTCAGTGAAGGTGGCGTGAGGGGTTTCCCAGTAGATCGCATTGGAGATGGGTGTCAGGTGTAAGAATTCGCAATAATTTACAGTTCTGAAGATTCATTTTTTTGATTAAAGAATCCCTGGGCAATGTGCTTTTAAATTTCCAGGGATAAAAATGGCTGTCACCACATGGCCGAAGACAAAGGACAATGCTTTGTTTCCAAAGCAATTGAATGCTATTAGCATTTGTTTGTATATCGAGTGGATACATCTAAACTGCAGAAGAGACTTTTGTACCTTGAATGGGAAACGTTTAACATTTGAATGGGTTTTAAATCACCCAGCACTGGACAATAGAGCAGTTGTATTTCCCTTTTGTTTCAGCCCAGGGAGCTCCGGAAGACACATTAACCCAGTCTAACCACTTTGAGTTAGCCAATCACAGCTTTCTCTTGTGTATTGGACCCTTTTGGGTGGGGAATTTTGCACACAGCCCTTGCAAGGCAGAACGGCAGGACCTCACCAGGTATAAAGATAGCGGCTGAGAAGCTATCTCTCTCTCTCTCTCTTACTTCGCTGGACCAAAGGTGAGCAGGGTGTTCTGACTCCTCAACAAGGCAACCTTGTTAAGGAGTTTGGGGGATGGTGATTTAAGGGAATTGCTAAGATTGTTTAAATAACATTGTAGCCATTGTATCCCTCGTTTTCACCGTCTGCAACCTCGTTATATAGTTTTACTGTAATTACTGTGTTTGTGTGGTATAGTTTGATATTTTGATTATAGTTTCTTTTAGTTAATAAAAATGATTTTTTTCTCTCATCCAAACTACGTGTCTGTTTTAATATCAATAATTATAAGCCCTGCAGTCAGAACTGGAAGGTGGGGTAGCGATTCGAAACCACTGTTTTAAAATTGGTTTTATTGGAATTGGTATAAGGGTGCAGGCAAAGGCTGCAAGACCAGGAAAATTACTTTAAACCAGTTTAAAGAAGCCCCCAAACCCTTACAATGGCGACCGCGGGCAGGACTGCAGGCCATTTTTGATATGATAAGTGGTCTGGATCTAGAGAAAGCATTAGTTATTGTCTTTCTTGCTTTCAGTCTGTGGGCAGCCCTGCGGAAGGTAGTGGCAGTGTGTAAGCTGACCTATCGGGGCATAGGTGGCTGGGCTAGGAAGGGTGAGATGGGAGAGCAGGAGGAGTTTAAAGAGGCCAAGAATCGGGAGTCCCAGCTTGAAAAATGCCAGGCGGAGGTAGAACGCCTCAGAGAGGTGTATGAGGCCAGAGCTAGTGGTATGAGGGTGCGGGAAGAGAATGCACGCCTCACACTAGAGGTCACAAAATGCCAGGCATTTATAGAGCGCCTTGTACAGGAAGTCACAGAGGCGAGGGACAGAGAGATGAGGCTACAAGAGGAGAATGCACACCTCACCCAAGAAGCTAGTGAGAGAGAGAGCCATGCGAGAAACGAGATAGAATTCCTAAAGTACCAAATCACTGAGGCCAGGGAAAATGAGATGAGACTGCGGGAAGAGAATGCCAGGTTTGGTGAAGCAGATCATGGCCCCTGTAGGGCAGAGATAGAAAGCCTTAACATGGCTTTAAAGGCATCAAAGGGAATGATTTGCATGATCAGACCGAAGGCAGGTCAGCCGGATTTTACTGGCAGCCCAAGTAGAACCATCCCACAGGCAGCACCCAGAACAGTGCTGGATTGGGAATTAGAGACCCCAAGACCGCAGCCCACAGCTCCGAGTCTTGAGGAGCTCTGGCAGCGAGGAGGGGTGGACAATGGGGTGGTAGGAGATCACCAGCAGGTCCCGCTAGGCAGGTGGGGACCAGGACCAGTGTACCCCCTCCAACAACGGAGGTACGGTCCGCCCATGAGGAATGAGCCTGAGAATAGGAGTCCTCAGCCCACAGCAACTTCGAGTTCACAGGCAAGCACTGTGGCTTGTGTGGGGGGAGGAGCCATTCATGTTCAGAGTAAGCTGTTCAAGCCAGGGAACAGGAAAGGAGAGTTCTGGGACCCCTGTAGAGCAGGTCCAGTAGCAGAAATCCGGGGCACGGGAGGCACACAGGGGATAGTTTTGGCCCCAGACGAAAGGCAGGTCCAAAATTCCCCATTTAAAGCCACCTGGGTGAGGGAACATGAGTTTGCTGTCCATGCAAGTTCAAGTTCACCGCCTGTAAAGACAGGCACTGTGGCCTGTTTAAAGGGACCAGCTTCCCAGCCCGCTTCTAGAGTGGTCCCCCCCATGATGTGGGACCCTGCGGGGGCAGGGATAGCAATCCCTCTTACAGGAGACATAGGGAGGGAGCTGACACCAGGTTTTAAACATGGGGAGGAAAATTTCCAGCCACCAGCAGCGGGTGGTGAGAGTATACCTGCCCCCAGCACAGGAGTGGGCAGGGAAGAGCAGACAAACCCAGAGAGAGATTTGCACCGACAGGATGCCAGGTACATTATACAGTGCGGGCTATTTGGACATGGGGGAGAAGGTTCCCAGCCAGCTGGGGCTGTGACCCAAGCTCAGGGTCCGCCAGCCAAAGTTTCCCCCATAGAGACACCCCTCAGAAGGTCTCAGCGGGTGCCCCAGCCTAAGAAAGCATGGTCACCCACTTTACAGTGGAGTAGGGCGGTCTCCCTAGCCAGGGAGAAGCCAGAGAACAGAGGCCCCCACTCAACAGCCATAAGCTGCGGGGGACCAGAGACAGGAGGCAGTCCAGCTTCGCTGCAGCCAGCAGCAATCTGTGACAGTGCCAGAGATTAGACTGGCCGTCCGAAGATGGGTGGCATTTGTATTAAAGCTATGTGTGTGAATATAGCGTGTACCAAAGGTGTATTTTAAATTTTAGTTTCATATAACTAGTTTTAAGTTAAAGTGCAAAGAGTTTAAGTTTACATGTGTGCCAAATATTTGTATTTTTGGTCCGAGGTTGAGGGACCCGACCATGTCTCCACCTAAGGCAGCAGGTCAGTGAGACCTGGCTGCATGTCCCTTTTAAGTTTTTGCAGGAGATGGGAAAATGAAGCAGCCATGTTCGCCCAGCCCGAGCTGGACATCGAATGAAGATACGGAATGTTGGGGATCACCTCGCCACTGGACGAATCCAGGAGACCCCGCAGCGGTCTTCGGGAAAAACCGGACAGAGTCCGGAGGAACTTGCCTACTCCTCCTATGGGGAGGAGATGGCCCCAGCTGGGTGGGGCACGGCCCCCAACCCAGCACTATCCTGACCGAAGTTCACTTGCGGGAGACCTCGCTGTCGAGGAGTCATGATGGGGAAGCGCGGGCACCTTGTGATAGGGACGCGTTCCCTGGGGGTGAGTGGTGATGGCCCGGGAATTATTGTATAGAGGAGGGGGAGACCCAAGAGTCGCATGGGTGCAGTCGGGGGAGGGAGGAACTCACCCGGGGGCCCACGGGCAAAGAGGATAAGTGTGGCTGGGAAGGATGAGTGGGTGGCCAGATCAGTGTGGGGCCAGGGAGAGCCGCCACACAGGCACCCATCATTTTCTGCAGCCAGTTGAGGGAAGACGGGAGGGGGAGAGACTGGGAGTCATGAGATCCCATACTCCCCGGTCTCGGTCTGTGCCAAAGTAATTTAAACGTGAGGGACACCCCGCCTCCACAAAGGGACAAGGGAACGGTTCGGGGCTGGCGGAGCAGGCTGGTCGGTAAATCCATTCTGCCTGTTTTAATGTTTAAGACGATCAAAGGGGGGTGGAAGTTACTTTTACTGCCCGAGTGGGAGGAGCAATGCCCACTCGAATTTTGCAACCCATCATCGGCACGTGATGATCAGGGTTCATTTAAGCATGTGGTTTAATGATTTTTTGTATTTTGTGTTACAGCCCCAAGTTGAGCAGAGGCGTAGGACCCTCTCCGTGCTTGGGATCATTTTGATTACATTGTGTAACTAAGAATGCAACATTTTGTAATAACTTATGATGTAAAAAAGTGATTGTAAATTTGGTTTACACTGTATAATTTTACAAGTGTGTAGGGGTATGAGACCCCTTATTGAAAACTGAAGTATCTGTAAGATGCCAACAGTACCATGGATTTTTTTTTCTTGAATTAAAGGGGAATAGACAGGATGGGGATCAGTGGCAGATAGCTATTAGGTAAATACAGGGGATGGTTGTTTGTGGGGGGGTCAGAAATTATTGCTAATTTCTTCAAGAGGATACTACAAGCAAGCTGGAAGTATCCAAGGGCGGACTGTAAGAATTCACAATAATTTACAGTTCTGAAGATTCATTTTTTTGATTAAAGAATCCCTGGGCGATGTGCTTTTAAATTTCCAGGGATAAAAATGACTGTCACCACATGGCCGAAGACAAAGGACAATGCTTTGTTTACAAAGCAATTGAATGCTATTAGCATGTGTTTGTATATCGAGTGGATATATCTAAACTGCAGAAGAGACTTTTGTACCTTGAATGGGAAATGTTTAACATTTGAATGGGTTTTAAATCACCCAGCACTGGACAATAGAGCAGTTGTATCTCCCTTTTGTTTCAGCCCAGGGAGCTCCGGAAGACACATTAACCCAGTCTAACCACTTTGAGTTAGCCAATCACAGCTTTCTCTTGTGTATTGGACCCTTTTGGGTGGGGAATTTTGCACACAGCCCTTGCAAGGCAGAACGGCAGGACCTCACCAGGTATAAAGATAGCGGCTGAGAAGCTATCTCTCTCTCTCTCTTACTTCGCTGGACCAAAGGTGAGCAGGGTGTTCTGACTCCTCAGCAAAGCAACCTAGTTAAGGAGTTTGGGGGATGGTGATTTAAGGGAATTGCTAAGATTGTTTAAATAACATTGTAGCCATTGTATCCCTCGTTTTCGCCGTCTGCAACCCCGTTATAATGTAATTACTGTGTTCGTGTGGTATAGTTTGATATTTTGCTTATAGTTTCTTTTAGTTAATAAAACTTGATTTTTTTCTCTCATCCAAACTACGTGTCTGTTTTAATATCAATAATTATAAGCCCTGCAGTCAGAACTGGAAGGTGGGGTAGCAATTCGAAACCGCTGTTTTAATTTGGTTTTATTGGAATTGGTATAAGGGTGCAGGCAAAGGCTGCAAGACCAGGAAAATTACTTTAAACCAGTTTAAAGAAGCCCCCAAACCCTTACACAGGCTCCAAACTTCCTCAGCTGTGGTTATGCCTTCTAAAAGCTCCCCCAGACCTGAGACTGCAAAGTCCTGCCACCTGCAAATGATGGCTGATCAAGTCTCCTCTTTAATTGTTTAGCTGCAGCTGATAGTCAGCAATCCAATTGTGCTCCCGCCAGGTTTCACCGTCGTGTATCAGAACCGACATGTTCCACGTGGAAAAGGGTTAAAATCGCAAAGGCCTTTCAAAATGCCATTATAGAGGCAGTTTAGTGCTTGTTAAAGGCCTTAACGGCCTATCCTGCCTCTTGGAGGCGGGATGGAGATGGGACCATTAGGCATGAATTAATGAAAATTGCTTCGAGTCGGGATGGAGGCAGGGTTGGGCCTGCCCGCCAGTTTTTGCAATTTTAACCCCCCACATGCCTCCAATCCCACCTCCACGGCCCAATGAAAATCCTGCCCTATGACTCTATGGGGGCAATTTTCCCACTGGAGACGAGTTCCAAACCTGCCTCCACTGTAGGTTTGGAAAAATTGTCATTTTCCCCTAATTGGCCACTTGATTTCAGACATGTGGGTTGCCCTTGGTCAGTTAGTGTTTTGGGACTGAAACTCGCCTCTGCTGACATCACTTTTCCAACCTCATTTAAGGGCTGCTTGCTGCCTTGGATCTTTCCACTGGATTTCTGTCGATGCTGCACCACCTGCAACATCTTTTGAGAAACCACTATATCCAATCCCAAGGCAAGGGCCTCCCCGAGGTTCTCGGATGAAGCAATGCAAATGTTGGTTGAGGGGGCGAGAGTTAGCAGGGAGGTCCCCTTCCCCTCATCTGGGAGGAAGAGGCCTCCCAAAGAAACCAAGGCTGTGTAGGTCCAGCTGGCAAGGGATATAACCTCCAGATCTGTGTGCAGATTGGTTGAATGTTTATGTGTATTGAAGAAATTCCATCCCTATTGGAAAGAATTAAAATGATTTGATGTCAAAATGTTGGCGGAATGGCATCTGTTGTTTTGTCTTGGGCAACTCCACATTGCGGGCTCCTAGACACTTGTGTTGTCAGGTTGGTGGCCAGAGTGAAAGGAGGCCAAAGAGTCATGTCCTTTGTCTATGATGTCTTAAGATGGAGCCAAGGACATGTGCCAACATGGGCAACCTATGCAAATCTGGCCATGACAAGTTCATCCCTTGCATCACGGGCAGCCATGTGCTCGCATGCTGCCGCTGCTGCTGATCAATAGGCCAGTGCTCGGTCCTCCTCCTGCTCCTCCTCCTCCTCCTGCTCCTCCTCCTCCTCAGCCTCATCATCCTCATCCTCATCCTCATCCTTATCTGAGGAGGCTTGGAACTGAGCCACTTGCTCATCAGGAAGCTGCAAGCCATGATACTGTGCCATGTTGTGCAGTGCACAGCAAACCATAACCATTCTGGAGACCCTGTCTGGTGTATACTGCAGGGCTCCTGGTCGGTCAAGGCATCGGAAGCGCCTTTTCAACAACCCAATTGTTTGCTCCATGATGGACCTGGTCAAAATGTGGCTAGCGTTGCAGCGCTTTTCAGCCTCGTTAGCTGGCCTCCTGATCGGCGTCATTAGCCACTTCTTCAGGGGGTAGCCTTTGTCACCAAGGAGCCATTTGTTAAGTTGGTTTGGCGGATTGAAAAGTGGAGGAACACTAGAGTTC
Organism: Somniosus microcephalus; assembly: GCF_052327205.1. Taxonomy (NCBI): domain Eukaryota; kingdom Metazoa; phylum Chordata; class Chondrichthyes; order Squaliformes; family Somniosidae; genus Somniosus; species Somniosus microcephalus. The sequence continues at coordinate 200,381,896 of NC_140988.1, forward strand.
CGCAGGATGAAAGAGTCATGGCAACTACCACTGGACTTGTGCAAACATGCAAAAACTGTTTCTTGTGGTTACACACCAGCTGAATGTTGAGGGAGTAGAAGCCCTTGCGGTTGACAAAGATAGCTGCGTTGTGATGGGGTGCCCTAAGGGCCACACGTGTGCAGTCTATGACGCCCTGCACCATTGGCAAGCCTGCCATATTTGCAAAGCCAACCAAACGTGCGGTTATACTTGCATTATCCCTTGAAAACTGGATGTAATTGTGCGCCTTTGCGAAAAGGGCATCAGTAGCCTGTGTGATACAACTGTGGGCGGCCGACTGGGAGATGCCGCTGATGTCTGCTGATGATCCCTGGAAGGAGCCTGAGGCAAAAATGTTGTGTGCTGTGGTGACTTTGACAGCCATTGGTAAGGGGTGTCCACCCATTCCTCTGAGCAGCAGGTCTTGGTTCAGCAGTGCGCAGATGTCTCAGACAACCTCTCGTGAAAGTCTCAGCCTCCTTTGGCACTGCTGCTCACTCATGTTGAGGAAGCTCATCCTCTTTCTGTAAACCCTTTGTTGGGGGTGTCTCCTGTGGCGAGGTGCCTCGATGCGCTGGCACCGTCTGCCCTGTGCAGCATCAGATGGCTGAGCAGGAGGTTGGGGCTCCTGCTGCTCTTGCTGCTGATCTGCCTGGTTGTGCTGCTACCGTGGATGCTCCTCATCTGAATCTGAGGTCCATGGTGAAAGGAAATGAATGGTTCCCATGCTGCTTGCAGATGCCTCTGTTGGGGAAGAACTTATTGCAAGTGAGGAGAGGGTTTTCCAAGGAGGTCCCACAGTTTATAGATAGAAGCTGCAGCACCTCTGACTTTGGAAGGCCTGCTAAAATGCTGAAAGACCTTTTAAAGCAAAGTTCTGCCACCTGCAACTAATCCTTGATGAAAGCTTTGTTTTGATGGTGGAGCTGCAGCTGTGAGGAGACCACTCATTTATCAACCCGCCAGGTTTAGCTGCCATGGTTTAGGAGGGTCGTAGAACACGCTGAAAATGTGGAAAAATAACGAGGGCCTCTCAAAATAGGATTCGAGAGGCCCTTAATGACCATTTAAGGCTCTTAATAACCTCTCTGGCCAGCTGGAGGCGGGACCGTTTCCCACCCAGCAAAACTGCCTCCGGCAAAATTGCACGGAGGCGGGTTGGAGGCGGGTTCTGAACCCGCACTTAGCTTTTTCGATTTTATTGCCTTTCCCACCTCCAAACCCGCCTCCTCGGGGCTGAGAAACTCACCCCCATAGACTTTATGACATTTGCAGGAGCTCACAGTCGGCCGCCCAGAGATGCATCACTCAGGTGACCGATGCCATTTTTGACAAGTAAGGCCATTTACGTACACTTTGCCACTGATGAAGCCAGTGTTACTGAGTGGGTGCTTAGCTTTGCGGCTCTGGCTGGCTTCCCACAGGTGCAGGGCATCATCGACTGCACACATGTGTCCATCAAGGCACCCCCTGATCACCCAGGAGTGTTCATGAACCGTAAGGGCTTCCACTCCATTAATGTGCAGCTCATCTGCAACCACAAAAAGATCATCATGCAGGTGTGTGCCAGATTCCCAAGCAGTTGTCATAATTCATTCACCCTGCGCCAGTCCACCCTCCCTCTGCTCTTCGCACCTCCAACCAGACTTACCAGCTAACTACTTGGAGACATAGAAGGTAGGAGCAGGAGTAGGCCATTCGGCCCTTCGAGCCTGCTCCGAGACATGGGGTATCCACTAAAGACATGGCTGATGAAAACTTTGAGGAGGCCAAAGCCAGATGACGACGAGATGTGTAATAGAGCAAGCAATCTGGATGCTGAAGATGCACTTCTGATGCTTGGACAGATCTGGAGGAGCCCTTCAATATGCACCAGCCAGGATCTCCAGAATGATCGTCGTATGCAGTGCTTTGCACAGCAGCGAGTATTGAAGATGCAGGAGGAACAAGGAGCAGAGCGCAGAGCCTCTGTGGAGGATGAGGAGGAGGAGCAGGAGGAACACAAGGAGGAGGAGGAGGAAACTAAAGTAGACATGGAACCAGCAGTGGTGCACATTGCTTCCCGGGAGGCCTGGGATGGCCTTATAATGGCACGATTTAATTAAGTTCCGCCAGTGCATCCATATGTCACCCAGATGCTGAACCAACTTCCCCCCTCCCCCAACACCACAAATCAGTCCTAAAATGACCAAATCATTCCTGTCACACACACCCATTATTTGAAGTTAAGTAATCTCTTATCATTCACTTCAACTGACAAGGCCACTTGCTAGGCAGCAGGCAAAAATCGACAAGACGGGAAAGGGGTGCAAAGAAGTAATTTTATGTGGCTCATAAAGGCAACAGAAACTTAACCATTGAATATTTTATAACACACCCATGTGCATCTACAATTGTGTCTTCTTTTTCTTTCTACAACTCCTATGACATGCAACCCCTGTGGCTTCAGTAGAGGTAGAGACAGGCTGCTCACTTCCCTGCTCTGACTGCTTTGATATTTTTGGTGGATGTCCTCTGGGTTTTGGAGCCTGCGAGGGTCCCACCAAAGACTGCTGCTCCTGCACCTGTGCAGGGACAGACTTGGCCATCGGGATATGATGCAGCATGTGGGGCTCTGACTGAGGGGGAGGGCAATGGGGAGAAGTGGGTGCACTTTGAGCAGAGCCCCCACTTCCATATCCCCTCTCACCCTCACCCTCTCATGGCCCAGCCGCACCTCCCTGATAGCAAGGAGCTGGAGAACACTTTGCTGCACATCAGTGGGGTGATGAAGGCCCAACTCTAGGTTTCTATCCATCCTAGAAGAGGCTGCAATCAGAGTCTGCAAGCTGTTGCTCACAGCAAGCATGCAGTCACTGGGCTAGTGCATTTGATGCTCCCTGCAGGTGGCCACCCTTTCCATGGATGAACAAATCATAGCCATGGCCTGTGACATCGTACTGCTCATGTTGGAGATGGACTCCTCCATTCTCCCTACAATCGAGCGCATCGCGGCTGGAAAAGCTGCCAGAGCCTCCTGCATATTTTGTTGTTCTTCAAGAATCACCCACTTTGTCAATGGTCCCAGAGGTTCAGCATCTTTGTCCAGCTGAGCATGGCTTGGAGCATCCTGCGCCCTCCAACAAGGAATCTCCACTGCTGTCCCTGTCTTCACCATCTGCTCTTGCTCACTTGTGATCTGTGAGACACCAGGTGACAACACTACTCTTTCTGTTACTGGACCCACTGACGTGTGTGCATCTGCGCTGTTGCTGGGTGTACTGGGTCATGTGATGTTGCACCCTCAGAGGCCACAGCCTCCTCTGAGGAGTCGTCTTCCTCCTCTGGCTGGACAGTGCGGGAGGGCACTTGATGGGCCTGTGGGAGAGTAAAGGCATGAATTAGAATTGTTATGATAAGAATGTTTTAAGTTACCATTATGCACATGCTCATATTTCACTGGTTGCTGACATCAAGTCACCATATGAGTGATTGTTGTATGCCATGTGGCTGTATGATATTTAATTCTGTCACCAAGTAGCTGGGAGGCCCCCCTCTCTCCATCTCCCACTGTCAGCAGCTCTCCAACGTGGCTCAATTCCAGGGGCTCCTCCTCTGCTGAAGTCAACGGTGTGGTTACTGGTGGGCCACCATCGGTTTGCTTCCTCTCCTGGGTGTTCAGTGCTCTCTTCTCCATACAAGGAGGGAAACAAGAGACCTCTGAGTGAGAGTGATTGAATGAGACTGCAAGGGATGGATAGGCAACATCTGTTGAGAGTTGCTCTGAGGGAGAGGCGTAACATTGCTTTAAGATAAGGGTGAGTGTCAGTGGTGGATGTTCAGATGAGGATGTGAGTAAGTGCATAGACAGAGAGGAAGGGTTGCACCTGCAAGACAGTTTGGTGTGAGGAGTAATGTGCAAGAGTAGGATTGGGAAGGCAGGATTGGGGTGACATGCACATCAGGATGTAGGGCAATGTGGCATTGTACTCACCTTTCCTGATGTCATGAGGTCATTAAAATGTTTCCTACACTGGATCCATGTCCTTTGAATAACACTCCTTCTGCTCCAGACCTATAGAGATGCTGTCAGTGCTTCTTAAAAGGATACACACATCTTTCAAGTACGTTAGCATTTAAGCTTTCGGACTGGAATTTTTTGGGGAGAAATTCAGTTGGTTAGCGCCTCCCATTAGCCAAATCCAGATGCCCCTTAGCGCTGCCCCTAACAGTTAATGCCTGGGGCTTTAGCACCAGGCAGATCATGATGTCAGTGAGTGTGCAACACTCATGACTGCCCGATCTGCCAAATTGATTATTATCCCCTGCCTTAGCACCTCGCCCTGACAACAACAGGAAGAGGAGGTGTGAAGCAGGTGGATGGCAGCTCCAGGGGTGATATTTAAAGGAATGAGTCACAGCTGTCAGATTAGTGCTTTATCACTGCTTCCTTGTGAGTTTGCGATTGTGCAAGAGTTTAATTCAGTCATTTAAAGGTTCTTTAGTATCAGGAGTGTTGTGGCCACTAAAAATGTATTAAATTTATTCTGACAAAATTTCAAAGTGCTACACATTGTTACATTAATGGGGGCTGTTCTGGCAGTCAACCTCACCCTCCAGGATCTACTGCAGAGGGAGTGGAGGTAGCAAGAAAGATTGCAAGATATGGCCAGAGGGAAGAGGAGGGTCATCAGGACTCTCAACAGGAGGCCTTACCCTCCAAGGGTATTCTGAGAGCATTTCTCCTACCTCCAATTAAGCAAGGAGCATTGTATTAGAAGGCTTTGCTTCAGCAATGAGGCGGTCATAGAACTCTGCCATCTCTTGCAACCAGACCTCCAGCCTCAGATCAAGGTGACCACAGCTCTCTCAGTGGCAGTCAAGGTCACCGTCGCTCTCAATTTCTTCATCAGCAGTTCCTTCCAGTCTGCAACAGGCAATATAGCTAACATCTCGCAGTTTGCCATCCATCGCTGCATCTGGGAAGTCACAGAGGCTTTCTACAGTAGGAAAAGGGACTACACTTCCTTCTCCATCACCAGAGAGAAGCAGGATGAATGTGCATGTGGGTTTGCCAGCATAGCGGTATTCACCATGGTGCAGGGTGCCATTGGCTGCACCTGCGTGGCTTTGCTGGCAACGCATAAAAATCCTGAGGTCTTCCGTAACCGCAAAGGCTACCATTCACTTAATGTGCAGTTGGCGTGCGACCACAGACAGCGAATCCTCAATGTGAATGCCCACTATCCTGGCAGCAGCCACGATGCCTTCATCCTGCGCCAGACCGGTGTGCTAGCACTCTTTCAGCCACCACATCAAGTACAAGGGCTATCTGCTCGCCACCTGGCTCATGATCTCCCTCCGCAACCCCAACACTCCTGCTCAGCACTCATATAATGAGAGCTAAGCAGCCACCAGGAACATCATCAAGCAGACATTGGGGTGCTCAAGCAATGGTTCCACAGCCTTGACTGCTCGGGAGGAACCCTTCAAAACTCGGCTGAGCGGGTATCCCATTGCATCATGGTCTGCTGCATGCTCCACAACTTGGCCATCATGAGGGCCCAGCCCTTGCCACCAAGGATTGCGGGGTCACCTCTGGAGGAGGAAGAGGGAGAGGATAGGAAGACAAGGGTGAGGAGGAAGAGGAAGATGATGAGGAGGAAAAAGAGTGAGGGAGGGGGCAGCCACTCAATTGGCCTTCTGGAAGGGAGGTCTGTGATTGCCTCATCAGACTGCAGTTCCAATAATTAAACCCCAGATCCCCGTTGCTCACCACAACCCCATCATTCCACCCCTGTCGCAGGGCATTTCACAGTGCAAAGCTGAAATGAGAGACACCACAAAATCATCCAAAGCAAATTGATCGATTAATCAATAACCAGTGAACACATATATACAATAACAATATTACGTAGTCATAAGAACATAAAAACATAAGAAATAGGAGCAGAAGTAGGCCATTCGGCCCTTTGAGCCTGCTCCACCATTCAATGAGATAATGGCTGATCTTCTGCCTCAACTCCATTCACCGGTCCTTTCGCCATATTAGACGAAGGGTTATTGACCTGAAACATTAACCCTGTTTCTCTCTCCACAGATGCTGCCTGACCTGCTGAGTATTTCCAGCATTTTCTGTTTTTATTTCCTATATAATTGGTGTAAGACTTCTTTACTCCTGTATTCAAATCCTCTTGTAATGAAGGCCAGTATACCATTTGTCTTCCTAATGGCTTGCTGCACCTGCACATTCACTTTCAGTGACTCATGTACAAGGACACCCAGGTCCCTTTGAGCATCTGCATTCCCCAATCTTTCACCATTTAGGAAATACTCTGCCTTTTTGTTTTTTAAACCAAAGTGGATAACTTCACATTTATCCACATTATATTACATCTGCCATGTTCTCGCTCACTCACTGAGCCTGTTGAGATCCCCTTGAAGCCTCTTCGCATCCTCTTCACAACTGACCCTTCACCCTTGTACAATCGCTTAGTGCCTCTCGTTTTTGTGCCTTTGCCTACTCTAGTGCTCCAACAAAGTGTTGACCCAATGGCTGCAGCACGGCGGGTGGAAGGTTGCTGAGTGTCCATGCGGGAGACTTCAGTTGGCCTTGCAGGACGCCCTCAACAAGCTCTGGGCCTGGAAGGTCTGGCTGTGGACTACACCACCTCAGCATGAGCGGCAGCAGTCTGGGCTGGCTGGATGACAGGCAGCACAAGTGCAATAGTGGAGTGTCATCGTGAGAGAGGACAGCAGGTCCCTGCTCCACTGACCCACTGCCACTCCCCTGTGGCAGCACCTCAGCATCACTACCAATCTGCTGGAGCACAGATTGCTGGCCTGCTGCGACAGTGTGAAAACCCTGGTGGACGGTGGTCGAACCAGCCACAATGGTAGCAATCAGAACTTGCGTGGCATCAAGCTGAGACTGCATGAAAGCAGCCTGAGAATTGATGCCACCAAGCATAGACTGCATTACAACACTAAGACATTGCGTCGCTTCCACCTGTGCTGCAATGGAAGCTGCCAGATCGCCCTTCACACACAGCATCAGGTCTGGGTTGTCACGGTCTCTCTGGGAGTCTACCATCCTGTGCAGACTGCAAATGATGGGCCCCATGGTGTGCGCAGAGCTCTGTGCAATGTTGGAGGTGGACTCTTCTGAACTCCTTAAAACTGCTGAGAGGCTCTGAGGCACCCTTGCCATTGCACCTATCAGCTCCGTGCGCATGCCCATCACCCTTCCTCCAAAGGCCTCCCCATTGAGGTCCTCATCTGAGTCCTGAGTGCAGCAGAACTCACACGCGAACTCGCCCCCCAGGGAGCTGGCCCCTGAGCTACCCTTTCCCCCTGGCCTTGCTGCAGCCCACTCATCCCCGGTGCATCACCCTGTGCAGCATCCTGGCGAAGCTAGCGCCCCAAAGGGGGCGCAACCAAATTTTGCCCCCTAAGACTGCCATTTGGGAATTATTTTGAATGTTTATGTTTTTTCAGTTTTGGTGGAGGTACGTGAAGCACACTAGTGTTTGCGTTGGTCCAGCAAGATCAAGTGATTGATAACTAGGCCATTTGTGTGCTATGTGCTTTCAGGTTTGTGTCCCTCTGACTTGAGGGAGCAAAGGTAGGCCCTGTACCAGAAGGAGTGACATGGGTGGGAGTCAGTGATTGATTTGCTGAGGACAAGGGAGAGCCAGGGAACAATTAAACTGGATAATGAGAGATCAGTTATAATGATGAGTGGAGGGGCAGAAATGAGGGGAAGCTGGGGGAGAGTTTATCTTCTGTGAGTGAATGGTGAGAACAGTGAGATTGGAAGAGCATAGTGGGAAGTTGAGGGCGATGGTATCTGCAATCCATGCTAAAATCACACTACTAGCATGGACTGTTAATATTATTCAGCTGCTTGGAGATGCTGAAGCCAAATATAAATCTCCATTGTTACCTGGGCTGAGATGAACTAACACAGCAAACACCAGAGATCAACCCTTGGACCTCTCTTAGCCCTACATAGTTATACCATTGTTTAAAATGTACAGTCCAATACAATTGGAGTTTGAATGAAAAATCAGGGGACTGCATATTCAAATTCTGAATATGTGCTTCTGGTGGAAAAGGCTTTGTGCTGGGTGTGCAATTTCAGAAAATTATCCCTTATATTTTTATATCCAGATTTGATGCATCATTCTCAAGTTTCTTCAGCCCATTATGTAGATTTTACTTGTTCTTTTAGGTATATTATTTCAATAACTGGTATACTTCAATGATTAAATGGTAGTTCTTCTTATATTAGTATATGCCCCAACCTCATATTATTGCCCGATAACATTTGTTCAAGAAACAAAGGAATATTTTAAATTCTGAGTTAGCTCTGGGCGTAGTGGCTGACGTATCTTTAAGATCCCCAAGTTCAATGCAATTAATTTTTAAAATCATAATGCAACTCTGTTCAGTTGAACAGAGCTTGAACAGAGGCCCAACCAGTCCCCATCCACCACCACCCTCCTCTGCCTGGCTGAACTTGTTCTCACATTGAACAACTTCTCCTTTGACTCCACTCATTTCCTCCAAATTAAAGGTGTTGCTATGCGTACCCGCATGGGTCCTAGCTATGCCTGCCTTTTCGTGGGATATGTGGAACAATCTTTGTTCTAGTCCTACTCGGGCCCCCTCCCTCACCTTTTTTTCCGGTACATTGAGGACTGTATCAGTGCCGTTTCCTGCTCTCGCCCTGAACTAGACAATTTAATTCACTTTGCCTCCAATTTCCACCCTTCCCTCAGCTTCACATGGTCCATCTCCGACTCTTCCCTTCCCTTCCTCGACTTCTCCGTCTCCATCTCTGGGGATAGGTTATTGACCAACATTCACTACAAGCCCACTGACTCCCACAGCTACCTGGACTACACTTCCTCCCACCCCGCCTCCTGTAAAGACTCTATTCCATTCTCCCAGTTTCTCCATCTCCGCCGCATCTGCTCCGATGATGCCACCTTCCACACCAATGCTTCTGACATGTCTTCCTTTTTCCTCAACCGACAATTCCCCTCTACCGTGGTTGACACGGCCTTCGACCGTGTCCGTTCTATCTCCCACACTTCTGCCCTCACCCCTACCCCTCTCTCCCGGAACCGCAATAGGGTTCCCCTTGTCCTCACCTTTCACCCCAGCAGCCTCTACATTCAACGGATCATCCTCCACCATTTCCGCCACCTCCAACGTGATCCCACCACCAAATGCATCTTCCCCTCCCCTCCCCTTTTAGCATTCCGTAGGGACCGTTCCCTCCAAGACAGCCTAGTCCACTCCTCTATCACCCCCAGCACACCTCCCCTTCGCCTGGCACCTTCCCGTGCAAGCACAGGAGATGCAACACCTGCCCTTATACCGCCCCCCTTCCCAATGTCCAGGGTCCCAAACACCCCTTCCAGTTGAAACAGTGATTTATTTGTACTTTTTGCAATCTAGTATGCTGTATTCACTGCTCACGATGTGGTCTCCTCTACATTGGGGAGGCCAAACGCAGATTGGGTGACCGCTTTGGGGAACACCTCCATTCAGTCCATAAAGGTGACCCCGAGCTTCCGGTCACCTGTCATTTCAATTCACCACTCCATTCTCACTCAGACCTCACCGTCCTCGGCCTCTTGCAGTGTTCCATGGAAGCTCAGTGTAAGCTCGAGGAACAGCACCTCATCTTCCGATTAGGCACTTTACAGTCTTCCGGACTCAATATCGAGTTCAACAATTTCAGATCATAACCTCGGCCCCTATCATATTTTTATATATTTTTTATCCACACTTTTGGTTTGTGCCTTTTCCGTTTTTTAGTCTCCCACATGGCAGCTGTCTTTCATTCTGCCAGCGCATTTCACACTTCATCTAGTGCCATCCATTATTTCTTTACCTGCCCTATTACCATCTCCTCTTGTCTTGAATATCTCTTAATATCTCTTCACCTCTCACAGACCTTCCATTTTGTTCTTTCATCCTCTCCCCCATTTCCCAGCCCCCAAACTTGCTTTTTCATCCGTTTCATTTCCTGCATTTTTTCTCAGTTCTGACGAAGGGTCTTCGACCTGAAACGTTAACTTTGTTTCTCTCTCCACGGATGTTGCCTGGCCTACTGAGTTTTTCCAGCGTTTTCTGTTGTTATTTCTGTTCAGTTATCAATGTTTTCAGGTTATGTGTGTCAACTATTTATGCTGAGTTAAATTTACAATTTGTCAAATGTGATGTTTTAATGTCAATGACTGCCTGTGAAGCTAGCAGGATAGTTCTGCTCTGGAGACCATTAGTAATCTAAACAGATAGAAACAGCAGTAAACCAGCCACTGTGTGGCACAGTTTGTGGCTATCATTTCAGATTTTAACGTGTGTGTCCTACTTTGTTGTATAATGTTTCTCCACTTCAAAATTCTCAATAATGTAAAGAGGATAAAATTATCCTGATTGCAGCACAGTCCTGTGGAAACAATGGCCTAAAAATCGGGTGGCACCCTGAAATTGGGCCATTGTATTAAATGGGACATGGTTGTGTGTAAATGACACTTTAATGGGCATTTAAACAGAAAGTACATTCCCTGAATTAACGCAGACATCCTAAATGTTATAACAAGGACATATCTGTATGTATACCATTGTCTCTGAGTTGCCTTGTAAATTAGATATGTTGACAGCCTATGAATAAATATTTGGCCGTGAAATTCCACTGACAAAATGTATAGCAGAGCAAGACACCCATCTGCACAGGAAAGCAGTACAGGCCTCATCCTAAATTGTAGAGATGGGGACATTTAAATTTTCCGAGTGTGCAGCATGCACCTGTAAGGGTGCACGTGAATCATTGGCCATACACAAGTGTGAAAAAATGGTAATAACAGCAGAAAACGCTGGAAAAACTCAGCAGGCCCGGCAGCATCTGTGGAGGGAGAAACAGAGTTAACGTTTCAGGTCTGTGACCCTTCGTGAAAAATTGATGTAGCACCATGCCGCTCTAGTGGTGAAACAGAAGCCCAGGAAGGGCTGAAGATGTAAGGTGGGAATTTTTTGAAATGCTCCTGAGCAAGCAAATGCCCTTGTTTAAAAGGTAGCCAGTCTACTACAGGACCAATTACCTGATTCCGCTGGCATTTTGAGGCCTTTACTAGGCCAATAACAGAACTTACACCTGTTCTCAGCAGGCATGGGTTCTGTTGGGCCTAGCAGGAGATGTATTCGGTGGAAATTCCAAGGGGATGCTCTGGAACTCCCCCAGCAACAACCCCTTGATGTGCAGGGTGCGAGCAGAAGAATCAACTGTGGCCCTCCACCTGGAAAATTGCTGGACCAAAAACATAGGGTGGAATCAAGCTGCCACCTGATTCTGCTCCATTATTTGTTCTCTAGTCAGATGATCTGACCAGAGTCCGATCAGGACTTCAGGCCCAAGATGTCAGTTAACAGAGCAAGAGAATCATGAGTAGAATTGAAAAGCTTATTTGGGAACAAATGCATTAACGTGAAATCACATTTAGCTGTATTGCAGTGCTGATGAATCTTAACAAACAATATAATTATGTAAAGAAACCATGTCATGCAGAAAGTGATTAAATTCATCAGGTATACTTTTCTGTATTTGTGGGAATGCTAAGGAAGAGAGAAAAAATTCCAATTTTGGCAAATATTGATTTGGAAATAAAACATTTAGAAAGTCATGGATTTAACATTCACCAATACAGCTTGACATAAAGGTGGAAAAAATAAATTGTCCTTAATTAATTTTCTTTTACATAGATAATTTGTGAAACCCAAGGGTGGTGAAATTGATCTTAGACAATAGCACAAAATGGCCAACAGCGAATCGGCAGCACGTTTTATTCTCTGCCTGAGTTTCACTTGCATGAAACCAAGACAAATTTTATGTGCAATAAGTTTTGAAGTTACATTTTATTTTGATATTGGACAAATGGATGAGTTGCTGGGAGAAATACAAGGCACTATATGTGCTTCTATATAACCCCTCTATTTAAGAAAGGAGGGAGCAAGAAAATGGGGAACTACAGATCAGTTAGCCTGACATCACAAGTAGGGAAAATGCTAGAATCTATTATTAAGGACGTGATAACAGGGCACTTAGAAAATAAAAATAGGATTGGGCAGAGTCAACTCGGATTTATGAAAGGGAAATCGTGTTTGATGAATCTGTTAGAGTTTTTTGAGGTTGTAAGTACAGAATAGATAAGGGGGAACCAGTGGATGTGGTGTATTTGGATTTTCAGAAGACAGTCAATAAGGTGCCACACAAGAGGTTATTAAACAAAATTAGGGCTCATGGGATTGGGGGTAATATTGGGGATTGAGGATTGGTTAAAGGACAGAAAACAGAGAGTAGGAATAAACAGGTCATTTTTGGGTTGGCAGGCTGTAACTAGTGGGGTACCACAAGGATCCGTGCTTGGGCCTTAGCTATTCACAATCTACATCAATGATTTGGATGAGGGGACCAAATGTAATATATCCAAGTTTGCTGATGATACAAAGCTGGGTGGGAATGTAAGTTGCGAGGAGGAGGCAAGGAGGCTTCAAGGGGATATAGGCAGGCTAAGTAAGTGGGCAAGAACATGGCAAATGGAATATAATGTCGAGAAATGTGAAGTTATCCACTTTGGTTGGAAAAATAGAAAAGCAGATTATTTTTAAATGGTGAGAGATTGGGAAATGTTGCTGTTCGGAGTGACCTGGGTGTCCTTGTACATGAATCACTGAAAGTTAACATGCAGGTACAGCAACAATTAGGAAAGCAAATGGTATGTTGGCCTTTATTACAAGAGGATTTGAGTATAAGAGTAAAGATGTCTTACTGCAATTATATCGGGTGTTGGTGAGACTCCACCTGGAGTATTGTGTATAGTTTTGGTCTCCTTACCTAAGGAAGAATATATTTGCCATAGAGGAAGTGCAGCGAAGGTTCACCAGATTGGTTCCTGGAATGGGGGGATTGTCCTATGAGGATAGATTGAGTAGCCTAGGCTTATATTCTCTAGAGTTTAGAAGAATGAGAGGTGATCTCATTGAAACATACTAAATTCTTACAGGGCTTGACAGGGTAGATGCCGAGAGGATGTTTCCCCTGGCTGAGGAGTCTAGAACCAGGGGTCAGAGTCTCAGAATAAGGGGTCGGCCAATTAGGACTGAGATGAGGAGAAATTTCTTCACTCAGAGGGTGGTGAATCTTTGGAATTCTCTACCCAAGAGGGCTAGATAGTCCATTATAAGCTTTTTGTGTCATACGAAACATCAACAACCTCACACTGCAGGCCAATGTGAGTGAAGGCTTCAGCAAATGTCATATCTCATCATCTCTACAACAAGCCTCGCACACTGCTCAATGCACCACACCCCCAGCACTCACCCACCAATATATCTCTGCCTATCTCCACTCACACCTCACAATCAGTGCTTCACTTCACCCTCACAACTTTACTACTGCTACAACACTCACACCCACATCTCATACCTTGCATACACTGACAGCTACTCAGCTATGACAAGCACATCACCCAAACATATTGCACCACACTCACTCACACACTTCCCTTTCTCTTACAGGCTAAGGCCACAAACAATTGCCGGGAGCAGCGGCAGACAGGAGGAGGTCAAGCCGCGATACAGGCCTTGAGCCAACTGGAAGAGCGAGTGCTCGACATCATTGGACAGGATATCACCGAGGTTGTAGCAACGGGCGAAGTTGAAGCCCTTGGGGACAACATCAGTCTGCTCGTTCCTAATCCTTCTTCTCACATCCCACTTCCCCCTCATCACACAATCTCTTCTCACTTACAAGCTTCTGATGCAGCATACATGCATATCTTGCTTCCCCCATCCCCTCCCCTCATGATAACCTGACTCTTGTGCCTGTCTGTTTTCAGCCAATCAAGACCAAGCACCAGTCCCATCTGGCCCCGAGGCGATGGAGGAGAGCGAGGGGGGAAAAGAAGAAGACACAGCATCACAGCATCTGCTAGTCGCAAACACCAGTTCAGAAACTGGCACTGAGCCTAATTTAAAGTGTAGTGTAGAAGCGGGATCTGCACAGGGTGAGGTACCGGGCATGAGTGGCTGCAGCAAGGCCAGGGACAAAGGGTAGCTCCGGGGCCAGCTCCCCAGATGGTGCGCTCACGTGCGAGTTCTGCAGCACAGGACTCAGGAGAGGATCTTGATGGGGCGGCCTTCAGAAAAAGGGTGATGGGCATGCACACCGAATTGTTAGGTGCAATGGCAAGCCTGCCAGAGAGCCTCATGGCAATGTTAGGGAGCATGGAGGAGTCCACCTCCAACATTGCACGGGGCTTTGCGCAGAGCTTGGACCCCAAGATTTCGAGGCTGGAAATGATGGACAACTCCCGGAGAGACCGTGTTGATCCAGACATGATGTTGTGTGTGATGGGCAATGCCGCAGCTTCCATTGCAGCACAGGCAGAAGCGACCCAATGTCTTAGTGCTGCAGCAGAAGCGCAGACTGCAATCCTGCAGTCGCAGCTTGCTGCCACGCAAGATCAGACTGTTGCTATCTTGGCTGGGTTTACCACTGTCGACCGGGGCTTGCAGGGTGTCGCAGCAGGCCAGCAATCTGTACTCCCAATTCTGAGACGTCGCCCTGGAGGAGTGGCAGTTGGTCTGTGGAGCAGGATCCTGCTGTTCTCTCTCAGGGTGATAGCATTCCTGCTCCCACCACTGCCACTCTGCCATTGCCCTTGCTGCTGCCTGTCAGTCAGCCAGCCCAGACTACTTCTGCCCATGCCAAGGTAGTGCAATCTACGGCCATGCCTTCTAGGCACAGTGCTGCTCGAGGTCGTCCTGCAAGGCCATCTGAAGTCTCCCCCACGGAAATGCAGCAGGACGATCTTGAGCAGTTCTGCTGCACAGGACTCAGAAGAGGATCTTGATGGGGTGGCCTTGCTGCAGCCATTGGTGAGCACTTTGTAGGAGCACTAGATCAGGAAAGGGCACCAAAACGATAGGTACTAAGGGATTGCACAAGGGTGATTAGTTGATATCGTATGTGTATATTGATTGTTGATAAATGTAATAATTTTTTGGGGAACCTTTTGTGGTGGCTCTCATTTCAGCTTTGTACCCAGGAGGACACTGTGATGTTCCGTGACAGAGGGATGGCATGATGGGAACATGTTGAGCAACGGGGATCTGGGGTTTCATTCACTGGAATCAGAGTCTGATGAGGCATTCAGCCAGTCTGGAAGGGGGATTGGCTGCCTGCCTCCTCCCTTCCTCCTCGCCTGGTGAAGAGACCCTCTATGATCTCCCGGATGCAGCACTGTGAGATGTCAGCTATGCCTTGTGCTTCAGACTGGAAGAATCTGCTGGCGAAGAAATTGAGGGTCATGGTGACTGTGACTTTTTTTTATTCATTCATGGGATGTGGATGTCGCCGGCAAGGCCAACATTTATTGCCCATCCCTAATTTCCCTCGAGAAGGTGGTGGTGAGCCACCTTCTTGAAAACAACCGAGTGGCTTGCTAGGCCACTTCAGAAGAGTTAAGAGTCAACCACATTGCTGTGGGTCTGGAGTCAGATATAGGCCAGACCAGGTAAGAATGGCAGATTTCCTTCCCTAAAGGACATTGGTGAACCAGATGGGTTTTTAACAACAATCTGGTAGTTTCATGGTCACCATTACTGATACTAGCTTTTTATTCTAGATTTTTTATTTAATTAACTGAAGTTTAAGTTCCTCAGCTGCCATGATGGGATTTGAATTTAAGCTTCATTATTCCAGGTCTCTGAATTACTAGTCGAGTAATATAACCACTATGCTACTATACGGCCATTGGGAGAGCCGTGATCGCCCTGCTCTCAGGCTGCAGGTCTGGTTGCAGAAGGCAGCCGAGTTCTGTAACTACCCCCTTGCTGAAATGGAGCCTCCTAATACACTGCTCCTCGCTTAAGTAGATATAAGAGAAGTGCTCTCGAAAGACCCTAGGTGGGTAAGGCCTCCTGCTGAGAGCCCTCCTGGCCCTCCTCCTCCTCTCTCTGCAAGCATCTTCTCCTCTTCTTCGCTGCCTCCGCACCCTCTCCTGAAGATCATGGAGCACGAGTTCGACTGCCAGTAAAGCCCCCATGACTGTGAGCTAGAGTTGTGAGCAGAAGCCTTTAAATAAGAAGTAAGGTGTTCTCCACTTGCAACAACACTGCCTGTTACCTCAGGACCTTGAAAGAAGTTTAGAAAGCTGCTGGAGTTGCAGAAAGTTCCACAGAGCCAGTCAAACTGCAGAAATATATCAGCTGCAAGTTGTTGCTGATGATCCCTTTAAATAACACTTCTGGAGCCTCCTTCTTGCTTGTCAACATTTGCTCAGCTCGTCGCACTTAAGGCATGCCGGTAAGTGGAGCCCCAAAGTTGAAAATGAAGATAGGGCATCAAGTGAACTTTGCACACTCATTGACATCATGATCTGCATAATCTACATAACTTACGCGAGTGCAGACATCAGCAGCGTTGCCTCCCAGCTGAAAATGGTGGCAGGCAGAACTGCGGTGGCTAACATTTTTTCCCCGAATCGGGTGGTAACGGGTGGCACTAAACCCCTGAATTTTTAGCCCTATGAACCTTATGTTATGTGGCTATGAATGTTAGTCAGGCAGTGCAACAAAATTTACAACTGTTAAAAAAAAACTTATAAAGTAAGATAGTTTACTCTTATTAGGGAATCAGAGATCATGAATCTTGATTACATGCATCAAAAACAGTTCTAAAGGGAGCCTGGGAGATGCTCAAAAATATACTTGTGTATACTGGGACAGAAATTCAATTAACCTTTTAGCTGTGCCTTTCACTGTCCCTGATATGCAGTTCTTCCTTGCCTGGGAGTACATTGCAATAATTACTAGAATAATTCAGAGTCTAAGGGGAAAAAAAAACCTCTCTCATAGTTTAATTGTTCCACGGGGTGCTTAATTTTCAGTAGATGATTCCACCATCAGCCTGTCAACTTAATTACCTTGTGGTCGCTGGACATTGGCACTAAAACATTTCTCTTCACACATGTCATAGCAAATGGCTGTGTCTGGATCATTATATTAGTATAATAACTCTACAGCATTCTAATCTTCTCAATATCAGCACTTACAGTGTGGGAAAGAGGGTGGCAAAAAGGTGAAGAGAGTGCTGTGCTAGTGTTGATGATGAGAGTGTTGCAACAGGGCAGCCTGCGGTCATTGCTCTAACAGCTTACAAAATGTACCTTAACACTGTTATTTTAGTTTTTGCTTGGAATGTCTTTTGACTACTTTCATTTAACAGGACTTTAGTCCATTCTTCATTCACTTCTTTCAGTTATCGAAAGTATAAAGTCAGTATGTAGTCTAAATAGAAGGGTTCCATTTGCGTTCCGGAGACGTGCAATGATGTAACGTAGCCTTCTGATGTCGTGTGTTTACTCAGCCTAAGTCAAGCTTAATTGTACACCTATCACCTTTCCTTGTGATGTTTCTCTAACATTGTGATCAAACTGTACATTTTAATTCCTTTGGACCATTTCTTATTAGGTTTAATTCTCTGTTACTTTTTCCTTTTTCTACAAATTCAGATGTCCATAGTTATAAAATTCCAGGGGATTCAGCATGTTTCCTTCAAATCTTCTGACCCAATTCTATCAATTTGGTTTTGTTCTTTCATGGGGAATATAATACCAATCATCATATGTATTAACTGAAAACCTTTTTTCCATACTTTATATGAATGTTTACATTCTCCAGTCATTCAGTATTTGCCTTTAACTGACAAGTCAATATGGTTAGAGATGAAAGAATAAAAAGGGATTGTTACATTAAAGTGTTGTACAGATCTGCTAATTGTGGGAGGAAAATGGAAGAAAAAATCTTTAGACAGTTTATAGAAATGAGTAACAATAACAAAATTATTATTCTAGGAAATTTTAATTGGCCACTCATTCTTTGGGTCAGAGAAGGAATAAACATAGAAAAGGGAATGGAATTTCTAAACTCTGTACAGGACTCTTTCCTCATACCTACAAGTGGAGCGACATTGCAAGATCTAGTTATAGAGTGACAAAATAAATTGAGTAGATGATTTAAATGTTGGTGAGCACCTCAGGAGTAGTGACCATAATATAATAAGTTTTACAGCCCAAATAGAAAGGGAAAACATTAGTAGAAAATAAAGCATATTTAGAAAGGTGGAGAGTGAACTAGCAGAGGTGAGGAAGAAACAGATATTTAAAAAAGGAGATTGCAAAGTTGTAGAATGAATATATATATACCAGTAAAAAGGAGATTACTTCAAGATTCAGAATGCTGAGGATAAATAAAGAGGTCAAAAGCAAATTAAACCTGAAGAAGAGGACATATGGGGCCAATATGTATGATACAAATAAGAGAGAATATAAGAAAATAAGGAAAAGGATTAAGAGAGAGATAAGGAAAGTAAGGAGGATGAGAAGTGATTGTCCAAAAATATGGAAAAAACACAGTAAAGTGCTGTACAAAATATATCAGTAGAAAGAGCATTGTTAAATGCAAGGAGAAGATAGTGAGTTAGAGGATAAATGGAAATTGGTGGGGGATACTTAAAAATACTTTGCTTCAGTGTTTACATAAGAGGATATTGGGGAAAAGGCACATCCTTTATTGGTTTAAAACAAGATTATAATAAATAAAAATAAACTATTGGAGAAGTTAGTCAACTACAGGAGGATAAAATGCAAGATCTTGACAGGCACATCCAAGGATGCTGAGGGAAATAGGAGAAGAAATAGCAGCGACCCTTGAAATTATATTTCAAATTCCATTGAAATTTGATGTGTGCTGGAGGGCTGGGGAGCAGACAAGGTAATATTAAGACAAGGTAATATTAATTTTCAAAAAGAGAGACAGAGTTAGACCGGGTAGTTAAAGGCCTGTTCAACATCTGTAGGGAAAATTTGAAATCTTTAACGAAAGATAAAATTGTTAAATATTCTAGATTTAGAGAAAATAAGTAGAAGAGTCAACATGGATTTCAGAAAAATCTATTAGAGTTCATAGAGGAGGTGACAGAGATGGTGGATGAGGGAATTCAGTGGATGTGGTGCACATGGATTTTCAGACAGCGTTGACAAAGTACTACACAGGAGACTATTGGAGAAGGTTAAGTGTTATGGAATTGGAGGAAGGGTAAAAAATTGGATTAAAAACTAATTACAAGTGAGGAATCGGAGAGGAGTTAAGAGCAGTTTCTGAGAGTGTTTGGAAATAGGTGTGGTGTTCTACAGGGTTCTGTTCTGGGACTGTTCACTGTGTCCATCAATGATTTGGATATATGACTAGAGGGAGTGGTATCCAAAATTGTAGATCATACTATAATAGGAGGCATAGTAAATGATTCTGAAGTCTAAAGGTAGCTGCAAAGGAATTTTGATAAGATGGTGAAATTGGCAAAGAAGTGGCAAATATCAATAAATGTAGGATAGAAAGAGAAAGAAAGAATTTGCATTTATATAGCACCTTTCACTATGTTCCCAAGTGCTTCAGAGCCAACAAAGTACTTTTGAAGTGTAATCACTATTGTAATGTAGGTAAACATGGCAGCTAATTTGCACACACCAAGGTCCCAGCAATGAGATAAATTACCAGATTATCTGTTTTAGTGATGTTGGTTGAGGGATAAATATTGGCCAGGACACCAGGGAGGACCCCCCTGCTCATCGTCAAATAGTGGCATGGAAATTTTTACATTCACCCGAGAGGGGAGATGGGGCCTCGGTTTACCATCTCGTCTGAAAGATGGCACCTCTGTAATGCACCGCTCTTTCAATACTGCACTGAAGTGCTGGCCTTGATTAGAAGCTTAAGTTTCTGGAGTGGGACTTGAACCCACGATCTTATGACCCCGTGGTAAGATTGCTACCTCTGTGCCAAGGCTGATACGTTTTGGTAAAATTAAAGATAATAATTATATTTTGAATGAGAAGAAGCTGAGGGATTTGTAAGTTCAGATTCATAAGGCATTAAAAGTAGCAAGTGGATAAGGCCATAAAAATGCTAATGGTGAACTCAATTTAATGTAAGAGGTATAGGGGGAAAAATTCAGTTGGTTGCGCCTCCCGTTAGTGCCTTAAGGGGGTGCCAAGCGGGGCTCAAAGCAACTAGAGGTCGGGCGCGGTGATGTTTGTGCCGCTCATGAATTTAACTAGACATTTTGCGGCAGTGCTAAACACTACCGCCACGATTTCCTGTGCCGGCAGATTGTGACGTCAGTCAAGTGCGCAACGCCCCATTAGCGCCCCGACCGGATATTGAGTGGCATCCCCTGCCTTACCGCCTGCCGCTAGCAATGACAGGTTGAGGGGAGCGTTATGCTGTCAGAAAGGGACTAGGGGAGCGCTATTTAAAGGCGACCGCTTCCTGCCTTTTTTTGTTGATGACATTTTTGCACCACGCATTCTGAGAGAGAGAGAGACTTCTGGAGAGATTCAACATTGTGTGAAGGAGTTTTGAGTACTGAGCAGCACTTTGCAGGTTTATTTGGATTTGCCCTTCCTTGCTTCTCCAGCGCTCTGAGATAACGCCTCGCTCCTCGGCCTTTGCGCCTTAAGACAAGTGTGAAGCGCCTGATTTAGCGCTCCAATCACCTCCAGGAGTGATAAAAGCCAAGTTTGCTGTCGGAGGCGATAATTAGCGCCAGGCGCTAAACTTTGCGCACCGCCAATAATGGCGCCTCAAATGGGGCGATACCGAATTTTTCCCCCATAGAATATTAAAGTCAAGATGTAATGATGAATATATATAATACATTAGTTGGAGTACAGTGTGCGGTTTTGGGCTCCACACGATAGGACGAATGTTGAGGCAATAGTCAAATCAAATCAAATCAAATCAACTTTTATTGTCATTGTTAGTGCACAAGTGCAGTACAACGAAATGTAGGCTTGCGGCTCCCGAGAGTGTACATTTAGATTAAGACATTTAAACATTCAACATACATTTGGCTTGTAATACATTAACATAAACATAACCATAATAAAGTGCATTGGCAGATGTGCAGGCTTTAGAGTTTATTTGTGGAGTTCAGTAGGATGACAGCCCTGGGAAAGAAGCTGTTCCTAAATCTGGTCGTACGGGTGCGAATGCATCTGTAGCGTCTCCCAGATGGCAGGAGGGCGAACAGACTGTGGCTGGGGTGGGTAGGGTCTTTGATGATGGACCGTGACCTCCGTAAACAGCGTTTCTGGTATATGTGCTCTATGGTCGGTAGCTGGGTGCCGGTAATGCGTTGGGCAGTTTTGACTACCCGCTGCAGGGCTTTCCGGTCATAGTAGCTACAGCTGCCATACCATACTGTGATACAGTTTGTCAGGATGCTCTCTATTGTGCAGCGGTAAAAGTTAGAGAGGATCAGTGGTGACAGGTTACATTCCTTCAGCCTCCTTAGGAAATATAGGCGCTGCTGGGCTTTCTTCACCAGAGAGGAGGTATTGAGGGACCAGGAGAGGTCTTCCGTGATGTGGACTCCGAGGAACTTAAAGCTGTCCACCCTTTCCACCACAGCCCCATTGATGTGGATGGGGCTGTGACTTCCGCCTTTAGACTTCCTGAAGTCTAAAGTACAGTGAAGATTCACTAGTGTGCAGCTGGTATTAAGAAATACAAATACAATGAAAGACTTGGAAAATTAGAGCTGTTTGAGTAGAACAGTGTAGATTATGGGGTGATTTCATAGACATTTTTAAAGTTATGAAGATGTGGGACAGACCGTTTACAGTGATTGAGGAGTCCAGATAAAGTGGATGTAGATATAAAATTCAATGTAAGAATCTTGGGACAGAGCGTAGGAATATCTTTTTACAAAGAGGATTGTCAGACTGTGAAATGCATTACCACAGATGCTGTTTGAGGGAGAGCCCACTCCAACTTTTAAAAATAGGCTAGATAGATGTTTGAAGGAAAGGGGGATGAAGAGACATGGTGGGCATTTGGGATTAGGACTACTAATGAGAGGTGATCTAATTGAAACATACAAAATTCTTACAGGGCTTGACAGAGTAGATGCAGGGAGGATGTTTCCCCTGGCTGGGAAGTCTAGAACCAGGGGTCACAGTCTCAGAATAAGGGGTCAGCCATTTAGAACTGAGATGAGGAGAAATTTCTTCACTCAGAGGGTGGTTAATCTTTGGAATTCTCTACTGCAGAGAGCTATGGAGGTGCAGTCATTGAGTATATTCAAGACAGAGATAAATAGATTTTTGAATATTAAGGGAATCAAGGGATATGGGGATAGTGCAGGAAAGTGGAGATGAGCTAGAAGATCAGCCATGATCTTATTGAATGGCAGAGCAGGCTCAAAAGGCCAACTGGCCTACTCCTGCTCCTATTTCTTATGTTCTTATGTTCTTATGCACTGTTAATGTGGAATATAAATATCAACACAGACTGGTTGGGCTGAACAAACTATTTCCATGTTATAGTAATTTCTATGTAATTCTATGTAATGTAGGTGCTTCCTCTTTCAGTCACTTGTCTTTCATGGGCTTTGAGCAAATGTTTTTATTAAAACAAGTTTGAGTGCATTAGATGTAGTCTAGCATTTGAGGAATGTCTCCCAGGTGGCATGAGACAGATCTGCTGGTAGCACCCTGTTAAAGTGGAGGAAGTGTTTTTCATGCTCTCTATGCAAGTCACTTTTGTGAGGGTAAGTGGCAACATATAATGTAAGATAGTCAATGAACTTCTGAACTCTCAGTGCAGTGAGGAGGACTTGTGTCACAAAGTCATATCAGCATGTTAACAGTATGTTGGTGACCGTGGTGCCCGAGAAAGAGAAGAGATAGGGGCTGGTGTCTTACCTTGCCTACCCTCATTAGGTTATTGAACTTTTTCTGCCACTGGTCTACAATTCTGGGAGTGATATAGTGCCACTGCCTCCTTCATCCATATGGCTCTCAACACAGTTTACTGAAGTTTCCTGAAATGGGCACCCAACAGTCTTTCTCTGCTCTGTAAGGGATGGTGTGTGAGTATGTGTGGGTTCAGTCAGATTCACCTCTGACTCCCTTGAGTGGTTCGAATCGCTCCCACTCCCTTTGGTTCTAGACTTTGGACTTATTTGGGGGTTGTAATGAATTGCAACAGGCACCTGGGTTGGTCAAAAAAGAATTGAGATTTTTATTTTGAGAATGGAAAATATACAATACAATAAAAATGTATGCTTTAAAAGGGTGGGGAACACTCGGAATAAGTGAGGGACAATTGCAATATACAAAATCCCTTACCCTCCCAACCCCACTACACTAACTAGGCTGGAATCCAGAGGACCAGAAAATGCTCACCAAAACGACTTTCTTGACAGATTGTAGAGGTTCGCGATTTTGGGGTTCTCCTTAGTTGTGGCGGTTGGGGCTTCCGTACCCCGGACGTGGTAGAAGACTGCACCTGTGTTGGGTCTTCAGTTTGGGTTTGTCTGCTGATGCAGTTAGCCGCGCTGTTGGATGTATCGGGTAAGTACCCAATTTTCTTTGGTTAGGGCAAGTTTTAGGGTCTTTTTTTGTGTCCAAATCTTACCCAGGGATAAGTCAGACTAGCCTGTAGAGTGGAAACAAGTCTTTGGTTTGTGAATTTTCGGCAGTTGGTTTCTTGTTGAACGTGATGGCCCAATATTACCTGGTTGGTGGTAATATTGGTGGTTGTTGGTTTCTGTAGACCTTTGGTTGCCGCGATCTCCATTTCTTCTTCCTTCCTTCAAGTCTCCGATCTGGTCTTGGTGATCCATTGAACTGTAATGTGCTGTTTCTCGAACTACTCGCTGACTGAACTGAACCATTTCTTGAAATGTTTCTCTGAAAAAGCAGGCCTCAAATATACTAGTTTGAGGCCTGGCTTATCTGACAGCCAAATCTCAGGTTTCTTTGTTAAATTTGGCGGGCTCGTTATTTTAATGTGTTTAAAAACTTTAACGAGCTTCGGGGATGGCCCATCTAAACTTAATGAGTTTCGGGGATGGTCCATCTAACCCTTAATTGACTTTTAATTGGTTTTGGGATTGCCTTGAAACTCGTTTAAAAATGTAAATAGTTTGGAAATCTCTTTGATTGGTTTTGGACTGCGGTTTGATTGTTGTATCCTGTACGGCTATGTTCTTTTCTTTAGTGTTGCTGCGAGCATGTACTGTTTTATTCATGTACCTTGGCTCTGTGTTTTTTGGCGGGAGACAGGTTTTATTGTCCTTATGTAAAAGCTGAGGTGGCCCAAGACATTCCCAGACTGTCCAATATCCAAACTCGGGGGCCCACCCAACCTTCCCTGTGTCAAAGCCTTTTGCAAGTCTGAACATGCCTTTTAAACCAGCCAAATCTCCTGGGATTTTTATTTTTAAATCCCTTTGGCCCAATAATTCCTTAAAATAGTCCAAAATCTCTTCCTTCCTTACATTTAGGGAAAATGTGTAATTTAACTCGTTCAATTCTTCTGTTAGGCACAACCATACATTTTATCCTTTTTACAGATTTCTTCTGCAATGGTCCAAAGTCATTTTAAGTAAGGTTATTCTTCTGTTTTGGGGTTTTGCAGAATTTTGCAAACCTTACAGCTCAGTTGTATTTCATCCAGGGTGTTGGAGGATTTAACTCATTGCGTTCTTCTTTTTGATCTCCTTTGATTTGCCTGCTCCTTTCTTTGGGTCCCTTCCTGCGCCTCCAGTAGCAGACATTTTCCATCTTAGATGAGGCATTTTAAACCACTAACTGACATTACATTTAATCTTGCAGAAGGCTCCTAATTTACCTGCTGGTCCCCAGCTTGTTGCTGACATTCTGAACTGAGTGCTGATTTTTAGTCCATGCACCTGAAATATTATTCCCCCTAGGCTACAACACTGGAATCTGCCCGACAATGTGTAAAACTGCCCAGGTATATCCTGTGTATAAAAAGCAGGACAAATCCAATCCGGTCAATTACCACCCCATCAGTCTACTCTCAATCATCAAAGTGATGGAAGGTGTCGTCGACAGTGCTATCAAGTGGCACTTACTCACCAATAACCTGCTCACCGATGTTCAGTTTGGGTTCTGCCAAGACCACTTGGCTCCTGACCTCAGTAAACCATTGGTCCAAACATGGACAAAAGAGCTGAATTCCAGAGGTGAGGTGAGAGTGACTGCCCTAGACATCAAGGCAGCATTTGACCAAATGTGGTATCAAGGAGCCCTCGTAAAACTGAAGTCCATGGGAATCAGGGGGATAACTCTCCACTGGCTGGTGTCATACCTACATAAAGGAAGATGTTTGTGGTTTTTGGAGGTCAATCATCACAGCCTCAGGACATCACTGCAGGAGTTCCTCAGGGCAGTGTCCTATGTAGGGGGTGGCGTGTGGTGGTGTTTGGCGCATGCACCCAGTCAGTTATGCCTCTGACTGTTTATGAGTGGTTTGAATCGCCCCCACGCCCCTGGGTTCTAGACACCGGACTTAGGTACAGGCGGTGATACAGGAAAGACTCGAGTAGACAGGTGGTTTGGATGTAAGCAAAACTCAAGATTTTATTAAACAGAAAATTAACACAGTCTTATGAGAAATTACTAGTGTAAAATTACAGGCAAATACAAAATAACTATCCTTATACAGGGAATGGGGAACACACGGCACATCGAGGGAAAACAACTATCTTAACAATCCCCTTATCCTTATCGCACCCCCTATACCTAATTAGATTAAGCTATGAGGGGCCAGAATTAATGCTCACCAGTCAAAAGATCTGCTGAATTGAAAACAGCGGTGGGGTTCGGGGTTCGCTCTTTGTGCACTCTGGAGCCTGCCGTCATCACGTGGTCTCCGGGTGCTAAAAGGGCATTGTCCAGGTATGAGTACCCCAAAGTTAAAGTCTCTGCTTGGGTACTTTACCTCGCAGGGATGATGGTTCCTCTTCCTCGGTCGGCAGTTGAAGTTTGCGTGAAGATAGTCACAGGTTAGCTGAGACTGAAGGCCCGATCTTTCGAAGCTTGTCTTCAGTCGTCTCCTCAATTTGTCTCCTCAGTTCGTCTTGCCTCAATTCATCTCCTCAGTTCATCTTGCCTCCTTGCCTGGTCACGTCCCGCCTCGCCTGGCCTGGATTGTCCATGTTTGCCCGATGCAGTGCCTGGGCGATTCCAGATGGAATGGGGAAAGGCACGGGCAGAGGCCAGGGGGTAAGCGCGGGACGGGGGAAGAGCAGCAGCCACGAGGGCGAGGAGCAAGGAGAGGCCAGAGAGAAGAGAGAGATTGCTACCCGGGGCCTTCAATTATACTCCTATGGATGGCCCTTATCTGCGCGCCAAATCAGGTTAGTGCTTTGTATTAATCTTGGCGGGCTATTTTAAGTAATGATAGCAATCTATACTAACTGTTTTTTGATGGCCGGTAATCACATCTACTGGCCCGATAATTGACTTGTTTTGTTATGAATGCACCTTGATGGGCCTGTCCAGCCTCGATGGCTTCCTTAATCTGTTCCCGATTATTTATGCAAACTGCTTGATGGCCTTAACTATAGGCCTAACTGGGTTTTGATTTGTCTCCAATTTGATCTAATACATAATTCAAAGTCCTGTCTGGTTTTCAAAATGCAAAGTCTCTCTTCACAGAAACTGCAGCTTTGGTTTCGATTTCTCCACGAGCTGCCTGTGCCACAGAGTCCAAGTTTATAAAATCTCACAGGCTTTCTGCCATGAGGTGCGATGCCATCTTGGGTACCCTTTTTGATTTAAAATGTCCACACAGGGTCCCTTTTATTAATAATAACCTTTGGGGAAATGTAGAAATTTCTCAAATCTTACACTCTCCCCTGTGATACTAAAACTTGCTTGAAGTATCACACTTTTAAGGTGAGCAACATTTTTCTGACCCTCCATAGACAACCTTCCCCTGTGATTACCTATCTAATATACCCACGACACATGCACTTCCCATTCCGTGAAAATGTAGTGTACATAAGCATACCTAGGATAAAGTTACAGACTTTACACACATCCAAGCATGGAGGGGGTCCAACAACCCTGCACCACTTGATAGGCACGCATCTTTATTAAATGCATCACAAAAATAAACAACAGAAAAACCTTTATTAAAAATAACAAACACAAAAAAAACAACAATCCTTTAATCAGAAATACAGGGAAAAAGACTTAAACAGGCGTATCTCCCTCCACCTTTATATAATGTCCCTTCCAGATCCTCTGGTTTCAGAATTCTGACCACTGACCTTTTCCCTTACACTGAATACAAACTAAATACAACACTATCCCTAACTGACAAACCACGAGAACGTGGGAAGCCAGCCTGATCCACGAAGCGACCTATATATTATTGAAAATATCCCACCAGGGTGGAATCACAATATCCAATATCTTAGTCCCTATCTCTACTGCTTTCTGCTCGAGAGTGTAAAAATGTTTCTGCAAAACTATAACGGCTTTGAGTATTTTGGTAAGGTGCTCAGGGAGAGGGGGAATTTCATAGCCAAAGTGTGCTACGTACTTTTGCAAATCCGTAAAATTCTCCTTCACAGTGAGGTGAACAGTGGAGAGTTCAGGAATGGGGACAATTTGCTCCTGGGCCATTTGAACTTCTGCCTCGGGTTTAAAACAGGAACTGCTGTCACTAACCGGACACCAGCTATGCTGTCCATGCTGGTAGTGGGATGTGTCGGTGGTGACACAATATGTCCCACCTGCTATATATGCTACCTGCGGGGGAACATGGCCTTGTGCCATTGCCTCCATGGTACAATTTATAGGTTTCGCGCCAGCAGCTCTGAACCCACACTGCGGTTTTGAATAGGCATTCAAGTGCTGGGGACACAGGATTATGTGTGCTTCCTGGCTCCAGCACCCTGAGAGGTCAGTACCTGTCATAGCGTGCTCCCACTTTATGACGTAAGGTGGGACCGCTGTGAAACAAATGTGTGCACCCCCTTGAATGACTCCAATGTCCTCGACCCTGTATACCGGTGCAGGTCGGCTGTCCTACCCATGAACAGCATTCTAACTACTACTCCCATGATTGTGTGGTTGGACCGCCCACAATCCACGGGGACTGGATAGGCACGGGAGGCTAGCCAGATTTGGCACAGGCTTAATGCATTCTCAAAAGGGTGGAGGGCTGCGAGGTGCTTGTTGCTAATCCAGGAGGGGACCAAACCCTGTTTTAAATCCTCCAGATTACTGCGGCCCTCACCCAGTAACAATGCCCTGTATAACACGCACACCTCATTCTGCGCAGCCTGGTCAGAAGCATTTCTGTCCTCCCTTATGAGAGCATTTACTGTCTTTGTGTGCTTCTCCAACTCCGCTATGATCTCCTTTAAATGGACTGTCATGGCCTGGTCCTCATGCAACTCCGAGCCCACTACTTTGTTCTCACCCAGTAATATTTTCTTTAACTGTGTTTTTAAACCATTTATCTGGGTCTGCAGCTCTATGTCATCCAAACTGTTGATGACAGAGGACCCAGTATTAAATGCAGTAAAACCATCATTCCATACTCCCCTTCTTTGCCTCCCTGCACTACCCAAAAATTCTCGGTGTGTGGTATACAGTTCGGTTTTGTCCACGTGGGCAAAATCGAACTCGTAACACTTCTTGAACATGTCCTTTAATAGGGGCTGGTATAGCTGCTCTGTCTCTTTGGGGCACCACTCCGGTAAATGTACCTCCGTGAGATTTAAAATCACAGAGGCTACCGCGTAGTGTACCCCCTGATACAGCATCTGATCGGTGGGGACTAGTACCAACCCATTTCCTGGTCCCTTGGTGGCGGTGGGGCAACCTTCCCTGGATAACCTCACTGCCTGCGCTGTGGTCAGGGGCTTCCGGGGGCGGGTTACCAGCTCAGTGGCATTGACTGGGATCGGGGAGAATGGGACTTCGCACGCCTTCAGGCTGGTATCCCACCTCATCCCCTCCCCGGCGTCCTGCCACTGCCAGTGGAAAATAATGGATATGCCTGCGGGGCAGACCTTCTCTGACCCCCACATACAGATATAAATCCCTTGATCTGGTTCCCACCACTTGTCCCAACGCATGCTTAATCCTCCATGAGTCCCTGTAATCGTCCGATGGGTTTTGTTTCCCAACCGTTCCCACTCGACTTCGGGGTTCCTCATGTCCTTGCTCAACATTCTGAGCCACCACCACCTATCCAGAGGAATGTGTCCTTTACATGTTAAACATATTCGCTTTCCAACGGTGATGCTGACCCTCGTGGTAACGACGCGTACACTGGGGCACAGGAGGGAGGCCTCCCCGTACGTGAATCCGATTTGGCTGGAGTACTGAGACGAATTGGACCCCAGCCATCCTGGCCACCTTCCCTCGTGGACGTAGATGGCGGTTTCCTCCACATCCCGTTCACCACTCCCATCGATCGCTAGGGGCGCTCTGTCTCCCGAACACCCGTAGATGTGGGAGTCCTGGACGTCGCCCCATCTTTCGACGCTCATCCCAGTCAGGGCGAATAGGATCACGATCCCTTCCATCCTGAAAGTATTTCTGCAAAAAGATGTAAAAACATGCAGCCAGGTCCCCAAGAGATTCTCTGGCTTGGTGAAGCATGGTCGGGTCCCGCGACCTCGACCCAAATATACACACTCTTAGCAGATTACTTACTTAATATTACCCATTACCTTATTTAACTTAAATCAATAACAACCAAACTTAAGCTAAGTAATTACACTTTACTTGAACTAAAACTTAAACTAAAACTATATACATCCGCCGCCCATCTCCGGGCAGCCAGGCTAATCCCTGGTCGGACTGCGGCTCGCCGCTACCCCCGGCGTGACCGCACCGTCCCTCGCAGCCCATGGCTGCTGGCTGAGGACCTTTGTCCTTGGACCTCTCCCTGACTCGAGGGGCGGCCCTTGGTAACTGGAGGGCTGGTGACCATGGCTTTCTCAGCTGGGGCATCCGTGGGGACCTTCTCGGGGCCTTGATGGCTGGGGCTTTCTTGGCTGATTGGCCTTTTACCCAAACCGCTGCTCCCCCAGGCTTGACCGCTCCCGAACCCGGGCTAGGGGCAGGTAACTCTTCGCAGCCTGCTGCTGCGAGCTGAGAGTCTCCGCCCCCCAGGTCCCATGGCTGGGTCCGGGGCAGGGTTTTTGACCTCAGGTCCCTCCCTCTCTACACCTGGGTTAGGGGCGGGGTTTTCGCCTTCAGGTCCCGCCCCCTCGTCTGGATCCCAGGAGAGTGGGGGAGCGTCCCAATCGATGGGCGGGATGGCCCCTCCCTTCAAGCAAGCCACAGCACCTGCCTGTGCAGTCTGTGAACTCGCTCCTGCTGCAGGCTGAGGATCTTTATCCTCAGACCTTACCCCAACTGGCTGTTTTCCCCTTTCAGGTGTAAACAGCTTACACTGGTTGATATAACCAGCAGCCTGTTTTAAAACCTAGTCCGCTGCCCCGAACGGGCCTTCTAGGGACTCCCCGTTCTCTTCCCTTACCAGGATGGCCTTACAGACGGGATCTTGGGCTTGGGCCTGCTTTAGGTCCGGGCCCAAAGCTACCCCCTGTGTGCCTCCCTTGTCCCGGACTGCGGCTACTGGGCCTGCTCTACAGGGATCCCAGAACACTCCTTCCCTGGCCCTCTGCTCGGCTACCTCGTTGGTCCTTTAGTTACCCTCCCACATGGTAGGGAGGAATCCTAAAACCATGGCCAAGAATTTGGCCATTTCCCCAGCCTGTTCATTCCCTGCGGCTCCCATTGGGCTAAATGGGACCTTGTTAGACCCGGGTGTATTGGTCGTGTCTTCCGGAGGGACCACCATGCTGGAAGCTCCGGTGTTCACCGAATATCTCCCCTGCACCGTCTCCACCCGCATCTTAACACAGGGCCTGTTCCCCTCATCGTTTTCAAGGGGACACAGTTCGACAGGCTGCGCTGGTTCTAGTTATGGCTGTGGGTTGGATGGGGCTGACGGGATGAGAACACCAGTGGTGGCTGCTACTCTCCCCTGGCCAGTCAGTAAGGACCTCATGGCGTCCAAAAGTGGCTCGACCTCTGCGGAAGGGGTCCCTGCCCCCGCCTTTTGGGCTTGGGCTGTGGGATGCTTTCCCTTCTTATCTTTCCAAGGGTTTTTGCACTTCTTCCACCAGTGACCATCCTTCCCACACCCGTAACAATTTGTCTTTATGTTGGGGGAGTTACTCCCTTCCTGGTGCCACTCTTTCCTACCCGGTCCGGGTTTTACCTCATGCACCTTTCCCTTGGGTGGGTGTGCATCGGCTCCCCTACCGTTTTTGTAAGCCAGAGTGAGCTGCCTAATCACCGTAAGTTCGGTGGTCTGGGGGTCTTGGGGTCGAACCAGGCTTTTGCCTTGACCTGGACCTGTGGCAAGCTGTTCGCCATCAGGCAATGGAGCCAATGGGCCAGGGGATCTCTGTTTAGGAACGCTCGGTCCGGCGTCCCCGGGCAAGCCTTCCGGTACACCGGCCACAGCCGGTCCGTAAAAGCCTGTGGGGTTTCCCCTGGGAGATGGATCGTCTTCTCCACGTGGGAGAAAGGACTTCCCTCATCCATCCCCATGGCCTCCAGAATCGCATCACTAAGCTCCTCGTACCCGCTCTGCCCCCTTTTACACTCGTCAGAGAGGGATTGGAGGAGACTACTCTCCAGGGAGAATAGCAGCACCTTGGCCTTCTCAGCGTCATCGCAGTCATTGACGCTGGCTGTCTGCTCTATTTCCCTGAAGTGGATCGAGGGGTCTCCCTTTTCGGAGAGCCTCGGGATATGGTTGACCATAACCCTAAGCTGTTGGGTGTTAAAGGGTAATACGAACTAGTTTTGGAGGGGTCCCTCATTGTCGCCATTGGCGGGTGGGCCGAACCTCCGATGCCATGCTGGACACATCGGTCCCGGCTCCGACCGCTCGGGCGGGGTTTGCTCTACCTCCGCATCCACCTCTGGCTCCACTCCCGGTTCCACCTCCCCTGGCTGCCAAACCTCGCTGAAACTTGGCGCTACGGGTGGTGCCGTGAGGTCTCCTCTCTCTCAACCGGGTCGTCCCTAAGCACTACCGGTGACGTTGGAACTGTCCTCCCCTCGTTCCCCAAATAATCTGCCTGGCCTGCCTTTGGGCTTATGAGGCATACCATGCCCTTTGCCTTCCGGAGGGCCCAGCTCAGATTTTCCATCCTCTCTCTACAGGGGCCGTGGTCTGCCTCCTCAAACCCCTGCTCACTCGCTAGCTTGTAAGCGGCTTTTACCTCCTGCACTTTCTCTACCTGTTCCCTAATCTGCCTTGCCAAGCGGGCGTTTTTCTCCCACAACCTTAACTCATTTCCGTTGGCCTCGGTGACTTGGCACTGTAGGTATTCCAACTGGGCCTTGTGTTCTCCCACTAAATGCACTCTCTCCTGATTCAAAGCCTGCAGAGCTACTCATAACTTCTCCCCTGCGAGAGCTTTATCCTGGATCTCCAGGGCTGACTCCATTAACTCGACTGCCTGTGCTGCAACGAGCCTGACCAAAAGCTGGACCTGCTTTTTAAAGCACATCAGCCAAACTGCCTTCTCTAAGGACTTCTTGTGTTCCTTGCCCTCTGTCCATTTAGCTGCTGCATCTACCGGACGCCCAGCCATTAACAGAGTGGTGATCCACTTCGTAGTGATATTCACCTTGCTAAACACTTAATCAGAAATCATTTCCTCCATCATGGTTTGCTCATCTGAACCATTGTCTACTGTATCGCAACCCTGTTGCCGGTGTTCTGCCGCGGTCGCCATTCCTGTAGGGGGTGGCGTGTGGTGGTGTTTGGCCCGTGCGCCCAGTCAGTTATGCCTCTGGCTGTTTATGAGCAGTTCAAATCGCTCCCACGCCCCTGGGTTCTAGACACCGGACTTAGGTACAGGCGGCGATACAGGAAAGACTTGAGTAGACAGGTGGTTTGGATGTAAGCAAAACTCAAGATTTTATTAAACAGAAAATTAACACAGTCTTATGAGAAATTACTAGTGTAAAATTAGAGGCAAATACAAAATAACTATCCTTATACAGGGAATGGGGAACACACGGCACATCGAGGGAAAACAACTATCTTAACAATCCCCTTATCCTTATCGCACCCCCTATACCTAACTAGATTAAGCTATGAGGGGCCAGAATTTATGCTCACCAATCAAAAGATCTGCTGAAATCAAAACAGCGGTGGTGTTCTGGGTTCGTTCTTTGTGCTCTCTGGAGCCTGCCGTCATCACGTGGTCTCCGGGTGCTGCAAGGGCGTTGTTCAGGTACGAGTACCCCAAAGTTAAAGTCTCTGCTTGGGTACTTTGCCTTGTAGGGACGATGGTTCCTCTTCCTTGGTCGGCAGTTGAAGTTTGCAAGAAGATAGTCACAGGTTAGCTGAGACTGAAGGCCCTATCATTCAAAGCTTGTCTTCAGTCGTCTCCTCAATTCATCTCCTCAGTTTGTCTTGCCTCAATTCGTCTCCTCAGTTCATCATGCCTCCTCGCCTTGTCGCGTCCCACCTCACCTGGCCTGGATTGTCTGTGTTCGCCCGATGCAGGGCCTGGGCGATTCAAGATGGAGTGGGGAAAGGCACGGGCAGAGGCTAGGGGGTAAGCGCGGGACGGGGGAAGAGCAGCAGCCACGAAGGCAAGGAGAAAGCAGAGACCAGAGAGAAGAGAGAGATTGCTACCCAGGGCCTTCAATTATACTCCTATGGATGGCCCTTATCTGCACGCCAATTCAGGTTAGTTCTTTGTCTTAATCTTGGCAGGCTATTTTAAATAATGGTAGCAATCTATACTAACTGTTTTTAGATGGCCGGTAATCGCATCTACTGGCCCGATAATTGACTTGTTTTATTATGAATGCACCTTGATGGGCCTGTCCAGACTCAATGGCTTCCTTAATCTGTTCCCGATTATTTATGCAAACTGCTTGATGGCCTTAACTATAGGCCTAAGTGGGTTTTGATTTGTCTCCAATTTGATCTAATCCATAATTCAAAGTCCTGTCTGGTTTTCAAAATGCAAAGTCTCTCTTCACAGAAACTGCAGCTTTGGTTTCGATTTCTGCACGAGCTGCCTGAGCCGCTGAGTCCAAGTTTATAAAATCTCACAGGCTTTCTGCCATGAGGCGCGGACGCCATCTTGGGTACCCTTTTTGATTTAAAATGTCCACACAGGGTCCCTTTTATTAATAATAACCTTTGGGGAAATGTAGAAATTTTGCAAATCTTACACCTAGGCCCGAACACCTTCAGCTGCTTCATCAATGACCTTCCCACCATCATAAGGTCAGGCATGGGGATGTCCGCTGATGATTGCACAGTATTCAGTTCTATTCTCAACTCCTCAGATAATGAAGCAGTCTATGCCCACATGCTTTAAGAACTGAGTGACATTCAGGCTCGGGCTGCTAAGTGGCACGTAACATTCGCGCCACAGAAGTGCCAGGTAATGACTATCTCCAACAAGTGAGAGTCTAACCACCGCCCCTTGACATTCAACGGCATTATCATCGCCGAATTCCCCACCATCAACATCCTGGTGTCAGGAATGACACAGGTTCTGCCTTGCCTCACCACTAGAGGGCACCATGTACTCTTAATTGTTTCCTTCTTTATTCCTAATTGTACTCACCTGTGCATGGTTATATGCCTGCTATTTAAGTGGTGCTTAGTTTATGTTCATTGCTCAGTCTTGAGTTTCACTGCCTTGTGATCCTCTTGCTGGCCTGTATCTGTGCTGTTGTTATTTTGTTTATTTCAAGTAAAGTCTATCTTTGTTTTTGCAACCTAACCTCTGCCTCAGTTTGCCTTCCTGCAGTTGGGTTCACCAAGTTCCATTCCTCACAGCAAGACTGAGCCAAACATGGACCCAGCAGAGAAGGACCAATGGCTACGACAATTCTTTGAACAGCTACAACTGATCTTGGATGAACTGCGGTGCTTCGCCACGTCGTTCTCCCGAAGCCAGAAACAGCTGGAGGCCCTCGTCATTGCTTTCCATCAGAGCCAGAGTCAGGCGACCCAAGCTACTCCAGCACCATTACCCGCTCCTCCGGTTTCACCTCCCCCTCTGAAAGAACCCCGATTACCTGCACCCGAGAGCAATGACAGTAACCCGGGAGGATGTTGAGGCTTTCTAACCCAGTGTTCCCTGGCTTTCCAACTGCAAGGTTCATTATTTCCCAGTGACCGTTCATAAGAACATAAGAACATAAGAAATAGGAGCAGGAGTAGGCCAATCGGCCCCTCGAGCCTGCTCCGCCATTCAATAAGATCATGGCTGATCTGATCCTAACCGCCAATCTACTATTACAGAACCATCTCCTGAATCTAACAGAATTAGACACATGAAATAGGAGCAGGATCAGGCTACACGGCCCCTGGGCCCGCTCCGCTACCCACAGGGCCATGACCGATCTGAACCTAGACTCATGTCCAAATTCCTGCCTGCTCCCCGTAACCCTTAATTCCCTTTACTTCTAGGAAACTGTCTATTTCTGTTTTAAATTTATGTAATGATGTAGCTTCTACAGCTTTTTGGGGCAGCATATTCCATGGACCTACCACCCTCTGAGTGACGTGTTCCTCCTCATCTCAGTTTTGAAAGAGCAGCCCCTTATTCTAAGACTATGCCCCCTAGTTCTAGTTTCACCCATCATCGGGGACATCCTCCCCGCATCCACCCGATCCAACCCCTTCACAATCTTAGATGTTTCAATAAGATCGCCACTCATTCTTCTGAACTCCAATGAGTAGAGTCCCAATCTACTCAACCTCTCCTCATATGTCCATCCCCTCATCCCCGGGATTAACCGAGTGAACCTTCTTTGTACTGACTCGAGAGCAAGTATGTCTTTTCTTAAGTATGGACACCAAAACTGTATGCAGTATTCCAGGTGCGGTCTCACCAATACCTTGTACAACTGAAGCAATACCTCCCTGTTTTTATATTCTATCCCCCTAGCAATGAAAGCCAACATTCCATTGGCCTTCTTAATCACTTGCTGCATCTGCATACTAACCTTTTGAGTTTCGTGCACCAGGACCCCCAGATCCCTTTGTACTTCAGTACTTTCCAGTTTCTTGCCATTAAGGTAATAACTTGCTCTATGATTTTTCCTGCCAAAGTGCATAACCTCACACTTTCCAGTATTGTATTCCATCTGCCAAATCTCTGCCCACTTACTTAGCCTGTCGATGTCCCCTTGCAGGTTTTTTATGTCCTCCTCACTCACTACTTTCCCTCCCATCTTAGTATCATCTGCAAACTTTGATATGTTACACTCGGTCCCCTCCTCCAAATCGTTAATATAGATTGTAAAGAGTTGGGGACCCAGCACTGACCCCTGCGGAACACCACTAGTTACTGATTGTCATTCTGAGAATGAACCATTTATCCCAACTCTCTGCCTTCTGTTAGATAGCCAATCCTTTATCCATGCCAGAATATTACCCCCAATCCCGTGATTTTTTATCTTAAGCAATAATCTTTTGTGTGGCACCTTGTCAAATGCCTTTTGGAAGTCTAAATACACTATGTCCACTGGTTCCCCTTTATCCACCCTATATGTTACTTCCTCAAAGAACTCCAGCAAATTTGTCAAACATGACTTCCCCTTCATAAAACCATGCTGACTTTGTCCTATTAAATTATGATTATCCAAATGTCCTGTTACTGTCTCCTTAATAATGGACACCAAAATTTTACCTACCACAGATGTTAGGCTAACCGGTCTATAGTTTCCAGCCTTCTGTCTACTGCCCTTTTTAAATAAGGGTGTTACATTAGCAGTTTTCCAGTCTGCCGGGACCTTTGCTGAGTCCAGGGAGTTTTGGAAAATTATTACCAATGCATCCACAATCCCTACCGCAACTTCCCTCAAGACCCTAGGATGTAAGCCATCAGGTCCAGGTGCTTTATTCGCCTTGAGTCCCATTATTTTACCGAGTACCACTTCCTTAGTGATTTTGATCGTGTTTAGCTCCTCCTCCCCTATAGTTCCCAAGTAGCCTACATCATTTCGCTACTCACCGGCAAAGCACTTACCTGGGCTACGGCCGTCTGGGAACAGCAAACTCTGGCATTTTCAAACTACCAACCTTTCTCTGAGGAAATTAGAAGGGTCTTTGATCATCCTGTCAGTGGGAGAGAGGCATCTAACAAATTGCTTCAGCTTCGCCAGGGGGCTCGTAGCGTTGCGGACTACGCTATTGAGTTTCGCACTCTCGCTGCAGAGAGCCAATGGAATTCGGAGGTGCTCATCGC
Source organism: Somniosus microcephalus (assembly GCF_052327205.1). Taxonomy (NCBI): domain Eukaryota; kingdom Metazoa; phylum Chordata; class Chondrichthyes; order Squaliformes; family Somniosidae; genus Somniosus; species Somniosus microcephalus. The sequence continues at coordinate 200,419,133 of NC_140988.1, forward strand.
CACTTTTCGCCATGGTCTCACGAATGAAATCAAGGATGAACTGGCTTCCAGAGATCCGATGAGTGATTTGGAGTCTCTCTTTGATATCTCCATTCGAGTGGATAATCGTCTCCGTGAGAGGCGAAGAGAACGCCGCTTCTTTTTCACCCCACTTTCGGAGACAAGAGCCTTTCCTGCTTCGAAGCCATCCGAGAACCTACGAGCCATCCCGAGTCCATCTTTGACTGATCCAGAGGAACCCATGCAGTTGGGAGTAACTCATCTCTCGCAGCCTGAACGTGATCTCCGAATGAGAGAGGGATCTTGCCTCTGTTGTGGGGAACCGGGCCACTTTTGCTCTTCTTACCCAAAGTTGGTAGGAAAAGCCAGGGCTCGTCCAGGACGGAGGGACCTGAGATGAGCGTAGCCATCCCTCCCGGTCCCACTGTTTCTAGAGTCCTGCTGGCATCCTCCCTTTTCTGGGGCAATCAACAACATGATCTTAAGGCCCTCGTGGATTCTGGGTCCAATGGTAACTTCATGGATCTGGGTTTAGCTAAACAGCTCAAGATTCCCTTGACCCATCCAGTTCACCCCCTCACTGTTATCGCCCTGGATGGAAGACCCCTGGGCTCCGGAACTATTCACCATCTTACTGCCCCCCTGTGTTTGGGCGTGGAAGGACAACATTTTGAGACCATCCAATTCTCCCTTATCCACTCTACCGAGTTTCAATTAGTTCTGGGTTACCCTTGGTTGGCCTGCCATAATCCACGCATGGATTGGGCCGCCGGCCGGCTTACGGAATGGGGCTCCGCCTGCCATACCACCTGTCTTCGCTCCAAGTCTCCTTCCCAGCCCCAGGAGCTCCCATCGCACTCAGAATTGTCCCGAGTGCCTCCCGAGTATGAGGATTTAAAAGAGGTCTTCAGTAAGGTTTGAGCCACATCACTTCCCCCTCATAGGCCATATGACTGTGCCATTGACCGCCTGCCTGGGACATGCCCACCTAGGGTAGGATCTTCTCCCTTTCTGCTCCAGAGACCGCCGCCATGGAGGATTACATCCGTGACGCCCTTGCTGCTGGCTTCATCTGTCCATCCACCTCTCCTGCTGGTGCCGGTTTTTTCTTCGTGAGTAAGAAAGATGGAGGTCTCCGTCCCTGCATTGACTATCGTGGCCTTAACAAGATTACTATAAAAAACCGTTATCCTCTTCCGCTCATGTCGACGGCCTTCGAGCTACTACAGGGAGCCATAGTCTTCACAAAATTGGATCTCTGCAACGCCGACAACCTCATCCGCGTCCGTGAAGGGGACGAGTGGAAGACGGCATTCAAAACACCTACCGGGCACTATGAGAACCTTGTCATGCCTTTTGGATTGGCCAACGCCCCTGCTGTGTTCCAGGCACTCATCAACGACGTCCTCTGAGACATGCTGAATCGCTTTGTCTTTGTCTACCTGGACGACATTCTCATTTTCACCAAAACTCTTCACGATCATGTCCAGCATGTAAGGCAAGTCCTGCAACGTCTGCTTAATAACCTCTTGTTTGTCAAGGCTGAGAAGTGTGATTTTCACATTTCCACGGTTTCATTCCTGGGCTTCATCATCTCCAGCGGCAACATCCAAATGGACCCTGGCAAGGCCCAAGCTGTCCGAGATTGTCTACCACCCACCTCTCTCAAACAGGTGCAACGTTTCCTGGGGTTTGTTAATTTCTATCGGAGATTCATCAGGAACTTCGGCACCATTGCTGCCCCTCTCAACGCCCTCACCAAAACCGCTTCCACCCGGTTCAGTTGGTCCGCTGAGGCTGTGCAAGCTTTCGAGGATCTCAAGCGGCGCTTCACGTCTGCTCCTGTCCTCATGATTCTGGATCCCTCACTCCCCTTCATTGTCGAGGTGGATGCCTCTGATATAGGAGTGGGTGCCTTTTTGTCCCAGCGGTCTAACGACAACAAACTGCACCCTTGCGCCTTCTTTTCTCGCCGACTCACTCCTGCAGAACGAAAGTATGATATTGGAAACAGGGAACTACTAGCAGTTAAGTTGGCAATGGAGGTGTGGAGACATTGGTTGGAGGGGTCTAAACACCCGTTCATTGTCTGGACAGACCATAAGAATCTGGCCTATATCCAGGAGGCCAAACGGCTTAACTCTTGTCAAGCTCGCTGGGCACTGTTTTTCAATCGTTTCGACTTTGTCCTGTCATATCGTCCAGGATCCAAGAATCTCAAGCCTGATGCTCTCTCCAGGCAATTTGATCCACCCGAGCAGGAGAGACAACCAGAACCTATTCTTCCAACTTCTCGAATTGTAACACCGGTTCGCTGAGGGATCGAGACGCTGGTCAGAAAGGTGCAACAGAGGGAGGCAGACCCTGGCAACGGCCCACCAGGTCACCTTTTTGTTCCCAACATGGCACACTCACAAGTCCTGCGGTGCGGGCATTCATCGCGACTCACCGGTCATCCAGGCACATCCAGGATGCTGGAGTTCCTTCGCAGAAGGTTTTGGTGGCCCACCATGGCGAAGGACATAAAGGCGTTCGTGGCAGCTTGTGCTATTTGTGCACGAAACAAGAACCCTCGATCTCGCCCCCAGGGTTTGCTGCATCCTCTCCCCATTCCCACCCGCCCCTGGTCACACCTCGCTGTGGATTTCATCACAGGCCTTCCACCATCTCAAGGCAACACTGTCATTCTGGTCATCGTAGATCGCTTCTCCAAAGCCTGTCACTTTCTGCCCTTGCCCAAGCTTCCCTCAGCCCAAGAGACAGCCGAGCTCATGGTCCAGCATGTTTTCAGGTTGTTCAGTTTGCCTCTTGACTTCGTCTCTGAACGTGGTCCACAATTCGCCTCCCGGTTTTGGAGAGCTTTCTATAAGCTCATTGGAGCTACTGTCAGCCTTTCCTCAGGCTTCCACCCTCAGTCTAACGGTCAAACAGAATGGATCAACCAAGACCTGGAGATGACCCTGAGGTGTCTCGTGTCCGCTAACCCTGCGACCTGGAGTCGTCACATCGTCTGGGCTAAGTACGCGCACAACACCTTGCACTGCTCCCCCACAGGAATGTCGCCATTCGAGTGCCAGTTCGGTTTTCAGCCTCCACTGTTCCAGGAGCAGGAGCTCGAGGTGGGGGTTCCCTCCGTGGAGAAGTTTGCCCAGCGCTGTCGACGGACCTGGAGGAGAGCGCGGCTGGCCTTACAATGAGCTTCTCGGCAACGACGGGTCCAGGCCAACAAGGCGCAGACCAGCTCCTTCATTCCGTCCTGGTCAGAGGGCCTGGCTTTCTACGCAGGATCTCCCGCTGCAAGTGGAGTCCCGCAAGCTGGCGCCCCGTTTCATCGGTCCCTTCACGGTGTTGACGAAGGTCAACCCGGTGTCCTACCGTTTCCAGCTGCCCCGCTCCATGCGGATTCATCCTACCTTCCACATGCTCCGGCCAGTGGCCATCAGTTCCCTGGCACCCGCCACGAGGCCTCCTCCTGCTCCCTGCATCATCGAAGGCCAGCCTGCCTACAAGGTCCGTCGCCTGATGGACTCTCACCGGGTTCGCAGGGTCCTCCAGTTCCTGGTGGACTGGGAGGGATATGGTTCGGAGGAACGCCCCTGGGTCCCGGACCGGAACATCCTGGATCGTGGTTTAGTGCAGAACTTTCTTTGTCGTCGCCATGGACCTTCTGGGGGACCATCAGGGGCCGTTCCTAGGGGGGCGGGTCCTGTCAGGAATGACCCAGGTTCTGCCTTGCCTCGCCACCAGAGGGCACCATGAACTCTTAATTGTTTCCTTCTTTATTCCTAATTGTACTCACCTGTGCATGGTTATATGCCTGCTATTTAAGTGGTGCTTAGTTTATGTTCATTGCTCAGTCTTGATTTCACTACCTTGTGATCTTCTTGCTAGCCTGTATCTGTGCTGTTGTTATTTTGTTTATTTCAAGTAAAGTCTATCTTTGTTTTTGCAACCTAACCTCTGCCTCAGTTTGCCTTCCTGCAGTTCGGTTCACCAAGTTCCATTCCTCACACCTGGGGGTTACTATAGACAAGAAACTTAACTGTACTAGCCACATAGATACTGTGGCAACAAGAGCAGGTCAGAGACTGGGTATTCTGCGGCAAGTGTCTCACCTCCTGATTCCCCAAATATCTTTCCACCATCTACAAGGCACAAGTAAGGAGTGTGATGGAATACTCTCCACTTGCCTGGATGAGTGCAGCTCCAACAACACTCAAGAAGCTCAACACCATCCAAGATAAAGCAGCCCAGTTGATTGGCACCCCATCCACCACCTGAAACATTCATTCCCTCCACCACCGGCTTACAGTGTGTACCATCTACAATATGCCCTGCAGCTGTAGGATTCACAAAATTGGACTTTATATTAATAAGGGTCAAATGGCAGAAGAGGTCATGTTTTTAAAGACTGTTGTAAAAGAAATCCAGAAAAAGGGGCATACAAAATGGCCACCATACCATGTGACCAGCATATTGGGACACTTTAAAATGGTTCCTGCGCAATCTCAGACAGCTTTGTGGATTCAACCTACAGCAAGTTCTGGAAGCCGTTTCTGAGAGAACGAAACCAGACCCACACGTATGCATATGGATTAGCTGCAGATCCAGTCAAGATCGGCCTGGAGAAAGAGGCCATCAAAATGTTGACCCAGACAAAAGGGGACAATTTCATATTCATGAGAACAGCACCCAGGACTAGATAACGAGATCAGCAGGACATTAAAAACAATGAAGGTAATTCCAGACCAGAGATGGGCCTTTACCAGCCGTTTAAGACATTTTTAAATATAATGACTACCCCGCTGTGCTACCAGCCCGCCAAAAATAAAACAAAGACTAACCTGATTTTGGGCGGGAGACGGAAGTTTCTGGAAGAAGGTATATCTGGAAGACTTTTCGGCAATTGGACATGCAGCTTAGAGCTGGAAAAGCTGAGAGTTTGGAGCTTGAAGAGACATGCAGCTTGTGGACACACAGCTTGAATCCGGACACCCAGAAGAAGAAGCAGGCATTCGCAGGAGGAAGAAGAAAGCCAACATCGAGAATGCCGTCCCGAAGCCGGCGTCACGCCCTGGGGAAACACATCGGGAGATCATCGACCATCCCCAGGCCATTGCCAGAATGAGAGGCCATCGACCCAACTTGGGAGAAGAGACAAAAAAATCAAGGTCCCAAGAGAAGAAACCTTCCAGCCACCCCGGCTCGGGAGAAGAGAGAAAAAAACTGAAGAAGCGATGGGAGCCAGCCCAAGGCTCCTCTAACCAGGGTCGAGCCGACAATCCTCGACCCCGCTGACATCCAGGCCCGCCGGTGTCCAGCCGCCCCCGACCCCCACCTCAGGAGAGAGGTGTGGCGCAGCTCGCAGGGGCTCCACAATCCACGTGGAGACGAAACGCCTGAAAGGACCAAACACGGACTCGATTTCAAAATCTTGCACTTCCTAGTGGGATTGGTGAGCATGTTTCTGGCCCTTCACAATCAGATCTAGATAGGTTTAAAAAGGGGGTGGATTTAAGGGTACAATTAACATGAGTTGTTGTCCCTCGATGTCCCGTGTGTTTCCTTATTTCATGATGATCTTTGTAGAGTATAAGATGCCTGTATTTGCTTTAGTTAGTACTGTGTCGTTATGATGTGTGTTTTCCCTCCCATGTACTCCCTTATCTGCTTGCATTTGATTTGATATTTTTCCTTATGCAATAAAATTTCATTTTGTTTCATCAAACTTGGTTTACAAGAATTTTCTCTGCATTGTAGTTCCTGCACCTAACTCCAGAGTACAGAATCTAAGGGGCGAGTGGGTCGAACCACTCAAGGTTTTATTGTGCAAGAGAGAGAGGCCTCTAGAGAGAGAAACCTCAAGGAAATCTCCCAAGGAAAACCCCTTACACAGCAACTCGCTAAGGCTTCTTTGGCAGCACCTCCCAAACTCGCGACCTCTACCAGCTAGGACAAGGGCAGCAGGTGCATGGGAACAACATCGCCTCCAATTCCCCCACCCTGTCACACACCATCCTGACTTGGAAATATATCGCCGTTCCTTCATCGTCGCTGAGTCAAAATCCTGGAACTTACTCCTTAACAGCACTGTGGGAGTACCTTCACCACAGGGACTGCAGCGGCTCAAGAAGGCGGCTCACCACCAGCTTCTCAAGGACAATTATAGATGGGCAATAAATGCTGGCCTTGCCAGCGACGCCCACATCCCAGGAATGAATATAAAAATATACTATTCCCATGTTACACGGGCGATGTCCTAACTCCAACACCTCGATAATATTTTGACTTACAGATTTATAACTTATTTCAGCCGTTACAAATTGTCACCTGGCAAGTTATTTGATAGTAAAACAGATGTTGCTTTATTTCCCAATTAGGGTAGCTTTAAACAGGATTGTCCACATGTTTACTTGTGTTTGTGTGTGTGTGTGTGTCACTATTCAAATAGTCTGAATCCTGAGTTACAGCTGGCTCAGCACGATACAGGATTGGCGGGTGTAAGGAGAAGGTCAGCATTGTTTCTTCAGCATAACTGTCCATGTGCAATTTGGGGGCCAGTATTGTGACCTTCTGGAGAAATACATACATCAATTAAATTAATGTAACAATGAACACAAATAACTGACACGCTGCATCATTGATGCAAAAACATTTGATATCGGTTGGTATTCAATAAATATCTGAATCTTATATATATAACTTTGAAAACGATAGGGCTAATTTTAACCTAACCCACACGATGGAAAACACACGATCTGATCAACCGCCCAAAGTTAATGGAAAGTAAAATCGAGCGGTGTATAAACCAGGCAGCCAATCTGATCACGTGCATTTCCATTGGTTGAATGGGGTTAAAGTTACCCCCATAATATGTCTATTAAAATAAATTAGTTTGGAACATAGACCCACAGTTAGTTTGGTTCTAATCAGAAGCCTCTGTAACACAGACAGAAGTTCAGCCAAAGAGACAAGTTTTTGTTGGTTCTTTCTCACTTTAAACAGACTTGCTTGTAGGTGTGAACAGCTTGACATTGCTATCAGTCTGGGAATTTTCTTAAAATATTGTCACAGTTTCTGTTGACTGTTGGCAAATTGGTGATGTTCCACCGAGATTGAAATACATTTGATTTATTGAAGCCATCTGTGAATTAGGTGATGACATGTGTTGTGCAGTGCTTTTGCAATAGTTTGCAAGAAGGTGTTCACTCACTAAATTGCCTTTTGGCAGTAATACAAAGGAATAGATCGTATTTTGACTTCCAGATTTATAACTTCCTTTAAAGTGAAAGTTTCAGCAGTCACAAATTATCATCTGACAAATGACTTTATAGTAAGACAGACGTTGTTCTAATTCCCATTATGGGTAGTTTCAAACAACAGTGTATGTGTATGCATGGAGTGGACAATGTCATGAAATACAAACTTGGAAATTCCAAAATGCACACAAATTGGGAAAAAACAGTGCAATGGCGTAATGGTTATGTCACTAGACTAGTAAGCCAGAGGCTCATTCAAATGCTCTGAGGATATAGGTTCAAATCCCACCACGGCAGCTGGTGGAATTTAAATTCAATTCAATTTAATTCTGGAATTAAATGTTAGTCTCAGTAGTGGCGACAATGATACCATTGTCGATTGTTGCAAAAACCCATCTGGTTCACTAATGTCCTTTAGGGAAGGAAATCTGCCGTCCTTACCTGGTCTGGCCTACATGTGACTCCAGACCCAATGCCCTCTGAAATGGCCTAGCAAGCCACTCAGTTGTAAACAACCACTACGAAAAACAATAAGAATAAAACCGGACGGACCACCCGGCATCGACCTCGGCACCGGAAACGACAACGGCAAACCCAGCCCTGTCGACCCTGCAAAGTCCTCCTTACCAACATCTGGGGGCTTGTGCCAAAATTGGGAGAGTTGTCCCACAGACTAGTCAAGCAACAGCCTGACATAGTCATAATTACTGAATCATACCTTACAACCAATGTCCCAGACACCACCATCACCATCCCTGGGTATGTCCTGTCCCACCGGCAGGACAGACCCACCAGAGGTGGTGACACCGTGGTATACAGTCGGGAGGGAGTAGCCCTGAGAGTCCTCAACATTGACTCAGGACCCCATGAGGTCTCATGGCATCAAGTCAAACATGGGCAAGGAAACCTCCTGCTAATTACCACCTACCTCAGCTGATGAATCAGTACTCCTTTATGTTGAACACCAATTGGAAGAAGCACTGAGAGTAGCAAGGGCACAAAATATCCTCTGGGTGGGGGACTTCAATGTCCATCACCAAGAGTGGCTCGGTAGCACCACAACTGACCGAGCTGGCCGAGTCCTAAAGGACATAGCTGCCAGACTGGGTCTGCGACAGGTGGTGAGGGAACCAACAAGAGGGAAAAGCCTACTTGATCTTGTCCTCACCAATCTACCTGTTGCAGATGCATCTGTCCATGACAGCATTGGTGGAAGTGACCACCGCACAGTCCTTGTGGAGGCGAAGTCCCGTCTTCATGTTGAGGATACCCTCCACCATGTTGTGTGGCACTACCACCGTGCTAAATGGGTCAGATTTCAATCAGATCTGGCAACTCAAAACTGGGCATCCATGAGGCGCTGTGGGCCATCAGCAGCAGCAGAATTGTATTCAACCACAATCTGTAACCTCATGGCCCGGCATATCCCTCACTCTACCATTACCATCAAGCCGGGAGATCATCCCTTGTTTTAACGAAGAGTGCAGGAGAGCATGCCGGGAACAGCACCAGGCATACCGAAAAATGAGGTGTCAACCTGGTGAGACGACAACACAGGACTACTTGCATGCCAAACAACGGAAGCAACATGCGATAGACAGAGCTAAGCGATCTCACAACCATCAGATCAAATCAAAGCTCTGCAGTCCTGCCACATCCAGTCGTGAGTGGTGGTGGACAATCAAACAGTTAACAGGAGGAGGAGGCTCCAAAAATATCCCCATCCTCAATGATGGTGGAGCCCAGCACATGAGTGCAAAAGACAAGGCTGAAGCATTTGCAACTATGTTCAGCCAGAAGTGCCGAGTGGATGATCCATCTTGGCCTCCTCCTGAGGTCCCCAGCATCACAGATGCCAGTCTTCAGCCCATTCAATTCACTCCACGTGATGTCAAGAAACGGCTGAAGACACTGGATACTGCAAAGGCTATGGGCCCTGACAACATTCCGGCAATAGTACTGAAGACCTGTGCTCCAGAACTAGCTGCACCCCTAGCCAAGCTGTTCCAGTACAGCTACAACACTGGCATCTACCCGGCAATGTGGAAAATTGCCCAAGTATGTCCTGTCTACAAAAAGCAGGACAAATCCGACCCGGCCAATTACCGTCCCATCAGTCTACTCTCAATCATCAGCAAAGTGATGGAAGGTGTCGTCGACAGTGCTATCAAGCGGCACTTACTCAGCAATAACCTGCTAACTGACGCCCAGTTTGGGTTCCACCAGGGCCACTCAGCTCCTGACCTCATTACAGCCTTGGTCCAAACATGGACAAAAGAGCTGCACTCAAGAGGTGAGGTGAGAGTGACTGCCCTTGACATCAAGGCAGCATTTGATCGAGTGTGGCATCAAGCAGCCCTAGCAAAACTGAAGTCAATGGGAATCAAGGGGAAAACTCTCCATTGGTTGGAATCATACCTAGCACAAAGGAAGTTGGCTGTGGTTGTTGGAGGTCATTTATCTCAATCACATGACATCACTGCAGGAGTTCCTCAGGGCAGTGTCCTAGGCACAACCATCTTCAGCTGTTTCATCAATGACCTTCCCGCCATCATAAGGTCAGAAGTGGGGATGTTCGCTGATGATTGCACACTGTTCAGCACCATTCAAGACTCGTCAGATACTGACGCAGTCCATGTCCATATGCAGCAAGACCTGGACAACATTCAGACTTGGGCTGACAAGTGGCAAGTAACATTCGCACCACACAAGTGCCAGGCAATGACCATCTCCAACAAGCGAGACTCTAACCATCTCCCCTTGACATTCAATGGCATTACCATCACTGAATACCACACTATCAACATCCTGGGGGTTACCATTGATCAGAAACTGAACTGGACCAGCCACATAAATACTGTGGCTACAAGAGCAGGCCAGAGGCTGGGAATTCTGCGGCGAGTGTCTCACCTCCTGACTCCCCAAAGCCTTTCCACCATCTACAAGGCACAAGTCAGGAGTGTGATGGAATCCTCTCCACTTCAACATTCATTCCCTCCACCACTGGTGCACTGTGGCTGCAGTGTGTACCATCTACAAGATGCACTGCGGCAACTCGCCAAAGCTCCTTCAACAGCACCTTCCAAACCCGCGGACTCTACCACTTAGAAGGACAAGGGCAGTAGACGCATGGAAACATCACCACCTACAAGTTCCCCTCCAAGCCACACACCATCCTGACTTGGACCTGTATCGCTGTTCCTTCACTGTCGCTGGGCCAAAATCCTGGAACTCCCTTCCTAACAGCATTGTGGGTGTACCTACACCATATGGACTGCAGTGGTTCAAGAAGGCGGCTCACCACCATCTTCTCAAGGGCAATTAGGGATGGGCACTAAATGCAGGCCTAGCCAGCGATGCCCACATCCCATCAATGAATAAAAAAAAACTTGCAATATTCAGGATTTGAATTGTACTAACTATTCATCCAGTTATTCAGCTGCCTGTGGGAGTGTTTGCATGTGGAGCACAGCTGGCTGGAATTTAATGCAGGTTCCAGCAGACATTTAAACAGCTGCATTTTTGCCTGCAGGACAAGGGGAAGGGCTTAGAGCTGCCAATTCCTTGTACCATGGTGGGCTCTTACCCATGCATGTGCAGTTTCACAGAGGCTGCACTTGACATCAATCTGAATGAAGTTTACCAAAAGGAGCCTTGCCCTCTTTGGTACCCTCCACAGTAAAGAGTGCGCAACAAGACTGGCAGGAGATAAATGGCATGCTGATGGGAGTCAGAAACACCCAGAGGACCTGACTGCAAATGTACCATGAAGAAGGTACACCTGAGAAAAGCTACCAAGGTAAGGCTCCCTTACAGCATACTATATACCTAGTAACTGCCTGAGGTATTCTAGTCAAAAATATGTTTCTTCAAAACTTGTTGCACTTTTACATACAAAGTATTCATGCAGCCATGTAGCCCTTTGAATACTACCAGGCATGATTATCCTGAAGCAGAGCACAAATACAAGCTGCAACTTACAATTGAAACTGTTAAAGAGGCTTAACATAGCATATCTTTCCAACACAGCCTAACTGCATAATGCATATCCTTTTCTGCTACATAGAATGGGCTACAGGAATGCGCATCTGTATATTATATGGGGTTACGAAACTTGCAACATAAGACTACTTCTCACCTTGCAGGAAAAGATGGCTCATAACAGAAGGGAACAAATGCAAACTGGGATTCTCCCTAGAAATTTCAAGCCCTTGACTATCTTTGAAGAGGTCATGCTGAAGCTGGTTGGCTCTGAGAAGACAGAGGATGTGAAAAGGACCTGCACATTCAGCACACAGGAACCACATACTGGCTTCATGCTGTCATTTGTTCCTTGCCACGTTTCATTTGCCACAAGGCAAATACATTGGATAATTATTTGAAAAGAAGGAATATAAAAGCATATGGAGCAAGAGGACAGTAAGCAGCTCCAGTTGAAGAATGGCATCATAAACAGTGCAACAGGTGAATGCCCTTGTTCTGAAGCTCACATTTTGGTTGTACTGTACACCTAAGGAGCAATATATGGGTCCATAATCCATTAATGACCGAAACAAGTCTCAACAAGCCAAAATCAGATTTTCTTTTTTCTAGCCTTTTTCTCTTCTTTGGAGGAGGGAACAACATAAGGTCAGAAATGGGAATGTTCGCTGATGACTGCACAGTGTTCAGTGCCATTCACAACTCCTCAGATAATGAAGCAGTCCATGCCCGCATGCAGCAAGCCCTGGACGACGTTCAGGCTTGATCTGATAAGTGGCAGGTAACATTCACGCCACAGAAGTGCCAGGCAATGACTATCTCCAACAAGTGAGAATCGAACCACATCCCCTTGACATTCAACGGCATTACCATCACCAAATCCCCCATCATCAACATCCTGGGGGGGTCACCATTGACGCGAAACTTAACTGGACCAGCCACATAAATATTGTGGCAACAAGAGCAGCACAGAGGCTAGGTGTTCTGCAGCGAGTGTCTCATCTCCTGACTCTCCAAAGCCTTTCCACCATCTACAAGGCACAATTAAGGAGTGTGATGGAATACCCTGCACTTGCCTGGATGAGTGCAGCTGCAACAACACTCAAGAAGCTCGACACCGTCCAGGACAAAGCAGTCTGATTAATTGGCACCCCATCCACCACCTTAAACATTCACTCCCTCCACCACCGGCATACCGTGGCTGCAGTTTGTACCATCTACAAGATGCACTGCAGCAACTCGCCAAGGCTTCTTCGGCAGCACCTCACAAACCCGCGACCTCCTCCACCAAGAAGGACAAGGGCAGCAGGTGCATGGGAGCACCACCACCTCCAAGTTCCCCTCCAAATCACACACCATCCTGACTTAGAAGTATATCGCCGATCCTTCATCGTCGCTGGGTCAAAATCCTGGAACTCCCTACCTAACAGCACTGTGGGAGTACCTTCACCACACGGACTGCAGTGGTTCAAGAAGGCAGCTCACCACCACCTTTTCAAGGGCAACTAGCAATGGGCAATAAAGGCTGGCCTTGCCAGTGAAGCCCAGATCCCATAAGCGAATAAAAAAAAACTGTAGGGCTACAACATGCAAAGCCTATTGGTCCTTTAATGCTTTCTAATGACATTAAAAACCATTTTACATGTATGTTTTCAATAAAATTAGCAAAGGCAGAAATGGCAGACCATTCATTGTTTTAGTACTTTGTTGTTTTCCATATGTTTTAAAGCAATGGAAACCCAAATTCAGAAAATGAAATATTGCACTAGGGTATCAGGATGTCAGTTGAACACTCCATCCATTTAAATGTAGCTTGATGAGTTCCATAATCAATTTAATTGTAGAAAAGTCTACAGTTATATGTGTGGAGTTAGGAGAGAGATACTGACCCCAAAATTGCACAACTTTGCTGGCGGACTCCCGATTTAAGTATGGCAGCAAATTTAGCCATGATCTGGATAAATCAGGTCCTAGTCTAATACCGATGTTTCTGAAATGGCCTTATGGAGGTGGAGTCCATAGAATCATAGAAATTTATGGCACAGAAGAAGGCCATTCGGCCCAGCATGTCTGTGCTGGCCAAAAAAGAGCTATCAAGCCTACTCCCACTTTCCAGCTCTTGGTCCGTAGCCTTGTAGGTTGCAGCACTTCAAGCGCTTATCCCAGTACTTTTAAATACAATGAGGGTTTCTGCCTCTACCACCCTTTCAGGCAGTGAGTTTCAGACCCCCACCACCATCTGTGTGAAAAAAATTCCCCTTAACTCCCTTCTAATCCTTCTACCAATTACTTTAAATCTATGCCCCCTGGTTATTGACCTCTCTGCTAAGGGAAATAGGTCCTTCCTATCCACTGCACCTAGACCCCTTATAATTTTATACACCTAAATTAAATATCACCTCAGCCTCCTTTGTTCCAAAGAAAACAAACACAACCTTTCCAATCTTTCCTCATAACTAAAATTCTCCACTCCTCGCTAATGTTCCCTTTTTTGGGGGATGCATGACCGCATTAAGAGGCTGCGTGACCGATTCACCATTTCGCGCATTGAAAAAGCCTGTACTGGGTTGCGCGGGACCAGCAGAGAGGTGCGTGCTTTTGCACACCTTATAGATAACGTTGGTCCTGGCAACATCCTCGTAATTCTCCTCTGTAGCCTCTCTAGTGAAATCACATCTTTCCTGTAATGTGGTGACCAGAACTGTATGCAGTACTTTAGCTCAAGCATGCCTAGTGTTTTATACAGTTCAAGCATAACCTCCCTGCTCTTATATTCTATGCCTCGGTTTATAAAAGAAAGTATCCCGTTTGCCTTCTTAACCACCTTATCTACCTATCCTGCTACCTTCAGGGATCTGTGGACATGCACTCCAAGGTCCCTCTGTTCCTCTACACTTCTCAGCATCCTACCATTTATTGCCCAGTAATTCCGTTCCAAACGTGTGAGTACGGTCGGGGTACTCACGCATCTGGACGGAGGAAATGCCGGTTTTCAGCATGCACAGCACATGCGGGGTAAACCGGCATTTCCTGTCCTCTGAACGAAGGGGTTCAGAGGCAGAACGCGTGCGACTGCACAGGCAGCGCGTGCGCAGTAAAATTCGCCGGTTTCATTCATGCTTTCAGTGAGGTTAAGTCCTTACAACTTACACATGAAAAAAGCATGAGTAAAGTTGCTCCAGAGGCTGCGGAGGAAGATATATTTTATCGTGGAGCTTCTGAAAGGCAATATTTTTGTTTGGGAAAGGGAGGAAAGTTATTTTAAGAAATGCTGAGGTAAGTTTTAAAGTTTAATTTTTTTTTTTTAAACGGGTTTTCAGTACTGTAGGTAGAAGGAGCCATTGTGGCTGTGTGAATTGAATTTGCTGTGTTTATTAAATGTGAAAATGACTGTTCTAAAATGAATAATGTAACATTTCCAACATTTTTAAGAAAGAAACTTTTCATCAGTAATATGTATGTATGTCCGTATATATTCCTTTACGTACATGTATGTATGTATATATTCCTTTACTTATGTGTATGAATGTATGTATTTAATTATGACTTTCAGAGAAAGTAACTTATTGGAAAATCATCTCGGGCTGTGAAATTGATCAGGCGGGCATGATGTATTACCAAGACGATAACGCGTTTCTCCTGCCATAGGCCGGGGTGATTTTCCAGCCAGTCACTTCATTAAAATTACTTTAACAACTCTGTCCATTTCTTCCTTGCAAGGACGTCTGTGTAAGCAGGAGGCCTGTGAGCGAGAAAAATGCCCGGGAACTGCTAGTAGCCAACACCTTCACGAGCTAGTGGCGCCTTGTACCTCCCCCTCCCCCCGCAAGGCAAAGAAAGGAGCAGACACAATTTAAAGTGAAGCAGTGAACTTTTATTGCATCATAAAACAGTTTTCAGGGTCAGTTTTGATGTAGATAGTTTATAACTTTAAAATGTTAACTAGCTATTTCCTGCTTTTCAAACATTTGTAAACATGAATAGTTCAGAAAAAAATGTGTTAACATTTTAAAGTGACTTTTTCTGTTTTCTTAGTGCAATAAAGTCATTCAAGGTGGAAACTAGTTATGTTCTAATTTTCAAATAGTTGTTGTAAAAATACTTTGGTTCCAATAAAAGTTGCTAATTTTTTTCAAACTGACTACAGGCTGCACTGTTTAAAGGAAAAGGTTACATATCCTTTCAGTCACAAATAAACATTTCAATGAAAACAGCAAACACAATATTTTACATGTCAATAAAATGAAAAATTTAACAATTGCACGATTTGCCCCCTCGCATCTGCGACTGAGGGTCCAAGGAGGTGCATTGCGCAAGAGGTCATCGTCATACGTATCCTCACACTGTTCCCTTTTGGGAACTGTATGAAGTGGTGGAAGGATTTCTGGCCACGTTAACGCTCCTTCCGTGACCATAACCACCTTCATACCAGCCATTAGGGTGGTTAGTCCTATGGCGCGAGGGTTTTACGGGCTCCCACAACCCATCTGAGGGGGGGGCCACCCACACCCGTGGACGCAAGTATCCCGCTGGATGTCCACCCAGAATTTATAGTTGGAGCTCCGACTCCACTTGCCGGGACTGTCTGGAGCGGGGTTCGAAACCCTACTCCTTCTGGCCCAGCGGCGGGGATGCTTACCGCTATGCAAAAGGCCCACTCCGCGCAAAAGGTGACACCCATACATTTCCTGCGCCTTTTCCCTCCCCGTGACTGGAGCCCTATGCTGCCACTTGAAAGACCAAGCTATCATCTGTCCTTTTTGCAGCGCCTTGGACTTCTCATTACCAATGATGAGCAGGCGCTGCGCCTCCACCTCGTTGAGGAGATTGCTGAGGTCATCATCAGTTCAATTGTGAGTTCTTTTAATGCAGTGAATTGTGCTCATTCCAGCCATTTCACGTTGCTAATCGGAGTGGGCCTTTGGCGTAGTGGTAGCATGCCCGCCGCTGGACCAGACGGGGTAGGGTTTCGAACCCCGCTCCAGACAGTCCCGGCAAGTGGAGTCGGAGCTCCGGCTCTAAATTCTGGGTTGACATCCAGTGGGATATTTGCGTCCGTGGGTGTGGGTGCCCCCCCCCCCTCATATAGGTTGTGGGAGCCCGTAAAACCCTCCCGCCATAGGACTAACCACCCTAATGGCTGGTACAAAGATGGTTACGGTCATGGAAGGAGCGTTAATCACGGCCAGAAATCCTTCCACCACTTCATACAGTTCCCCAAAGGGAACAGTGTGAAGACACGTATGACGACGACGTTGTTAATTAAATAAATGGAATGAAAAAAATGCTTTCAGGGCTTTTAAAAGTCTTTAAATTGCTTTAATTCTGTTTAAAACTACTTCAGATTCTTCAAAATAATGTAAATGTTTTTAAAAGTTTATAAAAGTTACCAAAAGCATCATAAAAATACTAAAAACCTATTTAAAATGCTGCTCTGCATGTAAAAATGCTTTGCAGCTTGTGAGAAACATTGGGGGCGTGTCCTATTAAAATGAGACCTCAAGGGGCGTGTCTCAGTTGCACTGCGCACTCCAGGCTTCGCGCTGGCTGTACTCCTGGGCGGCGTGACGTCAGACGCTGCCCGGGAGTCATCATTTTAAAACAGAAATTCCAGACGTCCCTGAAGCTCAACGGCCGGCGCATCGGGTAAGTGCACATCGGGGGCTTACACGCGCGGCAAGCCCCCGATCCTAATTTCTGCCCCATTATGTATTCCCTTTCCTTTTTAGTCCTCCCCAAATGCATTGGGGGAAATATTCGGTTGGCTTGCACCTCCCATTAGCGTCCTAAAAGGGTGCTAATGGGGCGCAAAGCAACTAGCGCATGAGCGCGGCGATGTTTGCGCAACTCGCAAAATTGACAGAGTTTTTGCAGCGGTGCAAAAGATAACCGCCCCGATCTCCTTGAACCTGCAGATCATGGCATCAGTCAAGTTGGCGCCCTGGACCAGATATTGAGTGGTGTCCCCCTCTTTTCCGCCTGGCACAAGCAACGACAGGGAGACTGGAACGTTTCCCAGTCAGTGAGGGGCTGGGGGGGGCGGGGGGGCTATTAAATGCGCCCTCTTTCTGGCTTTTTCTGTGGTAGATATTTTTGCACCATTCATTCTGACAGAGGGATTCTGACAGAGAGATAGAGAGACTTCTGCATAGAGTCAACGCTGTGTGAATTAGTTTTGGCTACTGAGCATTACTTTGCAGGTACATTTGGATTTGACCTTCATTACTTCGATTGCCAAGAGATTATGGGGGCTGCACTGATTCAGGGCATTGTGCTGTGCCTGCAGAATTGGAGGCAACAGAGATGAAGAGAGAGAATGGCAATCATTGCCAGACAGGGGAGGGCCAACAGGCCTCTGCACAGGAGACCTTACCCTCCCAGGGTATTCCGGGAACAATTGTCCTACATTAATTTGTCTGAGTAGCAGTGTTTGTGCAGGCTGCGCTTCAGCAAGGAGGTGGTCACTGAGCTCTGCCACCTGCTGCAGCCAGATCTGCAGACTCTACTGAGGACCAGGACATCTCTGTTGGTGGCTGTGAAGGTTATAGTGGCTCTGAACTTTTATGCTACCAGCTCCTTTCAAGCAGCTCCTGGGGACACCGCCAATGTCTTCCAGTTTGCAGTACATTGCTGTATCCGTCATGTCACGAATGCCCTTTATACAAGGAGACGCCAGTACATCCCTTTCTCGATGACCCAGGCCAAACAGCATGAACGTGCATTGGACTTTACGAGGATAGCGGGCTTCCCCATGGTACAGGGTGCCATTGACTGCACGCATGTGGCATTGCGGGCACCACAAGAGAATGCAGAAGTTTTCCAAAACTGCAAGGGGTTCCACTCCTTAAACGTCCGGTTGGTCTGTGGCAACAGACAGCTGATACTCACTGTCAATGCCCGCTATCCTGGCAGCAGCCACGATGCTTTCATCCTACACCAGACTGGTGTGCCAGACATTTTCCAGGCACCGCATCAGCCAAGTGGTTGGCTCCTTGGGACAAGGTTGACGGGGGACACTGTGAACCTGGCTGATGACACTGCTCCCTAACCCCAACACCCCTCTGAGCTGCAGTAAATGAGAGCCATCTCGCCACCAAGAACATGGTTGAGCAGACGACCGGCGTGCTCAAGCAACAGTTCCGCTGTCTGGACCACTCAGGTGGAGTCCTGCAGTACTCGCCTGAGCGAGTCTCCCTTTCAAAGTTGTGTGCTGCATGCTGCATGACCTGGCAATCCTCAGGACCCAGCCAATGCCACCAGGTCTTGGAGCACCACTGGAGGAGGAGGAGGAAGAGGAGGATGAACAGCAGCAGCAGTAAGGAAGGAGGGAGGCCCACAATGTTGAGACTGCAAGGGCCGTCCATCAACGGCTGATAACAAGCCACTTCTAGGCCGCTACTGAAGAAATGGCTTCTGACATGGAGAACAACATGAATGAAAGCAACCCGCAACCCCAAAGCCGGCCAAGGCAGCAATGATTCCAAAGGCCAAACCTGTACATTTTGAACACAAAAACTTTTATTTTACAAACTCTGTGTGTGTCATTTCTTCATGACAAATTAATAGAAACAAACACAAAAAAATCATCATTAACATTACTGGTTCTCACAACCTGGAGATAATGTCCAAAACACCAAACAAAAGTTTGCACACGAACCTCAGCCTTCAATAAAAAAATTTAACAGCATTTCATCACACCTCCTACTTTTTGCCCTTCGAGGGTGACCTCCTTCCCTTGCGCACAACCCCCCTTCCCACCCTACTGCTCCTCCGTAATGGGGCCCCAGTGGCTGCAGCAAGGCTGGTGGAAGGTCTTATGTTCATTAATAAATAGACATTCTTATTATGAACACAGCTAGCTTTTGCTAGACACTTTTATTGAGCACATGTGGACTAGGTACAGTATCTGTCGAGGCTTGCATCTTGACTGCTACCTTGTGGGTAGCCTAGTGCCTCATGGGTAATGTAGTCTTAATATATATACAGCTGGGTAGTGTAGTCTTATACATACAGCTATATACAGCTCTACACAGCTCTACGGCTCCACCTAGTGTCCACTATAGAATGACATGTTATTGATCATTACATCCCCCTTTCTTTGAGGTTTAACAAAATCAATATCAATCAACTTTCAAGAAAACAATAAAGATAATATCAGTAACACTTTTGTTAGTGCTCTATAAACATAAACATTTTCAAAACAGTCAACACATTTTCAAAGCTTTACATTGTACTCAAAGATTAAGTCTATCAGGCTCTTTTAATTCACATGTGGATCTTCTCAACACGGGTAAGTCTGATGTGTTTTCATGAGATTGTTCTGGCGGTGAATGACAAGATGCAGTTGCGGCATTGTCATCAATCTGCTCTTGTATAGATCGAGGTCTCCTTGCAATCGTTGTTTGGAGAGGGTTTCAGTGTTTCCTTCACTCTTCATGCCATAACTCTCAATGTAGTCAATGCACTCTCGAAAAACTGCTGGCAGCTGGATCCCATCATACAGCATAGTCCTCTCAGCAGCCTCGACTAATGGAACACCAAAGATTGGCCTGAGGGAAGAAGGAGTATCCACCGGAACTGCTTCCTGCTCTGGTGCAGGCTTCTTCTTTTTCTTTTTCTCTTTCCACTGCTTAACAACATCTGCTGCAATTATATCTTTGGACTTTTTCTCCTTGTGTTTTTCCTCTTTGTGCTTTTCTTCCTTTGGCTTCTCTTTGCCCTTAAAGTCTTTTTCTTTCTTCTTGGAGAAACTAGGCTTTTTGAAGACATGGATACCCTTTGGCCTTTTCATCCTTGATGGGCTCTCTGCTTCATCAGCTGAGTCATCTGGTCTGCTTATGGCACAGTTTATACGGTAGACTCTTTTGACAAGTTCTAAGTCTTCACAAGCTTTGTCACCTAGTAGAGAATCAAGTCTTTCAGCCACAACAGAAAACATGAGATGATGCACTTTGTCTTTGACTATCACTTTAAGTCTGCATACACCTAAGCTAGCTATTTTCTGTCCACTATAGTCCTTCAGTAGTACTGACTTTTCTGTATTTTGGGCTTTTCTTTCATATTGTTAATGTCACTCATACTGATTAAGTTTGCTTTTGCCCCAGTGTCTAGTTTCAAGGTAACTAATGCTCCATTTACCTGCAGTGGGATCATCCATTTGTCCTCTTTTACTGCATTAACTTTATGCTCAGCATTGTCCATTTCTGAGGGCTGCACATTTTCTGTATCCTTTTTGATATTGTCACATGACACCATTCATACAAAAAATGTCTCACTTAAATCAGTGTCCTCAATTACATTAACTCGTTGTCCATTCTTAGTTTTTACTTTTGAAAAGCATTGTTTGGCAAAGTGATTCTTTCCATTACACTTTGTGCACATTTTTCCAAACGCTGGGCATTGTCTTAACTGGTGTTTGTAACCACAGCGTTTACAATTAAAAATTTCATCCTCCGATTGCTTTTCATTTCTGTTCTGCCCACGTTTCTTCCCCTTGTAGGACACAGCACCGACAGCAGCATTATCACTCATTACAATCGCATCATTATTGATTTCACTGAAAGTCTTCGCGTGCTTTCGAGCTAGCTCGCTGGCTTGGCATATTTTCACCGCATTTTCCAAATTTAGTTCGGTTTCTCTCAACAGACGTTCCCTGACTTTTTTATCATGAATACCAAACACAATCTGGTCACGAATCATGGATGTTTTGAGCTCAGAGAAATTACATGTCTGTGCTTTCAGTTTCAGATCAGTTATAAAGCTATCAAAAGTCTCATTTTGCTGCTGTTTCCGAGAGCAGAACATGTATCTTTCATAGGTCTCATTCTTTTTGGGAGATTAATGTGCATCAAATTTTATTAGCACATCTTCTAATTTTTCTCTGTTCTCCGCTGGATTAAATACAAATGTATTAAATACCTCTATCACCTGCGAGCCTGCAACCGTAAGCAGCAATGCTATCTTCCTTGCGTCTGGCTTCGTACCGAATCCGATGGCTGCAATGTAGAGTTCGAATGGTTGTTTCAGAGTCTGCCAATTGTAGTCGATGTTTCCTGTGAGTTTCCAACGCTCTGGTGGCTTCAAATTCTCCATGTCGCTTTTCACAATTTTCAGCAGATCTTCACCATCCTGGTACCATCTTATGTTCATTAATAAATAGACATTCTTATTATGAACACAGCTAGCTTTTGCTAGACACTTTTATTGAGCACATGTGGACTAGGTACAGTATCTGTAGAGGCTTCCATCTTGACTGCTGCCTTGTGGGTAGCCTAGTGCCTCATGGGTAATGTAATCTTAATATATATACAGCTGGGTAGTGTAGTCTTATACATACAGCTATATACAGCTCTACACAGCTCTACGGCTCCACCTAGTGTCCACTATAGAATGACATGTTATTGATCATTACAGAAGGCTGCTTAATTTCAGAACCTGAGACTGCAGATGCTCTTGAAGGACGGCCTCGACCAGCTCTGGGCCTGGAGGACCCAGCTGCAGACTGCACCGACTCAGCATGGGCGGCAGAAGTCTAGGCTGCAGGCAGTGGCAAGTGCAATGGGGAAGCTACAGTGGTGGCAGCAGGAATTCTGTCATCTTGAGAGAGGACAGCAACTACCTGCTCGACCGACACACTGGCACTCCCACGGGGCAGCACCTCAGAATCCGGAGCCATCAGCTGGAGCACAGATTGCTGGCCTGCTGCGGTGCGGTGAGAGCCCCGGGAAGTGTGTCCGAACCAGCGGCAATGGCAGCAGTCAGTGCTTGCGTGACCTCAATCTGAGTCTGCATGAGACCAGTCTGAGATTGGATCACGGCAACCAGTGACTGAATTGCCGAACTAAGCATTAGCGTGGCATCCGCCTGTGCTACAGCGAAGTGCTCCTTGCCAGTGTATCAATGCATTCAGGCACCCTTTCCACTGCACCCATGAGCTCAGTGTTCATTTCAGCGATGAGCCGCTCCTCCTCTGCGTCCACAGAATCACAGAATCACAGAAACCCCACAGTGCAGATAGAGGCCATT
Source organism: Somniosus microcephalus (assembly GCF_052327205.1). Lineage (NCBI taxonomy): Eukaryota > Metazoa > Chordata > Chondrichthyes > Squaliformes > Somniosidae > Somniosus > Somniosus microcephalus. Next base: position 200,441,398 of record NC_140988.1, read on the forward strand.
TCGGCCCATCGAGCCTGCACCGACACATATCCCACCCAATCCCCGTAACCCCTACACCAACACATATCCCACCCTATCCCTGTAACCCCACGTATTTAATCCCCCTAACACTAAGGGTCAATTTATCATAGCCAATCAACCTAACCTGCACATCTTTGGACTGTGGGAGGAAACCGGAGCACCCGGAGAAAACCCACGCAAACACAGGGAGAATGTGCAAACTCCACACAGACAGTCACCCGAGGCCGGATTCGAACCCGGGTCCCTGGCGCTGTGAGGCAACAGTGCAGGAGGAATCGCTGGCATACTCTCCCTCCGGGGAGAAGGCCCCCAAGCTTCCCTAGCCACATCGCGTTACTGCAGCTCGCTGGGTCCCGAAGCTTCACCTTCATCAGACCCTTCCACCCTGCCCCCCTCTAGGGATGATGTGGTCCCAGTGTGGGCATGGGCTTCCTCGGGAGAGGGTGGCACTTATGCTCCAGCTTCCTCTTCCTCCTCGCCTGCGGATTCGCTCCCACTGGCAGCTTCTGGGCCCGTCTCCTCAGCTGGTGAATCACCATCTGAAAGCAGGGCGGTACATGAGTGGCTTCAGCATGAGGACAGGGGGGTAGTAAGGGAGGAATGAATGCAGCGATTTAGTAAGTTGGATTGAAAGTGTCAAATGCTGGTGTTGTGAGGGACAAGTGGAATGAGAGAGGAGAGAAAGCTGATGACCTTACCATTACTGTCCCAAATGGGGTCGGCCTCTCCATGGGTGACGGGACTGATCACCTGGCTTGCTACAATCCTGTGGGCGCGCGCCTCAAGATCGCTGAGGGGTTGCAGCTGAGGCCGCCCTCCACCCGTCCACTGCTGCTGTCTCCTATTATGAGATAGCTTGGCCTGCAAAAAAGAGGACAGCGTCTGAATAAATATACAGCCATGGTCTTGCCTGATGTGCCTCCCATAATTGAATAGCCCTTAATAGATGCAGCCATGGTCTTGCCTGATGTGCCTCCCATAGTTGAATGGTCCTTACAGTATGCAAGTTGTGCAATGTGCGTGTGTGTTTCATGAGAGGGCCATAGGTGTTGGATGAGTGTTGGGCATTGGGGTTTTAAGACCCACTGGCCATAGAGTGAGGTTGAAATGGAGGGATGGAGAGGTATTCAAAAAAGCCACTTACCCTGACGACCCGAGTGAGGTCGTTGAACTTCTTGCAATATTGTGTATGTGTCCTGGGCACCATGCTCCTGGAGGAGACGCTCTGAGCCACCTCCCTCCACACTCTTCTGTAGTCGTGCAGCAAAGGCCTCCTGCCACTCTCAAGGTAGAGTATAGATCTTCTGAGCTCCACCGCGCCAACCAAAGACTCCAAGGCCCACTCGCTGAAGCGCTGAGCTCGTTCTCTCTCCCTCTTCATAGTCCTTGGCTGGAAAATGTAATCACAGGTCTCCCCAGGTCGAGATTCAAGGCTCCAATGAGCAGGGTGTGGCTGGAGGGGAGGGCCAGTTTTTAAATGAGAGGGTCGATCTTGCACTCCATCCACACCCTGCTCATTGCAGTCTTGAATCTAGGCCTGGGGAGATCTGTACATCAAATCTGTTGGAAAGAACAATGGAGAGGACCAGGGAAAGAGCTCAGAGTGCAACCCCCATTTTCTCTTCTAAATCCATGCACAGACGATCAAATAAAAAATAACCTGCAAATTGCTGCTCAGTACCCAAAACTCCTCAACACAGCTTTGAATATCTCCTGCAGTATCTCTCTCTCTCACTCAGAATGTGTGGTGAAAACATTTTGCCGACAAAAAAAGGCAGGAAGCGGACGCCTTTAAACAGCGTTCCCCCAGTCCCTTCCCGACTGCAAAACGCTCCCCTCAACCTGTCGTTGTTAGCGGCAGGCAGTAAGACAGGGGCACTACCGGGGCGTTGCACGCTCGACTGAGTAAAAAGGTTTCCCTCACATCCCCCATATCTCTTGTCCAAAACCTTAAATCTGTGTCCCCTAGTCCTTTTACCATCAACTAGTGGGAACAGCCTTTCCCCATCTAGCCTATCCAAACCCATCATAATCTTGTACACCTCTGTCAAATCACCACTCAACCTCCTTTGCTCTAATGAAAACAAATCCAGCTTCTCCAACATGTCCTTGTAGCTAAGATTCCTCATCCCCAGAACCATTCTGGTAAATCTCCTCTGCACCCTCTCAAGGGCCTTCGCATCCTTCCTAAATTGTGGTGACCAGAACTGGACGGAATACTCCAGTTGTGCCTAACCAGCGCTTTATAAAGTTTCAGCATAACTTCTCTACTTTTGTACTCAATACCTCTATTTATGAAGCCCAAGATCCCTTATGCTTTGTTAACCACTTTCTCAATACGTCCTGCCACCTTCAAGGACCTATGCACATTAACTCCTAGGTCCCTGCACACTATTTAAAACTGTGTATTTTGCCACTCTCTGTTCTTTCTGCCAAAATGCATCAACTCACACTTCTCTGTATTAAATTTCATCTGCCACTTGTCTGCCCATTCTGCTAGCCTTTCTATGTCCTGTTGCAGTCGATTGGTATTATCATCACTGTTTGCCATACCCCCAAGTTTGGTGTCATCAGCAAATTTAGAAATTCTACTCTATTCCAATATCCAGGTCATTATATATATCAATGAAAGCAGTGGCCCCAGCACTGACCCTTGGGGAACACCACAGTCTACCATTCTCCAGTTTGAAAAACAGCCATTTACCACAACTCGCTGTTTTCTGTCCTTAAGCCAATTCCTTATCCAAGCTGCCACTGACCCACCTATTCCATGAGCTTCAGTTTTGTTAACCAGCCTTCTATGTGGTACTTTGTCAAACGCCTTCCAAAAATCCATGCAGATAACTTCCTCCATGCAGATAACTTCCATTGCATCCCCTTCATCAATCCTTTCTGTTACTTCATCAAAAAATTTCAATTAGATTTGTCAAACACGATCTGCCTTTTACAAATCTGTGTTGGTGCTCCTTAATTATCTTAACCCTCTCCAAGTGCCCAATATTTTTTTCCTTGATTATTGTTTCTAAAATTTTACCCACCACTGATGTTAAACTGACTGACCTGTAGTTACTAGGATTGTCCTTAGACCCTTTCTTGCACAATGGTGTCACATTTGCCACTTTCCAATCCTCAGGCACCTCCCCCGCATCTAGGGAAGATTGGAAAACTATGGCAAGCCCTTCCACTATCTCCTCCCCCAATTCCCTCAGCAATCTGGGATGCAAGCCATCTGGACAAGGCGACTTGTCCACTCTAAGCATACCCAGCCTTTCTAGTACATCCTGTCTATCAATTTTTATCCTTCCATTGCTTCTACCTTTTCCACTTATACCGATATTTTGTCAGCATCCACCTCCTTAGTAAACACCGACACAAAGTACTCATTGAGTATTGTAGCCCTGCCCTGCGCCTCTAAGCATATATCACCTTCTTTGTCTCTGATAGGCCCCACCCCACCTCTTACTACCCGCTTACTGTTTACATGCCCGTACAATATTTTTGGATTCCCTTTTATGTTAACCGCCATTCTACTCTCATGTTCTCTCTTTGCCAATTTTATTTTCATCTTCACATTCCCTCTCAACTTATTGTATTTGGTCTGGTTCTTCCTTGAAGAATTCACCTGACATGCATCATACACCCTCTTTTTTTGTTTCATCATCTTCTCTCTCTCCCTTGTTCTCCAAGGAGCCCTTGCTTTGGTTCCCTTACCCTTCCTTCTTGTTGGAATGTACCTAGCCTGTACTTGGAACATCTCCTCCTTAAAGATCACCCATTGTTCTGTTACAGTTTTTTCTGTCAGTCTTTGGTTCCATTTTACCGTGGCTAGATCCTTTTGCATCCCATTGAAGTTAGCCCTATTCCAGTTTAGAAGTTCCACTCTAGATTGTTCCTTGCTCCTCTCCATTGCTAATCTAAATCTTATGATACGATGATCACTCGTACCCAAGTGTTTTCCCACAGACACTTGGTCGACCTGGCCTACCTCATTCCCCAACACCAGCTCCAGCAATGCCTCCTTCCTGGTTGGGCCAAGAACATATTGGTCAAGGAAATTCTCCTGAACACATTTCAGAATTTCCTCCCCCTCCTTTCCCTTTACCCTAACATTATCCCAATCCATATTTGGGTAATTAAAGTCACCCAATATCAGCACTCTGTAACTCTTGCATATCTGCGATTTCCCTGCAGATTTGCTCCACTACCTCTCTCTCACTATTTGGAGGCCTATAGAATACCCCCAATAGCGTGATCATACCCTTTTTGCTCCTCAACTCTAACCAAATGGATTCTGTCCTTGTCCCCTGGTTTGGGATTTCACCTGTGGTGCCCTGATGAAGACCCTAGAAATGGCGGTAGTAGCTAGCTGGCCTTGGGTGGTGGTGCCAAGTTGCCCTCCCAGGAAGAGAAATCTGGCTACCCTCGCCACCCCATAGAAAGGTACTCATTTCAAAATTGTTTTGGCATCTGATCTTCAAGAGTCTAGGCCCTCAACCCAGCATGGACTCTCAGGTGGGCATGACTTCTGCTGGGATTGGACAGCTACGCCTTATGAGACCAGGCATACCTGCACCAATCATAGGCTAAGTCCTGACTGAAGGCCTAGGAGTGAGAACTCTTGCTTTAGAACCCTGCCCCCTTGCCTCATAAATTGCCTCCTGTGCACAATTTTGTTTCCCTGAATCATGGCTGAAAGAATGGCATGAATGATAGCTCAACATTCCTGGTTACAGGGTTTGCAGATGAGATAGAGAGGGGGTAAAAAAGGAGGGGGGGGTCGCAATATTGGTTAAATAAACCATTGCAGCTGTGAGGAGGAATGATATGTAAGCAGGATCATCAAATGAGGCCATACGGGTTAAACTGAAGAGCAAAATGGGGTAATCACACTGATTGGAGTGTACTATAAATTCCCAAACAGTCAGAGGGAGATAAAAGAGAAAATATGTAGACAAATTTCTGAGAAGTGCAAAAACAGTAGAGCAGTAATTGTAGGGGACATTGTAGTTAAGGAGGAGAGTGAATTATTAGGTGAGATAAACATAGTGATGGCAGAAATATTAAGGGGTTTAGCATCTTTGAAAGTAGATAACTTGGCAGGCCCAGATGAAATGTATCCCAGGCTGTTAAGAGAAGCAAGTGGAGGAAATAAAGGAGACTCTGACCATCATTTTCCAATCCCCTCTGGCTGCAGGTGTGATGCTGGAGGACTGGAGGACTGCTAATGTTGTACCGTTGTTTAAAAAGGGAGAAAGGGATAGATTGAGTAATTACAGGCCAGTCAGCGTAACCTCGGTGGTGGGTAAATTATTGGAAAAAATTCTGAGGGACAGTATAAATCAGCATTTAAAAAGGCACAGATTAATCAAGGACAGTCAGCATAGATTTGTTAAGGGAAGTTTGTGCCTGACTAACTTGATTGAATTTATGAGGAGGTAACAAGGAGGGTTGAAAAGGGTAGTGTGTTTGACGTAGTATACATGGATTTTAGCAAAGGTTTTTGACAAGGTCCCACATGGCAGACTGGTCAGAAAAACAAAAGCCAAGGAAAAGTGGCAATTTGGATCCAAAATTGGCTCAGTGGCAGGAAGCAAAAGGTAATGGTCGACATGTGCTTTTGTGACTGGAAGGCTGTTTGCAGTGGGGCTCCGCAGGGCACAGTACTAGGCCCCTTGCTTTTTGTGGTACATATCAATGATTTGGACTTTCATGTAGGGGGCATGATACAAAAATGTGCAGTTGATCGTGAGGAAGAAAGCTGCAGACAGCAGGAAGTTATCAATGGACTGGTCAGATGGGCAGAAGAGTGAAAAGTGGAATTCAATCCAGGGAAGTGTAAGGTAATGGGGGAGAAATTTGGTATCGCCCCATTTGGGGTGCAATTATCGGCCGGGCACAAAGTTTAGCACCTGGCGCTAATTATCGCCTCTGACTGCAAACTTGGCTTCTATCGCCCCTGGAGGTAATTGGAGCACTAAATCAGGCGCTACACACCTCTCTTAAGGCGCAAAGGCCGAGGAGCGAGTCGCTAACTCAGAGCGTGGGTGCAGCGCAGGTGATGTCAGTTAGTGATGGAACACAGACACACTGGCGCTGGACAGTTCTTAAAGGGGAGGGTCGATCTTGCTCTCCAGCCACACACTGCTCATTGGAGCCTTGAATCTCGGCCTGGAGAGACCTGTGACTACATTTTCCAGCCAAGGAGACTATAGAGAGGGTGAGAGAACGAGCTCAGCACTTTAACGAGCGGGCCTTGGAGGCTCTGGTTGGCGCGGTGGAGCGCAGAAGATCTATACTCTTCCCTGAGAGTAGCAAGAGGCCTTTGCCGCGCGACTACTGAAGAGTATGGAGGGAAGTGGCTCAGCACGTCTCCTCCAGGAGTATGGTGCCCAGGACCCATACTGAATGTCATAGAAACATAGAAATATAGAAGGTAGGAGCAGGAGTAGGCCATTCGGCCTCTCGAGCCTGTTCTGCCATTTAATGAGATCATGGCTGATCATCCAAATTCAGTACCCTGTCCCTGCTTTCTCCCCATATCCCTTTACACTTTAGCTATAAGAAATATTTCTAACTCTTTCTTGAATATATGTAATGAATTGGCCTCAACGGCCGTCTGTGGTGGAGAATTCCACTAGTTCACCACTCTCTGGGTGAAGAAATTCCTCCTCATCTCAGTCCTAAATGGCGTACCCCTTATCATTAGACTTAGACCCCTGGTTCTGGACACCCCCGCCATCGGGAAAATCCTTCCTGCATCTAGTCTGTCTAATCTTGTTAGAATTTTTTAAGTTTCAATGAGATCCCCTTTCATTCTTCTAAACTCTAGCGAATACAAGCCCAATCAACCCAATCTCTCTTCATACATCATTCTTGGATCCTAGGTATCAGTCTGGTGAATCTTCGCTGCACTCCCTCCATGGCAAGAACATCCTTCCTACGATAAGGCAAACAAAACTGCACACAATACTCAAGGTGTGGTCTCACCAAGGCCCTGTACAACTGCAGCAAGACATCCTTGCTCCTGTACTCGAATCCTCTCGTTATGAAGGCCAACGTACCATTTGCCGCCTTAACCGCCTGCTGCACTGCATGCTTACCTTCAGCGACTGGTGCACAAGGACACCCAGGTCTCGTTGCACTTCCCCTTTTCCCAATCTATTGCGGTTCAGATAATAATCTGCCTTCCTGTTTTTGCCACCAAAGTGGATAATCTCGCATTTATCCACATTATACTGCATCCGCCATGCATCTGCCCAATTACCCAACCTGTCCAAATCATACTGAATTTTCTCTGCATCCTCTTCACAGCACACATGCCCACCCAGCTTTGTGTCATCTGCAAACTTGGCGATATTACATCTAGTTCACTCATCTAGATCATCTATCTATATATATAAATCGGTACTTCTGTCTGTCATTCTGTCATTCTGTCATTCTGTCTGTCTGTCTGTCTGTCATCGCGTGTGCGTCTGGTGGGCTATGCGCTCGAAAGTTACAGGGCGTACCTACGCGCGCGTTACCTCCAAAGAAAGCTTACGCTTCCGAGACGGTTTTAAGCGTATTTATGTTTCGGCCGGGCTAAAATCGCGCCCGCGGTATCCCAAAAACCTTCAACATTCCGCTCATTAGCATCTCATTATCCGCTCAGTAGCGACAGAGTGACCTCGAGCTCGACCAATCGTACGCCAGGTTGCTGGCGTGTGCCGCCGGGCCAATCGGTGTGTGTGTGGCCGGGCCTTATCGTTCTGAACCGAGGTGAGTCGCCGCCATCTTGCTTCCATTCTTTTTCCTGCTTTCTGCGTCTTTCTTTTCAAATATACATTTCCACCAAAATAAAATTGAATTTATTAAATTGTTTTTAAAAAAATCACTCATTTGTAAACCGAACCTGAACATTCTTTTTCCTACCTTTGCCCGTTTTTTTCTTAGGCCTCAAAGCCTGCGCATTTCTTGCCCAGCCAGGCCCGAGCCAGGTGACTGCGCTTCTGCTAAGCTCCTCACCACCCCCCCGCAACCCGCCGTGTCATGTTACCCAGGGCAACGGCGTCAGCCACGAGGGTCAGGGTGCGTGTGCAGCAGGAGCAGGTGAGACGCGGTGTCTCTGTTTCGCGCTCGGCGGGGGGGGCGGGGCTCGGCCGCCGGCCATCTCTCAGAGCCGCAATCGGGCTCGGCGGGCGGGGGGGCGGGGCTCGGCCGCCGGCCATCTCTCAGAGCCGCAATCGGGCTCGGCCGGGGGGGGGCGGGGCTCGGCCGCCTGCTGTCTCTCAGAGCCGCAATCGGGCTCGGCCGGGGGGGGCGGGGCTTGGAGAGCGGGGCTCTCGGCTGGGGGGGCCGGGGGGGCTGCGGCTCTCGGCCTGGGCCCCCCCGCCCCTTCTCCCCCGCCCCCCCCTTCCGCCTCCCCCCTTCCCACCCCCCTTCCCCCCCGCCGCCCCCCCTTCCCCCACCGACCCCCTTCCCCCCGCCCCCCTCCCTTCCCCCCTCCCTTCCCCCCTCCCTTCCCCCCCGCCCCTTCCCCCCCTCCCTTTCCCCCCTCCCTTCCCTTCCCCCCTCCCTTCCCTCCCGCCCTCCCTTCCCTCCCCGCCCCTTCCCCTCCCGCCCTCCCTTCCCCCCCGCCCTCCCTTCCCCACCTGCTCTCTTCCCCCCACCTGCTCTCTCTCTTCCCCCCAGTCGCTCTCTCTCTTCCCCCCAGTCGCTCTCTCTCTACCCCCCAGTCACTCTCTCTCTTCCCCCCCAGTCGCGCTCTCTCTCTCTCTTCTCCCCCCCCCCCAGTCGCTCTCTCTCTCTCTCTTCCAACAACAATATGCCCTCGAAAAAGCCTCGGCACCGCCGGGCACTTCAGCTAGTCTATATATATAAATCGGTCGATTTGTCTGTCTGTCTGTCATTCTGTCATTCTGTCATTCTGTCTGTGATCGCCTGTGCGTCTGTCAGGCTATGCGCTCGAAAGTTACAGGGCGTGCCTACGCGCGCGTTACCTCCAAAGAAAGCTTACGCTTCCGAGACAGTTTTAAGCGTATTTACGCTTCGGATGGGCTAAAATCGCGCCCGCGGTATCCCAAAAACCTTCAACGTTCCGCTCATTAGAATCTCATTATCCGTTCATTAGCGACAGAGTGACCTCGAGGTCAACCAATCGTACGGCGGCTTGCTGCCGCGTGCGGCCGGGCCCTCCTACGGTCGAGTGACGGGACGATTGACCAATCGTACGCTTTGGTGACCTGACGGTCGACCAATCGGTGCGTGTGTGGGCGGGCCTTATCATTCTGAACTGAGGTGAGTTGCCGCCATCTTGCTTCCATTCTTTTACCTGCTTTCTGCGTCTTTCTTTTCAAATATACATTTCCAGCAAAATAAAATTGAATTTATTAAATTGTTTTAAAAAAAACTTCATTCATTTGTAAATATTTTTTCTAACCTCAACATTCTTTTTGCTACCTTTCCCCGTTTTTTTGTTAGGCCCTGAAAGCCTGGGCCTTTCTTGCCCAGCCAGGCCCGAGCTAGGGCTTCTGCTAAGCTCCTCACCCCCCCCCACGCGTCACGTTACCCGGGGCAATGGCATCAGCCACGAGGGTCAGGGTGCGCGCGCAGCAGGAGCAGGTGAGACGCGGCGTCTCTGTTCCGCGCTCGGCTCGGGCGGGGGGGGGATGGCGGGGCTCGGCCGCCGGCCATCTCTCAGAGCCGCAATCGGGCTCGGCCGGGGGGGGGAGGCGGGGCTCGGCCGCCGGCCGTCTCTCAGAGCCGCAATCGGACTCGGCCGGGGGGGGGGGCGGGGCTCGGAGAGCGGGGCTCTCGGCCTGTGCCCCCCTCCCCCCCTTCCGCCCCCCCTTCCCCCCCCGCCCCCCTTCCCCTTCCCGTACCCCCGCCGCCCCCCTCCCCCCTTCCCCCCCCGCCCCCCCTTCCCCTTCCCGCCCCCCTTCTCCCCCCGCCCCACTCCCTTTCCCCGCACCCCTCCCTTCCCCCCGCCCCTTTCACCCCTCCCTTTCCCCCCTCCCTTCCCCCCCGCCCCTTCCCCCCCGCCCCCCTTCCGCCCCCGCCCCCCCTTCCCGCCCCCTTCCACCCCGCCGCCCCCCCTTCACCCCCGGCCCCCATTCCCCACCTGCCCCCCTTCCCCTTCCCTTCCCCCCCACCCCCCCTCCCTTCCCCCCACCCCTTCCCCCCTCCCTTCCCCCCGCCCCTTCCCCCCTCCCTTCCCACCCCTCCCTTCCCCCCTCCCTAACCCCCCTCCCTTTCCCCCCCTCCCTTCCCTTCCCCCCTCCCTTCCCCCCGCCTCTTCCCCCCCGCCCTCCCTTCCCCCCACACGCTCGCTCTCTTCCCCCCAGTCGCTCTCTCTCTTAGCCCCAGTCGCTCTCTCTCTACCCCCAGTTGCTCTCTCTCTTCCCCCCCAGTCGCGCTCTCTCTCTCTCTTCTCCCCCCCCCGCCCAGTCGCTCTCTCTCTCTCTCTTCCAACAACAACATGCCCTCGAAAAAGCCTCAGCACCGCCGGGCACTTCAGCTAGTCTATCTATATATGTAAATCGGTACATCTGTCTGCCATTCTGTCATTCTGTCTGTCTGTCTGTCATCGCGTGTGCGTCTGGGGGCTATGCGCTCAAAAGTTACAGGGTGTACCTACGCGCGCGTTATCTCCAAAGAAAGCTTACGCTTCGAGACGGTTTTAAGCGTATTTACGTTTCGGCCGGGCTAAAATCGCGCCCGCGGTATCCCAAAAACCTTCAACGTTCCGCTCATTAGCATCTCATTATCCGCTCATTAGCGACAGAGTGACCTCGAGGTCGACCAATCGTACGGCGGCTTGCTGCCGCGTGCGGCCGGGCCAATCGGTGCGTGTGTGGGTGGGCCTTATCGTTCTGAACCGAGGTGAGTCGCCGCCATCTTGATTCCAAACTTTTCCTTTCTTTTTCCTGCTTTCTGCGTCTTTCTTTTCAAATATACATTTCCAGCAAAATAAAATTCAATTTATTAAATTCTTTTAAAATAAATCACTCATTTGTAAATATTTTATCTAACCTGAACATTCTTTTTCCTACCTTTGCAGGTTTTTTTCTTCGGCCTGAAAGCCTGGGACTTTCTTGCCAGCCAGGCCTGAGCTAGGTAACTGGGCTGCTGCTAAGCTCCTCACCGCCCCCCCCCCCCCGCGGCCATGTCACGTTACCCAGGGCAACAGCGTCAGCCACGAGGGTCAGGGTGCGCGCGCAGCAGGAGCAGGTGAGACGCGGCGTCTCTGTTCCGCGCTCGGCGGGGGGGGGCGGGGCTCGGCCACCGGCCATCTCTCAGAGCCGCAATTGGGCTCTGCGGGGGGGGGGAGGGGGCTCGGCCGCCGGCCATCTCTCAGAGCCGCAATCGGCCTCGGCCGGGCGGGGGGGGCCTGGCTCGGCCGCCGGCCGTCTCTCAGAGCCGCAATCGGGCTCGGCCGGGGCGGGGCGGGGCTCGGCCGCCGGCCGTCTCTCAGAGCCGCAATCGGGCTCGGCCGGGGGGGGGGGGGCGGGGCTCGGCCGCCGGCCGTCTCTCAGAGCCGCAATCGGGCTCGGCCGGGGGGGGGGCGGGGCTCGGCCGCCTGCCGTCTCTCAGAGCCGCAATCGGACTCGGCCGGGGGGGGGCGGGGCTCGGAGAGCGGGGCTCTCGGCCTGTGCCCCCCTCCCCCCCTTCCGCCCCCCCTTCCCCCCCTCGCCCCCCTTCCCCTTCCCGTCCCCCCCGCCGCCCCCCTCCCCCCTTCCCCCCCGCCCCCCCTTCCCCTTCCCGCCCCCCCTTCTCCCCCCGCCCCCACTCCCTTCCCCCGCCCCCTCCCTTCCCCCCGCCCCTTTCACCCCTCCTTTCCCCCCTCCCTTCACCCCCCGCCCCTTCCCCCCCGCCCCCCTTCCGCCCCCGCCCCCCCTTTCCGCCCCCTTCCCCCCCGCCGCCCCCCTTCACCCCCGGCCCCCCTTCCCACCTGCCCCCCCTTCCCCTTCCCTTCCCCCCCACCCCCCTCCCTTCCCCCCACCCCTTCCCCCCTCCCTTCCCCCCGCCCCTTCCCCCCTCCCTTCCCACCCCTCCCTTCCCCCCTCCCTAAGCCGCCTCCCTTTCCCCCCCTCCCTTCCCTTCCCCCCCTCCCTTCCCCCCGCCCCTTCCCCCCCGCCCTCCCTTCCCCCCACACGCTCGCTCTCTTCCCCCCAGTCGCTCTCTCTCTTAGCCCCAGTCGCTCTCTCTCTACCCCCAGTCGCTCTCTCTCTTCCCCCCCAGTCGCGCTCTCTCTCTCTCTTCTCCCCCCCCGCCCAGTCGCTCTCTCTCTCTCTCTTCCAACAACAACATGCCCTCAAAAAAGCCTCAGCACCGCCGGGCACTTCAGCTAGTCTATCTATATATGTAAATCGGTACATCTGTCTGCCATTCTGTCATTCTGTCTGTCTGTCTGTCATCGCGTGTGCGTCTGGGGGCTATGCGCTCAAAAGTTACAGGGTGTACCTACGCGCGCGTTACCTCCAAAGAAAGCTTACGCTTCCGAGACGGTTTTAAGCGTATTTACGTTTCGGCCGGGCTAAAATCGTGCCCGCGGTATCCCAAAAACCTTCAACGTTCCGCTCATTAGCATCTCATTATCCGCTCATTAGCGACAGAGTGACCTCGAGGTCGACCAATCGTACGGCGGCTTGCTGCCGCGTGCGGCCGGGCCAATCGGTGCGTGTGTGGGTGGGCCTTATCGTTCTGAACCGAGGTGAGTCGCCGCCATCTTGATTCCAAACTTTTCCTTTCTTTTTCCTGCTTTCTGCGTCTTTCTTTTCAAATATACATTTCCAGCAAAATAAAATTCAATTTATTAAATTCTTTTAAAATAAATCACTCATTTGTAAATATTTTATCTAACCTGAACATTCTTTTTCCTACCTTTGCCAGTTTTTTTCTTCGGCCTGAAAGCCTGGGACTTTCTTGCCCAGCCAGGCCTGAGCTAGGTAACTGGGCTGCTGCTAAGCTCCTCACCGCACCCCCCCCAGCGGCCATGTCACGTTACCCAGGGCAACGGCGTCAGCCACGAGGGTCAGGGTGCGCGCGCAGCAGGAGCAGGTGAGACGCGGCGTCTCTGTTCCGCGCTCGGCGGGGGGGGGCGGGGCTCGGCCACCGGCCATCTCTCAGAGCCGCAATTGGGCTCTGCGGGGGGTGGAGGGGGCTCGGCCGCCGGCCATCTCTCAGAGCCGCAATCGGCCTCGGCCGGGCGGGGGGGGCCTGGCTCGGCCGCCGGCCGTCTCTCAGAGCCGCAATCGGGCTCGGCCGGGGCGGGGCGGGGCTCGGCCGCCGGCCGTCTCTCAGAGCCGCAATCGGGCTCGGCCGGGGGGGGGCGGGGCTCGGCCGCCTGCCGTCTCTCAGAGCCGCAATCGGGCTCGGCCGAGGGGGGGTCGGGGCTCGGAGAACGGGGCTCTCGGCTGGGGGGGCGGGGCTCGGAGAGCGGGGCTCTCAGCCTGGGCCCCCCCGCCCCTTCCCCCCCCGCCCCCCCTTCTGCCCCCCGCCCCCCCTTCCCCCCACCCCCCTTCCCCTTCCCGCCCCCCCTTCCCCCCCCTTTCCCCCCCCTTCCCCCTCCCTTCCCCCTCCCTTCCCGCCGCCCCTTCCCCCCTCCCTTCCCCCCTGCCCCTTCCCCCTCCCTTTCCCCCCCTCCCTTCCCTTCCCCCCCTCCCTTGCCTTCCCCCCTCCCTTCCCCCCTTCCCCCCGCCCCCTTCCCCCGCCCCTTCCCCACCCGCCCTCCCTTCCCCTCCCGCCCTCCCTTCCCCCCGCTCTCTTCCCCCCACCCGCTCTCTCTCTTCCCCCCAGTCGCTCTCTCTCTTCCCCCAGTCGCTCTCTCTACCCCCCAGTCGCTCTCTCTCTTCCCCCCAGTCGCGCTCTCTCTCTCTCTTCTCCCCCCCCCCCCAGTCGCTCTCTCTCTCTCTCTTCCAACAACAACATGCCCTCGAAAAAGCCTCGGCAACGCCGGGCACTTGAGCTAGTATAGATATATATAAATGGATAGTGGTGTCTGTCCGTCTGTCTGTCTGTATGTATGTCTGTCTGTCTGTCTGCTATACACTCAAAATTTATAGAGCATACCTACACATATGTTATATCAAAAGAAAGCTGATGATCAGGGGAGTGTCATAGGCATATTTACTTTTCGGTCAGACAAAAACTGTTCAGACAGTATACAAAAAACTTTCAAAAATCCGCACATTAGCGGTTCACCAATCCTACCGCTCATTAGCTTTGAGTGACGTGATGTTTGACCAATCCTACAGTTCAGTGACCTGATGGTTGACCAATCGGTCCATAACAGGGGGCGTTTCATTCCGTGTGTGGGCGGGCCTAATCCTGCAGCCTCCCGAAACGTCGCCACCATTTTTTTAATACCGACAGCGACAGCACCAGCACAACAAACCACCACATTGCGGCTCTGGCACAGTATCCCGCTCCCGGCCCACCAGAGTGGGAGGTGAGTTGGGCTCACTCGGGCTGGGCCGGGCCTGACAACCACTCGGCCCGAGACACAGAGCGGGGGAGCGGCAGTGGCTGGCTGTCAACCGCGCGGCCCTGTAAACTGCCGTACTACAAAAAAGCCTAGGCAACGCCGGGCCCCCCCAGCTAGTTAATATATATTCTGAATAATTGGGTCATAGCACCGATCCCTGCGGTACCCCACTAATCACTGCCTGCCACTCGGAAAAAGACCAGTTTATTTCAACTCTTTGCTTCCTGTCTGCCAACAAGTTCTCTATCCAAGTCAGTACATTACCCCCAATCCATGTGCTTTAACTTTGCATGCTAATCTCTTATGCAGGACCTTATCGAAAGCCTTCTGAAAGTCCAAATACACCACATCCACTGGTTCTCCCTTATCTATTCTACCAGTTACATCCTCAAAAAATTCCAGTAGTTTATTCAAGCATGATTTAGCTTTTGTACATCCATGTTGACTTTGTATGATCCTGTCACTGTTTTCCAAGTGCTCTGCTATTAAATCTTTTATAATGGACTCTAGCATTTTCCCCACTAACGATGTCAGGCTTACCATTCCATAATTCCCCGTTTTCTCTTTAGCACCTTGTTTAAAAAGTGGTGTTACATTAGCTACCCTTCAATCCATGGGATCTGTTCCTGTGTCTATAGAAATTTGGAAAAATGTCGCAAAAATTTCAACGACCTCACTCGGGTCGTCAAGGTGAGTGGCTATTTTTCAATACCTCTCCAGCCCTCCATCTCAAACTCACTCTATGGCCAGCAGGTCTTAAAAGCCCAATGCCAAACACTTATCCAACACCTATGGCCCTCTCATGAAACACACATGCACATTCCACACCTTGCATACAGTAAGGGCTATTCAGCTATGGGAGGCACATCAGGCAAGTCCATGGCTGTTAATTTACTTAGATTCCATCCTTTTTCTTGCAGGCCAAGCTATCTCATAATAGGAGACAGCAGCAACGGATGGGTGGAGGGCGGCCTCAGCTGCAACTCCTCAGCGATCTTGAGGTGCACGTCCACAGGATTGTGGCAAGCCAGGTGAACGGTCCCGTCACCCCTGGAGTGGCCGACCCCGTTCGGGACAGCAATGGTAAGGTCATTAGCTTTCTCTCCTCTCTCCTTCCACTTGTCCCTCACAACACCTGCCTTTGATACTTTCAATCCAGCTTACTAAATCGCTCCACTCCTTCCTCCCTTACTGCCA
The DNA here is from genome assembly GCF_052327205.1 of Somniosus microcephalus. Lineage (NCBI taxonomy): Eukaryota > Metazoa > Chordata > Chondrichthyes > Squaliformes > Somniosidae > Somniosus > Somniosus microcephalus. The sequence continues at coordinate 200,457,080 of NC_140988.1, forward strand.
CCCTGTCCTCACGCTAAAGACACTCTTGTACCGCCCTGCTTTCAGATGGTGATTCACCAGCTGAGGAGACGCGCCCTCAAGCTGCCAGTGGGAGTGAAGCTGCAGGTGAGGAGGAAGAGGAAGCCGAAGCATAAGCGCCACCCTCTCCCGAGGAAGCCCATGCCCACACTGGGACCATGTCTTCCCTGCAGGGGAGCAGGGGTGGAGGGTCTGATGAGGGTGAAACTCTGGGTCCCAGCGGGCTGCAGTAACGCAATGTGGCTAGGGAAGCTCGGGGGCCTTCTCCCCAGAGGGTGAGTAGGTCAGCGAGCCCTGCTGCAGTGGACGCAGAGGAGGAGCGGCTCAATGCTGAAATGCACACTGAGCTCATGGGTGCAGTGGGAAGGGTGCCCGATTGCATTGATGCACTGGCAAGGAATGTGGAGCACTTCGCTGTAGCACAGGTGGATGCCACGCTAAAGGTTAGTGCTGCAATTCAGTCACTGGCTGCCGTGATCTAATCTCAGACTGGTCTCATGCAGACTCAGATTGTATCACGCAAGCACTGACTGCTGCCACTGTCGCTGGTTCAGACACCTTTCCCCGTTGTCTCACCGCACTGCAGCAGGCCAGCAATCTGTGCTCCAGCAGATTGCTCTGGATGCTGAGGTGCTGCCCTGTGGGAGTGCCAGTGTGTCGGTCGAGCAGGGAGTCGCTGTCCTCTCTCAGGATGACAGCATTCCTGCTGCCACCACTGTAACTTCCTCATTGCACTTGCCCTGTAGCCCAGACTGCTGCCGCCCATGCAGAGTTGGTGCAGTCTGCAGCCAAACCCCCCAGGCCCAGAGCTTGTTGAGGCCGTCCTTCAAGAGCATCAGTAGTCTCAGGTTCTGATAATCAGCAGCCTTCCACCAGTCTTGCTGCAGCCACTGGGGCCCCATTACAGAGGAGCAGTAGGGTGGGAAGGGGGGATGTGCGCAAAGGAAGGAGATCACCCTCGAAGGGCAAAAAGTAGGAGGTGTGACGAAATGTTGTTAAATTTTTTATGAAAGGCCGAGGTTCGTGTTCAAATTTTGTTTAGTGTTTTGGACATTATCTCCAGGTTGTGAGAACCGGTAATAATAATGAATAGCCCAGAAATTCGGGTCGGAGGCTTCCCGCGGGTGCAAGCCTCCGACCTGCACTTACCTAGCGTGCCAGCCATTGTGCTGTGGGCCCCTGTGGGATTCCGATCTTGGGTTCCTCCAGCACAGTGCTTGCGTATCCCAGGGACGCAGTTAGTTCGATGCATCCCCTGGGATCACGTGGGCCATGGATTACAGATCACAGAAACCCCACAGTGCAGATAGAGGCCATTTCGGCCCATCGAGCCTGCACCGACACATATCCCACCCAATCCCCGTAACCCCTACACCAACACATATCCCATCCTATCCCCACATATTTTAATCCCCCCAACACTAAGGGTCAATTTATCATAGCCAATCAACCTAACCCGCACATCTTTGGACTGTGGGAGGAAAACGGAGCACCCGGTGGAAACCCACGCAAACACGGGGAGAATGTGCAAACTCCACACAGACAGTCACCCGAGGCCAGATTCGAACCCGGGTCCCTGGCGCTGTGAGGCAACAGTGGAGAGCCAATGATAGCAGGGAATTTCCCATTCATAAAATTGACAGCAAGAGCTGTCAAAACTATAAATACTATAAGCCCCAAAACATCACTAAAACTTCAAATAAATTTTAAAAAATCACATTTTTAAAATGATTTTACATTACATAAAATAACTATTTTAAACAATAATTCAAATTTTTGAAAAAATTAATTACATTTTCTAACGGGGCTAAAAATAAACGTACCTTTGTTTAAAGTATTTAAAAATAATAAACCTGTGGAAAAAATACTTTAATTTTAATTAATTCACCACTTACCTTGTTAAAAGCAAGCATTACGCCTGCTTTATACGTGAAACTCCTGGAGACTTACCCTCCCGGAGAAAGCTGCAAAAAAAATGTAAGTTCCATGCGCACGCGCTGCCTCTCCGGCGTACGCGTTTGACCTCTGAACCCCTTCCTTTAAGGGAACAGAAGTTCCGGTTTCCCGCGCAAGCGCAGTGCATGCACGAAACCGGCACTTCCGTTGGGTCTACAGGTGAGTATCCAGTGCGTACTCACCCGTGGAGACCCGAATTTCTGGGCCAATGATTTTTTTGTGTTTGTTTCTATTAGTTTGTCATGAAAGAATGACACACACAGAGTTTGTAAAATAAAAAAGTTTTTGTATTCAAAATGAACAGGTTTGCCCTTTGGAATCATTGCTGCCTTGACCGGCTTTGGGGTTACGGGTGGCTTTCATTCATGTTGTTCTCCATGCCAAAAGCCATTTCCTCAGTAGGGGAATAGAAGCGGCTTGTTATCAGCCGTTGACGGACGGCCCTTGCAGTTTCTACGTTGTGGGCCTCCCTATCGCCTTGGTGCTGCTGCTGATCATCCTCCTCCTCTTCCTCCTCCTCCTCTAGTGGTGCTGCAAGGCCTGGTGGCATTGGCTGGCTCCTGAGGATTGCCAGGTTATGAAGCATACAGCATACAACTATGAAGATGGAGACGCGCTCAGGCGAGTACTGCAGGGCTCCTCCTGAGTGCTCCAGACAGTGGAACATTTGCTTGAGCACGCCGATCGTCTGCTCAATGATGTTCCTGGTGGCGAGATGATTCTCATTGTACTGCAGCTCAGCAGGGGTGTTGGGGTTATGGAGCGGTGTCATAAGCCAGGTGCACAGTGGATAACCCTTGTCTTCGAGGAGCCAACCACTTGGGTGATGCGGTGCCTGGAAAAGTTCTGCCACAGTAGTCTGACGCAGGATGAGTGCATCATGGCTGCTGCCAGGATAGCGGGCATTGACAGCGAGTATCAGCTGTCTGTGGTCACAGACCAACTGGACGTTTAAGGAGTGGAACCCCTTGTGGTTTCTAAAAACCTCTGCATTCTCATGTGGTGCCCGCAATGCCACATGCGTGCAGTCAATGGTGCCCTGCACCTTAGGGAAGGCCGCTATCCTCACAAAGCATGTTCATGCTGTTTGGCCCGGGTCATCAGGAAAGAGATGTACTGGTGTCTCCTTTTATAGAGGGCATTTGTGACCCGATGGATACAGCAGTGGATCATGAACTGGGAGGTTTTGGCAATATCTCCAATAGCTGCTTGAAACGAGGCGGTGGCATAAAAGTTCAGAGCCACTGTGACCTTCACAGCCACCAACAGAGATGTCCTGGTCCTCAGTAGAGGCTGCAGATCTGGCTGCAGCAGGTGGCAGAGCTCAGTGTCTACCTCCTTGCTGAAGCGCAGCCTGTGCAAACACTGCTCCTCAGACAAATTCATGTAGGAGAATTGTTCCCGGAATACCCTGGGAGGGTAAGGTCTCCTGTGCAGAGGCCTGTTGGCCCTCCTCCCTCTGGCAATGACTACCATTCTCTCTCTGCGTCTCTGTTGCCTCCGAATCTGCAGGTGCAGGACGACGCCCTGAATCAGTGCAGCCCCCAAAGTCTCTTGGCAATCAAAGTAATGAAGGTCAAATCCAAAAGTACCTGCAAAGTGATGCTCAGTAGCCAAAACTACTTCACACAGCATTGACTCTATGCAGAAGTCTCTCTCTCTCTCTCTCAGAATCTCTCTCTCTGTCAGAATGAGTGGTGCAAAATTGTCTACCACAGAAAAAGCCACGAAGATGGCGCCTTTAAATAGTGCCCCCAGCCCCTCATTGACTGGGAAACGTTGCAGTCTCCCTGTCATTGCTTGCGCCAGGCGGAATGGAGGGGGGCGCCACTCAATATCTGGCCCGGGGCACCAACAGTGCCTTGCACGCTCAACTGGCGTCATGATCTGTGGGCGCAGGAGATCGGGGCGGTAAACTTTTGTGCCGCCACAAAAACTCTAGTCAATTTTGCGAGTTGCGCAAACATCGCCGCACCCAGGCGCTAGTTGCTTTGCGCCCCATTAGTGCCTTTTAGGGCGCTAACAGGAGGCACAAGCCAACCAAACTTTTCTCCCAAGGTCTTCTCATGGAGATTCCTAACCCTCTGCCCCCCCCCCACCCCCCACCTCTGACAATATGAGCTGCTGCAGGTTCAGTGAGAGAATTCCACAGAGGGCTTAACTGCCTAACTGCTGTGCTCATGCCCACGTGGACTATCTACACTTTTGTACAGTCACATTTACGTACTTTGGTACATCCGTTTATCTAAATTTTTACTGCATGAGATAGACATACGTGCATAATGCATACGCGAATGTGTTCCTCAAATATTTTAACAGTTTACTCACTGGCGAACATCTCTGCCTAGCATTCTAAATAAGTGTAGCCATATTGCAGAGAAATCCAGTCATGAATGTTTAATTCTTTTAGAAAGAGGGTAATTTGACTATATTTCCTTCCTTTTATGATACACGGTAGCAGTGTGGTTAGCTTTTGTTTCAGTGGTCAAGCTAGCTGTTCCAGTTTGTTTCTCCCTTCAGAGAGGAAGCATCTTTCCACACGTCAGTTTGTAATCTGGCCCTAAAAATGCATACTGTGAATACATTACCAGTGGCTTGTCGCTCATGAGAAAAACACAGCACCTACCTGCTGTGTTTAAGAATAATGACGCCTTCACACTGTGGATGAGCAAGAGAATGCACAATCACCAATGTACTTTTAGTTTTGTAGTGGGTTATCAGGCGCTGTAATGCCATACTAAATATTTAAGTATTCTCTTTACTTTCTGCAAGAGATTGGCATTCACCCCATCTTTAGCAAAAATCTGAAAATTGCCAAACTCTACACTGCTTACTCAGTATACATTTTGTGCAATCAAGATGGGGAATTTCAACCTATTTCACATTCCCAAAATAGTGACTGCCTCAATTGATGCGCTGTCAACAAAGATCATTCATCAGGCAACACAACAGCGCTGACTGCAAGTAACTCAGACTGAATGAAATGGAGATTTGTAGTTTTCTGGGTTGGTTTGGGACACAAGTTGTGAACCTTGAAGAGATTCATCAAACTTTTCAAATACAGATCATGTGGTATGCATATAATTTTCATTAAAATTTAATGATGCTTACACTGAAAAATATTTTGCCACCTGCGCTTTTTATTTAAAAATGTATGCCTCCTTATGCTTATTTATAGAAGAAACATCTTGTTTACAAAAAAATAGAGTACATTCCACGAAATGATATTGATGAGTTTGAAAGGAAAAATTCACCATAGTCATTATTTATGTAGTGTTAGCCAATGGCTCAGTTGGTAGTACCCTCGCCTCTGAGTCAGAATGGGTTCAAGTCCAACTCCAGAGGCTTGAGCACAAAAAGTTTAGGCTGACACTCCAGTGCAGCACTGAGGGAGGGCTGCACTGTTGGAGGTGCCATCCTTCGGATGAGACATTAAACTGAGACCCCGTCTGCGCTCTCAGGTGGACATAAAAGATCCCATGGCACTATTTCGAAGAAGAGCAGGGGTGTTATCCCCAGTTTCCTGGTCAATATTTATCCCTCAATCAACTTTACTAAAACAGATTAACTGGTCATTGTCACATTGCTGTTTATGGGAGCTTGCTATGTGCAAATTGGCTGCTGTGTTTCCTACATTACAACAGTGACTACACTCCAAAAAGTACTTCATTGGCTGTAAAGCACTTTGGGACATCCGGTAGTCGTGCAAGGCGCTATATAAATGCAAGCCTTTCTTTCTTTATCATTGCATTGTGGCAAATAATATTAAGAACCTTACTGAACATTCCCAGCCCAGGTATACTGCAGCTCAGATTTACTGGGATGAACTTTTAACTTTGGCGGGGGCATAAAATGGGCAGTAGCGGGTCACCCCGCCGAAGCTGAAAGTTCTGGTGACTCTGTTTACCGTTTGCAACAGAATCATAAACATGAGTATGAAGAACATGTTTCAATTTTGCTACTAAAGTGATAGAATGAAGTTTTCTCCCTATGCCTTGACTTTTACATGAGGACATCCCTCACCCCGAACGTAACATCTATTTATCAGTTTAACATTTCCATTTGCTATACCATCTATCACCAATCTCCCTGAATGATGCACAATATTATCAGATTAATGTTGAATTATGGTCAAGACTTCTGCTCTCATATTACTCACCAAGAGCTAGAATAGGGATGCCACATTTTTTAAATATACCCCTTTGTATTAACAATCACATATCATCTTTTTCATATCATGCAAGCCATAATAATACCCAAGTGGTATTCTGATCAAATATAGGAGCTGATATTCCCTCTGTTCATAGAAAGAAGCTTAAAACATGGTTTATAATTATTAATGGATATGCAAACAAAATTGACATAGCAAGAGGCATTCCAATGTGTTGAATGTGAGGACAGGAAATTTACAAGCAATCACTTGGAGGGTGCGAGTCTAGGTGGGGTAGAGGAACACAGGGATTACGGAGTACAAATACACAGATCACTATACATTGCGCCACAGGTTAGCAAGGCCATAAAAAAAAAGACCAAGCACTAGGGTTTATTTCTAGAGGGATAGAATTGAAAAGAAGGGAAGTTAAGCTAAACCTGTATCGAACCTTGGTTAGACCACACTTAGAGTACAGTGTACAGTTCTGGTCACCATATTATAAAAAGGATATAGAGGCACTGGAGAAGGTGCAGAGAAGATTTACAAGGATGATACCAGAAATGCAAGGGTATACATATTAGGAAAGGATGAACAGGCTGGCTCTCTTTTCTCTTGATAAAAGAAGGCTGAGTGGAGACCTAATAGAGGTCTTTAAAATTATGAAAGTTTTTGAAAGAGCGGATACAGAGAGAATGTTTCCACTTGTGTGGAGGAGTATAACTCGAGGCCATCAATATAAGATAGTCACCAAGAAATCCAGTAGGGAATTCAGAAGACACTTGGAACTCATTACCACAGGGAGTGGTTGAAGCAAATAGTATAGATGCATTTAAGGGGAGGCTGGACAAGCATATGAGGGAGAAGGGAATAGAGGGTTAAGCTGATAGATTTAGATGAGGAAAGACGGGAGGTTGCTCGAGTGGAGCATAAATGCTGGCATCGATTGGTTGGGCCGAATGGCTTGTTTCTGTGCCATATATCCTATGTAATCCTATGCAATGAAAAAGTAGCAGCCAATCTACAACGCCCCTAAAACTGTGTTATTTTCCACACATCTGACACAGATATCAAGCCATTTGATCTCTATAAATTCTGAGGTGTAGCGTGCAAAAGAGTAGTGAAAGTAGGTCAACAACAGTGGAAAAGTAGTTTCAACTAGAAGGCCCTGCGTTGCTGGTGAAGGTGATTTGGGGGAGACGGGACCATATTCTTAATTTGTGACAGACGCAAGGCAAACACAAAAGAAAACCACGTGAAATGTACACTACTAGAACTGCACAACTTAAAATTAATTCATTATTGTTCTATCTTGCAATCATTCATTTTTTCATTATGCAGAAAATGAAATATTCATTGTCCACAGCACCCAGAGGGAAAAAAAACAAAGCTGGGATGACAAGTAGCCCTTCCTTAATTGTAAATGTGTCCAAAAGAAAATAATAGGCTGCGATTTTCCAAGTGGAGGCGGCTTTGATGTTCGGCAGCTTTGATATTCGGTGGGTTCCGGTCCCGCTGCCGGTTTCAGACACCCTGGAATTAAATTTTTGCTTAAGTGCGTTGATTAAGCTCGTCGTGCGCGCTAGACGACCCAATCAGTGGGTTCGGGTCTGCTGCTTGCCTCTGCTGACGTCTCTTAGCCAGCTGTATTTAAGGGGCCCATGCAGCCTTGTTTTTGATCCATCCTTTCCTGCTGCTTCTCGGTATGGCACATCTGAAAATGACTGCTTCAAGACCAAAGGCATCTCCCAGATATGATGATGACTCCCTCCATGCTCTTGTGGAGGGAGTGAGAGGGCACCAAGCGGTACTCTTCCCCTCAAATGGACGGACGAAGCCTCCTCAGCAAACCACGGCAGTCTGGCTGCAGATTGCTGAGGAGATGAGCGCCAGGTCTTTGTGTGCTCGCACCTGGGTTCAGTGCAGGAAAAGGTTCAATGACCTGCTATGCACAGCAAAAGTGAGTATAACATCACACTTACCTTCAATCTGCTCCCCATCTCCTCTCATCACCAGCACTCTGCATTGTCAACCTACTCCTGCACATCCCAATTTACCCTTACATCCCTTGCACCCTTAACCATCCCTCTCAAAGCGCCAGGGACCCGGGTTCGAATCCGGCCTCGGTTGAATGTCTGTGTGGAGTTTGCACATTCTCCCCGTGTTTGCGTGGGTTTCCTCCGGGTGCTCCGGTTTCCTCCCACAGTCCAAAGATGTGCGGGTTAGGTTGATTGGCTATGATAAATTGACCCTTAGTGTTAGGGGGATTAAATACGTGGGGTTACGGGGATAGGGTGGGATATGTGTTGGTGTAGGGGTTACGGGGATCGGGTGGGATATGTGTCGGTGCAGGCTCGATGGGCCGAAATGGCCTCTATCTGCACTGTGGGGTTTCTGTGAAAAAAAAAATGTACACAATCACTCCACCATTCTACTATGCACCCCTCACACTCACTATCACTGTTATGCAACAACAACAACTAACAATGCACAGGGCGGGCCCTTGGTATTGGCACCACACTCCATTTTTGTCTCCCTCTAAGCATCTATGCTATGGATTCTCTACACTCACTGCAACATTCTCACCCAAACTCCACTTGTGTCCCTCATTGCAGGAAAAGAGAGCCCACAATCAGAGGGAGAGGGGCAGGACAGGAGGAGGGCCACCTTCGATTGCAATCTTGTGCACCGCTGAGGAGGCCGCTCTCGACATCGTCGGAGGTGCTGAGGATCTGGAAATGGGGGATGGTCAGATGGGCGCAGTAGAGCAACCTGCTGACAAAATAGATTTGCAACCCTCTCATTTGGATTGCATGAGTGACTGATATGGCATTTGATGTTCATACAGATTGAGTTCTGATCAGCTGCACAATTTGATGTGCCTGCTACGTTAATATCACATGTCTAACTCATGCCTTTACTCCCCCACAGAACCATCGAGAGCTGCCCTCCCCACTGTCCAGGAGGAAGAGCCAAAAGACTCCTCAGAGGAAGCTGCAACCTCTGACGGCGCAGTGTCAGCAGAACTGAGCGCACCCAGCACCAGCGCAGAGACACACACCTCGGTGGGTCATTCGTAAGATAGATTAGTATTGTCACCTGGTGTATCATAGCTCACAAGTGAGCATCAGCAGATGGTGGAGATGGGGACAGCAGTGGAGAGTCCTTGTCAGAGGCCGCAGGGCGCACCTAGCTCTGTTCAGCTGCATGTGGGCCCTGTGCCTCTAGGGCCATCCAGAAAGAGAGCGGTGCTGGAACTTCAGCAACAAGTGTAGGAGTCTCTGACAGGTATTGCATCCACGGTAACTGTGAATGTGCAGAGAATGGAGGAGTCTATCTCAAACATAAGCAATGCCATGGTGGAGGTAATGGTGCATGAACATGCCACCATGGAGATGGAGGCAACCTCCTTGGAGGACATAAGTTGCCAGACTCAACAGAGCATAGTGACTCTTCTAAATAGACGGTCTGCTATGGAGGATAGATGGGCAGCTATTGAGGAGAGACACCAGAGGTACATGGATGTCCCGATTATGAGGACTGTCAGTACCGAGATGGGTCCTCATGGCCCCACTGATGTGCAGCAAGGTGCTCTCGAGCTACTTGCTAGCAGTGAAGTGCAGGCGACCCATGAGAGGGATGTTGGTGGTCGACAACAAGGAAGTGTGGGCTCCTCTCCAAGCACTCACACTCCCATGCCACTGTGGAGCCCTCTGTCAGAGCCCCATATTCCTCACCCAACTGAGACGGCCGTCTCAGCCCCTGCACAGCCGCAGGAGGAGCAGACTGTTGCCGAGCCCTCCCAGGCTCCCAAATGCAGAGGACGCCTGCAAAAGGTGTTGAAGCAGGAGCAGCATGAAGGTGAGCAAGGTGCCTCCACATCTGCTGAAGCCACAGGGGAAGCACCACGTAGAAGCACGCGTAAGAGAAAGATATCACACAAATAATCACAAGGGTAGTCACTTGGGTGTTTTGATGTAATACATATAAAGATTATGATTGGCATTTCAATTGTAATAAAGAAATGCGATGGCAAAGATTCAAAGAGTTGGCCTATGTGTGTCCAGAAATGGAAGTGTCATAGTGAGGTGTCAGGGCACCTTTCATCTCTAATGATGGTGGCGAGTGATAGGAACCCACAGTTTATTATACAGATGCTGTATGTTGTATTAAGAAGGTGGCAGCCACATGTGTTTGCTGCATAAACTTAAGCGAATCTCGCATGGATTTGTGCATCTCTTGCATCACAGCCAGTAATGTGCTCGCGTGCTGGTGGAACTGGCACAGCTGCCTCTGCAAGGTCTTCCTCCTCCTCCTCCTCCTCTGAGGAGGAGGCTGTGCGCTGAGCCACTTGTTCCTCAGGCAGCGGTAAGCCACGCTGCTGTGCGATGTTGTGCAGTGCACATCAGACCACGATGATTCTGGAGACCCTGGCTGTTGCATACTGTAGGGCTCCACCTGATCTGTCGAGGCATCTGAATTGCATTTTGAACAAGCGAGATGATTTGCTCGATGATGGCTCTGGTGGAAATGTGGCTGGCATTGTAGCGCTCCTCAGCTTCGTTTGATGGCCTCCTCAATGGCGTCATTAGACACGTCTTCAGGGGATAGTCCTTGCCTCCAAGTAGCCATCCGGAAAGATGGGTTGGCAGATTGAAGAGCTGAGGCACAGTAGACTGCCGCAGGATGAACAATTCATGGCAACTGCCAGGGAATTTGGCACAAACATGCGTAAAGTTCTTCCTGTGGTTACACACCAGCTGGACGCTAAGGGAGTGGAAGCCCTTGCGGTTGACAAATGCAGCTGGGTTGTAATGGGATGCCCTAATGGCCATTTGTGTGCAGTCCATGATGACCTGCACCCTTGGAAAGCCTGCCATATTTGCAAAGCCACGGGCGGTTACACTTGCTTCATCCATGGGGAAGTGAAAGTAATTGGCCGCCTTTGCAAAGAGGGCATCAGTAAACTGTGTGATGCAAGTGTGTGCGGCCAACTGGGAGATGCCGCTGATGTCTGCTGATGAGCCCTGGAAGGACCCTGAAGCAAAATAATTGAGGGCGGTGGTGACTTTGACAGCCACTGGTAAGGAGTGTCCACCTGCTCCTCTGGGCTCCAGGTGTTGGTGCTGCATTGTGCAGATGTCAGCGACTACCTCTCGCGAAAGTCTCAGCCTCCTTTGGCACTGCTGCTCACTCATTTTGAGGAATCTCATCCTCGGCCTGTAAACCCTGTGTTGGGGGTATCTCCTGCAGCATGGTGCAGCCCTGCGCTGATGCCCTCTGCCCTGTGCAGCATCAAATGGCTGAGGAGGAGGTTGGCGCTCCAGCTGTTGTTGCTGCTGCCGTTGTGCCTCATTCTGCTGCTGCCACAGCTGCTCTTCCTCTGATTCTGAGGACCAGGATGAGAGGGTATAAATGGTTCCCATTCCACTGGTATATATCTCAGTTGAGGAATAGATGTTATAAGCGCTCAGTCAATATGGGGAGAGGGTTTTCCAAGGAGGTCACAGTGCATATGGATCTCAGCTAAAACACATACAAGCTCAATAGACATGCAAAAAGTGTTCCAACACCTAAAAAACAAAGTTCTGTGATCTGAAGGTCAGCCATGTTACAGGTCCGCTTTTGTGCTGCAGGTGCAGCTGTCAAGAATTTGCATAGTTCCTGAACCCGACACAATCAGCTGGCGTGTTTTGCGAACAGCGTGGAACATGCTGAGAATGTCCTAAAATGGGAAGAGCCTGGTAAAATCGGATTATGTAGGCAGTTAACAAGCTGTTAACTGCCTTAAGTGCCTCTCCCATCACTTGGTGGCGGGTCTGAGCGGGACTCCCAGACCCAACTCTTGGCAAAGTTGTGAGGAGGCAGGTTGACGGCAGTTTTGGAACACGCCGTCAATCAAAACTAACTTAACCTCTGACCCGCCTCCAAACCCGCCCTCTGAGCACCGGCAAAATTGTGGCCATAGTGTTCAACTGCAGAGGATATGGAAGAACTGGACAATGAGATCATCTACCTGCCTCTAACTGCTAGTCCACTGCTGGTTCTTATTGAGGTGTATGTAATGGAGTGCATGGTAATACAGGGCTTCAGATATCCCCTTATTGGAGCAGTACATGTCTAAGTAGAAGACACTAGAGCAGATCCACTGGCCGGGGCACTACCTGCTGAAGCTCATGAGCCTCTGATGCTTTCAAGACTCCTGGAGTTCGTTTGGTGTTCCTCCACCATGATATGCCCGGCAAGATTGCTACAATTATGTTCTCAGATAGATAAACTTTATACTATTGCCTGATCTCTTACTGTGTGTGATGAAATATGCCATTCATCAGGCACTGTATTCCCTGTGTTTAGTTTAGTTTCAGTTTCATTTCCTTACCTGTATTGTATTGTGTGTAGGGCTCCGCCCATACCTGGCCCCTACTTAAGCAAGCCCCAGCGTGTCTCACAGCAGTACAGCAGATCTCTGGATGAGAGACACTTCTCCAATGTGTATTACTTTCTGAGTTAATAAAAGCCTTGCTTTGCTCCGTTAACGTCGAGTCTCGGATTCATTGAGGCACATCACTGTTAACATCACTTCACATTTATAATCCAGATGTGAGCTTCCAGAAAATATTGACTGTGCAATGCCCCTCCATCGCTGTTGGGTGCTGCACCAGTTGCTCTTTCATAGAACTGTGTATTTATCATAGAGTGCATATTTTGTGGGGTTTCTCAAGTTCCGGTAACTAGAGAAAACAATTTATATCATTGTAGGGGGTGGTGTTTGGGTCAGCTTTACCTCTGACTCCCTGAGCGGTTCGAATCACTCCCATTCCCTTGGTTCTAGACCTTGGACTTATTTGGGGGTTGTGATGAAAAGTGCAGCAGACAACTGATTTTGGTGCAAAAGCTTCGATCTATATTTGAGAAAGAAAATGCAACACAATAATCTTAACACTCTAAAAATGGGGAACACTTCAGTACATACGAGGGAGAATTACAGTAGACAAATACTTCACCCCTCCCAATCCCACTTTACTAGCTAACTTTGGCCCCAAAGGACCAGGGATAATGCTCACCAAACGAATCCTTGACAGTTGAGCTGGTTCGCAGTTTCGGGGTTCGCTGGATGTGTTGGTTGGTGCCTGCCATACCCTGGACGCAGTAGAGGACTTCGACAGCGTGTCTGGTGATGTTCTGGATCGCTGACACTGTTGAGAACTTCTGTGGAGAAGTGGTGCTTCCAGAAAGAGTAACTGTGAACTGTTGCTTCCAGAGAGAGAGAACTCCTGTGTCGAACTCGAGAGCGAACTGTGTAGAGAGAGAGAGAGCTGCTTTTCGGAACTGACTGCTGAACTCTGTAGAGAGAGAGAACAGCTTGAACTGCTTCTTGATGATTTCCTTGATGAACTCCCCTCGATGAACTAACTGCTTTCTTGTAAAAACAGGCCTCCAATTATATTAAACGAGGCCTGCTAATCTACGTGCCAAATCAGACCTGGCTTATTGTTAGATTTTGGGCGGGCTCATTAATATTGATCTGTTCAATTATTAAATTGGTTTTGGGATGGTTCCATCGCTTGCTTAAGTTGTTTAAGAACGTGTGAAGTGGTTTTGGGGTGGTCTCATCGATTGTTTAAACTCTTGTTTAGTTGTCACTTTTGTCCTTAGTCTTTGAGTTTCCTGTGGGGCCTTGAGATTCTTTGTTGGTTGATGGCATGTTTAGTATTATGCATGTTTTTGGATGGTTATATAGAAACATAGAAACATAGAAGATAGGAGCAGGAGTAGGCCATTCGGCCCCTCGAGCCTGCTCCGCCATTCAATGAGATCATGGCTGATCATCCAAATTCAGTACCATGTTCCTGCCTTCACTCCATATCCCTTGATCCCTTTAGCCTTAAGAAATATATCCAACTTCTTCTTGAATATAATTAATGAATTGGCCTCTACTGCCTTCTTTGGCAGAGAATTCCGCAGGTTCACCACTCTCTGGGTGAAGAAATTTCTCCTCATCTCTGTCCTAAATGTCTTACCCCTTATCCTTAGACTGTGACCCCTGGTTCTGGAATCCCCGAGCATCGGGAACATCCTTCCTGCATCTAGTCTGTCTAGTCCTGTTAGAATTTTATAAGCTTCAATGAGATCCAATCTCATTCTTCTAAGCTCCAGTGAGTTCAAGCCCAATCGACCCAATCTCTGCTCATATGTCATACCTGCCATCCCAGGAAACAGCCTGGTGAATCTTTGCTGCACTCCTTCCATGGCAAGAACACCCTTCCTCAGATAAGGTGACCAAAACTGCACACAATACTCAAGATGTGGCCTCACCAATGCCCTGTACAACTGCAGCGAGACATCCTTGTTCCTGTACTCAAACCCTCTTGCTACGAAGGCCAACACAACATTTGCCTTATTAACCGCCTGCTGCACCTGCATGCTTACTTTCAGCGATTGGTGCACAAGGACGCCCAGGTCTCGTTGCACTTCCCCTTCTCCCAATCTATTGCCATTTAGATAATAATCTGCCTTCCTGTTTTTGACACCAAAGAGGATAACCTCGCATTTATCCACATTATATTGCATCTGCCATGCTTCTGCCCAATCACCCAACCTGTCCAAATCATACTGGAGTTTCTCAGCATCCTCCTCACAGCACACACGCCCACCCAGCTTTGTGTCGTCTGCAAATTTGGAGATATTACATCTCGTTCCCTCGTCCAGATCATTAATATATATTGTGAATAGCTGGGGCCCAGGGACCAATCCCTGCGGTACCCCACCAATCACTGCCTGCCACTCAGAAGAAGAGCCGTTTATTCCAACTCTTTGCTTTCTGCCTGCCAACCAGTTCTCTGTCCCCAATCCCATGTGTCTTAACTTTACATGCTAATCTCTTATGCAGGACCTTATCAAAAGCCTTTTGAAAATCCAAATACACCACAACCACTGTGTTTATTCCGTGATTCTTAAAGTATGATGTTTTCCAATAACTACACGGAGGCTGTAACTTAACAATCAACAAGTGTTTACTGGAGGAGGGTAGTCTAAAGACTGACAGTACAGAGGCATGCTCAAGGCTTATATACAGGTGTGGTCACTGCCGGTACTACAGTACACAGGAGCTGTAAAAGTAGTTCTCTCTTAAAGGTACATACACTACAATTCCTCCCCTTTTAGATTAGCAGTACCCATAATATTCAAATAACAATTAACACTTTAACATGCAAATTAAACTGAAACAGTCCATTTATAGAATCAGTCTTTGGGGCGGCTTCCTGATCCTTTCTGGATAGCGCCTTTCCTGAGGTTCTTGTTCTTGGTGCGGAGACGATTCTGGCCCCTTTTCGTCGGTTATTTCATCAGTTTCCACTGCTACTGTTTCTGAGGTAGATGCTACCGGTATATAGGGTTCATCCCCAGGGACGCGAGACATGGGGTTGACTCGTTCCTGTGACGCTAAGATCTGGTCGACGTGGCGTCTCACAATGTTCTCCCCGACATCCACTGTGTACATTAATGGCCCCTGCCGTGTGCATATCGTTCCGGGTTGCCATTTCTCTGTTCGGTAGTCATGGGCCAAGACTGGTTGTCCTACATTGAAGCTCCTTGTCGGCTTCTCATTGGTGTGGTGGAATTGTTTATCCTCAACATTTCTTCGCACATTTGGTCTGAGCAAATCTAGACGAGTTCTCAACCTTCGGTTAAAGAACATCATGGCCGGGGTCTGGTTGGTAACTGCATGTGCCGTATTTCTGTAGGCTAACAGGAAATTGTCCACCTTATGCTGCAGTGGAATTTCATCACCTCACATGGCCATTATCGCCTTCTTAAAGGTTTGCACGAACCTCTCAGCCAATCCATTTGTGGCTGGATGATACGGGGCGGATGTGTAATGCCTTACCCCATTCCTTCTCGTAAATTTCCGAAACTCTTCGGACACAAACTGTGGTCCATTATCAGAGCAAATCTGCTCTGGCAAGCCGTTCCTGGCAAATATGGTCCGTAGGACTGCAATCGTTTTCTCTGTAGCGGTTGAGGACATTTTTATCACCTCAGGCCATTTCGAGTGAGCATCCACTGCTATTAAGAACATTGAGTCCATGAATGGACCAGCAAAATCAATATGCACCCATTGCCATGGAGAGGAGGGCCACTCCCATGGGTGTAGAGGGGCATGTGGTGGTGCATTTTGGACCTTCTGGCATCCTGAGCAGCTCTTGGTTAGGTCCTCGATTTGTTGATCGATTCCCACCCTAGCAAGGCTTTTCATTTTCACCCCTCCCAGATGACCTTCGTGAAGCTCATTGAGCACTCTCTCTCTTAACTTGGGTGGAATTACCACTCGGGATCCACACATCACTGTCCCCTGGCACACTGACAGCTGTTCTCTTCTGGATGAGAATGCTGGCAACAGTGAGTCGCCATGTGTTGGCCATCCCCTCACCGTCAAATCATATACCCGAGACAGTGTTGGATCATTGCGGGTCGCCTTCTCTATATCCGCGTTAGTTACTGGCAATCATTCAATTATTGACGAATAAAATATCTCGATTGGGTCCACTGCTGGTGCTTCCTTCACAGTAGGCAGTGGCAGGCGTGATAGCCCATCAGTGTTTCCATGCTGTTTTGTGCCTTTATATTCTATTTAATATTGGTTCGGCCCTAGAAAAAGGGACCATCTTTGTAACCGTTGTGCAGTCATCACCGGAACGCCCTTCTTTGGATTGAAGATGGAGACAAGTGGTTGGTGGTCAGTCAGCAAGGTGAACTTCTGCCCATGCAGATAGTGGTTGAATTTTGTTACTCCCCATACTAGGCTGAGGGCCTCCCTGTCAATCTGGGCGTAGTTGCACTCGGCTGAGGTTAGTGACCGAGACGCAAAGGCTACTGGCCTCTCCAACCAGTCTGGGAATTTGTGCGACAGCACCGCTCCAATACCATAGGGTGATGCATCACATACCAACCGAATTGGTAGTGCTGGGTTGAAATGGGCCAACACCTCTTTTGATGTGATCAATTCTTTGCACTTCTGGAAAGCTCATTTACATTTGTCATTCCACTTCCATGGTACCCCGATTTGCAGTAGGGTGTTCAGTGGGTGTAATACTGTAGACAGATTTAGTAACAACTTATGGTAGTAGTTTACCAGCCCGAGGAACGACCTCAGTTGTGATACATTTTCCGGTGCTGGAGCCTTGACTACTGCCTCAATCTTTTCAGGGGACTTATATAACTCCTCTTCATCAATAACGTTGCCACAATACGAGATCTGCTTCTGGAAAAACTCGCACTTGTGGCAATTAGCTCGTAGCCCATATTCCTTTAATCTAGTGAGCACCTTCTCCAGGTTGGCGAGGTGATCACTGTCATTTTCGCCCGTGACCAGGATGTTGTCCAATCTTCGACTTCATTGTCGAACGCAGTGATACTGCCACTCTTCGGCATCCCTGGGTGTGATTTAACTGTCTAAAATGGCGTCTTCTGCGCTCTCCCTTTTTCTCCGCTGGCATAAAATGGCGTCACCCGCGCATTCCTTTCTTCCCACGCTCGCCCTTCTTCTCCGCTGCGGCTTCTAAAATGGTATCTCCCGCGCTCTCCCTTCTTCTCCGTGGCTCAATGGCCTCTCCCGCGCTCTCCCTTCTTCTCCTCGTGGACGCTGTTCAGCCCTTGAGCCCTGGCTGTGCTCTGCGCGTTCTCCTGTGCGCCTTTCCCATTGCCGTCGCTCGGTCCTGAACCTGGCTGCTGCTTTACCCTCTCTCTCTCTCTGTTTGTTTTTCCTCGACGCCGCTTGGTTTTCAACCCCCGGCTGCGCCCTGTGCGCTTCACCCTCTCTCTTACCCCGTCGACGCTGCTCAGCTTTTTTTCTCTGCCATCGGTCGGCTCCAGCCGCCGCTGTCCAGGAAGGGTCTGCGCTGTACCTGTTGCCAGTCTGTTGCTGGATCGTCGTGGCTGGGGAACCAAGCCCGGCTCGCAACAGCCTCCCCTGCAATGTTCACTCTCTGCCAGATGACTGGGCGGTTGCTCGCGGTCGACGCCCGTGCTTCTGGCCTCGACTTTCTTCCACCGCCCTCCTGGAGCGAATCCTTGAAGGGAAATGCAGAGTTGCAGGTAGATTCGAATCAACCTCGTCGCCACTGTTGAATCCATGATTCTTAAAGTATGATGTTTTCCAATAACTACATGGAGGCTGTAACTTAACAATCAACAGGTGTTTACTGGAGGAGGGTAGTCTAAAGACTGACAGTGCAGAGGCATGCTCAAGGGTTATATACAGGTCTGGTCACTGCCGGTACTACAGTATACAGGAGCTGTAAAAGTAGTTCTCTCTTAAATGTACATACACTACACACTGGTTCTCCCTTATCTATTTTACCAGTTACATCCTCAAAAAATTCCAGTAGATTAGTCAAGCACGATTTACCTTTTGTAAATCCATGTTGACTTTTTCCGATCCAGTCACTTTTTTCCAAGTGCTCTGCTATTCCATCCTTTATAATAGACTCTGTCATTTTCCCCACTACCGATGTCAGGCTTACCGGTCTGTAATTCCCTGTTTTCTCTCTACCACCCTTTTTGAACAGTGGGGTAACATTAGCTACCCGCCAATCCATGGGTACTGTTCAATGTTATATGGGAGTTATGCTCCTGGCCCACCAATTATTATTAAAGGAGCTGATCCTATGAATTCTGGAGGTGTCAACAGCACAGTTCACCAGAAGGCAGATGTTCAGCCAAACCAATGTTACTGCAGTGTGAACAGTCCAACAGACTGTCAGATCCCTTAGATTTAAATTAAGTGACCAGTAACAACAACACCTTGTATTTATATAGAACCTTTAACATAGTAAAACATCCCAAGGGGCTTCGCAGGAGCATTACCAGACAAAATTTGACACTGTGTCACATAAGGAGATATGTAAGGTTCGAAAATTTCTGCACAATCCCAGACCACAAGGAAAGTCATTTTTTAAATGATTTTGGGAACATCACAGAAGAAATCTGGAAAAGGGGTAAAAGTGTGGTTGGGCCAAACAGAAGATTTCAAAGAGTTAATTTAAGGAAAAGACTTTTGGACTGTTTTTAAAGAGTTATTGGGCAAAAGGGATTTAAAACAAAATCCCAGGAAGGTTTGGTTGGTTTAAAAGACATGTTCAGGCTGGCAAAAAGCTGGAACAACGGGGAGGCGGGGTGGGCCCCCGAAGTTTGGATATTGGCTTGTCTAAGGAATCTCCAGGGCCGCCCCAGTTTTACATAAGGACAATGAAGCCTGTTTTCCCGCCAAGGAGTCGCACAGCCAGGTATCGAGTAAACAGGACATGTCCCCAGCCATACAAAAGAAAGAACATTAGCCCTAAAGGTTATCACAAACAAACCACAGTCCAAAGTCAATTAAAGAGATTGACAAACGTTTTGCATTTTAAGACTGGTTTCAAGGCAATCCTGAAACAAGTTAAAGGCCGATTATGTCTAGATGAACTATCCCCTAAACTCATTAAGTTTGGATGGGCCATCCCCGAAGCTCGTTAAAGTTTTAAAAAACATTAAAAATAACGAGCCTGCCAAATTTAACAAAGGAAACCGAGATTTGGCAGTCAGATAAGCCAGGCCCCAAATTAGTATAATTGAGGCCTACCTTTTCAGTTCAGCAGTACAGTGCAGTCGAGTACAGTTCGGATCACAGACGACAGAAACAGTGAGACAGTTCAAACGGACAGCCAGTCCGAGTTCAAGTTCAGCCAACCAGCTCAAGAGAGAGATCATCATCAGAGACTCGAAGGAAGAAAGAAGAAACAGAGATCGTGGCAACCAAAGGCCTACAGAAACCAACAACCGCCAATATTACCACCAACCAGGTAATATTGGGCCACCACGACCAACAAGGAACCAACCGCCGAAAAACTCATGAACCAAAGACTTGTTTCCACTCTAGAGGCTAGTCTGACTTACCCCATGTTAAGATTTGGACACAAAAGACTCTAAAACTAGCCCTAACCAAAGAAAATTGGGTACTTACCCGATAGATCCAACAGCGCGACTAAGCGCATCAGCGGATCAAACCCAACTGAACACCCAACGCAGGTGCAGTCTTCTACCACGTCCGAGTTATGGCAGACCCCAACCACCACAACTGAAGAGAACCCCGAAATCGCGAACCTTTACAACTGTCAAGAAAGTCGTTTTGGTGAGCATTTCCTGGTCCTCTGGATTCCAGCCTAGCTAGTGTAGTGGAGTTGGGAGGGTAAGGGATTTTGTGTATTGTAATTCTCCCTCGCTTATTCCATGTGTTCCCCACCCTTTTAAAGTGTAAGTTTTATTTTAATTGTATATTTTCCAGTCTCAAAATTAAAGATCTGAATTCTTTTGACTAACCCAGGTGTCTGTTGCAAGTTTATTACAACCCTGTGGCGGAGCCACTAAGGGACTCCAATCAATTGTATATAAATCCCTTTAATAATATGTTGGCTACAGCCTGAGTCTGTATCTTTGTTTTCACTGTTTACATGTACAGAGCACGATCACTTTAATAGCGCGGGTAAACGCGATGACGTCACGCCGTTCATCATGTGATCCCCACCGGCGGGAAAAACGTGATGACGTCATGACGTCAGCCACAGGGCCACCCAAGCAGTCCTCGTGGAGCCTCCGAACTGACTAGACCTATATTCGATGTTCTCCTGTGGTTATCCGTTAAACTCTGTTAGTTTTCATTAAACCTCGTTTATTTGATTGCCTGAATGGACCTCAGTCTTTTGGATAGGAACTAGACATTCCTACAACCCCCAAATAAATCCAAAGTCTAGAACAAAAGGGAATGGGAGGGATTTGAATCGCTCAAAGGAGTCAGAGGTGAAGCTGACAAACAGCCCACACTGCCATCCCTTACAGCTATTAGGTCAGGTGACCAAAAGCTTGGTCAAAGAGGTAGGCTTTAAGGAGCATCTTAAAGGAAGAGAGTTAGATAATAGTTTGGTATTCCTAGCCCTCTATTTTTCTTTTCATCTTGAAGTTTGTCATTCTTAGTCAAGATCTGCCAAAAATATATATTTATTTTGGTGATATAAGGACGACATCTATAGATGTGGTAACATTGAGTTATTCAGTTAACTGCTTATTTTCAGTATTTCAGACTATATCACCATGGGGAACCTTGGTATTATATATGTTAAAATTGCCATTATTGAGATAAACTCAGCTGTCAAGAGGTTAAATTTGCAGGACAGCAAGGCTGGTAGGTTAAGTTACATTTCAGACAGAGCCTCTGCAATTAGTCAGAATCAGTGTGTTGGAACACTAAAGAGATTGAAATTCCGGTGAACATTTACACTTATTACTGCTGTATCGACCCTATTCATTCGAACTCAGCAGGAGCCATTGATGGATTCCACTTGGGCTGGGCAATCGTTTTGACTAAAAGCTATCAAATGAGTCAGGCTTTTAAAAGATAGACAGCTACAAAATTTAGATAGTCAGGCAGCAAAGGGCTGTGACAAAGATAGCATATGGAATAGAGAAGTTTGAAAATTAGTTTTAAGTCAAGCAAGGGAACAGTCTGAAGTGGGTTAGAGTAGTACCTTCATTATTTTTATTTCATTATGCAAAAGACAAGTTTTATTGATGAAAATGAATGAATCCAATCATAACTGCTGTTGCGTATGTTAACCTGATGAGAAATAAAACAGATTAACAATTCATATCAACTTGCAGCTCACCAAATGTTCACTTTGTCCGTCTTCATCGAGATTGAAGAAATACACTTGTGAAAAACATGAGTATCCAGTCCAGGTCACAAGGGGATGCTACTGTCCTGGGTTATGGTATCATAGAAGTAGTTATAGGACAGTGTGAGTCAACGCTCATTAAAGTAAAACAGTCAGACTGCTTATGAGAGTGACTGATGCCACTGAACCAGAGAAGATATCGATGGCAGACCCAAATTTGTAACAGTAATAATCATAGAATCATAGAATGATACAGTGCAGAAGGAGTCTATTCGGCCCATCGTGCCTATGCCAGCTCTTTGGTAGAGCTATCCAATTAATCGCACTCCCCTGCTCTTTTTCCATAAATCTGCAAAATTGTTCCCCTTCCATAATTTATCCAATTCTCTTTTGAATATTATTATTGAATTCGCTTCCACCACCCTTTCAGTCAATCCCTTTCAGATCACAACAACTCGATGCGTAAAAAAGTATTTCCTCATGACGTCTCTGTTCTTTTTGCCAATTACCTTAAATCTGTGTCCTCTGGTTACTTACCCTTCTGCCACTGAAAACACTTTCTCCTTATTTACTTTATCAAAACCCTTCATGATTTTGAACACCTCTGTCAAATCTCCTCCTAACCTTCTCTTTTCAATGGAGAACAATCCCAACTTCTCCAGTCTCTGCACATAACTGAAGTCCCTCATCCCTGGTACCATTCTAGTAAATCTGATCTTTACCCTCTCTAAGGCTTTGACATCCTTCCTAAAGTGTGGTGCCCAGAATTGAACACAATACTCCAGTTGAGGCCTAACCTGTGTTTTATAAAGGTTAAGATAACTGTGTTGCTTTTGTTCACCATGCTTCTATTAATAAAGCCATATGCTTTATTAACAGCCTTCACAACTTGTCCTGCCACATTCAAAGATTTGTGTACACACACCCGAAGGTCTAACTGTTCTTGAACCCCCCTTTAGAATTGTGCCATTTAGTTCATAGTGCCACTCCTCATTCTCCCTACCAAAATGCATCACTTTACACTTCTCTGTGCTAAATTTCATCTGCCAACTTCACCAGTCTGTCTATGTCCTCCTGAAGTCTGTCACTATCCTCCCCATTGTTTACGATATTTCTGAGTTTCATGTCATCTGCAAACTTTGAAATGATGCCAAGTTCATGTCATTAATATATATCAAGTGATCCTAATACCAACAATGGGGAACAACACTGTTTACTTCCCTCCAGTCCGAAAAACAATCATTCAACAATAATCTCTGCTTACTGTCCCTTAGTCAATTTTGTATCCATGTGGTGCTGTCTTTTTATTCCAATGGGCTTTAATTTTGCTATGTGGTACTTTTTCAATTGCCTTTTGAAAATCCATGCAGACAACATCAACCGTACAGCTTAATTCTATAATGAATTATGAACCCAACATTTATCATAGGGCACCTATTTTTGTTTCATTTTCATCACTATGCCCATGTAATTGGGACCTTTAGCATAGGCCATTAAGATCATTTTGGCAGAAAAAATGACGGCAGCCTCGCTTCTGGTGTGGAACGTGGCGACCACCATTTTGTGCAGGTAGGCAACGCTGCCGTTGCCGGCACTCGCCACACATATTTAAATGATCCAGATTGCGATGTCAATCGATGTGCAGCGTCTGTATTGACGCCGATCTGTGATTTTCAATGTCGCCGCTCTTAATACTGCCCTCTCCAAACCATACACGGAAAAACGTGCGTGCAGCAGCACAACAGATGCACTACCAGCGTTTCATAAAGGGACACACAGAACTTTCAGGTAAGTTTAGAGTTTTGCTTTTGGGCTGGTTTCTTTACATTTTATTCGAGTAGTGGCTTGGTGCAATACATTTAAAAAGTTGTTGAAGTGTGAAGGGGTGCAGGGAGTGCTGCTGGATGTTTGCAAAGCTTTGGTCTTAAAGGGAGGCCTCTGATAACTCCACTTGCTCCCAATCCTGGAGTCTCTAGTTGCAGACCCCTTGGGCTGCAGCACCACATGGAGATGGAGCAGATGCAGCAAAGGGGATAAGCTGCTCGCAGAGGGCATAGGAAGCAGAAGAGGAAGATGCAGAAGAGGAAGAAGCAGAAGAGGAGGAAGCGGAAGGAAGGATACAATACAGGCAGCCCTTTTCTGGACGGGATATCCGGGATCGAACCATCCGCCTGCGGTACCAGTGAACACAACCCCAATTACCTTTTCAACATTTGTCCCACACTTTTCCTCCCTCTGTTACTGACCATCACAACGTCTTCTTGGCCACAATGCTGAATTAAAAGCCACCACAAAGCAAAATTCTCAATCCAACTTAATCCATATATGCATCCAATATTACATCAAAAAATCCACTAATCACCCTTGTGCATTCCCTTAGTGACTGTCTTGTGTGTGCCTTTGGTTAAATCTGTGAATCTTGATGTATGGTGTCCTTCAACAAATAGACAGAGACTGCAGAGGAACAATCAACAGGTGTTTACTGGATGAGGGTCACTCAAAAACTAATAGTACAGATCCCTACTCAGGGTTTATATACAGGTGTGGTCACTGCC
The DNA here is from genome assembly GCF_052327205.1 of Somniosus microcephalus. Classification (NCBI taxonomy): domain Eukaryota; kingdom Metazoa; phylum Chordata; class Chondrichthyes; order Squaliformes; family Somniosidae; genus Somniosus; species Somniosus microcephalus. The sequence continues at coordinate 200,481,466 of NC_140988.1, forward strand.
GGTACTACAGTATACAGGAGCTGTAAAAAGTAGTTCTCCCCTTAAAGGTACATACACTACAATTCCTCCCCTTTTAGATTAACAGTACCATAACATTCATTTAACAATTAACACTTTTAACATGCAAAATTAACTGAAAATAGTCCATTTATAAATGCAGTCTTTGGGGCGGCTTCCTGATCCTTCCTGGATAGCGCCTTTCCTAAGTGTCTTGCTCTTGGTGCGGAGGCGATTCTGGCCCCCTGTCGTCGGTTGGTTCATCAGCTTCCGATGCTACTGTTTCTGGGGTAGATGCCACCTGTATGTCGGGTTCATCACCAGGTACGCGAGACATGGGGTTGACTCGTTCCTGTGACTCTAGGATCTGGTCGACATGGCGTCTCACAATGTTCTACCCAACATCCACTGTGTACATTAGTGGCCCCTGCCGTGTGCATATCGTTCCTGGTTGCCATTTCTCTGCTCGGTAGTCGCGGGCCAAGACTGGTTGCCCTACATTGAAGCTCCTTGTCGGCTTCTCATTGATGTGCTGGAATTGCTTATTCTCAACATCTCTTCATACGTTTGGTCTGAGCAAATCCAGACGAGATCTCAACCTTCGGTTAAAGAACATCATGGCCGGGGTCTGGTTGGTGACTGCATGTGTCGCATTTCTGTAGGCTAACAGGAAATTGTCCACCTTATGCTGCAGTGGAATGTCGTCATCGCACATGGCCCTTAATGCCTTTTTAAAGGTTTGTACGAACCTCTCAGCCAATCCATTTGTGGCTGGATGATACGGGGCAGATGTGTAATGCCTTACCCCATTCCTTTTCATAAATTTCCGAAACTTTTCGGACACAAACTGTGGTCCGTTATCAGAGCAAATCTGCTCTGGCAAGCCGTTCCTGGCAAATATGGTCCGTAGGACTGCAATCGTTTTCTCTGTGGTGGTGGAGGACATTTTGATCGCCTCAGGCCATTTCGAGTGCGCATCCATGTCTATTAAAAACATTGAGTCCATGAATGGACCAGCAAAATCAATATGCACCCGTTGCCATGGAGAGGAGGGCCACTCCCATGGGTGTAGAGGGGCATGTTGTGGCGTATTTTGGACCTTCTGGCATCCTGAGCAGCTCCTTGTCAGGTCCTTGATTTGCTGATCGATCCCCAGCCACCACACATAAGCCCTAGCAAGGCTTTTCATTTTCACCCCTCCCAGATGGCCTTCGTGAAGCTCATTGAGCACTCTTTCCCTTAACTTGGGTGGAATTACCACTCAGGATCCACACATCAAGGTCCCCTGGCATACTGACAGCTGTTCTCTTCTGGATGAGAATGCTGGCAACAGTGAGTCGCCATGTGTTGACCATCCCTTCACCGTCAAGTCATATACCCGAGACAGTGTCGGGTCATTTTGGGTCTCCTTCTCTATATCCGCGTTAGTTACTGGCAAGCGTTCAATTATAGTCGAATAAAATATTTCGACAGTGTCCACTGCTGGTGCTTCCTCCGCAGTAGGCAGTGGCAGGCGTGATAGCCCATCAGCATTTCCATGCTGTTTCGTGCCCTTATACTCTATTTCATACTGGTTCGTCCCTAGAAAAAGGGACCATCTTTGTAGCCGTTGCGCAGTCATCACCGGAAGGCCCTTCTTTGGATTAAAGATGGAGAGAAGTGGTTGGTGGTCAGTCAGCAAGGTGAACTTCTGCCTGTATAGATAGTGGTTGAACTTTTTCACTCCCCACACTAGGCTGAGGGCCTCCTTGTCAATCTGGGAGTAGTTACGCTCGGCTGAGGTTAGTGACCGAGACGCAAAGACTACTGGCCTCTCCGAGCCGTCCAGGAATTTGTGCGACAGCACCGCTCCAATATCATAGGGTGATGCATCACACGCCAACCAAATTGGTAGTGCTGGGTTGAAATGAGCCAGCACCTCTTTTCATGTGCTCAATTCTTTGCACTTCTGGAAAGCTCATTTTCATTCATCATTCCACTTCCATGGTACCCCCGTTTGCAGTAGGGTGTTCAGTGGGTGTAGTACTGTAGACAAATTCGGCAAGAACTTATGGTAGTAGTTCACCAGCCCGAGGAACGACCTCAGTTGTGACACATTTTCCGGTGCTGGAGCCTTGACTACTGCCTCAATCTTTTCAGGGGACTTATGTAACCCCTCTTCATCAATAACCTGGCCACAATACGAGATCTGCTTCTGGAAGAACTCGCATTTGTGGCGATTAGCTCGTAGCCCATATTCCTTCAATCTAGTGAGCACCTGCTCCAGGTTGGCGAGGTGATCACTGTCATTTTCGCCCATGACCAGGATGTCGTCCAAATAACACTGGGTCCCTGGAATCCCTTGCAGGACTTGATCCATTGCCCTTTGCCAAATAGCCGGAGCTGATGCTACCCCGAACACCAGCCGGTTGTATTGGTAAAGACCTCTATGAGTGTTGATCGTGAGGTACTGTTTCGAGGCTTCTTCTACCTCCATTTGCAGGTACGCCTGGGATAGATCAATCTTAGTGCAGCGTTTTCCTCCAGATAGCGAGGCGAAAATATCTTCACTCCGCGGAAGCGGATATTGTACCGTGTGAAGGATTGGGTTCACTGTCACCTTAAAGTCCCCACAGATGCGAACCTTCTTTGGTTCCCCAGGCGTATTACTCAACGACCTCTTCATTACAGGAATGATGGATGTAGCCCACTCGCTCCAGTCCACTTTGGACAGTACTCCAGAACGTTCCAAACCTTCCAGCTCTGCTTCGACGGCTGGGTGGATCGCATAAGGCACCGGTCTGGCCTTAAAAAACTTTGTGCTTGCATTTTCCTCTATTTTGATCGTCACTGTTATGCCTTTTAGTGTTCCGAGTCCCTCCTGGAACACTTCTTGTGCGTCAGTTAGCATTTTTGACAGTCGTCCAGTTGTGACATCATCATCCTTTTTGGCATCTACAGTCAGTGCTTGTATGGAATGCCAATCTCGCTGTATCTTCCGGATCCATTCACGTCATAGTAGTGGTGGTCCTCCATCTGGCAATACATATATGTCAATTTTTGGTGTTTCCTTGCCGTTATATATAACGTTCCCCCTTATTTTTCCTTTGGGGTAGACTTTTTGCTCCGTGTACGTCTTCAAGACAATCTCTGTATCTCTCAAGGGTATATGTGAGAATAGCCGCTTGTAGTCCCTTTGGTTTATGACTGTTAGGGCTGATCCTGTGTCCAATTCCACTTTCACTTGGACTCCGTCTATCTTGAGCATGACCCAGACAGTTTGGTGATCCTCCATTTTGATTACATTATGTAGTTTCAGACAACCCAGCTCCTTGCTTCCAGAGTCTGTATCACTTTTCTGTTCATCTGAACTACTCTCCGTCACCTTATGTACCTTTTTGTACTTCTCCTGTGGAGATTTCTTGCTGCTGGTTTCCTTTCCCGAACTGCAGACTCTTGCTATGTGTCCTACTTTTCCACACTGTCTGCACACTTGGTCCTTGAACCAACAATCCTTATGGTTGTGTGTTGTTCTGCCGCAGCGATAACACTTCACTGCTCCATATGACATTTCATTTGTGCCATAGTCTTGCGGTCTCCATTGTATCTCTGCAGCACCCCGTGCGGCTGCTTCATGTGATACTGCCATGCTGAAAGCCTTGTCCAGCATAAGATCCTTTTCTGATAGAAGCTGTTTCTGGGTTCCTTCACTTTGAAGCCCACACACAAACTTGTCCCTTAAAGTATCTGCTAGTCCCTTTCCAAACAGGCAGTGTGTCGATAGCTTGCGCAGTTCCGTTAAATACTCAGCATTACTTTCATCTTTATGCTGGTTCCTTTTATGAAACTTAAATCTTTCTGCTATCAGCAGCGGTGTGGGGTTTAAGTGGTCCTGTAGGATTGCCAGTATGCTTTCAAAATCCTTTTCCACTGGCTTCTCTGTGGTTACTAGGTTTCGCAGTAAGCCATACATTTTTGCACCCATGGAATTCAACAATACCAGTGCTTTCCTGGCATCTGGCACTTCATTCGCCTTGCAGTACACTTCTATGCGTTCTACAGATGTCGCCCAATCTTCGACTTCATTGTCAAATGCTGTGACACTGCCGCTCTTCGGCATCCCTGGGTGTGGTTAGACTGGCTAAAAATGGCATCTCCCACGCTCTCCCTTCTTCTCCGCTGCGGCTCAAAAATGGCGTCTCCCGCGCTCTCCCTTCTTCTCCGCTGCGGCTCAAAAATGGCATCTCCCGCGCTCTCCCTTCTTCTCCGCTGCGGCTCAAATGGCATCTCCCGCGCTGTCCTTTCTTCCCCCGCGGACGCTGCTCAGCCCTTGAACACTGGCCGTACTCTGCGCGTTTTCCTGCGCGCCTCTCTCGTTGACGCCGCTTGGTCTTCAACCCTGGCTGCGCCCTGTGCGCTTTACCCTCTCTCTTACCCCGTCGACGCTGCTCGGCCTTCCCCTGTGCCGTCGGTCGGCTCCAGCCGCCACCGTCTGGGAAGGGTCTGCGCCGTACCTGCTGCCAGCCCATCTCGCTGGAGTCTCCGCCGGATGGTCGACGCCCGTGCCCCTGGAATCGGCCTTCTTCTGCAGAGTTGCAGGTAGGTTCGAATCAACTCGTCGCCAATGTTAAATCCGTGAATCTTGATGTATGGTGTCCTTCAACAAATAGACAGAGACTGCAGAGGAACAATCAACAGGTGTTTACTGGATGAGGGTCACTCAAAAACTAACAGTACAGATCCCTACTCAGGGTTTATATACAGGTGTGGTCACTGCCGGTACTACAGTATACAGGAGCTGTAAAAAGTAGTTCTCCCCTTAAAGGTACATACACTACACCTTTGCCTATCCTAGTGCTGTTATGCAGTGATACCCTAGTGGCTGCAGCATGGCTGGTGGAAGGCTGCTGACTTTCAATGCAGGTCACTTCAGATGGCCTTTCAGGATGACCTCGAGGACCTGGTGGCTGGGTGTGTGAAATTGAGTGGCGGTGTTTATTCTTCTTCTTCTTCTTCTTCTTTTTCTTCTTCCTCTTCTTCACTCTTCTCTCCCTCTTCTTGGTCAACCATTGGCTGGGCAGGCTGGAATTCTTGGGTGTCAGAAATGAGGGGAGCAGAAGGGAAGTGGGGTAAAGCAAGAGGTGCATGCTTACACCATGTGCAGCTTGTGAATCAGAAGAGACTGTGGAATGAGGGGAAAGTGGATGTGAGAAGGAGTATAACATATGAGGATACCGGCATCTTGTATTCTTTCAGCCCCACCGCTGGCCAAGGGCTCAGCCATGCCCCTGCCAAGAATGGCCAGCACTGTCTCCTCCAAGGGGGTGAGCTGAAGCTAGGAATGTGAGATGTGTCTTGTGTTTGGTTGAGGTTGTTGGTAGGTGAGTGATGGGGAGGGTCGTGCAATGAACAGTTTGTGATGCTAGTGGTGCAATTGGTAGGAGACGGCTTTTGAAGATGCATTCACTGACCTTGAGGTCAGAAAACATATTTGGGCACTGGAGCCAGGTCCTGTGGGTGACACTGCTGGCAGTGACGGCCTTGGCACTCTGGTCCCACAACCCCTTTGGGTAGAGGATTGCTCTTCCAGTGTTGAACCCCTTCACAAAACTGGAGTGCTGTGTGCAAGACCCTGGGTGCGCTTTCCCTGGCCTGTTGAGCCATTTGTGTTAGTGCTGAAGCAGTTTAAGCATTTTTAATCTGCAGAAGCAGCACAGCTTTACGAGCTGCAGACTGCCTAGTGCTGAAGGAATTTTAATTTATTTTTATGTGCAGAAGTTAGCTCAGCTTTAAGAGCTGCAGATTGCCTTGAAGAGGAGCAGGCTAGCTTTAAGTAATGCTTGCCTCATTCCAACAACGTGAACTTCAAACCCCTACTGAGCGCACAGCCTGTCAACAGCGCGTTCAGCACTAGGCTGTGTGCTCCTATCATGGTAGTTAGCAGGCAGCACCAAATTGACATACTGTCTGCACTTTTTCAATGGGTACGGGCATCAGGGATCACGATGCATGATTACCTGGTGCCTGTTCTGTGTCATGCAGGCAGCATGCCAACTTCATGCCGCCTGCTCATTATAATGATTTCTGCATGCAGACAATGCTATCCATACTGTTTATTGGCTGCACGCATCAGCAGGGGAACCAATATCGTTACTTGCTAGCACTACTTAAAGCTAGACTGCACTGCTTAAAGCTAGCCTTCACCTCTTAAAGAGAAGGTACATTGTGGCTGCTGGAGGTGCTGAGATCATTGGGAATAGTACTGTGCAACAATCAAAAATGGCTGACCATGGAAGAGAGCGGGGGTCCAGGTTTTCGGACGCTGCACCGCAGTTATGGTGGAGGAGGTGGAAAGGAGGAGAGAGGTCCTGTACCTGCAGGGGGGTAGGATGCCCTCCAGAAACACAATGAGAAGGCAGTGGTAACAGATAGCTGCGGTAATCAATGCCAGGTGTTTCGCCCCAAGGACCTGGATTGTGCTGCAAGAAGTTTAATGATCTCAAGGTCAGCGAATGCATCTTCAAATGCCATATCCTACCAATCACACCACAAGCCTCAGTCACTGCTCAATTCACCACACCCCCATCACTCACCTACCAACAATCCCTCTCAATCAGAACTCATACCTAAAGTTCATGTGTTTCACCTCACCCTCACAAACTTAGCACTGTTGCAAGCCTCACACCCACATCTCAGAACCCACTTCTGCTCATGCCACGATCTCTTCAGGTTTACAAGCTGCAGATGGTGTAAGCATGCAATTCCTACATTCTCCTCTCTCCTCACCACAACCCAACACTTGTCCCTTTTTCATTTCAGAAATTGAAGACCTGCAACCTGCCCAGGCAATAGAGGAAGAACAGGAAGACAGTGATGATGAAGACACACCATCAATTGATTTAACACTTGCAGCCACCGGCTCAGATACAGACAAGGGTGTGTATCTTAGCAGATAGCAAAGATTTGGGATCTGCACGTGGTGAGACACTGGGCACAAGTGCGCAGCAGCCAGGACAGGGGGCAAGGATAGCACAGGTGCCAGCTCGCCAGAGGACTTCGATGGGCAAGGCTGCAGAAAAATGTTAATACAAAAGCAAAATACTGCGAATGCTGGAAATCTGAAATAAAAACAGAAAATGCTGGAAATATTTAGCAGGTCAGGCAGCATCTGTGGAGAGAGAAACAAGTTAACATTTCAGATCGATGACCTTTTGTCAAAACTGGAGAAAGTTAGAGATGTAACAGATTTTAAGCAAGTGTAGAGACAGGGAAAGTGGGGATAGGAGGAAAGAACAAAAGGGAAGTTCTGTGATAGGATGGAAGGCAGGAGAGATTAAAAGACAAAAGGGATGATGGTGCAAGGCAAAGGGAGATGGTATTGGGACAAGTAAAGAAACAAAAGATGGGTCTAGATGAGGTGTAAATGGGAATGGCAGAATCATCAACAGCTGCCATGTGAAAAAATAGGGGCTGAGGTTATGGTCTGAAATTGTTGAAGTGATGTTGAGTCCAGAAGGCTGTAAAGTGCCTAATCAAAAGATGAGGTTGTAGGGGGTTTCTCTTGCTTGTTCTGGTCTCCTACCAGGCTTCGTACAATAATTACCCTTGAGTGGTTCGACCCACTCTTCCCTACGGTTCTAGACCTTGGACTTAGGTGCAGGGAACTGTAGTGCAGAGAAAAACTCAATAGACCAGGTTGAATAGCACGAAATGGATGCTTTTATTATTAAACAGTTTGCAGCATTATAAAATACATGTCATAAGCACAGATTAAAGTAACTACAAGTATGCACATATCTATAAACTTAACTCTATGGAAATGGGGAACACACGGCACATCGTAAAAGGGGAAACACATTACGATTACCCTTAACCCCCTCCCCTAGACCTAAACTAAGTTTCGACTTGAGGAACTCGGGATCATGCTCACCACTTTCAGATTCGCGAAAAGGGGGTTCGCAGCCTTTTTTTTGGCACAGCTTTCCGTCGTCACGTGGATTTTGAAACTTCTGGCGCAATTTGTTTTCTTACGCGATGCAGCAGCAGATACAGCCTTGATGAGCGCTCGTCATGGATGAAAATCCGTTAAACCTGTGTTACCTTTACTGAAAGGCTGCCGAAGAACTGGATGCACATGTAGACTCTGCTACCGATGTGATGTTGTAGAATTGCACATGGAAGGTCCGTTACCGAATGGGATGTTGAGGCACTGGAGTGCTAGGCCTGGAGTGTCCTTTCATACAGTCATAATGATTGTCCTTCTGAGGGTCTTCCCCGGGATGGGACGCTGATACCGAATTGCTTTCTTTATGCAGTCATTGTTATCCTTCGAAACAGAGCTGGAGGGTGTATTCTCCTTCGGCCTGGGTCGTCGATGATCTCCCGACAAAAGTACCCGGGCCACCCTCGTCGTCTTCCCGTCGTGGCCGAGCCTTGCCTGACCGAACACCAACCACGTTCCGAAACCGAAGTGCTGCCTTAACTGAAGAGTCGTAGAAGTTCCGAAGCGAAGCGTGAAGTGAAGCGTAGCGTCCAGTGTGTCGATGGAGTTTTCAAATCCATAGTTATACCCTTTTGGGACAGTCTTATCTCCCGCCAGATCATAGTCCTGTCTTTGTAATATTTTTGGCGGGCAGAAATCTCTGCAGGGGCGCTTTGTCTTGTAACGGGAGCCGGTGATAGCTTAACTGGCCTTCCTGGGCCGATAATGTCTTTTACCTTGTCATCGTAACTCGGTTCGTATATTGATCGGTCAGGAGATTGCCCTTGATGGCTGTCAAACGGTTTTCCTTTGTACAGTAAATGGGTTTAAGTGTTCATTCAAATGTCCGCCCATTTCTTGATGGGCCTCATCCTGTAACCCAAGACTGTCCTGTACTTAGAATCCAATTAATATGTATGCTCAGTTCCCTGAGTTTCATTTTCCCGATACTGGCTTTCGCGGGCTTACTGTCCTCAACCCCCAAGCCTGTCTGGCTTGCAGTAACAGAAATGAAATGGTCCCCGAAACTGATCACGAGGCCCGGTGGCCATTTTGTATGCCCTTTTATAAAAGGTTTTTCTGTACAAGCTTCTTTTGGTCAATAAAACTATCTTATTAACCCTATTTTCTTGCGTGATTATTGCTGAAAATTTCGAATCTTACAGTCCTCCCTGTGATACTGATAGCTTGCTTAAAGTATCAACAATCCTTGGTGAGCAAATTTTCCCTGATTCCTCACATCCAAACATTCCTGGTAATTAACTATCTATGACCCTCACGACACATGCAGTTCCCATTTCAGAAAAATTACCTGTGTACAATTGGACAATCATAGACAGTATTATCTTAAACTATAACACATTCATCTTTCAGATGTGAAGGGGGCCAATACCCCTTGCACCACCTGCATACACCTTTTACTAATCAAAAACCGAAAATTTTAGCAACAGCCATAACACAACAGTATTCACACACTTAAATCATGCAGTGGCTAAAATCAAGAGTGGAGGGACGCTTTAACTTTTAATACTTAGCAGCTTAAACTGGGGTGTCCTCTTCCCCCACTCGTACATAGCGTTCTCTCCATTCTCCTGCGTTCTCGTGCCTCTGGAGGCGTTTGCCTCTCTTGCAATGCACGAACAGTAGGAATATTACAATTAAAACCTGACACACTACTAGGATGTGGGATGCTATTCTAATCCAGGCCGGGATCTCTATATTAGTGAACAGGTCCCACCATGGTGGGGTGACTATGTCCAATATGTCTTTCCCTATCTCTAATGTCTTCTGCTCCAGTGTGTAGAAATGCTTCTGTGAAACTATAACAGCTTTTAAAATCTTGGTGACGTGTTCGGGGAGAGGGGGAATGATGTAACCAAAATGCGCGACGAATTGCTGAAAGTCCGTGAAATTCTCTTTTACAGTTAGGTGAACGGTGGAAGGTGCAGGAATGGAAACAATTCGTTGTTGTGCCACTTGAACTTCAGCCCTGGGTTTGAAACAGAAACTGCTGTCACTGACCGGACACCACTCGTGCTGTCCGTGGCGGTAGTGAGGCGCTGCAGTGGTGACACAGTATGTCCCACCTCCGATATATGCCACCTGCGGGGGCACATGGTCCATTGCCATTGCCTCCATGGTGCAATTTATCGGCTTCGCGCTAGCGGCTCTGAACCCACACTGTTGTTTCAAAAAGGCATTCAAGTGCTGGGGACACAGGATGATGTGTGCTCCCCGGCTACGATACCCCGAGAGGTCGGTGCCTGTCACCGTACGCTCCCATCTGATGATATAAGGCGGGACCACTGCGTAACGAATGTGCGCACCCCCCTGAATGACTCCAATGTTCTCCACCCTGTATACCGGGGCAGGCTTTGAGGCGGGACCCAACACCGGCATCCTTACCACTATTCCCATGATAGTGTGATTTGAGCGTCCGCAGTCCACTGGGACTGGGTACGCCTCTGCAGCTAGTCTGAGCTGGCACGGGCTTAATGCGTTCTCAAAAGGGTGGAGCGCTTGCAAGTGCTTGCTGCTGATCCAGGGCGGGACCAAACCTAGTTTTAAATCCTCCAGATTACTGCGGCCCTCGCCCAGTAACCACACCCCGTATAGCACACAGGCTTCGTTCTGCGCAGCCTGATCGGACACATTCCGATCCTCCTTAATGAGTGCATTTACCGTTCTAGCGTGTTTCTCCAGCTCAGCAATTATTTCTTTTAAGTGTAGTGTCGTGGCCTGGTCCTCATGTAGCTCAGAACCCACTACCTTATTTTCGTCAGTCAGTATGTTCCTTAACTGGGTTTTTAAACCATTGATCTGTGTCTGCAGCTCCATGTTGTCTAGAGCGTTGACAACAGACGTCCCGGTGTTAAAAGCAGTGAAGATGTCATTTACAGTACCCCTTCTTTGCCTCCCTACCCGATCCAAAACTTCCTGTGGTGTGGTGTATAATTGGGCCTTGTCGATATCGGCAAAGTCAAACTCGTAAAATTGTCTGAACATTCGGGTTAACAGGACCTGGTACAACTGTTCTGTCTCCTTGGGACACCACTCCGGCAATCGTACCTCAGTGAGGTTTAAAATCACTGAGGCCACCGCGTAGTGTGCCCCTTGGTACAGCACCTGACCGGTGGGTACCACCAATGTCCACGGTATACATCAGCGGTCCTAGTCGTGTGCAAATAGTTCCAGGCTGCCATTTCTCGGTACGGTAGTCCCGGGCCAAAACTTGTTGACCTATCTGGAAGGTTCTAGTTGGCCTTTCATTCATGCCTTGAAATTGTCGGCTCTCTACGTCCCTTCTGATGTTTGGCTTGATCAAATCCAGCCGGCATCTTAGTCTTCTGTTGAAAAACATCATGGCGGGAGTTTGGTTTGTAACCACATGTGTTGCATTCCTGTTCGCCAACAAGAAGTCGTCTACCTTATGTTGTAGATTTATGTCTTCATTACCCATGGCCTTTATGGCCTTCTTGAAGGTCTGGACAAACCTTTCAGCTAATCCATTGGTGGCGGGATGGTATGGGGCGGACGTGTAGTGCTTAACCCCATTGTTTTTTAAGAACTTCCTGAATTCTTCGGACACAAATTGCGGTCCATTATCAGAACAGATCTGTTCCGGCAGCCCATTCCTGGCAAATATGGTCCTTAATACTGTGATGGTTTTTTCCGTGGTGGTGGAGGACATCTTTATTACCTCCGGCCACTTGGAGTGTGCATCCACCGCGATTAAGAACATTGAGTCCATAAATGGACCAGCAAAGTCGATATGTACCCTTTGCCATGGAGATGAGGGCCACTCCCATGGGTGTAGAGGGGCTTGTGGTGGGGCGCTTTAGACCTTCTGACATCCTAGACAGCTCTTGGTCATTTCTTCGATGTCTCCATCGATACCTGGCCACCACACAAACGCTCTGGCTAAGTTCTTCATTTTCACTCCACCCAGATGCCCCTCGTGAAGCTCCTTTAGCACTTTATGCTGGAGTTTGGGTGGAATCACCACTCTGGATCCACACATCAAAGTTCCTCGGCACACTGACAGCTGTTCTCTTCTTTGCGAGAATGCTGGCAACAGTGGTTCGCCATGTGCTGGCCATCCCTTCACCGTTAAATCGTAGACTCGTGAGAGAGTCGGGTCATTTCTCGTTTCCTTTTCGATGGTAGAATTTGTTACTGGTAGACATTCCACTATGGATGAGTGGAACATCTCCACTGGGTCCACTGTAGGCGCCTCTTCGACCGTTGGCAACGGTAGGCGCGATAAACCGTCAGCATTCCCATGCTGTTTTGATCCTTTGTATTCTATGTCATATTGGTGTGCCCCTAGGAAAAGGGACCACCTCTGTAGCCTTTGCGCTGTCATAATGGAAAGGCCCTTTTTAGGGTTGAATATGGATATCAACGGCTGGTGGTCTGTCAGCAGTGTAAACTTCTTGCCCTGCAGGTAATGATTAAACTTCTTTACTCCCCACACAAGGCTGAGAGCCTCCCTATCTATCTGAGCATAGTTGCGCTCAGCGGAGGTCAATGATCTGGATGCAAATGCGACTGGCCTTTCCGAGCCATTTGGCAACTTGTGTGAGAGTACTGCTCCAATACCATAAGGAGAAGCATCACAAGCTAAACGAATAGGTAGCGTTGGGTTGAAGTGAGCCAACACTTCCTCTGAGGTGATCAATGCCTTGCTTTTGCGAAAGGCCTTCTTACAGTCCTCGCTCCACTTCCATGGTACTTCTTTCTGCAAAAGAGCATTCAGCGGGTGCAGCACCGTGGATAGATTTGGCAGAAACTTATGGTAATAGTTAATCAACCCTAGGAACGACCTCAACTGGGATACATTTTCCGGAGCGGGAGCCTTCACAACAGCTTCGATCTTGTCAGGTGACTTGTGCAGCCCCTCCTGGTCAATGACATGACCACAGTACGAGATCCGTTTCTGAAAGAACTCACATTTCTGGCGATTAACTCGAAGGCCATATTCCTTCAACCTGGTGAGCACCAGTTTCAAATTTGCAAGGTGTTCCTCATCGTCATCTCCTGTAATCAGGATATCGTCCAAGTAACATTGAGTGCTTGGAATTCTCTGCAATACCTGCTCCATGGCCCTCTGCCAAATTGCTGGAGCCGAAGCCACTCCAAAAACCATTCTATTATATCGATACAAGCCTCTGTGCATGTTGATTGTGAGATACTGGCGCGACTCTTCCTCAACTTCCATCTGTAAGTACGCTTGCGCCAGGTCTATCTTGGTGAAGTGTTTCCCGCCAGACAATGAAGCAAAGATATCCTCAATCCGCAGAAGCGGATATTGCACCATGTGAAGCACCGGATTAACTGTGATCTTGAAGTCTCCACAGATGCGGACCTTCCCCGGTTCCCCTGGCTTGTTACTCGATGAACGCTTCATGACGGGAACAATGGGCGTGGCCCACTCACTCCAGTCCACCTTAGACAGTACTCCTGAATGTTCAAGCCCTTCCAGCTCAGCTTCCACAGCAGGTCGCATCGCATAAGGTACCGGTCTGGCTTTGAAAAATTTTGGGTTTGCATGTTCTGCAATCTTGATTTTTGCCTTAATTCCTCTCAGTGTTCCCAGTTCCTGTTGGAACACCTCTTTAGCCTCATCCAATATTCTGCACAATCGTTCAGGTTTGACATCTTTTTTTCCGGAATCTACCGTTATTGCTTTTAGGGAGTGCCAGTCCATATTTATTTTCCTGATCCACTCCCATCCCAGAAGTGGTGGACCTCCCTCAGGTAGTACATATAAGTCCCTTCCTTGGTGTTCTTTGCCCTTGTGTATCACCTTGACTTTTATCTTTCCGGTGGGGTATACTTTTTGCCCCGTGTATGTCTGCAATACTATCTCCGTATCCCGTAGGGGAATATGTGTGAATAACCTTTTGTAATCTTGCTTATTCATGACCGTCAACGCCGATCCAGTGTCCAATTCCATCTTCACTTGGACTCCTGCTATCTGCAGTGTGACCCAGATAGTTTGTCGGTCAGCTTCCTTACTCCCATTGTGAATTCTCAGACTACCCAGTTCCTTGCTGTTGGAGTCTGAATCCGAATTCTGTTCATCCGAACTCTTCTCAGCCACCTTATGTACCTTTCTGCACTTTTCCTGCGGTGACTTTTGGTTCCTGGTCTTCTTTCCTGACCGGCATACTTTAGCTATGTGACCAAGCTTGCCACATTTTCTACATTCCTGGTTTTTAAACCAGCATTGGTTCTGATCGTGTGTTGTCTTTCCACAACGATAACATTTCGTTGTACCCAAAGCCATTTGATCTACACTGAGTACCGCTGCCTTCAGCTGCATTTCCGCAGTGCCTCTCGCTGTGGCTTCGTGCGATGCTGCAATAGTGACAGCCTTATCAAGTGTAAGATCATTCTCTTCAAGCAGCCGCTTTTGTGTTCCTTCTTTCGACAATCCACACACGAATTTGTCTCTCAGTGCCTCTGTCAGACTTTCCCCAAACTGACAGTATTTCGCTAGCTTACACAGTTCAATTAAATACTCCGCGTTGCTTTCCTCTTTCAGTTGCGTTCTCGCATAAAATTTAAATCGTTCCGCTAACATCAACGGTGTGGGGTTCAAATGATTTTTCAGGACAGCAACAATTTTAGCGAAAGTCTGATCCGCCGGTTTAGCTGGTGATAGAAGATGCTTCAATAGCCCGTATGTCTTCGCACCCATTGAGTTTAGTAAGGTTAGTGCTTTATCTTCATCTGATATTTTATTTGCCTTACAATATATCTCTATGCGTTCTACATACGTGGCCCAATCTCCAACATCGGGATCGAAATCGTTGCTGTTACCATGCTTAGGCATCCTCGCAATCTTCTTGAGAAACAAAAATAATTTTTTTTTTTTTTTTTTTTTTCAAAATGGCGGTTTCCCGCGCTTGTCTTCTTCCCCCGCCTACGAAAATGGCGGCTTCCCGTGTTTGCCTTTCTCCCCCGCTGGCTGCAATGGCGATTGCCGTATTGCTGCGTTCACCCTCCCCAGCGGTTTTCAAATCGTGCCTCCCAGCCCCTCTTGCAGTCCGGTCCTTTCCCCCGGCTGCGGCTGAGTTCTCCGCGGTTTTAAAAAAAAAAAATTCTCCCGCGCCTTACGCTGACCCGGTCGCTGCGCCTCGCGGCCTCGGTAGCTGCCCGGCCTTTTTCACCGGTCGCGGTCGCGCTCTCTCTCAACGCTGTTGCGTCTCCCAGCCCGCTTGCAGCCCAGTCTTTTACACCGGCTGCGTTTGTATTCACCGCGGCTCCCGTGCCTTACGCTGCCCCAGTCTCAGCGCCTCTGGCCCCGACTTCTGTCCGGCTCTTTTCCCCGGCCGTGGTCGAGTTCTCTGCCCTTATATCCTCCGTTTTTCCCTCCCCTACTTCACAGCCAACGTGGCCGACTTGCTGCTCGTCGCTGATCGGCTTACCCACCACCGTGATAGAAGGGATGATCACTGCCTATTGCTGATGGAAGACTTCGTGTCAGGATTCTTCCTTTGCTCTTCAGACCTGCGTCTTTTCTCAGCAGGATGATGAGGGCGGATGCCTCCTCTCAACGCCCGTCAACTGCCTTGGATGTATCTCTGCCGCAGGGTAAGATCGTACTTGTCGCCACTGTTAAGTCTGTGTGTTATAGTGAGAATTACTACACAGACCACAAGAGTAAATTTTAACAGGTCTTTACTAGTCGAAGGTCAGGGCGGAACTGCCCAATAAATCATTACACAGCACTTATATACCGGTGTGGTCACCACCGGTATTACAGTATACAGCAGCCAAGATAAAGTAGTGCAACTCTTAAAATAGTTCTCTTAAAGGTGGAACGGTTACATACACCACACTTTGCCTGGCCGAACACCGACCACGTTCCGAAACCGAAGTGCTGCCTTAACTGAAGAGTCATAGAAGTTCCGAAGCGAAGCGTGAAGTGAAACGTAGCATCCAGTGTGTCCTGATGGACTTTTCAAATCCATAGTTATACCCTTTTGGGACAGTCTTATCTCCCGCCAGATCATAGTCCTGCCTTTGTAATATTTTTGGCGGGCAGAAATCTCTGCAGGGGCGCTTTGTCTTGTAACGGGAGCCGGTGATAGCTTAACTGGCCTTCCTGGGCCGATAATGTCTTTTACTTTGTCATCGTAACTCGGTTCGTATATTGATCGGTCTGGAGATTGCCCTTGATGGCTGTCAAACGGTTTTCCTTTGTACAGTAAATGGGTTTAAGTGTTCATTCAATTGTCCGCCCATTTCTTGATGGGCCTCATCCTGTAACCCAAGACTGTCCTGTACTTAGAATCCAATTAATATGCATGCTCAGTTCCCTGAGTTTCATTTTCCCGATACTGGCTTTCGTGGGCTTACTGTCCTCAATCCACAAGCCTGTCTGGCTTGCAGTAACAGAAATCAAATGGTCCCCGAAACTGATCACGAGGTCCGGCAGCCATTTTGTATGCCCTTTTATCAAAGGTTTTTCTGTACAAGCTTCTTTTGGTCAATAAAACTGTCTTATTAACCCTATTTTCTTGCGTGATTATTGCTGAAAATTTCGAATCTTACAAGGTGCTGTTCCTCGAGCTTATGTTGAGCTTCATTGGAACAGTTTAAGAGGCCGAGGTCAGAATGGGAGTGAAGCAGAGAATTAAAGTGACAGGCGACTAGAAACTCAAGGTCACGCTTATGGACTGAACGGAGGTGTTCCGCAAAGCGTTCACCCAATCTGCGTCTCATCTCCCCAATGTAAAGGAGAAAGCATTGTGAGCAGCGAATACAGTATACTAAATTGCAAGAAGTACAAGTAAACCACTGTTCACCTGGAAGGAGTGTTTGGGGCCCTGGACAGTGGGAATGGAGGAGGTAAAAGGGCAGGTGTTACATCTCCCGCGCTTGCACAGGAAGTTGCCATGGGAACGGGAGGGGGTGTTGTGGGTGATTGAGGAGTGGACCAGGGTGTCGCAGTGGGAGCTGTCCCTTCGGAATGCTGAAAGGGGAGGGGAAGATGTGTTTGGTGGTGGGATCACGCTGGAGGCGGTGAAAATGGTGGAGGATGATTTGTTGAATGTGAAGGCTGGTGCCGTGAATGGTGAGGATAAATGGAACCCTATCGTGGTTCTGGGAGGAAGGGGATGGGGTGAGAGCAGAAGTGCAGGAAATAGAATAGACACTCCCTTCCCCTGGACCATGACCCCACCACTGAACATCAAATCATCATTTCCAAGACTGTCACTGACCTCATCTCCTTTGGAGATCTTCCCTCCACCACCTGCAACCTTGTAGTCCCCAACCCCACACAGCCCTCCATCCCAAGATCCACAAAGAGGACTGCCCTGGTAGACCCATCATTTCATCCAGTTCTTACCCCATGGAACTGATTTCTTCCTATCTCAAATCTGTTTTTTCTCCCCTTGTCCAGTCTCTTCTAACTTATATCTGTGGCTCTTCTGGCACCCTCCACCACTTTAACAGTTTCCAGTTTCCTTGCCCTAACCGCCCTCTTTTCACCATGGATGTCCAATCCTCTACACCTTCATCCTCCACCAGGACGGCCTGAGGGTGCTCCACTTCTTCCTTGAATGGAGGCCCAACCAGTCCCCATCCACCACTGTCCTCCTCTGTCTGGCTAAACTTTTCTCACATTCAACAACTTGTCATTTGATTCCACTCACTTCCTCCATATATATGGGAACCCATATGGGTCCTAGCTATGCCTGCCTTTTCATGGGATATGTGGAACATGCTTTGTTGCAGTCCTACTCAGACCCCGCCTCCCCAGGTCTGGCAAGATCGTGTCTAAAGTATTTGTTTAACTTCTCCGCCATTTCCTTATTCCCCATTATAATTTCTCCTGTCTCAGCCTGTAAGGGACCCACATTTACTTTTGCTAATTTTTTTCCTTTTTACATACCTATAGAAGATTTTAAAGTCTGTTTTTATGTCTCTCGCTGGTTTACTCTCATATTCTATTTTCCCTTTCTTTATCAATTTCTTGGTTCTGCTTTGCTGAATTCTAAAATCCTCCCAGTCCTCAGGCTTACTATTCTTTATGGCAACATTATAACCCTCTTCCTTTGATCTACTACTGTCTTTAACTTCTCTTGTTATCCACGGTTGGACCACTTTTAGAAACATAGAAAAATAGCAGCAGGAGTAGGCCATTCGGCCCTTCGAGCCTGCTCCGCCATTCAATATGATCATGGCTGATCCTCTATCTCAATACCTTATTTCCGCTCTCTCCCTATACTCCTTGATGCCTTTTGTCTCTAGAAATCTATCTATATCCTTCTTAAATATATTCAGTGGCTTGGCCTCCACAGCCTTCTGTGGTAGAGAATTCCACAGGTTCACCACCCCCTGAGCGAAGAAATTTCTCCTCAGCTCAGTGCTAAATGTCCTACCCCGTATCCTCGTTCTAGACCCCCCAGCCAAGGGAAACATCCTCCCTGCATCCAGTCTGTCTAGCCCTGTCAGAATTTTATACATTTCAATGAGATACCCTCTCATTCTTCTAAACTCTAGTGAAAACTCTAAACTCTAGTGAATACTCTAGTGAATTTTCCTGTGTGGTTTTTGTGCCTTAAAGGAATGTATATTTGTTGTAAATTATATTTAAATTCTTTAAATGCTAGCCATTGTTTCTCTACCATCATACATTTTAATGTAGTTTCCCAATCTACCTTAGCCAACTCACCCCACATACCTACATATATTTTTAGTTTAGATTTAAGACCCTAGTTTCAGATTTAACTAAATCATTTTCAAACTCAATATAAAATGTTATATTATGTTCATAACTCAACAGTCCCTCAATGTGCAGTTGGTTTGCAACCATAGGAAGACCATCATGCATGTAAGCACCAAGTTTCTTGGGAGCCGCCATGACTCTTACATCCTGCGCCAGTCCACCACCCCTCAGCACTTTGCACCTCCAAACAGTCTTTCCAGCTGGCTGCTTGGAGACAAGGACTATCCACTAAAGACATGGCAACTTTGAGGAGGCCAACAAACAAGGCTGAGGAACATTACAATCAAAGCCACATCTCCACCAGAAGTGTCATAGTGCAGACAATAGGGTTGCTCAAAATGCACTTCAGATTGGACAGATCTGGAGGAGCCCTTCAGTACACACCAGCCAGGGTTTCCAGAATCACAGTGGTCTGCTGCACCCTGCACAACATAGCGCAGCAGCAAGGATTAGCACTGCATCAAGAACAAGGTACAGAGTGCACAGCCTCTTCAGAGGAGGAGGAGGAGGAGGAGGACACGGAGGAGGAGCATAAGGTTGAAGACGAGGATGAGGAAGACCTGGAGGAGCCGGCAGTCCAAATGCCACCAGTACGCGATCACATTGCTGCCCATGAGGCCAGGGATCGCCTGATCATGGCCAGAATTAGTCAACTTTACGCAGCACAGACATTTGGATGGCACATGAGTAGGTAGATTGGAATCAGTCCACGGCAACACCATAAAGCATCCCTACAATGATCAGTCCTTTCTTTTAACTGTCACCACCATTGCTGGAGATTAAATTAGTCCTGACCATTCACTCCAATTGTGTACACACATTTGGCAAGGACTGCAAAGTTTCAGAAATAAATTATTTAATACACAAAATTAATTTATCATAAACTTGACAATAACATTGGCCCAGATATTCCGATCACAGGCTCCCCACGGGCGGAGGGCTGCGATCTGGAAAATCTGCGCCCTTACTTGAGGGCTCCCGCGAGGCGCAGAGGTCCATTGCTGGGCCTCTCCAAACTGCCGGTGTGCAGGGCCCACGTATCCCAGAGGCGCAGGTGGTTCGCAGCGTCCCTGGGATCACGTGGGCCATGGGGAGCCAATCAGAGAAGGGAATCTCCCTTCATACATTTGACAGGAAGACCTGTTAATTATATGAATGGAGATCACCCCCAAAACATAGTAAAACTTCAAATATTTTTTTTTTAATTACATTTTTAAAATGACTTGAAATTACATAAATTAACTATTTTAAACAAAAGCTTTAATTTTTGAAAAAAATAATTAAAATTTTTAATGTGGCTAAAAATAAACTTACCTTTTTTTAAAGTATTTTTAAATGATAAATCAGTGGAAACATTTTTTTTAACTTTTTTCAACTCATATCCTGGTAAAAGTAGGCCTTACGCCTGCTTTTACCAGGCACAAGAATTGTAAGTGTTTTCTGCGGGCGGAAGGTCTCCAAAAGACGGAACTCTCCGCCCGCAGAGGCCCTGCTCCCGGGCAGCCGAAGGATCTGTCAAGAGCTTTCTTGACAGATCGGAAATGCCGGTTTTCAGCGCATGCGCAGTGCATGCCTAAAACCGTCATTTCCAATGTCCCTACAGGTGGGTGCACAGTGCGTACCCACCTCGGAATATCCAGCCCATTGAAGAAAATACCCAAGTGATTATCCTTGTGGCTCTATTTGTGTGGCATATTTTTTTCCGAGTGCTTCTACGTGGTGCTAACCCTATGGCTTCAGCAGAGGTAGAGGTAGCCAACTCAATTCCGTGTTGTACTTGCTTAGACCCCTTTGGTGGTCATCCTCTGGGTTTTACATAGTTTTGTGTTTGTACCACTATACACAACTACATAAAATTATGAAGCAGCAGAGACTAAGAGTAACTTCAAGTGATCTTTACTGGTTAACTGGAACTTCGGCACTGACTATACAAATCGATACGCGTCTGTTATATACGCTCGCAACTAAGGATGTACATCCGCAAAACAAGTAGTCCCTTCAATGTTGTATACATTACACTTCCTCCCCCTTTAGTTTAATAGTATATTAACGCAACATTTCTATAATTAACATACAGAGCCTGTCTTTACAGTAACCTTTTTGTTTTCTTAAAAGTAACAAAATTCAAGTTCCAGCATAACATTTTATTTTGTCAACAGCCCTTTTACAAGTCAAGTCTCTGGGGAGGCCTCCTCTGCCTCTCTGGGTAACGTCTCTCCAGACTCTTTTGCTTTGGGGAATGAGACTGTACAGGTACAGGTGCATTTAGTGAGCTATCAGCACAGGTAGAGCTCTCAACTGTGGATGAGGCTGGTGCTGATGCTGATGAATCGGGAGTGTCTGTTTCCATGTCAGGTGAGTCTGGGCGAGGTATAGGGGTGTTTTTCACCTGAACATCCAGAATTTGGTCCACATGACGTCTCAAAACGTTCTCTCCCACATCCACAGTATACATCAGTGGTTCCTCTGTTGTGGATATTGTCCCTAGTTGCCACTTTTCCATCCGGAAATCACGAGCAAGAACTGACTGCCCCACACTGAAGCTTCTTGTTGGCTTAGCATTCAAATGTTTGAACTGTTTGTTCTCTACATCACGACGTCCATTCAGTTTAAGAAGGTCCATGCGAGATCTCAGGTTCCTGTTCAGAAACATCATCACTGGAGTCTGATTAGTGGCTGCGTGTACTGCGTTCCGATAAGCAAAGAGTAAATTGTCTATCTTGTGTTGCAGTGGTAGATTCTCGCTGTACATTGCTTTGATGGCCTTCTTGAAAGTCTGTACGAATCTTTCTGCCAAGCCATTTGTAGCTGGATGGTATGGGGCAGATGTGTAGTGCTTGATTCCATTTTTCCTCATGAAACCTTGGAATTCATCAGAGACAAATTGTCATCCATTGTCTGTGCAGATTTGTTCTGGTAGGCCATTTCTAGCGAACATGGTCCTCAGAACTGAAATGGTCTTTTCAGATGTGGTTAATTTCATTTTAATGACCTTGGGCCATTTGGAATGTGCATCGACTGCAATCAAGAACATGGAGTCCATGAACGGTCCAGCAAAGTCGATGTGTACACGTTGCCATGGTGATGAGGGCCATTCCCATGGATGGAGAGGGCCTTGTGGTGGTGCATTCTGGACCTTTTGACATCCTGAGCAGCTCTTTGTCAGGTCCTCTATCTGTTTGTCAATTCCCGGCCACCACACATATCCACGGGCAAGGCTTTTCATCTTTACTGTACCTAAGTGGCCTTCATACAGTTCATCTAGCACTCGGTTACGAAGCTTGGGAGGAATCACAACTCGTGAGCCGCACATCAGTGTTTCCCGACACACTGATAACTGCTCCCACCTAGCTGAGAATGCTCAAAACAATGAGTCACCATGCGCTGGCCATCCCTTCACAGTGGTGTCGTAAACTTTTGACAATGTAGGGTCATTGCGTGTTTCTCTTTCAATGAGGGAGTTTGTCACTGGTAGTTGCTCAACTATTGTTGTGTGAAATACCTCTGCTGAGTCAACTGTTGTAGTTCTCTCTGAGGTCGGCAGTGGTAAACGTGACAAACCATCGGCGTTGCCATGTTGCTTGGTCCCCTTGTATTCAATGTCATACAGGTAAGCCCCTAGGAAGAGTGACCATCGCTGCAGCCGTTGTGCCGTCATCACTGGAACGCCCTTCCTTGGGTTGAAGATTGAAATGAGAGGCTGCTGGTCAGTTAACAGTGTCAACTGTTGACCATACAAGTAGTGGTTGAATTTCTTGACTCCCCACACAAGGCTGAGGGCCTCTCGGTCAATCTGTGCATAATTGCGTTCAGCTGTAGTCAATGATCTTGAGGCAAAGGCTATTGGTCTTTCTGAGCTGTCTGGGAACTTATGTGACAACACGGCACCAATGCCATGGGGTGAAGCATCACATGCCAGTCGAATAGGTAAGGATGGGTCAAAGTGAGCTAGCACCTCTTCTGAAGTAATGAGTCTTTTACTCTGTTGAAAAGCTTGTTCATAGCTGTCACTCCACTTCCATTGTGACCCTGTCTGTAGCCGTGCATTTAGTGGATGTAACACTGTGGATAGGTTGGGCAAGAACTTGTGATAGTAGTTCACCAGTTCAAGATATGATCTCAACTGAGACACATTTTCAGGTGTTGGTGCATTAATCACAGCTTCAATCTTGTCTGGAGACTTGTGTAAACCGTCCTTGTCAATCACATGTCCACAGTATGAGATTTCCTTTTTGAAAAACTCACACTTGTCTCGGTTCGCTCGGAGCCCATACTCCCGTAACCTGAGGAGCACCTGTTCAAGGTTGGAAAGGTGGTCGTTGTCATTCTTGCCAGTAATGATGATTTCATCAAGATAACACTGAATACCTGGGATCCCCTGCAGGACTTGATCCATTGCCCTTTGCCAGATTGCAGGAGCTGATGCTATTCCGAATACCAGCCGATTGTACTGGTAAAGGCCTTTGTGCGTATTTATTGTCAGGTACTTCTTTGATGCATCATCAATTTCCATTTGGAGATAGGTCTGGGCCAAGTCAATCTTTGTGAAGCGTTCCCCTCTTGATAGGGAAGCAAAGATGTCCTCAATACGAGGCAATGGGTACTGTACTGTGTGGAGGACTGGGTTAACAGTCACATTAAAGTCTCCGCAGATGCGCACTTTTCTTGGCTTTCCTGGTTTTGTGCTGGAGGTTTTCTTCATCACTGGAACTATAGGTGTGGCCCATTCACTCCAATCCACCTTGGACAGGACCCCTAACTGCTCCAAGTTCTCCAGCTCTGCTTCTACTGAAGGGCAAATTGCATAAGGCACTGGTCTGGCCTTGTGGAACTTTGGATTTGCGTTCTCCTCAATCTTAATTTTTGCTTTCATGCCCTTAAGTGTTCCTATTCCCTTCTTGAACACTTCCTGAGAGTCAGAGAGTATTTGTGACAGTCTCTCAGGAGTGGCGTTGCTGTCCTCCTTTGCTGACACAAACAGTGCTTGGATGGTGTGCCAATCCAACTGTATTTTCCTGAGCCATTCGCGTCCCAGCAATGGTGGTCCTCCATTTTTCAGTACATAGAGGTTCAATTGCGGTATTTTTTTTTCTTTGTATGACACTGTCACTTTTATTTTATCTTTGGGTCACACTCTTTGCCCTGTGTAAGTCTTTAACAGTACTTTAGTTGGCCTTAGCGGTATGTGTGAAAACAGTCATTTGTAGTCATGTACAGAGATCACTGTTAAAGCTGAGCCTGTGTCCAACTCCATTTTCAGCCTAACTCCTGCCACTTCTGGAGTAATCCATATTATTCTGTGATCCTCTGTCTCTTTCACACTGTGTAGTTTCAGACAAGCCAAATCCTCTTCCTCTGAGTCTGTGTCACTTTTTTTTTATCTGAACTGTTTCCAGTCACATGGTGTACCTTCTTGTATCTTTCTTTGAAAGGTTTCTTGTTTTCAGTCATTTGATGTACCTTCTTGTTACTCTGTATTGTATCAGTTTTCTGCTTCTTATTTGCTTTGCAGACTCTTTCAATGTGCCCTTGTCTGCCACATTGTCTGCAGTCTTTGGCCTTGAAATTGGGTATAGCCCCGCCAGCACGTTTGCGCCGAAAATTTTGCGCCCGCCGCAGAGCCAGTTGTGCCCGCCCCATATTCACTTTCAGCGCCCCAAAGCGGAACCGGGCGCTGGTACAGGGTGTGTCCGCCCCGCTTGGGGCACTGAAAGTGAATTTCAGCGCTCCCGGTCCCGCTGCGCCACCTGATGCGGTGCGATTGGCTGCTGTACTGCAGGCCTCCCCCTTCTCTTAAGGGGGAGGTGCCTGCAACGGCCGGAGCCCCGATTGCAAGTGCTGGCAAAAGAGCCCGGCACAACGGAGAAGTGCTGGGCTCCACGGAAACCAGCCGGCAATGCCGCGGGGGGGGGAGGTGGAGGAGGCCGGGGAAGGAGGTGCGGGCAGGTGGCCGCTGAAAAAGCGGCCGCCCCGCACCTCCACCTTAACTTGCGCCGCTAAGGCTGCAGTAAGGACCCGGTCTCCCGATGTTGTTAGCGCCCGCCACGGAAGAGGCGGCCGCTACTGAAGATGGGGATCGGCGTGGTTTCGGGCGGTACCGGGGCATTGCACACACTGATGACGTCATCGGTGCCGGCGCAGCGCTACCGGCTAACGCCGATGTTAGGGCCCACCTAATTTCGGGCGCGACGCAACTTCCGGCGCAACCCACTCTTTCGCCCCTAATTGGGCGCAAACGCAACTGAATTTCTAGGCCTTTGTCTTTAAACCAACAGTCATTGTGGTCATGTGACATTTTGCCACAGTGATAACACTTCTTTTCTTGTTTCAGTGACATTTTATTAGTTGAATATTCCAGGGATTTTCATTGAATTTCTAAAGCGCCACGTGCTGCTGCTTCCATTGATATTGCGATACTCAGAGCCTTCTCCAATGTGAGGTGTTTTTCAGACAGGAGCTTTTTTTGTGTGCTTTCATTTTGCATGCCACACACAAATCTGTCCCTCAATGCATCTGATAAGCCCACTCCAAATTGGCAATGTTCTGATAATTTGCGCAACTTTGCCAAATATTCAGAAATGCTTTCATTTTTGCTCTGGTTCCGTTTATGGAATTTAAATCTTTCAGCTATGAGCAGTGGTTTGGGGCTTAAATGGTCTTGGATTGTGTCCACTATTTGTTTGAATGTTTTGTTTGCTGGCTTTTCAGGGGTTAATAAACTACGTAGCAGCCCATATGTCTTTGCGCCCATAACATTCAGCAAAACAGTGGCTTTCTTTTCTACCTCCACTCCGTTAGCCTTACAGTACAACTCCACTCTTTCAATGTAAGTTGCCCAGTCTTCAATGCTGCTATCAAATGCTGCAATAGTGCCAATCATCGCCATTTTTTTTTCCAACCTGTTTTTCTTTCTTTACTAGTTAGCTAGCATCATGCAAGTCCTGTGCACTTTTCACTTGACTTACATATCCCCTGCCTAGCTTAGCAAGCGTACTCCGTTTTCCCTGCCTTCTCGCTCCTTTCTTCCAAGTTTCGGTGTCCTCTGGATGCGATGCCAGAATAGGAAGACGTAGGTTCATAATTCTCGTCGCCAATTTGTTGTGTTTGTACCGCTATACACAACTACATAAAATAATAAAGCAGCAGAGACTGAGAGTAACTTCAAGTGATCTTTACTGGTTAACTGGAACTTCGGCACTGACTATACAAATCAATACGCGTATGTTATATACGCTCGCAACTAAGGATATACATCCACAAAAAATGTAGTCCCTTCAATGTTGTATACATTACACATAGAAACATAGAAGATAGGAGCAGGAGTAGGCCAATTGGCCCCTCGAGCTGCTCCGCCATTTAATGAGATCATGGCTGATCATCAAAATTCAGTACCCTGTCCCTGCTTTCTCCCCATAGCCCTTGATCTCTTTAACCTCAAGAAATATATCCAACTCCTTCTTGAATATATTTAATGAATTGGCCTCAAATGCCCTGTGTGGCAGGGAATTCCACAGGTTCACCACTCTCTGGGTGAAGAAATTCCTCCTCATCTCAGTCCTAAATGGCTTACCCCTTATCCTTAGACTGTGATTCCTGGTTCTGGACACCCCCGCCATCGGGGACATCCTTCCTGCATCTAGTCTGTCTAGTCCTGTTAGAATTTTATAAGTTTCAATGCGATCCCCTCTCATTCTTCTAAACTCTAGCAAATATAAGCCTAATCGGCCCAATCTCTCTTCATACGTCATTCCTGCCATCCCAGGTATCAGTCTGGTGAATCTTCGCTGCACTCTCTCCAAGGCAAGAACATCCCTCCTCAGATACGGCGACCCAAACTGCACACAATACTCAAGGTGTGGTCTCACCAAGGCCCTGTACAACTGCAGCAAGACATCCTTGCTCCTGTACTCGAATCCTCTCGCTATTAAGGCCAACATACCATTTGCCTTCTTAACCACCTGCTGCACCTGCATGCTTACCTTCAGCGACTGGTACACAAGGACACCCAGGTCTCGTTGCACTTCCTCTTTTCCCAATCTATTGCCATTCAGATAATAATCTGTCTTCCTGTTTTTGCCACCGAAGTGGATAACCTCACATTTATCCACATTATACTGCATTTACCATGCATCTGCCCAATCACCCAACCTGTCCAAATTGCACTGGAGTTTCTCTGCATCCTCCTCACATCACACACGCCCACCCAGCTTTGTGTCATCTGCAAATTTGGAGATATTACATCTAGTTCCCTTGTCTGGATCATTTATATATATTGTGAATAGCTGGGCTCATAGCGTCGATCCCTGTGGTACCCCACTATTCAGGCCTGCCACTTGGAAAAAGACCCGTTTATTCCAACTCTTTGCTTCCTGTCTGCCAACCAGTTCTCTATCCAAGACAGTACCTTACCCCCAATCCCATGTGCTTTAACTTTAAATGCTAATCTCTTATGCTGGTCCTTATCGAAAGCCTTCTGAAAGTCCAAATACACCACATCCACTGGTTCTCCCTTATCTATTCTACCAGTTACATCCTCAAAAAATTCCAGTAGATTAGTCAAGCATAATTTACCTTTTGTAAATCCATGTTGACTTTGTCCGATCCTGTCACTGTTTACCAAGTGCTCTGTTATTACATCTTTTATAATGGGCTCTAGCATTTTCCCCACTACTGATGTCAGGCATACCGGTCTATAATTCCCCATTTTTTCTCTACCACCTTTTTTAAATAGTGGGGTTACATTAGCTATCCTCCAAGCCATGGGGACTGTTCCAGAGTTTATAGAATTTTGGAAGATAACCAGCAATGCATCTACTATTTCTAGGGCCGCTTCCTTAAGTACCGTAGGATGTAGATTATCAGGCCCTGGGGATTTATCAGCCCTTCAATCCTGTCAATTTCCCTAAAACCATTTCCCTACTAATACTGACTTCATTCAATTCCTCTCTCTCATTAGATCCTATGCTCCCCGACATCCCAGGGAGCCCTCCTGCGACTGTGCAGTGACAGACTCAGCCATTGCTTTCCGGGGAGGCATCTGGGGCTCTGAGCAAAGGGTTGGAAAGAAGTGTGAGCATTTGGAGAGGAGCACCACTTCCATGTCCCCTCCCACCATCATCCCTCTCATGGGACACCCACACTTCTCTGCTAGCAAGTAGTTGGAGAGCACCTTGCTGCACATCAGTGGGTCCATGAGGGCCCATGTCTATACTAACATTCCTCCTATCAAGGACGTCTATGAGCCTTTAGTTTCTCTCCTCCATAGATGACCATGTACCCTCCATAGTTGCCCATCTATCCTCCATGTGCTCATGCGACTGGCGCATTATGTCCTCCATGCAGGTGGCCATCATATCGATGGAGGAACCTACAGTTGCGAGTGTGTGTGCCACGGTGTTGGTCATGTTTGAGATGTACTCCTCCATTCTCTGTACACTCGCAGTCACTGTGCTTGCAAAACCTGTCAGAGCCTCCTGAACTTGGACCTGTAGCTCCAAGATCACCCTCTTCCTTGATGGCCCCTGAGGCTCAGCATCTGTGTAAGAATTCGCAATAAGTTACAGTTCTGCAGATCAATTTTTTTGATGGAAGAATCCCTGGGCGTTGTGCTTTTAAATTTCCAGAGATAAAAATGGCAGTCGCACCACATGGCCGAGACAAAGAGGCTTGGAAAGCAGCTTTCTGTGTCTGGGAGTAAGGTTCAATGGAGACAAAGGACAATGCTTTGTTTACAAAGCAATCGAATGCTATTAGCATTTGTTTGTATATCGAGTGGATACATCTAAACTGCAGAAGAGACTTTTGTATCTTGAATGGGATCCATTTAAGAATTGAACGGGTCAAAATCACCTAGCATTCTGGACAATAGAGCAGTTGTATTTCCCTTTTGTTTCAGCCCAGGGAGCTCCGGAAAACACATTAACCCAGTCCAACCACTTTGAGTTAGCCAATCACAGCTTTCTCTTGTGTATTGGACCCTTTGGGCAGGGAATTTTGCACGCAGCCCTTGCAAGGCAGAATGGCAGGGGCCTCACCAGGTATAAAGATAGCTGCTGAGAAGCTATCTCTTTTTTTACTTCCTGGGACCACAGGTGAGCCTCTCTCTCTCTCTCTCTCTCTCTCACTTCGCTGGACCACAGGTGAGCAGAGTTTCTGACTCCTCAGCAAAGCAACCTAGTAAGGAGTTGGGGGATGGTAATTTAAGGGGATATTGCTAAGATTGTTTAACCAACATTGTAGTCACTTACCCCTCGTTTTTGCCGTCTGCCTTACCCTATTTTAAGCAATTTTACTGTAATTACTGTGTTCGTGTGGGATAGTTTGATATTTTGAATATAGTTTCTTTTAGTTAATAAAACTTGATTTTTTCTCTCATCCAAACCACGTGTCTGTTTTAATATCTATAATTATAAGCCCTGCAGTCAGAACTGGAAGGTGGGGAAGCGATTCGAAACCGTTGTTTTAAAATTGGTTTTATTGGAATTGGTTTGGGTGCAGGCAAAGGCTGCAAGACCAGGAAAATTACTTCAAACCAGTTTAAAGAAGCCCCAGCCCTTACAAAATGGCGACCGTGGGCAGGACTGCAGGCCGTTTTTGATATGATGAGTGGTTTGGATCTGGAGAAAGTATCAGCTCTCTCGTTGTTTTCACTTTGTGGGTAGCCCTGCGGATGTTAGCAGCAGCGTGTAGGCTGACCTATCATGGTATAGGTGGCTGGGTTAAGGAGGGTGAGAAGAGGGTGCAGGAGGAGGTTAAAGATGCCAAGAATTGGGAGTCCCAGCTTGAAAAATTCCAGGCGGAGGTAGAGCGCCTCAGAGAGGTGTATGAGGCCAGAGCTAGTGGAATGAGGGTGCGGGAAGAGAATGCACGCATCACACTAGAGGTCACGAAATGCCAGGCATTTATAGAGCGCCTTGTGCAGGAAGTCACAGAGGCGAGGGACTGTGAGATGAGGCTACAGGAGGAAATTGCACACCTCACCCAAGAAGCTAGCGAGGGAAAAAGCCATGCAAGGAATGAGATAGAATTCCTAAAGTACCAAATCACTGAGACCAGGGAAAATGAGATGAGACTGCGGGAAGAGAATGCCAGGTTTGGTGAAGCAGATCATGGCCCCTGTAGGGCAGAGATAGAAAGCCTTAATGTGGCTTTAAAAGCTGCAAGGGGAATGATTTGCGTGATCAGCCCGGAGGCAGGTGAGCTGGATTTTACTGGCAGCCCAAATCAAACCGCCCCATAGGCAACACCCAGGGAAAGGCTGGCTAGGGAATTCGAGATCCCAAGATGGCAGCCCACAGCTTCGAGTCTTGAGGAGCTCGGGCAGTGAGGAGGGGAGTACAATGGGGTGGTAAGAGAACACCAGCAGGTCCCGCGAGGCAGGCGGGGACCAGGATCAGTGTACCCCCTCCAACAACGGAGGTACGGTCCGCCCGTGAGGAGTGGGCCTGAGAATAGGAATCCTCAGCCCACAGCAAGTTCGAGTTCACAGGCAAGCACTGTGGCTTGTGTGGGGGGAGGAGCCATTCATGTTCAGAGTAAACTGTTTAAGTCAGGGAACAGGGAAGGAGAGTTCTGGGACCTCTGTAGAGCAGGTCCAGTAGCAGAAATCCGGGACAAGGGAGGCACACAGGGGATAGTTTTGGCCCCAGGAAAAAGGCAGGTCCAAAATTCCCCAGTTAAAGCCACCTGGGCGAGGGAACATGAGTTTGCTGACCACGCAAGTTCAAGTTCACCGCCTGTAAAGAGAGGCACTGTGGCCTGTTTAAAGGGACCAGCTTCTCAGCCAGCTTCTAGAGTGGTCCCCCCCATGATGTGGGACCCTGGGGGGGGCAGGGATAGCAATCCCTCTTGCAGGAGACATAGGGAGGGAGCTGACACCAGGTTTTAAACATCGGGAGGAAAATTTCCAGCCACCAGCAGTGGGTGGTGAGAGTATACCTGCCCCCAGCACAGGAGTGGGCAGGGAAGAGCAGACAAACCCAGAGAGAGATTTGCACCGGCAGGCTGCCAGGTACATTATACAGTGCGGGCTATTTGGACATGGGGGAGAAGATTCCCAGCCAGCTGGGACTGTGACCCAAGCTCAGGGTCCGCCAGCCAATGTTTCCCCCATAGAGACACCCCTCAGAAGGTCTCAGCGGGTGCCCCAGCCTAAGAAAGCATGGTCACCCACTTTACAGTGGAGTAAGGTGGTCTCCTGAACCGGGGAGAAGCCAAAGAACAGAGGTCCCGAATCAACAGCCATAAGCTGCGGGGACCAGAGACAGGAGGCAGTCCAGCTTCGCTGCAGCCAGCAGCAATCTGCGACAGTGCCAGAGATTAGCCTGGCCATCCAGAGATCAGCGGCATTTGTATTATAGCTATGTGTGTGTATATAGCTTGCTTTAAGGTGTATTTTAAGTTTTGTTGATATAACTAGTTTTAAGTTTAAGTTTAAAGCGTTTAAGTTTACATGTGCGCCGAATGTTTGTATTTTGGTCCGAGGTCAAGGGACCAGACCATGTCTCCACCTAAGGCAACAGGTCAGTGAGACCTGGCTGCATGTCCTTTTAAGTTTTTGCAGGAGATTGGAAAATGAAGCAGCCATGTTTGCCCAGCCCGAGCTGGGCATCGAATGAAGATATGGAGACAGAATGTTGGGGATCACCTCGCCACTGGACGAATCCAGGAGACCCCGCAGTGATCTTCGGGAAAAACCGGACAGTGTCCGGAGGAATTTGCCTACTCCTCCTACGGGGAGGAGATGGCCCCAGCTGGGTGGGGCACGGCCCCCAACCCAGCACTATCCTGACCGAAGTTCACTTGCGGGAGACCTCGCTGTTGAGGACTCATGCTGGGGAAGCGCGGGCGCCTGGTGATAGGGACGCGTTCCCCGGGGGTGGGTGGTGATGGCCCGGGAATGATTGTATAGAGGAGGGGGAGACCCAAGAGTCGCGTGGGTGCGGTCGGGGGAGGGAGGAACTCACCCGGGGGCCCACGGGCAAAGAGGATAAGTGTGGCTGTGAAGGATGAGTGGTTGGCCGGATCAGTGTGGGGCCAGGGAGAGCCGCCACACAGGCACCCATCATTTTCTTCAGCCAGTCGAGGGAAGACGGGAGGGGGGAGGGACTGGGAGTCAAGATCCCATGCTCCCCGGTCTCAGTCTGTGCTAAGGTATATTTTAAACAGGAGGGGTACCCCGCCTCCACAAAAGGACAAGGGAACAGCTCGGGGCTGGCGGAGCAGGCTGGCCTGTAAATCCATTCTGCCTGTTTTAAAGTTTAAGACGATTAAAGGGGGGTGGAAGGTACCTTTACTGCTGAATGGGAGGAGCAATACCCACTCGAATTTCGCGACCCATCATCGGCACGTGATGATTGGGGTTTATTTAAGCATGTTGTTTAATGATTTTTTGTATTTTGTGTTGCAGCCCCAAGTTGAGCAGAGGCATAGGATCCTCTCCGTGCTTGGGACCAGTTTGTGACAACTCCAAGTTGAGCAGAGGCGTAGGACCCCCTCCGTGCTTGGGATCATTTTGATTACATTGTGTAACTAAGATTGCAACATTTTGTAATAACTTATGATGTAAAAAAGGTGATTGTAAATTTGGTTTACACTGTATAATTTTACAAGCGTGTAGGGGTATGAGACCCCTTATTGAAAACTGAAGTATCTGCAAGATGTCTACCGTACCATGGATTTTTTCTTGAATTTAAGGGGAATGGACAGGATGGGGATCAGTGGCAGATAGCTATTCGGTAAATACAGGGGATGGTTGTTTGTGAGGGGTCAGAAATTATTGCTCATTTCTTCAAGAGGATACTACAAGCAAGCTGGAAGTATCCAAGGGCGGATTGTAAGAATTCGCAATAATTTACAGTTCTGAAGATTAATTTTTTTGATGGAAGAATCCCTGGGCGTTGTGCTTTTAAATTTCCAGGGATAAAAATGGCTGTCGCCACATGGCCGAAGACAAAGAGGTTTGGAATGCAGCTTTCTGTGTCTGGAAGTAAGGTTCAATGAAGACAAAGGACAATGATTTGTTTACAAAGCAATTGAATGCTATTAGCATTTGTTTGTATATCGAGTGGATACATCTAAACTGCAGAAGAGACTTTTGTATCTTGAATGGGAACAGTTTAAGAATTGAACGTGTCTAAATCACCTAGCATTCTGGACAATAGAGCAGTTGTATTTCCCTTTTGTTTCAGCCCAGGGAGCTACGGAAGACACATTAACCCAGTCTAACCACTTTGAGTTAGCCAATCACAGCTTTCTCTTGTGTATTGGACCCTTTGGGCAGGGAATTTTGCACGCAGCCCTTGCAAGGCAGAATGGCAGGGGCCTCACCAGGTATAAAGATAGCTGCTGAGAAGCTATCACTCTCTCTTTACTTCGCTGGACCACAGGTGAGCAGGGTGTTCTGACTCCTCAACAAGGCAACCTAGCAGGAGTTTGGAGTGGTGATTTGAGGGTAATTGCTAAGATTGTTTAAGTAACATTGTAGCCATTTCATCCCTCATTTTCTCCATCTGCAACCCCCCTGTTATATAGTTTTACTGTAATTACTGTGTTCGGGTGGGATAGTTTGATATTTTGATTATAGTTTCTTTTAGTTAATAAAACTTGATTTTTTTTCTCATCCAAACTACGTGTCTGTTTTAATATCAATAATTATAAGCCCTGCAGTCAGAACTGGAAGGTGGGGTAGCGATTCAAAACCGCTGTTTTAAAATTGGTTTTATTGGAATTGGTCTGACTGCAGGCAAAGGCTGCAAGACCAGGAAAATAACTTTAAACTAGTTTAAAGAAGCCCAACCCTTACAATCTGCATGCAGCTGAGCAGAGCTAGGAGACTCCTGCACCCTCTGACGAGGAGTCTCCACTGCTGACCCTGTCTCCACCATCTGCTCTTGCTCACTTGGGATGTGTGAGACACCAGCTGACAACACTACTCTATATCGCGACGGACCCACCGAGGTGTGTGTATCTGTGCTGGTGCTGGCTTGCTTTGTATAAGGTGATGCTGTGCCCTCAGAGGCTGGAGGCTCCTCTGAGGGGTCTTCTTGCTCTTCCTCCTGGACAGTAGGGGGCAGGGAGGCGCTCTTGATGGACCTGTGGGAGAGTAAAAACATCAGTTAAATATATGATGTCAATTGCATACAGACACTGTGCTGCCTTCCTTTAGGAATTTATGTTAGTTTTCCAGTTAATTCAGGGGTTTGAGTAATTTGGGTCGATTTCCATTATCTGCCACCACCTAGTGGATATTTGGTACCTAGCAAGTGCAGTAAAGCGCAGTAAAGTGCAGTAAAGCACAGTAAAGTGCAGTAAAGTAAACTACTGTATATCACAGACTTGCAGCTCGACACATGGTATGGGAAGTTATTTTCTTGCTATGCTCCGGCCTTGGACACTATTTGTCTGTAAGTACTTGAGAATGCTATAGATGATTAGTGTACACTATATTTTGCAGAAAATGTTTAGTTTGTAACTTTTCTCTGTAAGCAAACTTACACAGCTAGCCATGAAGTGCTCGCTCTCTGTCTAGCTGGTTAACTTGTAGCTGTATTTTGATGCACTATGTACAGGGCTAATTTAAAGTGAATGTAAGAGAATGCCTTTCAGTTTGCTGAATGTATATTCACAGTAAGCTGTGTTTCCACGTGTTTTGGTAAGTTACATGCCAAATGTACTGTGTTGCGCAGGCGTACCTAAATTTGTGTATGCATATCAGTTATGTGCTTGTATACTAATGTGTGCTTCCATTTCTGCATTGTATTTCAGTTTCACAATAAGAATCTTTCAGTAAAGTTTACAAGAAAAGTCAAGCCTTGTGATTTTTATGGGAGGATATCAAATTGTTAGCTACCTGTCTAGCTCTGCATAGGAATGCGCTGCAAGGGCAGAATAGTGAAAAGACAACAGCACAGCGGGCTCAAGCACAAGAAGATACCACCCAGCTACCATGAGTCTATGCTCAGGAAGACAATATACCATAGAGGATGTCGACCAGCCAACCGAGGAGCATGAGCCTCTTCGAGCAAATGATGCCAAGTCACAGTCCTCTAAAGCATCCTCTAGGTCATCTCGGTGGTCCAGCAGACCGTCATCATCGACAGCTTCTGCAGCGGCCAAAGCACATGCCAAGGCAAAAGCTGCCCAGGCTCAATTGTCCTTCACTGAAAAAGAAGCTAGTGTGATGAAGCAGAGAGCTGACCTCGATGCTAGTGTGATGAAGCAGAGAGCTAACCTCGACGCCAGTCTCCACATTCTCCAAAGCCAGAGAGCTGCCACTGCCGCTGAAGCTGAAGCTGCAGCTTATGAAGAAGGTGAGGAGAATGAAGGTGGGGAGCACAGCCATGAACCATATGTTCCAGAACAGCCCCTCAGTCCAGTGCAACGTACAAGTGAGTATGTCCAACAACACTCCAAATTGTTCTTCAATGAAACATCCAGTTATCTCAACGCAGAACCAGCTACTCACCACAGTAACAAACAGCCTGTTTTCGGAGACACTGAGCTTAAAAGAGAAGAAACACGTAAGACTTATTTGCAGAGACCTCCACAGCACTCGGCCAATCCAGCCAAGCAGTCCTCACCCGAGCCACAAGGCGCACAAGACCTCGCTAGGTACCTCATCCGCTGAGAATTGTTAAGTTCAGGTCTTCTAGAATTTGATGACCGTCCTGAAAATTATTGGTCATGGAAAGCGTCCTTCCTGAGTACCACCAAGGACTTGAATCTGTCAGCTAGAGAAGAACTAGATTTGATGACAAAGTGGCTTGGAGCTGAGTCGTCAGAACAGGCGAGGAGAATTCGCTCAGCGCACGTCTGCAATCCCACAGCAGGCCTCAACCTGGTTTGGCAACGTTTCGAAGACTGTTATGGGACACCAGAAGTCATTGAACACGCACTGCTTAAGAAGATTGAGGACTTTTCGAAGCTAACCAACAAAGATAATGTCGAGCTTCGAGAACTGGGTGACATTCTCCTCGAACTGGAGTGTGCTAAGGGAGAAGATTACCTGACAGGCCTCTCGTATTTGGATACAGCTCGTGGGGTAAACCCAACAGTGGAAAAGCTCCCCTACAACCTTCAAGAGAAATGGATAGCTAAGGGATCAAAGTACAAGGAGGACTATGGAGTGGCATTTCCCCCCTTCTCTCTCTTCTCCAGGTTCATCCAACAACAGGCAAAGGTGAGGAATGATCCAAGTTTCACTTTCTCCACCTCCAGCAGTTACGCTCCTTCGAGAACAGAGAAACCCACAAAGTACAGCAACAAAGCCTCTGTGAGCGTGCACAAAACAGATGTTCCAGCCGAACCCTCAGTCAACCAACCCAGTTCTGCTGGGAATAAAGTGGATGACCCAGATCGTCAGTGTCCAATACACAAGAAGCCCCACCCACTCAAAAAGTGTCGAAGCTTTAGAGGCAAGCCTATTGATGAGCGCAAATCATGCCTGAAAGAGAATCGCATCTGCTTCAGGTGTTGTGGGTCGACTATGCACATGGCAAAATACTGCAAGGCGACAATCAACTGCTTCGAGTGCAACAGTGAAAAACACATCGCAGCCCTGCATCCAGGTCCTCCTCCTTCGACCACCAAGAGTGCTGTGGTTGACAAAGAGGATAGCGGGGAGCAAAGCGAAAGCGCATCTTCTTCAGTCACCTCCAAGTGTACAGCGGTTTCTGGAAATGCAAGCAGCCCACGCTCATGCTCCAAAATCTGCTTGGTCAAAGCATACCCTGCAGGGAGAAAGGAGAAGGCAATCAAGATGTATGCAGTGCTTGATGAGCAAAGTAACAAGTCTCTAGCGAAGACAGAATTCTTCAATCTCTTTGAAGTCAAGGCCAGCGCAGCTCTGTACATGCTAAAAACCTGTTCAGGGACAAGAGACTATGGGTAGGAGAGTTGGCAACTTCATGATCGAGCCCATGGATGGGAACTACAGCTTCCCCTCCCCACCTTAATTGAGTGTGACATGATGCCAGATGATAGGACGGAAATTTTCTCCCCAGAGGTCGCACGCCATCAGCCCCACCTACAGCCAGTTGCCAACAAGATTCCAGCTGTGGACCCGGACGCTCCAATCCTCCTGCTCTTGGGAAGAGACATCTTAAGGGTGCACAAGGTGCGTGAGCAAATCAACGGGCCCCACAATGCTCCTTATGCGCAGCGGCTTGACCTGGGATGGGTTCTCATGGGTGAAGCTTGCCTGGGAACAGTCCACAAACCAGCGGATGTCAGCGTCTATAAAGCAAATGTGTTGCACAACGGTCGCACATCCTGTCTCAGCCCATGCCCAAACAGGATCCAGGTAAAGGAAGACTACGATGGCATGACGCAGCATCATAGGTCAACCTCCTCTGCCTGTGAGGAAGAGGCAGGCCTCACTGTGAGCACAGACAGCCTAGGATGCTCAGTGTTTGAAAGGTCCAAGGATGATGACAAGCCAGCACTATCCATGGACGACAAAGCTTTCCTAACCATCAGTGCCCTGAGGAGGTTTTTCTCAATCAGTGGTCCAGCCAAACTTCTCCGCTCCGACAGAGGGACTAACTTCGTGGGTGCCTGTAAGGAGTTGAACATCCACACAGACAATGCAACGGTAAGAAGCTACCTCCAAAAGAAAGGATGCACGTGGGTGTTTTACCCCCCGCATTCATCCCACAAGGGTGGTTCATGGGAGAGGCTCATCAGTGTTGCCAGGCGTATTCTGGATGCTATGCTGCTTCGGACGGGACCCACTCATCTCACACACAATGTCTTGAGCACTCTCATGGCTGAAGTCATGGCGATCATGAATGCAAGACCCCTGGTGCCGGTGTCCACCGACCCAGACATGCCTGCAGTCCTCACCCCAGCGATGCTCCTGACTCATAAGATGAGTGCTATTTCAGCCCCCTCTGGAAACTTCAACATGGCTGAGCTGCACGGGAAGCAGTGGAAGCAAGTCCAGTGTCTTGCAGACACTTTTTGGAAGAGATGGAGAGGAGAGTATTTGTCCACCCCACAGAGCCGTAGGAAATGGACAGAAGACAAGCCAAATGTCAAAGTGGGAGATGTTGTCTTGCTGAAAGACAGCCAAGCACACAGAAATGAATGGCCAGTGGGACTGGTTGTCAAAACTCTGCTGAGCAGGGACAAGAGGGTCCGCAAGGTGGAGGTGAAGATTGTCAAGGAGGGGACTGTCAAAGTGTTTCTGAGGCCAGTCTCAGAGATCGTAGTCCTCCTTTCTGAAGAAACCTAGAGAAAGGATTCTGAGTATGTTTGCAGCCAAAGGACGTTTTCTTTAGGTTTTATTTTCTATCTGTAGTGGTACAATGGAATTGTACCAAGCGGGGAGTGTGCTGCCTTCCTTTAGGAATTTATGTTAGTTTTCCAGTTAATTCAGGGGTTTGAGTAATTTGGGTTGATTTCCATTGTGTGTCGCCACCTAGTGGATATTTGGCACCTAGCAAGTGCAGTAAAGCACAGTAAAGTGCAGTAAAGCACAGTAAAGTGCAGTAAAGTAAACTACTGTTTTCACAGACTTGCAGCTCGACACATGGTCTGGGAAGTTATTTTCTTGCTATGCTCCGGCCTTGGACACTATTTGTCTGTAAGCACTTGAGAATGTTATAGATGATTAGTGTACACTATATTTTGCAGAAAATGTTTAGTTTGTAACTTTTCTCTGTAAGCAAACTTACACAGCTAGCCGTGAAGTGCTCGCTCTCTGTCTAGCTAGTTAACTTGTAGCTGTATTTTGATGCACTATGTACAGGGCTAATTTAAAGTGAATGTAAGAGAATGCCTTTCAGTTTGCTAAATGTATATTCACAGTAAGCTGTGTTTCCATGTGTTTTGGTAAGTTACATGCCAAATGTACTGTGTTGCTCAGGCGTACCTAAATTTGTGTATGCATATCAGTTATGTGCTTGTATACTAATGTGTTCTTCCATTTCTGTATTGTATTTCAGTTTCACAATAAGAATCTGTCAGTAAAGTTTACAAGAAAAGTCAAGCCTTGTGATTTTTATGGGAAGATATCAAGTTGTTAGCTACCTGTCTAGCTCTGCATAGGAACGCGCTGCAAGGGCAGAATAGATACCATTATGCACATGATGAACATTCAATTTCTCTTGAAATCAGCCCCCATATGAGTGACTGATGAATGCCATGTAGATGTATGGAAAATGATTCTCTCAACAGGTTGTTCTTATGAGCCCCTCTCTCCATCTCCCGCTTTGGCTGGTCCACCACTCCACTTATTTCCAGGGCTGCCTCCTCTGCACTCATGAGAATCGAGATGGATTGAGGGCCTCCTCCTGTTCTCTCTTTCTCCCTCTTATTGTGCGCTCTCTTTTCCTTCAAGGAGGGAAAGAAGAGAAGGTTGAGTGAGAGTGATGGAATGTGTGTAACGGATGGATGGGTTAGATCTTTAGAGGGAGGCTATGATGGAGTGGGGTAGCAATAACAAGTTGCCTCCTTTAATATTTGTTAGTTTGTATCATTGCATTAGGATGAGGGTGAGGGTGAGTGTGAGGGATGCATAGTAAATGGGGATGTGTTAATGTAGATAGATAGAAAGGGATGGGTGAAGGCACTCAAGATGTTGCATTGAGTAGGGATGTGCAGGATTAGGGTTGGGAATGCAGAGTGATGGGGATGTGATAACAGGCACAGCAGCATGAAGGTAAATGTGGCTTTATACTCACTTTTCCTGATCTTAGAAGGTCATTAAAGCACTTGCAGCACTGCACCCAGGTCGACATCACCTACTTGTCACCTCCTCTGCTATCTGCAGCCAGGCGGCCTTGTTCTCCTGGGGAGGTCTCTTCTTCCCAGTGGCAGGGAAGAGAACCTCCCTGCGTGCTCTGACTTCCTCCACAAGCACATAGAGGGAGTCATTGCTGAAGCGAGGAACAGCCTTCTGCCTCTGGGAAGTCATGTTCCAATGTCAGCACTGCAGCCTGTCAAGATCAGAAGTGAGATGAAATGGGGCCATGGCCCCTTTAAATATACCGGTACCAAATGTGTCAGCGCTGACATTACCAGACTCGCACCTTTCATTGGGCCATGTAACATGCAGGGTGGGGTTAACAAGGCCCATTACGGCAATATTTTTTTTTCAGCGGGATGAAGACAGCATTGGGCTCATGGCCCGCCACCGACCTCTCCCGCCATGAAGCCGCCCAGGTAGGGGACGTCGCAGCCTTCAGCTTTGCTGTCCTGGTCCTGTTTTTTCACACACTTCTGACTAGGCATAGGGCAACAGAGAGTTAGTGTGATGGGACTCGTTAACTTTTTTTATTCATTCATAAGATGTGCGTGTCACTGGAAAGGTCAGCATTTATTGCCCATCCCTAATTGCTCTTGAGAAAGTGGTGGTGAGCCGCCTTCTTGAACGGCTGCAGTCAATGTGGTGAAGGTACTTCCCCAGTGCTGTTAGGTAAGGAGTTCCAGGATTTTGACCCAGCGATGATGAAGGAATGGTGATATATTTCCAAGTCAGGATGGTGTGTGACTTGCAGGGGAACTTGGAGGGGATGGTGTTTGCATGCGCCTGCTGCCCTTTTCCTTCTAGGTAGGTAGAGGTCACGGGTTTGGGAGGTGATGTTGAAGAAGCCTTGGCGAGTTGCTGCAGTGCATCTTGTAGATGGTACACACTGCAGCCACGGTATGCCAGTGGTGGAGGGAGTGAATGTTTAAGGTGGTGAATGGGATGCCAATCAAGCAGGCTGCTTTGTGCTGGATGGTGTTGAGCTTCTTGAATGTTGTTGGATGGTGCACTCATCCAGGCAAATGGAGAATATTCCATTACACTCATGAGTTGTGCGTTGCAGATGGTAGAAAGGCTTTGGGGAGTCAGGAGGTGAGACACTCTCCACAGAATACCCAGCCTCTGATCTGCTCTTGTCGCCACAATAATTTATGTGGCTGGTCCATTTAAGTTTCTGGTCAGCACTGACCCCAAGATGTTGATGGTGGGGGATTTTGCAATGGTAATGCCATTGAATGTCAAGGGGAGGTGCTTGGACTCTCTGGATGGAGATGGTCTTTGCCTGGCACTTGTGTGGTGTGAATGTTACTTGCCACATGAATGTTGTCCAGGTCTTGCTGCATGCGGGCATGGACTGCTTCATTATCTGAGGAGTTGTGAATGGAACTCTTGTATTTCTGCTCTGGGCGGTAATCTGGCAGAGCAGATCACCGCCATTTTAGAACGTGCCCAACTTTCATTCCATTGATTACCATTCAGCCATTGAAAACAAATGTTTCTTAATATTGTAAGAAAAGCAGGAAGATAAATTGTACAATGGCAGATAGTTTATTGTATCCATCAACTGTTAGCAACAGATATATGTCAGTAGATGGCTGGTATGAGGAATTGTATGTGTGGCTGCTGTTAGCTAAGTAGGTATATGATGATATTGTTTTAACTAAAATCGATGACTAATATACTATTTCTAATTTTATTTGCTATTGTTACCCTCATCTGGAATTTCCACAAAGGCCCTTTGATCGCTCATTTTAATTTTGACAGAAGATCGGCAGAAACCATGGAGATATATGCTGTTTCTCTGGTGTTTCTGCTGATCTCTTGCCAAGGTCATAGCGGGAGATTGCAGAACCCCCCAGAAATTCCATCCGATTATATTTTGCAAATACACAATTAATATGAGTTCTTCATCTTGAATGGGCATGGGATGGGCACACTCCTTATTTTAGCTCAAAGGGAACCCCCTTCTTCACGAAGTTGTGCAGCATAGAGGAGACTGCATTCAATCCACACACTTTGGCTGACTTCTACGGTAAAGACCAGAATTGCTGTTTGAAGACACAATAGCATGCCCACTGACTGTTTTGTCTGT
This sequence comes from Somniosus microcephalus, assembly GCF_052327205.1. NCBI lineage: Eukaryota > Metazoa > Chordata > Chondrichthyes > Squaliformes > Somniosidae > Somniosus > Somniosus microcephalus. Next base: position 200,523,011 of record NC_140988.1, read on the forward strand.
CGTGCTTAGTTTTGGATAGGCTTTGCTGGTATATATAGGTTGTGTAATGGGGTAATGATCAATTTAATTAAAATTTCCTGATTAGTCTTACAGCTAATAAGGGGGGCAGGGTCCCAGTGGAGAGAAATCTAGAATGCTAAAGAGAAAAGACAAGGAAGCAGTGCAGGAAAGTGATTGGGGTAAGGATAATCAGATTGTGTCAGGAAAGGACAGAGCGTACAAACAAAGGACTGCACTAACAAATAGGGCCCGGGTAAGAGAAAATGGCAATAAGACAAAAAGGGCCATAGTACAAAATAATGTTAAGATGTCTAAAAGTGTTAAAAAGACAAATCTAAAGGCACTGTATCTGAATGCACAAAGCATTCGTAACAAGGTAGATGAATTAACAGCACAAATAGATGTAAATGGATACAATATAATTCCGATTACAGAGACATGGCTGCAGGGTGGCTGGGAGCTGAATATCCAAGGATATTCAATATTTAGGAAGGACAGGCAAAATGGAAAAGGAGGTGGGTGGCGTTGTTAGTAAAGGAGGACATCAGAGCAATACTGAGAAAGGATATTAGCTCAGAAAATCAAGATGTAGAATTAGTCTGCGTGGAGCTAAGAAGCACCAAGGGGCAGAAATCATTGGTGGAAGTTGTCTATAGGCCTCCAAACAGTAGTGGCAATGTAGGGGATGGCATCAAACAGGAAATTAGAGATGGATGTAACAAATGTACCACAGTAATCATGGGTGACTTTAATCTATATATAAACTGGCCAAACCAAATTAGCAATAATACTGTGGAGGATGAATTCCTGGAGTGTGTACAAGATGTTTTTTTAGACCAGTACATTGAGGAGCCAACTAAGGAACAGGCTATGCTAGATTGGGTATTGTGCAATGAGAAGGGGTTATTTAATAATCTTATTGTGTGGGGTCCTTTAGGGAAGAGTGATCATAACATGATAGAATTCTTCATTAAAATGGAAAGTGAAGAAGTCCAATCTGAAACTAGGGTCCTAAATCTAAACAAAGGAAACTACGATGGTATGAGGAGTGAGTTGGCTATGATAGGTTCGGGAGCTTCATTAAAAGGCATGATGGTGGATAGGCAATGGCTAATATTTAAGGAACAAATGCATGAATTGCAACAGTTATACATTCCTTTCTGGCACAAAAACACAAAAGGAAAAGCAGCACAACCATGGCTAACAAAAGAACTTAAGGATAGTATTAGATCCAAAGAGGAATCATATAGAGTTGCCAGAAAAAGTAGCAAGCCTGAGGATTGGGAGCAGTTTACATATCAGCAAAAAGAGATATCAAGAGATTGATTAGGAGGGGAAAAATAGAGTATGAGAGGAAACTTGCAAAGAACATAAAAATGGACTGTAAAAGCTTCTACAAGTATGTAAAAAAAAGATTAGTGAAGGCAAATGTAGTTCCCTTACAGTCAGAAATGGGAAAATTTATAATGGGGAAGAAGGAAATGGCAGAGCAATTAAACAAATACTTTGGTTCTGTCTTCATGGAAGAGGACACAAATAACTTCCCAGAAATGTTAGGGAACTAGTGAGAAGTAGGAATTAAAGGAAATTAGTATTAGTAAAAAAATAGTGCTGGGGAAATTAATGGGACTGAAAGCCAATAAATCCCCAGGGCCTGATAATCTGCATGCCAGAGTACTAAAAGAGGTAGCCATGGAAATAGTGGATGCATTGGTTGTCATCTTCCAAAATTCTATTGATTATGGAACAGTTCCTGCAGATTGGAGGGTGTCAAATATAACCCCACTATTTAAAAAAGGAGGGAGAGAGAAAACAGGGAACTACAGACCGGTTAGCCTAATATCAGTAGTAGGGAAAATGCTAGAGTCTATAATAAAGTATGTGATAACAGGACACTTAGAAAATATTAACAGGATTAGACAAAGTCAACATGGATTTATGAAAGGGAAATCGTGTTAGAAAAACCTACTGAAGTTTTTTGAGGATGTAACTGGTAGAATAGATAAGGGAGAACCAGTAGATGTGGTGTATTTGGATTTTCAGAAGGCCTTTGATAAAGTCCCACATAAGAGGTTAGTGTGCAAAATTGAAGCATATGGGATTGGGGGTAATATACTGGTATGGATTGAAAATTGGTTAACAGAGAGGAAACAGAGAGTAGGAATAAATGGGTCTGTTTCGGGGTGGCAGGCAATGACTAGTGGGGTACTGCAGGGATCAGTGCTTGGGTCCCAGCTATTCACAATATGTATCAATGATTTGGATGAGGGACCCAAATGTAATATTTCCAAGATTGATGATGACAGAAAACTAGGTGGGATTGTGATTGTGGAATTCCCTACCACAGAAAGACGCAGACGCCAAGTCACTGAATATATTTAAGAAGGAGATAGATAGATTTCTAGACATGAAAGGCATCAAGGGGTATGGGGAGAGAGCGGGAATATGGTATTGAGATAGAGTATCAGCCATGATCATATTGAATTGCGGAGCAGGCTCAAAGGGCCTAATGGCCTACTCCTGCTCCTATTTTTCTATGTTCCTGTGTTTCTTATGCTGCAGCCTATAGTTGAGGATGAAGAACTAGTGTTGATTTTAGCTACAGTGTATTAAGCAAACAGAAATTGCAAATTGACCCTTTTTAGTTAGATTATCTCTTCTAACTCTCTCTCCCTCTGCACATAAACAGTTAATGAACATAATTGGTGTTACTGTGTCAGGTTTGCAAGCCCATTTCCAGCATCATTTATTTATGTCAGAAACTGATAACCTCTATTCCAAACCAATTATTTGTTCAACAGTCAAAGTGGTGCTGTGTCTGCACCAGAATTCTTACCAACACCTGTAATTCACCTCCTTCTTTCCATCTAAAACAGTATGTAATCAGACTCACTGTGAGCAACACCATGGGAGATACACCAGTTGTAACTCAAAAGCTGTTTAATGCACTTTTTGCTATTCTTTTTAAACATGGGATGCAATGTCATAATTTGCATCAGCTAAGAACATCACATTATAAAGAAGACAATGGTGTAGATTCTTGTCTTCACCACCTGGGCAGTAATGTGGCAGAGCAGATTGCTGCCATTTTAGAACCCGCCCAACTTTCATTCCATTGATTACCATCCAGCCATTGAAGATGGAAATATGCCACTTGGCATATGTCCCTGTTATGCTACATGTAGGAATATAGGCTTCTGAGGGTATTTAGAGGCATTAGGCACTGCAAGAGTTAACTGACCTCAGCATTGTGCTGGCACTGCTGTTCTGCAAAATACACTGCTTGTGGACTGTTTGTTTGATTTTTGGCAGGTGCAGGATGACGTACGATCATAAGCATCCTTGTTATTGCAAAAACTAATTGTTACTGCTAGAAGCAGAAAGAACAGTGTGAAACTTGAAGCTGTCTGCAGCCTCCGATCTCTTATCTCTCTTCCTTGACTGGGAATGTGCTGAGAGCTTTTGTAATTTGTTGAAATATAATCAAATATATTAGCTTTTTGCTATTTTTCAGTATTAAGCTTTGCTAGATTGCAGTTTATTATTAAGATTGCTTGTCTACAGTTTTATTACTTTAGTTTTATTTTCTTCTGTTAGAATATGGGAAAGGAAATATTGAAACTAGCTTTTATTTAAAGGTAGAATTCATGTTTTTTTCAAGGTCCATAGGGTGCGTCATCAACTGTAGAAACAGAAAAAGCCTGTGCTAAGGTGAAACATCAGATAAGGGAGGCCCATTTCCTGTGCCTGGACACAGAGCTTGCCATGCCTATGATTGGATATCTCTTTTTATAGTTATGGTTTTGGGGTATACCCTAGGGGTTTTGGGTCTTTCTCAGTGTAGAAGGGCCACAGAGGAGGTGTACAAGCGTGTGTGTATATTCTTGCACACCCCAGGACACTTTCACAGTTTTGTCAAAGTTCTTTCAAAGCTTTCCCTCTCTTTGACAGCAGCAATCTTGCTTTAAACCTAGAATTAGCACCATCTGGAATTAGAATAAATCTCCATTTCTCTCCACTAGGATAGTCACATCCAAGATTGATGTTCACTGAGACACCGACTGTCACGCATGCCATTATGTTCAAGATGTCTTTTTGGCATCCGTCATTACAAAAATTTTGTGAAACCTGCCAAGGTGTGGAATTATATTTTCCAGCTCGGAAATGTCATTTTGAGATGAAACTGGAACAAGAGAAATTTTCAGTGAGATAGGCCATCATACTTTCCCCACCATACTCTGGCTTAATTATTTTCCAGTGGCAGTCATTAAAAATTCTTGCAACAACACCATTATTTACTTCTAGAAAGTCAATTGCATTTTGCATTAAATGAAAAGGACCAACTGCAGGACAACTATAAGAGGGTCAAACAAGTTTAATGGGAAATGAACTGGATTAACAGTGGGTAACTAAATAGAACTTATTGATGATGTCTTTTTGAAATGAGATTCTGCACACCAAAGAATAAAATAGCAAAACTTCAAAGCCCAGATATTAAACCAACAGGGATCAAATATATTTCATTTGCAATTTTTTTCTTTGTTTGATCCATTAAGCTCTATTAAAGAGAGCATCCCATTAAACAAAAATACAAAGGTTTATGCAGTCAGTATTCTGCTATCTCATTTAAATTGCAGGACAAAAAATCAGGCAGGCTGCATAACAGGCAAGCAATCCTCCCTCTATTTGTTACACCCAGGCAATCTAATATTCACAAGCATGATGGCAGTCCTAGGCCTAGAAATTTGTTGATGCCATGACTAGGCATCAAATATGGTGAGTGGCACATGTGTACTCATTCGGTGCAGAAGTGCGCCGTCCACTGTATTGGATGGGGCTGCTCCATAGGTGTCCAGGAAAACTATTAAAAGCTGATTAAAATATTTAAATATAGGTCCTACACTGGTTATAAGATTGCTTTGTGATATCGGTCTGCCCCAGCACCTGACTCCCCACATGATAAACTCACACAGCAACTTGTGGTGCTTACAGGAAGCAAAGACCCTGCAGCAGCAGTATTTAAAGGGCTCATCCACTGTGTGCAGGTTGGTTGCTGGTTTTGTCCTTTTAGGCTGCTGGTTAATTTGTGGGTATTTTTTGGCCTGTTTTCTGACTTACAAAAATTAATTCCGAATTGTAGGAAGAAGTTTGTCCTGGTGTTCCACTTGGCTTCAAAACAGCTTTACTGCAGTCATGGGTGATTTGGTAGGGCTGCCTTTGGGTCTGGCAGATAATGGGAAGAAGCAAAGAAGACAAGAGAGAGCAGAAAAGAACTCCTGGGAGAAGAAGGAGGAGAAGGTGGACACTTCACAGGAGGTCATACACACAGCGAGTCTTCGTTGAGCATTTCTCCTACCTGAACTTCATTGAGGAGCAATGTCTCATTGGGTGAGAAGGGTTATCACCTTCAGACTTGGCTCATGACTTCTGTCAGGAACCTGGGTACAATTGCACAAATTTGTGGTCATCTGTTACATACTTCATAACTTTGTCATCATGAGGGACCGGCCCTTGCCAGTAGGAGTTTCAGAAGGAGGATGTGAGCCAGGAGCAGCAGGAGGAGGAGCTGCATGAAGCAGAAGAAGAGAATTGACCAGAAGTGCCCTGAACTCCCAGAGCTCTCAGATAGCAGCTCATCAAAGGATGCTTCACAAGAACCATCGCTCCTATTCCCAATACACCAACAGTTCCACAATCCTTACCACCACCATCCTTAATACCACCATCCGCATGCTTTACTTCAGTCCAGCCTTATAGGTCTTGCCCTCACTTCACTATGAATATAAACACCAACACAAAATCCAGGACAAAAAACAAATTTATGAAACAACTTAATTCCATCTGAATCTAATAGTTAACAGAAATAATTATGAATCACCCTGTGCAAGCCCTTAGATCCTGTTTTCTGTGCTTGCTTACCTATTCTAGTGCTCTTATGAAGTGTTTCCCCAGTGGCTACAGCTTGGGAGGTGGAAGGCTGCTGATGTTCCATTGACGACACTTCAGATGGCCATGGTGGGTGACTTAGAGCAGCTCTGGGCCTTGTCATGGCTTCATCACGGTGGACGCTGCTGTCATATTCATGGAACAGATGGCTCGGTCCATGTTAGACCGAATGATCTCAATGCTCTCTGTGAAGATTTAACACACATTGGAGCTAGACTGCTCTATGCGTTGAGCCATTTTTCCCAAGCTCACAGGCAGGCTGCACAATGCACTCAGCAGTTCCCGATATATGCCCATCAGTCTTCTTTGGCAGCTTGGGCCCTCAAAATCAGCAGCTGAGCCCTCTGCAGCTGAGCTGGCACCAGTGATGACATATCTCCCTGCCTTAGCTCCTGCACACTTGTGCCCAATGATTCGCCACATGAAGACCTGTCCTCTAACCTAGCCTCTAAAGTACGTGTGGTACCAGTCTCTGAGCTGGTCTTGCTAGGGTCAGATTGAGGGATGTGTAAGATTTGCAAAATTTCTACATTTCCCCAAAGGTTATTATTAATAAAAGGGACCCTGCATGGACATTTAAAAAAAAAGGGTACCCAAGATGGCGTCCACACCTCGTGGCAGAAAGCCTGTGAGATTTTAAAGACTTGGACTCTGCGGCACAGGCAGCTTGTGGAGAAATCGAAACCAAAGCTGCATTTTCTGTGAAGAGAGACTTTGCATTTTGAAAACCCGACAGGACTTTGAATATGTATTAGGCCAAATCGGAGACAGATCAAAACCCAGTTCGGCCTATACTTAAGGTCATCAAGCAGTTTGCATAAATAATCAGGAACAGCTTAAGGAAGCCATCGAGGCTGGACAGGCCCATTAAGATGTATTAATAACAAAACAAGTTAATTATCAGGCCAGTAGATGCGATTACCGGCCATCTAAAAACAGTTAGTTTAGATTGCTACCATTATTTAAAACAGCCCGCCAAGATTGGGACAAAGAACTAACCTGAATTGGCGTGCAGATAAGGGCCATCTGAAGGAGTATAACTGAAGGCCCCGGGTAGCAATCTCTCTCTCTGGCTCTGGCTCTCGGTTCTGCTCCTCGCCCTCATGGCTGCTGCTCTTCCCCCATCCCGCACTTACCCCTGGCCTCTGCCCGTGCCTTTCCCCATTCCATCAGGAATGCCCAGCATTGCACCAGGCGGACACGGACAAACCAGGCCAGGCGAGGCGGGACACGACGAGGCGAGGAGGCGAGACGAATTGGGCAAGACAAATTGGGAAGATGATTGAAGACAAGCTTCGAATAATCGGGCCTTCAATCCAGCCGACCTGTGACTATCTTCATACAAACTTCAACTGCCGACCGAGGAAGAGGAACCATCATCCCTGCGAGGTAAAGTACCCAAGCAGAGACTTTAGCTTTGGGGTACTCATAGCTGGATAATGCCCTTGCAGCACCCTGAGACCACGTGATGATGGCAGGCTCCAGAGAGCACAAAGAGCGAACCCCAAACCCCACCGCTGTTTTGAATTCAGCAGATCTTTGATTGGTGAGCATGAATTCTGGCCCCTCATAGCTTAATCTAGTTAGGTATAGGGGGTGGGATAAGGATAAGGGGATTGTTAAGATAGTTGTTTTCCCTCGATGTGCCGTGTGTTCCCCATTCCCTGTATAAGTATAGTTATTTGTATTCGCCTGTAATTTTATACTAGTAACTTCTCGTAAGACTGTGTTATTTTTCTGTTTAATAAAATCTTGGTTTTGCATACATCAAAACCACCTGTTTACTCGAGTCTTTTCTTTATCGCCGCCTGTACCTAAGTCCGGTGTCTAGAACCCAGGGGCGTGGGAGCGATTCAAACCGCTCGCAAATAGTCAGAGGCATAACTGACTGGGTGCACGGGCCACACCACACCACCACCCCCTACAGATGGTGCATCTTCAGGAAGGCTGGCCTCCTCTTCTTGAAGTGGTAGAGCAATCTCCACATTTTCAGCACCTGAAATGAAAGCGAGGGACAAGATTTAGCTTTTAGTGTGAAGGGAGACTAAAGCGAAATGATTGACTGGTGAAAGCAGCTGCAGTTTGTCATGCAGAATGTGAAAGGTGATATAGAAGTAAGAAGGGAAAAAGAGGATAAGATATGAACAAATTCTGCACGACATCTCCTTGAGCTTTGCTACTCATCATGGTCATGACACTTCCCCGAATGGGATGGACAGCATGTTTTCTTCCACAGGGGAGAGGGTGTGCAGGTAGGCTCAGCCTCCTCTGGTGACAGCCTCCTGTTTTGAGTTGTGTGGAATTTTCTCCTACAAGAGAGAAGGGAGTGTGCTTGAGAAGTTTGTGTGGTGTTCAAAGAATATGTCTTTCATGTGAGAATAGTTGGTATGTTATGTGTAGATGTGAGGTGTGGGGAAGTGAGTTTTGCAATAGTGGTGAGTGTGTGAGTAGGAAGAGAAGGAGGTGGAGTGAAATGTGGTGAAAAGAAGCAGGGGGGGAGTATTGTGAGTAGCGAGACTGGATATGGTGAATGTGTCAGTAGAAAGTAAGAAAGTAAGAGAGCAGTATTGCTACCTTATGAACTCTGGTGAGATCATTGAACTGTTTCCTGCATTGCAACCATGTCCTGGGAGCTAAGCTCCTTCCATTGATCTCCTCCTGAACCTCTTTCCACTGGCAGCAAGCATGTTGCCTGAAGGGTTTTATGCCACTGTGGGGAGTAGAACCTCCCTCCTCCTGTCTACTGCCTGTGCCAAGGCCTCCAACATAGCATCAGAGAATGTGTTCCAGCCAACTTCTTGAATCTGAACAGTTGCCCTGTTGTCTGTAGCCAGAGCCCACCTCCCTTTTAAGAGGTGCAGGCTGACTTAAAGTAGCATCAGAGACACCCAATTTCCACCCCACCCCCCCACCCTCATAACAGGTTTGCACACCTGAAGCATGTCACCTGAGATTCCAGAATGAATTTAAGGTGCTGTGTGGGCCCACATGAACAGCTGCATGCAGCACGTGCTCTGCCCCCTGTGAGCCCATTTTTGGATACACGATTGAATTTCTAGTCCCAATGGCAGTTGAAAAAAATGATTCTGTACCTTTCATGTTCCCATCCCAACAGGTAATAATTTTGCTGGCCTTTAAGGCCCACTTTACGTGGAAATTAAGAGCTGCACCCTAATGGCTTCTTTTGATAGGAATTTTAATATCTGAATTATGTGTGACAGCAAAATCAAGGATGGGAAATTAGGCATAAGATTTCACACAGCACATGTTAGGAGCACAGAGCTGACAAGTTTGGGAATTCTGTATTTTTCAGCCACTCCTTGCTCAGTTTCCACTTCCAATGGTGGAGATTTATCCTTCTGTGTTCTCAGAAAGCAGGTTATGTGATCTCTGCCTTTTCTGCAGCCCCTTCCAGCTGTACTCTATTATTACAGACAGTTACCAGAATAAACATTGATAAGCTTTAATATTTGATGCGCAAACTATCCTTGATATGATATGATGGTTAGTTTGGTTTGAATAGAGCTGAAGCAAGACAGCTCTTTTTCCCTTTCCTCTTTCACCATTCTTTTAGAACCTTTGCTAGATGTCTTTCTACTAATCATTGTGCAGCAAACTATTGCATTTTATGTAAACATTTTGTCCTGTTGCAGCAATTGTAGACTGTCCCAACAGCTTAAAAATGATGCTATTTGTACAAAAATGGAGAACATTCTAGATAATTTCATTTAAAAGTACAGCTAATTTTTTTAATAAAAATCTTTCAACCTTGTTTTTTATTCTGAATCCAGCCTCATCTCTGGGCTATTACATATTATTAAACTAAAATAATTAATAAAATGTGGCATTATTAGAAGTTTTCAGTCTGCCTTAGAAATTCTTTAGATGTAGATATTCTGAGCATTTTATGTTCAGAGGTTAGGCCATACTGCTCAATTTTTAATTATAGAGTGGTGCAATCCAGGGGAATGCAATAAGCTGGATACTGTGTCTCTTGTCCTCATGCGCTTCTTTAATTTTTCACTAGGCAGAATGAAAATTCCTTTAATGAGACAAAACTACATTCAAATTGCTAAGCTGCTTTATTTTGCAGAAAGCATGAATATACAATTGCAAACAAGCCTCGTTGATTTCACTCAAATTTCACTGCTTTCCTCAAACATTGAGAAAAGAAATAGTAACCTCTTTCATGGGCTGAGTTGTTTTTCGGCAATGCCTTTTTTGTTGACAACTTCAGACTACAAATACTGACCTCCTGACAACTCCAGGCCTCCTCCTTGCAGTCTCCTGTTTAAAAAGTAACAAACTATTTTTTTGCTATCAAACTATTTTTTATTCCTTCCTGGGATCTGGGTGTCGCTGGTGAGGCCAGCATTTGTTGCCCATCCTTAATTGCCCTTGAGAAGGTGGTGGTGAGCTGCCTTCTTGAACCACTGGAGTCTGTGTGGTGAAGGTACTCCCACAGAGCTGTTAGGGAGGGAGTTCCAGGATTTTGACCCAGTGACGATGAAGGAACGGCAATATTTTTCCAAGTCAGGATGGTGTGTAACTTGGAGGGGAACTTGCAGGTGATGGACTTCCCATGCTCCTGCTGCCCTTGTCCTTCTAGGTGGAAGAGGTCACGGGTTTGGGAAGTGCTGCAGAAGACACCTTGGCGAGTTGCTGCAGTGCATCTTGTAGATGGTACACACTGCAGCCACGGTGTGCCGGTGGTAGAGGGAGTGAATGTTGAAGGTGGTGGAAGGGGTGCCAATCAAGCGGGCTGCTTTGTCTTAGATGGTGTCGAGCTTCTTGAGTGTTGTTGGAGCTGCACTCATCCAGGTAAGTGGTGAGTATTCCATCATACTCCTACTTGTGCCTTGTAGATGGTGGAAAGGCTTTGTGGAGTCAGGAGGTGAGACACTCGCCACAGAATACTTAGCCTCTGACCTGCTCTTGTTGCCACAGTATTTATGTGGCTGGTCCAGTTAAGTTTCTGGTCAATGGTGACCCCCAGGATGTTGATGGTGGGGGATTCGGCGATGGTAATGCCATTGAATGTCAAGGGGCAGTGGTTAGACTCTCGCTTATTGGAGATATTCATTGCCTAGCACTTTTGTGGCGCGAAAGTTACTTGCCAATTTCAGCCCAAGCCTGAATGTCATCCAGGTCTTGCTGCATTCAGGTATGGACTGCTTCATTATCTGAGGAGTATGAATGGAACTAAACACTGTGCAATTATCAGCGAACATCCCCATTTCTGACCTTATGATGGAGGGAAGGCCATTGATGAAGCAGCCGAAGATGGTAGGGCCTTGGACACTGCCCTGAGGAACCCCTGCAGCGATGTCCTGGGGTTGAGATGATTGACCTCCAAGAACCACAAACATCTTCCTTTGTGCTAGGTATGAGTCCAGCCATTGGAGAGTTTACCCCCCGATTCCCATTGACTTCAATTTTACTAGGGCTCCTTGATACCACACTCGGTCAAATGCTGCCTTGATGTCAAGGACAGTCACTCTCACCTCACCTCTGGAATTCAGCTCCTTTGTCCATGTTTGGACCAAGGCTGTAATGAGGACTGTAACCGAGTGGTTCTTGTGCAACCCAAACTGGGCATCGGTGAGCAGGTACTTGGTGAGTAAGTGCTGCTTGATAGCACTGTCGATGACATGTTCCATCACTTTGCTGATGATTCAGAGTAGGCCGGTGGTGTGGTAATTGGCTGGATTGGATTTGTCCTGCTTTTTGTGGACAGGACATACCTGGGCAGTTTTCCACATTGTCGGATAGATGCCTGTGTTGTAGCTGTACTGGAACAGCTAGGCTCGAGGCGTGGCTAGTTCTGGAGCACAAGTCCTCAGCATGACAGCCGGGATGTTGTCAGGGCCCACAGCCTTTGCTGTATCCAATGCACCCAAGTATTTCTTGATATCACATGGAGTGAATCGAATTGGCTGCACACTGGCTTCTATGATGGTGGGGACCTCAGGAGGATGCCGATATGAATCATCCACTCAAAACTTCTGGCTGAAGATTGGTGCAAGCACTTCATTGAACCAGGGTTGGTCCCCTGACTTGATGGTAATGGTAACTGCCCAGGTATTGCTTTTCTACTTCTTTCTCTGTGTTCCCATCAAGTGGGAGAGCTTCTTCTCCATTCAACGACTTTTCAACAGACCTGTCATTGCAACTGGTTACCTTCATTCACCCTAAACATGGCTCCCTGCGTTAGAGGAGTTGGGACCAGGGGTGTGGACTGCCAATGCTGAGAAATCTCATTCCCCTGGCCTCAGTGACACCTGGTGAAAGTGTGGAGGCTCATAAACCTATTGGGATGTGGCATATCAGCCTACTGTGGGCCCCACCAAGGAAGAGGGCAGATCCAGGCCAAGAAAGCAGCTGAGGCCAAGGAAGTAGCTGAAGACAAGGTAGACTTTTAAATTAAAATGTTATTAGCATGCTTTGTAAGGAAGCTAAAATGACCAGCAAATTGTTTATCCGCAAAAGGGGCTTCAGATTGTTTACGACTTGCGTGGGCTAGCAGGTGCCCAAACTAGTGGTGTGGACTCCTGCCAGGCTCATCCAATTAGGTGTCAAATTCCTGATCCTGTATACTGTGGTAGGGTAAGCACTGCAGACCATCGGATGGTGCAATCCTGCATAATTACTGGGACTGCATTCCTGTGCACATTCAGGTTCAATCAGTGCAAAAGTTGCTCGTTGCCTAGGCTTTTTGTACAGTTCAGGTTAACCTTTCTTGTGGCCTTTTTTTCCTTTATTTATATTCTGTTCATTTTTTTGTATGCAATTTGGAGAGCATAATTGTCACTCTTAGGCTTCTTAACTTTGCATCTATCACTGTTCTTAGCTTAACTGTTATTTATTTCTGTTAAATGAGCTAACCCATCAGCTAAAAAGGCAAACAATTGGATATTGTATGAACTCATTGAGCTTTCATCCACAAACATAATCAATGGTAATCTCATGTACGGGGTGGCGTGTGCCCAGTCAGTTATGCCCCTGACTGCCTGTGAGTGGTTCGAATCGCTCCCACACCCCTGGGAGTGTAAGCTGGATTGAAGGCCCGATTATTCGAAGCGTTCTTCAATCTTCTTCGAAATCATTTCGTCTGATTTCATCTCATCTCATCTCATCTCGTCTCGTCTCGTCTCGTCGCATCGCCTGGCCTGGTCTGCCCGTGTTCGCCTGGTGCTGAGCCGGCGTCCCTGATGGATTTGGGGAAAAGCCACGAGCAGTGGCTAGGTGGCAAGCACAGCAAGTGTTAGCAAGATGAAGCAGGAGCGCCAAAAATGAAGCAACATGGCTACCAATGGGCCTATACTTATACTCCCATAGGAAAACCCTTATCTGCGCGCCAAATCAGGTCAGTCTATTGTTTGACTTTTGGCGGGCTGTTTTAAATGATTATACCAATCTAAACTAACTGACTTTAGATGGCCATTTATCGCACCTAACGGCCCCGATGTCCGGGCTGTATTGTCATTAATGCATTTTAATCGGCCTGTACAGCTTTGGTGGCTTCCTTAAGCTGTTTCCGATTATTTATGCGGAAAAACTAATGGCCTTATGCTTAGGCCTAACTGGGTTGATCTGTTTCGAACTGACGAAAATGCATATTCAATGTTTGCCTAGCTATCTGGCTTTTCAAACACGAAGTCCTTTTCACAGAAATGCATTTTAAGTTTCGATTTCCCAAAGCTGCCTGTTCTGTGCTACAGAGTCTAAGCTTGTAAAATCTTACAGGCTTTTGGTCACGAGGTGCGGACGCTATCTTTTGGGGACACTTTTTAAATTGTCCATACAGGGTCCCTTTTATTAGTAACCTTGGGGGAATGTGGGAATTTTGAGAACCTTGCACTCCCCGCTGTGATACTAAAACTTGCTTGAAGTATCATTCTTACAAGGTGAGCAAAATTTTCTGACTCTCCATATTCAACCTTCCCCTGTAATTACCTATCTAATATACCCATGACACATGCACTTCCCATTCCGCGGAGATGTAGTGTACATAAGCATACATAAAATAATTACAGTCTTTTACACACATCCAAGCATGGAGGGGGTCCAACACCACTGCACCACTTGGTACACATACATTTTATTAACAACGAGTTGCAAAAATTTTTTATTAAAAACAACAAAACACAAGAAATAAAAATCTTTAATCAAAATACAAGGAAAAAACTCAAACAGGCGTATCTCCCTCCATCTTCACATAATGTTCCTTCCAGATCCTCTTGTTTCGGAATTCTAGCATCTGACCTTTTCCCTTGCACTAGATGCAGACTAGATACAACACTATCCCTAACTGGCAAACCACAAGAATGTGGGAAGCCAGTCTGATCCACGAAGGGACCTCTATGTTATTGAAAATGTCCCACCAGGGTGGAATCACAATATCCAATATTTTAGCCCCTATCTCTAATGTTTTCTGCTCTAGAGTGTAAAAATGTTTCTGTGAAACTATAACGGCTTTGAGTATTTTGGTAAGGTGTTCTGGGAGAGGGGGAATTTCATAGCCAAAATGCGCTACGTACTTCTGTAGATTGGTAAAATTCTCCTTCACAGTGAGGTGAACAGTGGAGGGTTCAGGAATGGGGACAATTCGCTCCTGGGCCACTTGAACTTCTGCCTCGGGTTTAAGACAGAAACTGCTGTCACTAACCGGACACCAGCTATGCTGTCCATGCTGGTAGTGGGACGCGCCTGTGGTGACACAATGGCCCCGATTTTCTGGCCGCTGTCGGGCGGCCTTTCATGCGGTCGGGGACCGAAAATCAGCGAAAAAGCGGGTCGGGACCCCCCCGCCCCGCTTGATTCCCCGCCCCATCCGACTTTCGGACCGCCGTTTCCACGCACCCCGCTTCAGTCCCGGCCGCCGCTGGCAGGACTGCTCGTCGGAGCACTAATCACCAATGATCACCTTGTTAAGGAAGATTTTCCAGGGCCGTTGCGACTTTGGGGCTTTCCCCACATGAAACACGCCTGCGGGGAACCCCGCCGATGAGATCTGGTGTGAAAACAGCTGGCTTGCTTGCTTGCAGCAGCAGGTAGCTGAGGGCTGAAGAGATTTTATTAGGCAGCATTTGCAGGCTGCAGGACCTTGTTGATCAAGGCTTGGGGGAATTTTTTGAAGCCTTAGGAGCAGCTGTAGAAAGTTGGAGCCTCACACACTTCTCCAGTGTGAGCTCCTGGGAAGCCCCTCTCACCACCCTAACTCAGCGCCCCCTCAACGGAGGCATCTGCCAGGAGCATGGGAGGCCTTTGGTACCTTCTCTTCCTGGCATTAGAGGATCTCCAACAGCAGAGGCGGCAGCAGCAGAACCAGGAACAGCAGGATGAGCACCAGGAGCACCAGGCTGCTGCTCACTGACCTGAAGCTGCACAGGCCAGAAGGGGCCAGCGCTTGGAAGTGGCTTCAGAGCACCTTGCTGTGCTTTAGGGGGCCAGTGGGACCCGTTTCTGCACTGGCAGTCCTACTCAAAAGGACTTCCATGAAGATCCGGTTTCTCTGTTCAACAGATGGCCAACGCTCCTCAAGAGATGTCATTCTCTTATGAGCACTCACCATGTTTTCCGTACCCTGGCGAGTTATCTCCTGCATGGAGGTAGCCAACCTTTCCATGGTGATGCGTTCATGCGCCAATGACTCCACAAAGGCTCTGCTCATGGTCGCTATGGACTCCTCCATTCACTCCACACTCGCAGCGACCCTGGAGACAAAACCTGCCAGAGACTCCTGCATCTGTGCATGGAGATCCATCACCTCTTCTCTTGTGGATGGACCCAGAGGCAAAGGGTCGACATGCAGCGCAGCTGAGCTGAGCTGAGCTGGCAGAGTCCTGCGCCCTCTGACGAGGACTCTACACTGCTGTCCCTGTCTCCAGAATCTGCTGAGGCTCACTTGTGAGCTGTGAAACACCAGGTTACAACACTACTCTATGTCCCGAAGGTCCTCCCGAGGTGTGAGTGTCTGCGCTGGTGCTTGGTGCGCTTACTTCTGCTGATGCTGCGCCCTCAGAGGTTGGAGCTTCTTCTGAGGAGTTTGGCTGCACAGCCTCTTCCTCCTCCACAGTGAGGATGGGGGCTCTGGATGGTACAGTGGGGGAGTAAAGGAAGGAGTTAGCGATGTAATGCCAAGGTTCTTCTGGTGACTCCCAGCGAGTTGACATCTTCTGACACCTGCATCCATGCAGCATTGGTCTCAGTGGGAGGCCTCTTAGAAACATAGAAACATAGAAGATAGGAGCAGGAGTAGGCCATTCGGCCCTTCGAGCCTGCTCCGCCATTCAACGAGATCATGGCTGATCATCCAAACCCTAGCACCCGGTCCCTACACTGACAGCCATCCCACCCAAGCCCTATTCCCGTAACCCCGTAAACACATGTATTTGATCCCCCCTAATACTAAGGGCCAATTTTTATCATGGCCAATCAACCTAACCCGCACATCTTTGGACTGTGGGAGGAAACCGGAGCACCCGGAGGAAACCCACGCAAACACGGGGAGAATGTGCAAACTCCACACAGACAGTCACCCGAGGCCGGATTTGAACCCGGATCCCTGGCGCTGTGAGGCAACAGTGCTAACCACTATGCCACCGTGCTGCCCTCCTCCCTGACCTAGGGAACAGGACCTCCCTGTGGGCCCTTACCCCATCCAACAATGCCTGCAGAGAAGCCTCATCGAATTTGGAGGCAGCTCGGGGCCTGGCACTGACCACAGCTGCTGCAGGCTCCTCTGCCATCCTGTATGGTTCGTTTGGAAGCCTTCAGAGGATGCAGTGCTTGCTATGGACCTTGACAGCACCACGAATGATGACATCATACTGTGGGGATTTCTGACTCGAATTGGACAATTAGCAAGGCTTCCCACATGCTGGGAATTAATTGGCCACTTGAGGGAAAATTGCGTGGAGCTGGCTGACACTTTTTTTTGTGTGTCAGAAACCCCACATTCGAGGAATTTCGACCATTCCCCACACAAGCCGAAAATTGGGGCCAATATGTCCCACCTCCTATATATGCTACCTGCGGGGGAACATGGCCTTGTGCAATTGCCTCCATGGTGCAATTTATAGGTTTTGCGCCAGCAGCTCTGAACCCGCACTGCGGTTTTGAATAGGCATTCAAGTGCTGGGGACACAGCATTATGTGTGCTCCCTGGCTCCGGCACCCTGAGAGGTCAGTACCTATCATAGCGTGCTCCCACTTTATGACGTAAGGTGGGACCATTGTGAAACCAATGTGTGCACCCCCTTAAATGACTCCAATGTTCTCAACCCTGTATACTGGCACGGGTCGGGCTGCCCTACCCATGACTGGCATCCTAACTACTACTCCCATGAACGTGTGGTTGGGCCATCCACAATCCATTGGGACTGAGTAGGCTTCGGAAGCTAGCCGGAGTTGGCACGGGCTTAATGCATTCTCAAACAGGTGGAGGGCTGTGAGGTGTTTGATGCTGATCCAGGAGGGGATTAAACCCTGTTTTAAATCCTTCAGATTACTGCGGCCTTCGCCCAGCAACCATGCCCCGTATAGCGCGCACACTTCGTTCTGCGCAGCCTGGTCAGAAGCATTTCTGTCCTCCCTTATGAGGGCATTTAACGTCTTTGTGTGCTTTTCCAACTCCGATATAATCTCCTTTAAATGGACCATCATGGCCTGGTCCTCATGCAACTCCGAGCCAACTACCTTGTTCTCATCCAGTAATATCTTTCTTAACTGTTTTTAAACCGTTTATCTGGGTCTGCAGCTCTATGTCATCCAAACTGTTGATGACAGAGGACCCAGTATTAAACACAGTTGAAATATCATTCCATACTCCACTTCTTTGTCTCCCTGCATTACGCAAAAACTTGCGGTGTGTGGTGTACAGTTCGGTATTGTCAACATTGGCGAAATCGAACTCATAAAACTTCCTGAACATGTCCTTTAATAGGGCCTGGTATAGCTGCTCTGTTTCCTTGGGACACCACTCCAGCAAATGTACCTCGGTGAGATTTAAAATCACGGAGGCTACCGCGTATTACACCTGACCCGTGGGTACTAGTACCAGTCCATTCCCTAGTCCCTTGGTGGTGGTGGGGCACCCTTCCCTGGGTTACCTCGCCAACTGCACCATGGGCGGGGCACAAGCTCAGTGGCATTGACTGGGATCGGGGTGTATGGGACCGCACACACCTTCAGGCTGGTATCCCACTTCATCCCATCCCCGGCGTCTTGCCACTGCCGGTGGAAAACAATGGATATGCCTGAGGGGCAGACTCTCTCTGACCCCCACATACAGATGTAAATCCCTTGGTCCGGTTCCCACCACTTGTCCCAACACACACTTAATCCTCCGTGAGTCCCTGTAATCGTCCAGTGGGTATTGTTCCCCGACCGTTCCCACTCGACTGCGGGGTTTCTCATATCTTTTCTCAGCTTCCTGAGCCACCACCAACCTATCCAGAGGAATGTGTCCCTTGCACGTTAGACATATACGTTTTCCTACGGTGACGCTGCCCCTTGTGGTAACGACCCGTACCCTGGTGCACAGGAGGGAGGCCTCCCCGTACGTGAATCCGGTTTGGCTGGAGTACTGAGACGAATTGGACCCCATCCTGGCCACCTTCCCTCGTGGACGTAGATGGCGGTCTCCTCTGCATCCCGTTCGCCGCTTCCGTCGGTCACCATAGGTAATCTATCTCTGGAGCACCCGTAGATGTGAGAGTCTTCTACATCGCCCCTCCTTCCCAGGCTCGGTCCCATCAGGGCGAGTAGGATTACGATCCCCTTCATCCCAACAGTCTTTCTGCAACAGATACAAAAACATACAGCCAGGTCCCCAAGAGATTCTCTGGCTTGGGTGAAGCATAGTCGAGGCTTGCGGCCTCGAATCAAATACGCACTCTTAGCCGATACTGTAGGAATTGACGAATTCCTAACCAATAACTGAGGTCGACTCAGGAGATCAATCAAACAGGTCTTTAATGTAAGACCAAATGAGTTCAAACAGTTTGTTGAGATCGATACAGGAGAACCACGAAAACAGGTCTTAACAAGATGGAGATTCCATGAGGACTGCCCGGACAGTCACGTGGTTTGCGATGTGACGTCATCGTGTTTGCCCGCGTTTTCCCGTGCTCTTAAAGGGGCCACGCCCCGTACATACAAACACTATATACAAAACACAGTAATGTCTAACACAATGGTACAGGCTTAGGCTGGTGTTAGAACATCGTTAAAGGGAATTATATACAGTTGCCCAGAATCATTCAGTGGCTCCGCCGCATGCGCCCCCCAGAATTCGCTTTAATGGACAAAGTGAAATGGTGAGGGGGTCTGATGAGCCTGTCAGAATGACTCCTGTACTCCTGAGGCAGAGGCTGTTGGGCGGCTGGCGGTCTGGCGGGCGGTTGCACTTGTTCTGCTGTAATGGCAATGGGTGGCCGACCTCGTCTCGGTGGTTGTGCTGTCTCGACGGGGTGGTCGAGGTCCAGATGTGCTGGCTTTAAGCGATCGACCGAAATGTTGTCCGGTTTACCACCGACATCTACCGTGAAAGTTTTGTCCCCTGCCTCCAACACGCGGAAGGGACCAATATATGGGGCCTTGAGTGGATCCCTATGAGCATCATGGCGAATAAAGACGTACTCAGTCTTGCGAAGCTCCGGGGGAACATGCTAACTCTGCAGCCCATGATGCGAAGTGGGCACCGGTGCGAAGCATCTGGCCGCCTCCTGGTGACTAGTAAGCTGGTCAGACGCGGACCATGGCTTCGTCGAAGCTGGCAGGAAATCCCCCGGGACTCGCAGTGGCTGACCGTACACCAGCTCCGCTGATGAAGAGCGAAGGTCTTCTTTGGGGGCCGTGCGAAGGCCCAACAGGACCCACGGTAGCTTGTCTGCCCATCCAGCATCCTGGAGGCTGGCCCTCAGGGCGGCTTTCAGTGATTGCTGGAAGTGTTCACAGAGGCCATTCGCCTGTGGGTGGTAAGCTGTGGTGCGGTATAATTTGACACCGAGTCCTTGGACCACTGCATTCCAGAGGTCGCAGGAAAACTGCGGTCCTCTGTCAGAAGAAATATCTGCGGGCACTCAGAAACGGGCGACCCAGGTGGAAATGATCACCCTGGCCACGTCCGCCGAAGCAGTGGATGACAGGGGAACCGCCTCCGGCCATCTGGTGGTGCGGTCAACCATGGTCAGGATGTGTGAAAAACCATGGGAGGGTGGGAGTGGTCCTACCAGGTCCACATTGACATGGTCAAAAACGTCGCTCCGGAACTGTGAAGGTGGCCAACGGAGCTTTGACGTGGCGCTGTACGTTGGCCTTTTGGCAGACCACGCAGGTGTTGGCCCAGTTGCGGACATCATTGTGCATGCCATGCCATACGAATTTCGCTGATATCAGCTTCTGGGAGGCCTTCCTTCCTGGGTGTGACAACCCATGTATGGCGTCGAACACTTTACGGCGCCAGACGACCGGCACGACCGGACGAGTGTCCCATACGGAGACGTCACACAACAGCGTGGTACCTGCCGAATGGAACTTGACGTCGGCCAACCGGAGGCCAGTGACGGTCGTTCTGCAGGCTTGGACTTCTGGGTCTGAGGCTTGGTCCACTGCCATAAGGGCATAATCGATGCCCAAATGAACCGTATTGACGGTCGCGCGGGAGAGGCAGTCTGCCACCAGGTTGTCCTTACCGGCCACGTGCTGTATATCCATGGTGAATTCGGATATGTAGGTCAGTTAACGTTGCTGTCGGGATGACCACGGTTCGGCGGTCTTAGCCATGGCAAAAGTTAGTGGCTTATGGTCCACAAAGGCGGTGAAAGGACGTCCTTCCAGGAGGAAGCAAAAATGGCGGATGGCCAGAAAAAGGGCGAGCTACTCGCAGTCGAACGTGCTATACGGTCTCTCGTTCCACCGTAGTTGACGGCTGAAGAATGCCAACAGCTGTCACGTCCCATTCACCCACTGCTCTTGCATGGCAACGATTGCGTAGTCTGACGCGTCGGTGGTGAGGGCAATGGTGGCTCCTGGCAGCGGGTGCGCTAGCATGTTTGCGTTGGCTAAGGCGCTTTTGGTGTCGTCGAACGCTCGGGCCATGTTGTCCGTCCCATCTACCGGGTTCTTGCCAGTCTTGCCCTTGAGGGCCTCATACAGGGGCTGCATGAGTAGTGCTGCCTTAGGCACGAAATGGTGATAAAAGTTTACCATGCCTAGGAATTCCTGCAGGGCCTTAATGCTTTGCAGGCATGGGAAGGATATCACCGCCTCTACCTTCGCTTGTAAAGGAACCGCTCCCTCTGCGGTGATGCGATGTCCCAGGAAATCAATTTGGCGCAGGCCAAACTGACACTTGGCTGGGTTGATAATCAGGCCGTGTTGGCTGAGGCGTCAAAAAAGGGTGCGTAGGTGACAGATATGTTCTTCTTTAGTAGGACTGGCAATTAGGATATCGTCCAGGTAGATGAAGAGGAACTTGAGGTCCAGCAGCACGGAGTCCATCAGGCGTTGGAAAGCCTGGGCGGTGTTCTTTAACACAAACGGCATTCGCAGAAACTCGAAGAGGCCGAATGGGGTGATGACTGCGGTCTTCTGGACGTCCTGTGGGTGCACTGGGAACTGGTGGTAGCCCCGTGCGAGGTCGACTTTCGAGAAGACGGTGCTCCCTGCCAAATGGGCAGAGAAATCCTGGATATTGGGGATCGGGTACCGATCAGGAGTGGTGGCGTCGTTTAGGTGTCGATAGTCGCCACATGGTCGGCATCTGCCGCCAGGCTTCGGGACGACATGGAGGGGTGAAGACCAGGGATTATTCGACTGTCGAATAATCCCTAACCGTTCCATGGTTGCGAATTCCGCCTTTGCGACCGCCAGCTTGCCAGGTTCCAGGTGCCGGGCCCACGCGTAGACCGTGGAATCTCCTTCTTGTTAAGACCTGTTTTCGTGGTTCTCCTGTATCGATCTCAACAAACTGTTTGAACTCGTTTAGTCTTACATTAAAGACCTGTTTGATTGATCTCCCGAGTCAACCTCAGTTATTGGTTAGGAATTCATCAATTCCTACATTGGCGACCCTGTTTTTTTGTGAACTTTTTTCGCAAAAAGAACACAGCTTGGAGGCCAACGCAGTTTCGCTGAAGCTACCGCAGTTCTGGTTGCAGCAAGCGACCTCGTGGTTCATTCAGGTCAAGGCCCAGTTCGCGCTGAGGGACATCATTGTGGATCAGACCAAATATCTCTACGTGGTCTCCGCACTCGACAGCTCTACCGCCTCGCGGATCGTCGGCCTCCTCGAGAACCCTCCAACGGAGCGCAAGTATGAAACCCTCAAGGCGCGGTTGCTGCAAGTTTTCGGGCCCATTAAATCAGAGCACACCCGTTGATTGCTCGCTATGTTTCGTGGCTGTGGAGGAGAACGTGGGTCTTGTCAGGTCGGGAAATTCGGCGAGCAGACGAGCGAACTCGTCCGGAGTCGGGAAAGCACAGGCGATGGCGTGCAACGTAGTGTTACTACAGTAACTAGGGATAGAATTGAAAGTTGCCGTGTTGATCAACTGCCAGTTCTTCACGTCGACCAGGAGGATGTTAGTGCACAGGAAATCTGCGCCGGGAATGGGTTGAGAAACCTTGGCCGTCACAAATTCCCAGTGAAAACGTTGCCCCCCGAAGCACACCTCCACTCGCTGTCTGCCGAAGGTCCGAATTGCTCTACCATTGGCCCCTTCAAGGGCGAGGCCGTGATTCCCTGCCTGCACATCGAGGGCGGACGCGGGTAAAATGCTGCACTGCGCTCCAGTGTCGCACAGAAAATGACGACCGGAGAGCGTATCGGTGATGAAAAGCAACTTGCCCGCGTTGCCGATCGCCATGGCGGCCGCGGGGCGCCCGTTAGACCCATTCCTCAGTAGTCGCAGTTGTTTCTTTTTTTGGGGAAAGCTGCAGGGAGGGCGGCAACGTCGCGCCTTCGTGCCA
Source organism: Somniosus microcephalus (assembly GCF_052327205.1). Taxonomy (NCBI): domain Eukaryota; kingdom Metazoa; phylum Chordata; class Chondrichthyes; order Squaliformes; family Somniosidae; genus Somniosus; species Somniosus microcephalus. Next base: position 200,545,934 of record NC_140988.1, read on the forward strand.
AACTGCGCGTGGTAGAAACACAGCCCAGCAGGCTGACGAGCTGGGGCGGCGTCTGTGGGGGATGGGCGCCTCGTGGGGGTGCAGTACTGCTGCGTTACTACGAAAATTTTGTCCGCTTCTGCCGCGAGTGCCGCGCAGTCTTCCACCTCAGATCTGGCCAGGGCAGCTTGTACCTGCTCAGGCAGCTGGCTGAGGAATAGTTCACGGAGTAGGAAGCATTCTGGTTCTGAGCCCAGGAGTGTGAGCATTTGGCTCATCAACTCCGAAGGCTTGGAGTCCCGGAGCCCGAGCATAGCGAGCAATCAACGGGTGTGCTCTGATTTAATGGGCCCGAAAACTTGCAGCAACCGCGCCTTGAGGGTTTCATACTTGCGCTCCGTTGGAGGGTTCTCGAGGAGGCCGACGATCCGCGGGGCGGTAGAGCTGTCGAGTGCGGAGACCACGTAGAGATATTTGGTCTGATCCACAATGATGTCCCTCAGCGCGAACTGGGCCTTGACCTGAATGAACCACGAGGTCGCTTGCTGCAACCAGAACTGCGGTAGCTTCAGCGAAACTGCATTGGCCTCCAAGCTGTGTTCTTTTTGCGAAAAAAGTTCACAAAAAAACAGGGTCGCCAATGTAGGAATTGATGAATTCCTAACCAATAACTGAGGTTGACTCGGGAGATCAATCAAACAGGTCTTTAATGTAAGACTAAACGAGTTCAAACAGTTTGTTGAGATCGATACAGGAGAACCACAAAAACAGGTCTTAACAAGAAGGAGATTCCACGAGGACTGCCCGGACAGTCACATGGTTTGCGATGTGACGTCATCGCATTTGCCCGCATTTTCCCGCGCTCTTAAAGGGGCCACGCCCCGTACATACAAACACTATATACAAAACACAGTAATGTCTAACACAATGGTACAGGCTTAGGCTGGTGTTAGAACATCGTTAAAGGGAATTATATACAGTTGCCCAGAGTCATTCAGTGGCTTCGCCACAATACTACTTAATTAAAACTACCCATCACCTTACTTAACTTAAGCTAAAACACCCAAACTTAAGCTAAATACTTAAACTTGACAATAACCTTACATTACCTAAAATATATACACTGCCACCTGTCTCCGGGCAGCCAGGCTAATTCCTGGTTGGGCTGCGGCACACCGCTTCCTCCGGCGTGGCCGCACCGTCCTGCACTGTTGGTCCCTCGCCACCCGTGGCGGCTAGCTGAGGACCTCTGTCCTTTGACTTCCCCCTGACTCAGGAGGCTGTCCCTTTAAGCTGGGGAGTTGGTGGCCATGGCTTCCTGGGTTGGGGCGTCCGTGGGGGACCTTCTAGGGTCTTTGGCGGGTGGGGTTTTCTTGGCCGATGGGCCTTTAACCCGGACCGCTGTCCACTCCGGTGCGGCCTGTTGGCTCACCACTGCCGCTGGCTGGGGATCTTCCCCCTTAGGCTTGACCTCTCCATAACCTGGGCTAGGGGCAGGTAACTCTTCGCATCCTGTTGCCACAGATTGAGAGTCTCCGCCCCCAGGTCCCAAAACTGGGTCTGTGGCGGGGTCTTCGTCCTGAGGTCGCTCCTCCTCTACACCTGGGTTAGGGGCGGGGTCTTCACCTTCAGGTCCCTCCTCATCTGGAGCCCAGAAGATTGGGGGAGTGTCCTAATCGATGGGCGGGATGGCCCCTCCCTTTAAGCAAGCCACAGCGCCTGCTTGTGCAGTCTGTGAACTCGCTCCTGCTGCAGGCTGAGGATTTTTATCCTCAGACCTTATCCCAACTGGCTGTTTTCCCCTTTCAGGTTGAAACAGTTTGCACTGGTTGATATGAAAACATTTGGTACGCCGGGGCATCTTAACGGCGTATACCATGGGGCTGGCTTTGTCTACAATGCTGTAGGGCCCCATGTACAATGGCTCCAAACTTCCACCTCGGGCATAGTTCCTCACCATGACCTGATCTCCTACCTTCCACTCGTGGTGCTTTCGGGGTTCCAGCAGCAGTCGGTTGCTCTGATGCTGCCTTCCCATGTTCCCAGCTGCCTGCTCGTGGACCTGCTTAAGGTGCTCGAAGAAGTTTCGGGCGAACCTGTCCCGGTTTACCTCCCTGAGCTGACCTTCCGTGAGCACCGGGGCTAGTACATGGGTCGAGGTACGCATAACCCTGCCAGTCATCAGCTCGTACGGGGAGTACCCCGTGCTTTTCGACTGGCTGGCCCGGATCCCCATCAAAACCAACGGTAGGACCTCGGCCCATTTACGGGGCGAGTCCACCGTCTCCTTCCTCAACCTTTCCTTCAGGGTCCTATTCATTCTTTCCACAATCCCTGGTGACTGTGGGTTGTGGGCCACGTGCCACTTCCCCTCGCTGCCTAGCAGCATAAGGGAATTCTGCATCACCTGTCCGGTGAAGTGACTCCCTTGGTCGGACTCAACATACTGTGGTAGCCCACACCGCGAGAACACTTCCCGGACCAGGATCCTGGCAGCACCCAAAGCTGTGGCTGTTCTGCAGGGGAAGGCCTCTACCCATTTGGTGAACACATCCACCAGGACTAGGCAGTAATTATACCCTCCCTGGGCGGTGGGCAGGGGCCCGATGTAGTCGACCTGTACCGACTGCCATGGTCCGTCTACCCTCCTGATGTGTCCCATAGGTACCTTCCTTTTGTGGGGGTCAGGGTTATTAGCAGCGCACACAAGACAGGCAGCACAGAACTCGCGGACATCTTCCCTGAGTCCCGGCCACCATCCCGCCTGTTCCACCCATTGCCAGGTGGCCTCAGGCACGGGGTGTTCCCTCCTGGACCCTCATGGGCCAGTTGAAGGAATTACCTCTGGTGCTGCTGCGGCACAACCCACTGTTCCCCCCGGAACTGCATGCCCTCTTTCACAGAGAGGGTTGCTGTGCCGTACGGACCCTCTACCCTTTTACCCTCAGTCACTGCACTGAGGACCGCCTTGAGGACGGGGTCTTGGGCTTGGACCGTCTTAAGGTCCGGGGCTAAAGCTAACCCTGCACTCCCTTGGGTCCCGTCCCTACCTCTGACCGCCGCCATGGGTCTGGACCCAAATGGGTCCCAGAAATTGCCTGTGCGGGCACCCTCCTTGGCGAGCATGTCAGCCTGCTAGTTACCCTGACTGCGGGGTTCTGTGGAGGAATGGGCTTTCACCTTGTGGATAAAAATTTCCCCTTCCTCCCCCACTGCTGCTAGGATCTTTTCCAGCAGGGGTTTTACTGTGAGGGTTCTCCTGTCGGCGGAGGTGTATCCGCGGCGGGACCAGATGGCCAGGTGCTCCATACACGATTTGCACGTGAACATGCTGTCCGAGCAAATCATATATGGGGTAGGGAGGATTTTGGGCTGTGTAACGACGTACACCACCGCGGACAGTTCAGCCTGCTGAACGCGCATAGTGCTGGGGAGCTTAATCGCCAGGGCAATGTTCACCGCTGGGTCATAAACTCCACACCCCGTGAGACGCTCGCCAGCAGATACCGTGCTGGAACCGTCTACATAGATCTCGCGGCCTGTGGGATGTATCCCGGCCCGTAAACCTGTGTTCACTTCCCAAGCCCCTTCAATGGAACACCGGTGGGCTGTTCCAGGATATACCAGGTTGGCTGTGAGTTTTGGCTCGCAGAGATCCTTGACTCTAAGATCCATCTGTGAGAGGAGCAAGGTCCAGTGGGCAATGCGGGCACTGCTCACTGTTCCATCCTTGATCCACCCATCCAGAAGCATCTGGGTGGGTGTTTGATGGGTGAGGAGGGTGATGGGAGAGGTGCCTGTGAAGATCAGTGATCTTTTCACAGCCCAATGTGTGGCCAAAAGGTGCCTCTCACAGGTGGAATAGCTCCTCTCCACATCCGTGAGTATCCTGGTAGAGTAGACCACCGGCCTCAGCCTGCCGTGCTGCTCTTGGAGCAGCACAGCACTCAGGCTGTCCCCACTGGCTGCTACCTCCAGGAAAAACTCTTTTCCCCTATCTGTGGCCCCTAGAGCTGGTGCAGTCTGCAAATCCCTTTTGAGCCTGACAAATGCTGCCTGGCAACCCTGAACCCAAAGCCACTCCACTCCCTTGTGTAGGAGTCGGAGCAGAGGGGCCGCTGTGGCTGCATAGCCCTCAATAAAGTCTCCACAGTACCCGGTTAGCCCTAGGAATGACCTCACACCTGTTACTGTGTTGGGGACGGGTAACTCTTGTACCGCCTCCCTCCTAGCCTTATCTATGGCCCTTTCTCCAGCATGCACGGTCAGGCCTTGGAATTTCACCTCCTGCTGGCCGATCTGCGCTTTCCTTGGGTTAACCTTAAAACCCTTTTGCCCGAGCAGCTCCAGCAGTTCAGCCAATAGTGGGTCATGCTCCTCTCTCAAATCAGTGAACAGGAGCAGGTCATCCACATATTGGACCAACTGTCTGGGCTGGCTAAAACCCTTTAAACTGTTTGCCATGCACTGACGGAAAATGCTGGGGCTGTTGTGGAAGCCCTGAGGCAAGCAGTTCCACGTGTACTGTTGCCCTTTAAACATAAAGGCAAACTTGTACTGATCCATCCTCCGTAAAGGGATGGACCAAAACCCATTGGAAATATCCAGCACCGTGAAAGTGGTCGCGGATGCTGGAATACTTCCTATCAGGTCGGCAACTGCTGCCACCGTGGGTGCACAGGCTGGGATGTTATTATTGAGCACCCGATAGTCCACCGTGGCCCTCCAGGAATTGTCCTGCTTTCGAACCGGCCACAATGGAGAGTTTACGTGGGTAGCTATCGGTCTCAGAACTCCCTGCTGCACTAACGAGGACATGGCTGCTTCCATGTCTGGCTCTGCTCCCTGGGGAAGTTATACTGTTTCTGTGGTCGGGCCATGGGGTCCCCATCTACGCTGACCTCAAACCCATTGACCCTCCCGCAGTCATGTTTGTGCGTGGCAAATGTGGCCAGGTGGGCCTGCACAAATGCCTGGAACTCCTTTGGGGTGTTACTGACCATAAGCTCGGGGTTATAACACTCTTTGGGCTTCATGGTACAGAGGGTCCCCTTCCCTTCCTTTCCTGGGATCACTACTACCTCTCCGTTCTTTACTTTACCTGCCCCCCATAGGCAATGATTTCTCAAATCTACAAGGGTCCCGTGGCCTACAATAAAGTCGGCTCCCAGGACCCCTCTTCCACCCTCCACTTCCCATTTCATCAGGACACAGGTCCACTTAGAGCAAAGCGGTCCTAAATGAATGGCGAGCGGGATGGAAAACAAGCCAGCCTGTTCTTTGCCTGTGAACCCCGACAGACTGTATGGGACCCCGTTAGATAGAGGCGATGTGGTGGGTTTAGCTGAGTAGACCACGGTGCATGATGCCCCTGTGTCCAACAGATAGGTCCCTGTCACCTTTTCTACCTCCATCTCCAAGAGGGGTCTTTTCCATTCATCATACCGGAGAGAACACAGGTAAACAGGCTGCCCTGGCTCTAGTCAGGGCTGTTGGTTGGATGGGGCTGACTGGGTCAGAGCACCGGTAGCGGCTGTTACTCTCCCCTAGCCAGTCAATAAGGACCTCATGGTGTCCAAAAGTGACTCGACCTCTGCGGGAGGGATTCCTGCCCCCGCCTTTTGGGCTGGGGCCGTGGAATTCTTTCCCTTGTTGTCTTTCCAAGGTTTTTTGCACTCATTCCGCCAGTGACCATCCTTTTCGCACCCGTAACAATTTGTCTTTGAGTTGGGGGGGTTATTCTCTTCCTGTTGCCACTCTTTCCTACCCGGTCCAGGTTTTACCTCATGCACCTTCCCCTTAGGTGGGTGTGCATCGGTTCCCCTACCGTTCTTATAGGCTCGAGTCAACTGTCTGATCACCGTAAGTTTGGTGGTCTGGGGGTTCTTGGGGTCGAACCAGACTTCTGCCTTGGCCCGGACCTGTGGCAAGCTGTTCGCCACCAGGCAACGGAGCCAATGGGCCAGGGGATCCCCGTTCAGGAACACCCAGTTCAGCGCCCCTGGGCAGGCCCTCCGGTACACCGACCATAACCGGTCCGCGAAAGCCTGCGGGGTTTCCCCTGCTAGCTGGACCGCCTTCTCCACACGGGAGAAACGACTTCCCTCATTCATCCCCATGGTCTCCAGAACCACATGTCTGAGCTCCTCATACCCGCTCTACCCCCTCTTACACTCATCAGAGAGGGATTGGAGGAGACTACTCGCCAGGGAGAATAGCAGCATTTGGCCTGCTCAGTGCCATCACAGTCTTTGACGCTGGCTGCCTGCTCTATGTCCCTGAAGTGGATCGAGGGGTCTCCCTTTTCGGACAGCTTCGGGATATGGTTGACCATAGCCCTAAGCTGTTGCGTGCAATAGGGTAATACGAACTGGTTTTGGAGGGGTCCCTCATCGTCGCCATTGACGGGTGGGCCAAACCTCCGATGTTGTGCTGGGCTCATCGGTCCCAGCTCCGACCTTTCTGGCGGGAGTTGCTCCACCTCCGCTCCCACTTCTGGGTACACCCCCCCTTGCTGCCAGACCCCGCTGAAGCTTGGCGCTACGGGTGGTGGTCGTGAGACCGCCTGTCCCTCAACCGGGTCGTCCCTGGGCACTCCCGGTGACGTTGGAACTGTCCTCCCCTCGTTCCCCATAAAATCCGCCTGACCTGCCTTTGGGCTTATGAGGCATACCATGCATTTTGCCTTCCTGAGGGCCAGGCTCAGATTTTCTATCCGCTCCTTACAGGGGCCGTGGTCTGCCTCCTCAAACCCCTGTTCGCTTGCTAGCTTGTAAGCTGCCTTTACCTCCTGCACTTTCTCTTCCTGTTCCCTAACCTGCCTTGCCAAGCGGGCGTTCTTTTCCCGCAACCTTAACTCATTTCCCTTGGCTTCGGTGACTTGGCACCGTAGGTATTCCAACTGGGCCTTGTGTTCTCCCATTAAATACACTCTCTCCTGATTCAAGGCCTGCAATGCTACCAATAACTTGTCCCCTGCTAGAGCCTTATCCTGGATCTCCAGGGCTGACTCATTTAACTCGGCTGCCTGTGCTGCAACGAGCCTGTCCAAAAGCTGGACCTGCTTTTTGAAACACATCAGCCAGACTGCCTTCTCTAAGGACTTCTTTTGTTCCTTCCCCTCTGTCCACTTAGCTGCTGCATCTACCAGACGCCCAGCCCTTAACAGAGTGGTGATCCATCTTCTTTGTGATATTCACCTTGCTAAACATATAATCAGAAACCCTTACCTCCATCATGGTTTGCTAAGCTGAACCATTGTCTACTGTATCGCAACCCTGTTGCCGATGTCCTGCTGTGGTTGCCATTTTCTGTAGGGGGTGGCGTGTGCCCAGTCAGTTATGCCCCTGACTGCCTGTGAGCGGTTCAAATCGCTCCCACACCCCTGGGTTCTTGACACCGGACTTAGGTACAGGCGGCGATACAGAAAAACGAGTAGACAAGTGGTTTGGATGTGAGAAAACCAAGATAGATTTTATTAAAAGAGAAGTAAGAATTACAAACACTGGAAAAAGTCATTAGGTAGTTACAAGCTTATCAAAAGAATATACTCAAATGTGAATGGGGAACACACGGCACATCGAGGGAACAACACACATTAACAAAATCCCTTAACCCTTATCCCACCTATAATACCTAACTAGATTAAGCTATGAGGGGCCAGGTATTCATGCTCACCAAGTAGTTATAACGGTTTTGGGGTTTTTGGGTTCGCTCTTTGTGCTCTCTGGAGCCTGCCATCATCACGTGGTCTCAGGGTGCGGCAAGGGCATTGTCCCAGTAAAGTACCCCAAGATTAAAGTCTTTGCTTGGGTACTTTACCTCGCAGGGATGATGGTTCTTCTTCTTCGGGTGGCAGTTGAATATTGCATGAAGACAGTCAGATGTAAGCTGGATTGAAGGCCTGATTATTCGAAGCGTTCTTCAATCTTCTTCGAAATCATTTCGTCTGATTTCATCTCGTCTCATCTCATCTCGTCTCGTCTTGTCTCGTCTCGTCTCGTCGCCTGGCCCGGCCTGGCCTGGTCTGCCTGCGTTGGCCTGGTGTTGTGCCAGCATCCCTGATGGATTTGGTGAAAAGCCACAGGCAGTGGCTAGGCGGCAAGCGCAGCAAGCGCTAGCAAGACGAAGCAGGAATGCCAAAAATGAAGCAACGTGTGCTACCAATGGGCCTATACTTATACTCCCATAGGAAAACCCTTATCTGCGTGCCAAATCAGGTCAGTCTATTGTTTGACTTTTGGCGGGCTGTTTTAAATGATTATACCAACCTAAACTAACTGACATTAGATGGCCGCTTATCACATCTAACGGCCCTGATGTCCGGGCTGTATTGTCATTAATGCATTTTAATCGGCCTGTGCAGCTTTGGTGGCTTCCTTAAGCTGTTTCCGATTATTTATGCGGACAAACTAATGGCCTTATGCTTAGGCTTAACTGGGTTGTTCTGTTTCGATCTGAAGAAAATGCATATTCAATGTTTGCCTAGCTGTCTGGCTTTTCAAACACGAAATCCTTTTCACAGAAATGCATTTTAAGTTTCGATTTCCCAAAGCCGCCTGTTCTGTGCTGCAGAGTCCAAGCTTGTAAAATCTTACAGGCTTTTGGTCACGAGGTGCGGATGCTATCTTTTGGGGACACTTTTTAAATTGTCCATACAGGGTCCCTTTTATTAATAACCTTGGGGGAATGTGGGAATTTTGAGAACCTTACACTCAGGACTCTTTTGTCTTATCTTTTATCGACTTTTCTCAGTTAAAAATGTCAGAATATTTATGTTCAAATTAAGGAAAAGAAGGCGTCAAAGATATAATTGAGAACCATGGAAATTGACGTGGAACTGTAAAGTTTGTTCTGTATTGTTTGGTTTAATCTGAGACCTGAGGCTTGCTTTCAAAGCACATTTGTTTTATTTTTATCATAATTACTCATTCAAGTCATTAATAATCATCACCTTTGGTGGCTGAAATACTATTTGGAGCATATGCTTGTCTTTTTAGTCCTGATATGACAAGCTTCCTGTTATTAGATCGCTTGATTATTTTGTCACAAATTTGAAACAATCCCTTTGGCAGCTGAGATGTTTATCAGTGACAGCTTTAATTCTCATGATACAATGATGTTATAGCTATTATTGTCCCAAGATCTGGTGATAGATGACATTTTAGTATCTTTTATTAAAACAACAACTACAAAACATGGTAAAACAATTCTTTCCACTATAAGCAATTACCATATTCACCAATGTCCGGAGGTCTGAGCTCACAGTGGTTATCCACTTAATCCCTCCAGAAATAACCTGAAAACAGAAACATCTGGTAACTTCTATTTTATATAATTATATGTCAAGGTCTGTTGTATTTGATACTGAATTGCAAAGAGTGAAGATATCATAATCTTCTCCAATGGGTATAACACAACGAATTTGGTCTTTGGTCAAAATGCATAAAAAATGCAAACTGGGCAGAGTAAATTTCATTATTTATAGCTATGAGGCTTTTTAATTTTAATATTTTAAAATACTTTGATGAACTTCTATGCTTATCAAGACAATGGCTCTTACTGATGGAGAATGGAACACTGTTTTACTTTTGTACACATCAAACAGTTCCAGCACACATATAGTACAGCTCATTTTATTCGACCCAATACCAGGCTTTATTCGGAACCGCAGCAGAGAACTAACTTATCTAAATGATGAGTCTCCCTGAGATCAGAAGAGTATTGCTTAAATCTCCTAATAAGAAAGAGACAACTTGATCATTTTTATGACAAAGATGGGAGGTATTTTTACAATTTTTATGAGTGGGATTGAAGAATGCTTTGTAGAGAAAGGAAACTACCCTCATAATTCCTGTAATTCAAAATGTAATTGAGAAGTAAAATTGCAAAGTGCTCTGATAATGCCACCCTTTACAGGAGAGGATGAGAGAACATAGATGATTGAGCCCACATCCTCCCCAGCAACCGTACTCATTCACGTTTAGCAGCAGTCACCGGGTAACAATGGGGAGTAGGAGCCCTGAACTAATTTTACACCCTGGCTTAAGGCTACCAGAGAAAATTGTAGTGGCCTCACTGGCACTTTTAATGAACCAGCTAACTCAGCATAGATAGATTAAACCTTACTGATCTAGTCCCGGGTCACTTCACAAAATCGATTTGCCCACTGATCCTTCAGCAAGCACATATGAAAGGTATAGAAAGTTATCGCAAACATGCATATCAGAATAATTCTAAACAGAATACACGTAAATCAGAAAATGCAAGGCTGTGTATAAATGCCCTGGTTTCTTGCTAGTTCATGAATGATACATAGATACATAGATACATAGAAGATAGGAGCAGGAGTAGGCCATTCGGCCCTTCGTGCCTGCTCCGCCATTTAATGAGATCATGGCTGATCCTTTAATTCAGTATCCCGTCCCCGCCTTCTCTCCGTAACCCTTAACCCCTTTTGCCCGTAGAAATATATCTAATTCCCTCTTAAATATATTTAATGAGCTGGCATACACTGCCCTCTGTGGCAATGAGTTCCACAGGTTCACCACTCTCTGAGTGAAGAAATTCCCCCTCATCTCTGTCCTAAATGGTTTAGCCCTTATCCTTAAATTATGTCCTCTAGTTCTGTTCTCACCCGCCAAGGGAAACATTCCTTCTGCATCCAGTCTGTCTAGACCTGTCAGAATTTTATACACTTCTATGAGGTCCCCTCTCAATCTTCTAAACTCCAGTGTGTACATCCCTAAACTACATAGTCTCTCCTCATAGGTCATTCCCGCCATTCCTGGTATCAGCCTGGTGAATCGCCGCTGCACCCCCTCCATGGCAAGAACATCCTTCCTCAGATGAGGCGACCAAAACTGTACACAGTACTCGAGGTGTGGTCTCACCAGTGCCCTGTACAGCTGCAGCAAGGTATCCCTGTTCCTGTATTCTAACCCTTTTGCTATGAAGGCCAGCATACCGTTTGCCTTCTTGACCGCCTGTTGCACCTGCATGCTCGCCTTCAGTGACTGGTGTACAAGAACACCCAGGTCTCTCTGTACTTCCCCCTCTCCCAATCTATTGCCATTTAAATAATAATTTGCCCTCCCGTTCCTGCACCCAAGGTGGATAACTTCGCACTTGTCCACATTATAGTGCACCTGCCATTTATCCGCCCAATCGCCCAGTCTGTCCAAATCGCTCTGGAGCTTCCTGGTCTCTTCCTCTGAGCCCACCCCCCCTCCTAGTTTAGTGTCGTCTGCAAATTTGGAAATGCTGCATCCGACTCCCTGATCCAGGTCATTAATGTAAATTGTGAACAGCTGGGGGCCCAGGACAGATCCCTGTGGTACCCCACTTGTTACTGCCTGCCATTCAGAAAATGAGCCGTTTATTCCAACTCTCTGTTTTCTATCTGACAGCCAGTTCCCTATCCACGCCAAAACTTTCCCCTTTATCCCATGAGCCTCAATTTTCCATGCTAATCTTTTATGTGGGACCTTATCGAAGGCCTTTTGGAAGTCCAGGTACACCACATCTACTGGCTCTCCCCCATCTATTCTACCAGTTACTCCCTCAAAAAATTCCAATAGATTAGTCAAGCACGATTTACCCTTTGTAAATCCATGTTGACTCTGTCCTATCCTGTCCCCATTTGCTAAGTGCTCCGCTATTTCATCCTTAATGATGGACTCCAGCATTTTGCCCACAACTGATGTAAGGCTTACAGGTCTGTAATTACCTGCTTTTTCCCTACCCCCCTTTTTGAATAGTGGGGTAACGTTAGCTACCCTCCAATCCATCGGCACTGTTCCCGAGTCTAATGAATTCTGAAAAATCATCCTTAGTGCATCCGCTATCTCTAGGGCCACCTCCTTCAGTACCCTAGGATGCATGTTATCAGGCCCTGGGGATTTGTCCACCTTCAATCCCTTTAGCTTCCTTAACACCATATCCTTAGAGATATTGATTTGCGTCAGTTCCTCCTTTGCCAATGTCCCTATTTTTCCCGATATCCCAGGGAGGTTTTTTGTGTCTTCCTTCGTAAAGACTGACCCAAAGTATGCATTTAGTTGATCTGCCATTTCCTTATTTCCCATTATATATTCCCCCGTATCTGACTGCAATGGACCAACTTTGGTTTTCACCAGTCTTTTCCTTTTGATATACTTATAAAAGCTTTTGGAGTTAGTTTTTATATTTTCCGCCAGCTTGTTTTCGTAAGCTATTTTGCCCCTCTTGATTATGCCCTTTGCCCTCCTTTGCTCTATCTTAAACTGTTCCCAATCTTCCGCTCTGGCGCTTTTTTTGGCTATTTTATACGCCCTATCTTTGGATTTTATGCTGTCTCTAATTTCCCCTGTTATCCACGGTTGAGTCACCTTTTTAGATTTCCTTTTATGCCAGATTGGTATAAACAATTTTTGCAATTTTGTCATTCTATCTTTAAATGTTTGCCATTGTTTATCTACCTCCAGTCCTCCCAGGAACGATGTCCAATCAGACCTACTCAGTTCCCGTCTCATGGCATCATAATTCCCCTTGTTTAAATTCAGGACCTTAGTCTCTGAGTCAATTTCTTCGCTCTCCATTTCGAGTGAGAAATCGATCATGTTATGATCGCTCTGACCCAAGGGTCCCCGTACAACAAGATTACTGATTAGTCCCTTCTCATTGCACAGTACCCAGTCCAATATAGCCTGTTCCCGAGTTGGTTCCTCGACATATTGATCCAGATAACCATCCCTCAACTGAGCCATTCTTAAAATTAAATTCTGAACCTGCGCACAGTTGCACACCAGTATTCTCAGCTGTGGGCATTTGTATCCTCAGACCTGTTGCTTTGATCTACTTTACAGACACAATTGATCTCTGCCTTGGGGAGCTTGACGCTGTATGTGATTTACATGCTGCTCAGTTTTTATAAGCCAGCAATCTATTGCGTCAGCATCGCAGTCTGTAGTCTTGTCTTATTAAATAGTCTTATAATGTTGGAGGAAATGGTGCTTATCATTGCAGAAACCATGTTTAGCAATTAATGCAGAAAAAGAATGCATTTTGTATGTACTAGTTTCTGATAACTCTGATCTTCTCTGTCTAATTAATAATATTATAATACTGTGGAGGAGGAATTCCTGGAGTGTATAAGGGATGGTTTCCTGAACCAATATGTCGAGGAACCAACCAGAGATCAGGCCATCTTAGACTGGGTATTATGTAATGAGAACGGATTAATTAGCAATCTTGTTGTACGAGGCCCCTTGGGTCGGAGCGATCATAATTTGATCAAATTCTTCATTAAGATGGAGAATGAAGCAGTCCACTCAGAGACTAGGGTCCTCAATTTAAATAAAGGAAACTACAATGGTCTGAGGCTCAAGTTGGGTAGGATTGATTGGGGAGTGTCACTCAAAGGGTTGACGGTGGATAGGCAATGGCAAACATTCAAAGACCGCATGGATGAACTACAGAATTTGATCATCCCAGTTTGGCATAAAAATAAAACAAAAAAGATGACTCAGCCGTGGCTAACAAGGGAAATTAGGAATAGCATAAGATCCAAGGAGAGGACATATAAATTGGCGACAAAAAGCAGTAAACTGGAGGATTGGGAGCAGTTAAGAATTCAACAAAGGAGGAAAAAGGGATTAATTAAGAAAGGGAAAATAGAATATGAGAATAAGCTTTCAGGGAACATAAAAACTGACTGAAAAGCTTTTATAGATATGTGAAGAGAAAAAGATTGGTGAAGTCAAGCGTAGGTCCCTTGCAGTCAGAATCAGGGGAATTTATAATGGGGAACAAAGAAATGGCAAACCAATTAAATACATATTTTGGCTCTGTCTTCACAAAGGAGGACAGAAATAACCTCCCAGAGATGTCCGAGAACATAGGGTCTGATGAAAGGGAGGAACTGAAAGAAATGAATATTTGTAGGGAAATGGTGTTAGGGAAATTGATGGGATTGAAGGCCGATAAATCCCCAGGGCCTGATAAGCTACATCCTAGGGTACTTAAGGAAGCGGCCCTAGAAATAGTTGATGCTTTGCTGATCATCTTCCAGCATTCAATGGAATCTGGAACAGTACCCATAGATTGGAGGGTAGCTAATGTTCCGCCACTATTCAAAAAAGGTGGTAGAGAGAAAACAGGGAATTACAGACCGGTAACCTAACATCGGTAGTGGGGAAAATGCTAGAGTCCATTATAAAAGATGTAATAGCAGAGCACTTGGAAAACAGTGACAAGATCAGACAAAGTCAACATGGATTTACAAAAGGTAAATTGTGCTTGACTAATCTACTGGAATTTTTTGAGGATGTAACTGTTAGAATAGATAAGGGAGAACCAGTGGATGTGGTGTATTTGGACTTTCAGAAGGCTTTCGATAAGGTCCCCCATAAGAGATTAGCGTGTAAAGTTAATGCACATGGGATTGGGGGCAAGGTATTGACTTGGATAGAGAACTGGTTGGCAGACAGAAAGCAAAGAGTTGGAATAAATGAGTATTTTTCAGAGTGGCAGGCAGTGACTAGTGGGGTACTGCAGGGATCGGTCCTTGGACCCCAGCTATTCACAATATATATTAATGATCTAGACAAGGGAACTAGATGTAATATCTCCAAATTTGCAGGCGACACAAAGCTGGGTGGGCATGTGTGCTGTGAGGAGGATGCCGAGAAAATCCAGGATGATTTGGACAGGTTGGGTGATTGGGCAAAAGCATGGCAGGTGCAATATAACATGGATAAATGTGAGGTTATCCACTTTGGTGGCAAAAACAGGAAGGCAGATTAATATCTGAATGGCAATAGATTTGGAGAAGCGGAAGTGCAATGAGACCTGGGTGTCCTTGTGCCCCAGTCACTGAAGGTAAGCATGCAGGTGCAGCAGGCGGTTAAGAAGGCAAATGGTATGTTGGCCTTCGTAGCGAAAGGGTTTGAGTACAGGAACAAGGATGTCTTGCTGCAGTTGTACAGGGCCTTGGTGAGACCACATCTTGAGTATTGTGTGTAGTTTTGGTCGCCTTTTCTGAGGAAGGATGTTCTTGCCATGTAAGGAGTTCAGCGAAGATTAACCAGGCTGATACCTGGGATGGCAGGAATGACATGTGAGGAGAGATTTGGTTGATTGGGCTTGTACTCGCTGGAGTTTAGAAGAATGAGAGGTGATCTCATTTAAACTTATAAAATTCTGAAAGGACTGGACAGACTAGATGCAGGAAGGATGTTCCTGATGGTCGGGGAGTCCAGAACCAGGGGTCACAGCCTAAGGATAGGGTAGGCCATTTAGGACAGAAATGTGGAGGAATTTCTTCACCCAGAGAGTGGTGAACCTGTGGAATTCTCTACCACAGAAGGCAGTAGAGGGCAATACATTAAATATATTCAAGAAGGTGTTGGATATATTTCTTAAGGCTAAAGGGATCAAGGGGTATGGGGAGAAAGCAGGGACCGGGCACTGAATTTGGATGATCAGCCATGATCGCATTGAATGGCGGAGCAGGCTCGAAGGGCCGAATGGCCTACTCCTGCTCCTATCTTCTATGTTCCTATGTTTCTATATAGCTCAGTAATATTTAATGTTTTGTCATTTCTATACACACTGGGAATATGTTTTACAATTGCTGTGATTTTGTATGTTGATTCACAGGGGGGAATTTTTCAGGGGATCAGCGGGCGCATTTGGTGTCAGGTTGGGTGGGTAATTTTTTTTTGACAGCATGTAGGGAACCCACTGCCAAGACGCCTGCACGCTAGTCTCTCAGATGTCGGTGCTGTCATCACTGAACAGACCTGACACCAAGCGGCGGGGGAGGCAATTTAGATCATTAGAGAGATTGATAAGAGGCACTTAAATAGTATTTTAAGCTTACCTTTCAATTTTTTTGTTCCCCCACAGCTTCCCCGCTGCTCAGGGATCACATCAGCTCAGCATCTTGTGAGTGGATTGAGCATTGAAATATCTGATTACCTGACAGCTGTAAAAGTTGTATAAAAGGTCCCATCTCACAGCTGTTCACTTTCCAAACTCAGAAACTGTTGCTTACTGCATTTGGAAGACAGATTGAGCTTTATGCAGCTTGCAGGTGTTTGGAGCCAAATCTCTATCCAGTGTCACTTCATTGGAACAACCTTTCTCACCATTGGCAGATCACTTCTGTCATCTCACCTTCACCTGCCATCTATTATTTCAGAATGGGTATTGACATGATTCTTGTCATTCATGTGGAAATTACTTATGAAGTAATACTGGGCGGCCTGCTGGTGGCGCTGTCCAGGGAGAGTATAAATGCTCGGGCATGGGCCCAGCTTGCTCAGGACATTGTTTAACAGGAACTAGTGAAGGACACAACTAGATCTCCATGTTAAAAAACAGTTGAGTAAAGCCTTGTTTAATACTCAGACCAAGTGCCTAGTAGTTTTCTTATGTCAGGTATGGTTTACACTCTCTCACCTTGGTCCTCAGAATTCCACCACAATCAGCAGCAACACCAGCAGAACCAGGCACACCAGTAGTACCAACAACAACACCAACCTCTCCACAATCAACTGATGCTGCACAGGGCACAGGGCACCAGTACCCAACCACATTGCTGCCTCGGAGGCCAGGGATGGCCTCACCATGGCCAGATTTACTTCACTTGCTGTACACCCTGACTTCCACATGATGTGCCAGGTTGGCACCACTCAACACCAACACCATAAAGCATTCCTACAATGCCCAAGCCATTCCTTTCACACTCATTGCCATTGCAAGGGGTAACATTATGTCTCACCATTCACTGCAACTCACAAAGCCACTTTCAAAAGTGCACACAAATCTGTCCAAGAATGCAAAGTGTTGAAAATAAAGATTTCAATGTTTGACAGCACATTAACAGAAACTTCACATGAACATTGGCTAAAACACCCAAGTGCCTACCCTTTTGTGTTTTTAGTTGGTATGATTGGACTTGGATGAGAGTGAGTGTGAGGGGTGACTAGTGAGATGGGGAAGTGATAATGTAGATAGAGAGGGATGGGTGGAGATGCAAGGTAAGTTGGTGTGAGTAAGGATGTGTAGGTGTAGGGTAGGGAAGGCAGAGTGATGGGGATGTGATGAGTGGCACAGCAGGATGAGGTTGAGTGCGACTTTGCAGTAACATTTCATGATCTACTGGAATCATTGAAAGATTTGTGCCACTGCAGCCTGGTCCTCCTAACGACATCTCTGCTTGTGTCCTCCTGTGCAATCTCCAACCAGGCTGTGTTGATCTCCGGGGGAGGTCTCTTCCGCCCATTGGGAGGGAAGAGGACCTCCCTGTGTACTGTAACTCCCTCCATAAGCATATGGAGGGAGCCATGGGAGAGCCTGGGTGCAGCCATGCACCTCTGTGCAGTGCTTGTCAGTGTTTGCAGCACCTCAATGCTGTCGAACACTGACAGCACAACTGTCAAAATCAAATTGCTCATGGTCCCTTTAAGGAAACTGGCTGATGACGCATCATCAAATGATGTCATCAGACCTGCTGCCTTCAATTGGCCGGCAAATGTGCTGGGCGGGCTTAACAAGCCCAATCAGCGTAAAATCTTTTCACAGCGTGGGATGGAGCCAGCAGCGGGGTCGGGACCCGCCATCGAACCCGGCCACACTGGACCCACCGAGGCAGGGGAAATCACGGCCACAGTTTCAGACATTGGTCGAACAGAGCAGCTACATTTTTATGTGTGGGATGGGAAAAATATCAATTTAGCCTCACAATAAAGGGTAAATACTGCTAATTTTTGATATACTGTAGTTTCCAAATGTTTTTATATTGAAGAAGGGTTCGACCCGAAATGTCAACTCAAATTTCTGTCCATGGATGTTGCCTGACCTGCTCAGTTTTTCCAGCATTTTCTGTTGTTATTTCGGATTTCCAACATCTGCAGTATTTTGCTATCGTATAAACCATGACTGTTCTTTTTTGTTCAGATATATTTGTAAAGGGCTAAGTTCCATAGTGTATGTAGTGTATGTACCCGTCTACCTTTAAGGGAACTATTGAATGTAACCGTTCACCTTTAAGAGAACTACTTTAGGTGTGGCACTATTTGTTTGGCTTCTGTATACTGTAATACCGATAGTGACCACACCAGTATATAAGTGTTGTGGCAGGATTGCTGGGGCAGATTCGCCCTGACCTTCGAATAGTAAAGACCTGTTTGTTTGTTACTCCTGAAGTCTGTGTCGTTATTAACCGTACAACCCACAGACTTTACAGTGGCGACGAGTCCGATCGTACCCTGCGGCAAGACTACCAAAGCAACGAAGAGCGTCGAAGAGAGGCAACCGCCCTCGTCGTGCTGCTGAAAGAAAACACGAGGCTGCAGCAGGAGGAAGGAGGAAGACTTTAGCAATAAAAGCTTCCATCTGTAACAGGCACTGACTACCCTTCTACCACGGTGCAGAGTGAGCCGATCAGCTGGAAACAAGGCGGCCGCGGAGACTGTGAGTAGGGGAAGGTGTAGAGAATATCCGGAGGATAAGGGCTGTGCACTCGACCACGGTCGAGGGGGAACGGAGCCGGTCAGAAAGTCGGGTCCAACGGCGTCGTGAGACAGTCGGACCTCGATCGGCGGGACAAGCCGGGCAGCGACCGCAGCCACGAAGTGCTGAGACTGGGAGTAGGCGCGGGAAGAGAAACCCAGCTGCAGCCGGGGAGGGAAACACCGGTCTGCGAGAGGGCTGGGAGGCGAACAGGAACCGTGCGGGTGGGAGAGAGAGACAGAGCCGAGCAAGGGGAGAGAGACTGCGCGAGAGCCAGTCCAGCGGCTGAGCTGTTCTCCACCAACGGGGTACCCAGAGCCGGTAGAACCGAACGTGCGGGAGAGGGAGCGACAGAGCCG
This sequence comes from Somniosus microcephalus, assembly GCF_052327205.1. Classification (NCBI taxonomy): domain Eukaryota; kingdom Metazoa; phylum Chordata; class Chondrichthyes; order Squaliformes; family Somniosidae; genus Somniosus; species Somniosus microcephalus. Next base: position 200,564,770 of record NC_140988.1, read on the forward strand.
AGCAAGGGGAGAGAGACTGTGCGAGAGCCAGTCCAGCGGCTGAACTGTTCTCCACCAACGGGGTACCCAGGGCCGGTAGAACCGAACGTGCGGGAGAGAGAGCAACAGAGCCGGGTACGGAGAGAGAGACTGCGCGAGAGCCAGTCCAGCGGCTGAACTGTCCTCCGTTAACGGGGTGTACCCAGCGCCGGTAGAGCCGTGCGGGCGGGAGGAAAAGACAGAGCCGAGTAAGGGGAGCTGTGCGAGAGCCAGCCCAGCGGCTGAACCTGTCCGCTGTGGGGAAAGCGTACCCCTTCCACCAGGAAGAAACGAGGGAAGCCGCCATTAGGCGGAGGAGACGACAGAAGCGGGAAACCGCCATTGAAGTGGGCGGGGAGAGAAAGGAAGAGCGGGAAACCGCCATTTTCGCGGGAAAACCGCCATCTTAACTGACATACCGCCATTGAAGTGGGCGGGGAGAGAAGGAAAGAGCGGGAAACCGCCGATTTCGCAGGAAAACCGCCATCTTAGAAATAAACAAATAAATAAGAATACTTAAAGAAATACTGGTGCTGCTCCCAAGGGAAGAAAGATGCCTAAGCGAGGGAATATTAACGACTTTAATTCTGAAATAGAAGACTGGGCCACGTACGTGGAACGCATAGAGATCTATTGCGAAGCCAACAAAATAGAGAAAGACGACAAGGCGATAACATTGCTAAACTCGATGGGGGCAAAAACATACGGGCTCTTGAAGCATCTAATAGCACCAGATAAACCAGCGGATCAGACCTTTGAAGAGATTGTGGCTGTGCTGAAGGACCACTTGAACCCCACGCCGTTGATGCTGGCTGAACGATTCAAATTCTACGCAAGAACGCAGAAGAAAGACGAAAGCAATGCAGAATACTTGGTCGAACTGCGTAGGCTGGCGAAATACTGCCAGTTCGGAGGGAATCTGACAGAAGCACTGCGGGACAAGTTCGTATGCGGATTGTCCAAAGAAGGGACGCAGAAGCGACTACTGGAAGAGAACGACCTCACACTGGACAGGGCTGTCCTTATAGCTGCATCGCACGAAGCCGCAGCGAAAGGAACGGCAGAAATGCAACTAAAGGCGGCGGCACTCGGGGTGGACCAAATTACTTCAAGCACAACAAAATGCTACCGTTGTGGGAAGACAACGCATGACCAGAATCAATGCTGGTTTAAGAACCAAGAGTGTAGGAAATGTGGCAAACTGGGTCACATCGCGAAGGTATGCCGGTCAGGGAAGAAGACCAACAATCAAAGGAAGCCACCACAAGAAAAGTACAACAAGGTACACAAGGTGGCTGAGAAGAGTTCAGACGAACAGAATTCAGACTCAGACCCAAACAACCAGGAGCTGGGTAGTCTGAGAATCCACAATGTGGGTAAAGAAACGGATCTACAAACCATCTGGGTCATACTAAAAATAGCTGGAGTCCAAGTAAGGATGGAGCTGGACACTGGATCAGCTCTATCAGTCATCAACCGAAGGGACTACCACCGGCTATTCTCTCACATACCTTTAAGCAATACCAAGTTCGTATTACAGACATACACGGGGCATAACGTATACCCCATGGGGAAAATAAGAGTCAAGGTGAGAGATAGGGGTAAAGAACACCCAAGAATGAACTTGTACGTATTACCTGAAGGAGGACCACCACTTCTAGGATGGGAGTGGATTAAGAAAATAGATATGGAATGGCACTACCTAAAAGCCATAATGAGGGAGGGCTCGGTGCAAGCTATCAGCTCAGATTCTGAAATGGATGACGATAAGACCAATTCAAATATGGAAGACAAGGCTAAAAGGGACTTGCCGACGATGGGGAAGAAAACGAAGACATGCAGAAGGACTTATGTTACCAAGAAGAATAAAGTTGCAGAGCAGAACTCCAGGTTGACAGAGAATTCTGAGCCTGTTCAAGCAAAGGATTCATCCACGATGGAAGAACACCGAGTTCGGACTCAAACTTATGTCAAAGTACGACAACAATTAGAACAGTTGAGTGACCGTCTCGTACAAGAGATGAAAAATATGGAAAAGTTCTGGGACACCGAATGGGAGAACCTGGAAAGACAACAGAGACAGCTAGCTCAAGCAGAGAGCGACCATAGAGCCATCGTGGCCAAATACCAATCACATTCCCCTGATGCTGTTCAGGAACTAGAATATTTACAGAACGAACCAAAGGAAGAGGAATCTTCAGGAAGCCAGGATTTTATCCCAGTTCATCTCTACGACTCGTTGCAAGCAGAGTGTAACAAGTTGAAAGAACAGTATGAACAGGCCCAGACTACAATCCTGGAAGGGGTTAACTCGGCAACCTCCGAAAAGCTAGTTTTAGTGAAAGCATCTGAACAGCTAAAGGTTGAACATGAGCGAGAATTACAAAGGCTGCAGGAAATGTTTGATTAGCTCCAGGCCAAGACAGACTCATCGGTAGAGATTCCATCCATCGATGAAAAATTAGAGGTGGAAGACATAGCAGAACATGAAATTCAAGATGTCCAAGAACTCATTAAATAATTGAAGGCAACCCAGGACAAATATGAGGCGGCAATGGCCGAGGTTCAACAACTTGAAGAACATATTCAACTAGGAATCCGGGCAGTGGAAGGAAAGGCAACTGGAAGGATCACAGAGACTGTAGGAATGGCCCCTGAACAGGAGTTAGAGAACATCAAGGCGCAACTTCTTCGAGCGCTTAAAACCAAAGTACCGGAGGAAAGGAAGGTGAAAACATTGGAGGGAAAGGTGGATGAAATGGAGAAGACTCTAATCCACAGTGTCCCCGTAGAAGAGTTAACGGCCAGCCAACTCTTACACATGCTGAGGGACAAGACTCCAAAATGGGAACACGAGTTTCAGGGTTCAAAGGGAAAGAATTCGGAGCTTCCAAAAGTCACGGAGATAGCTGAGGTGGCAACACAGCTTTTACAAGGATGCCAAAAGTACGCTGAATTGCGTCAAGGGGAACAGAAGGGGGTGGAAACAGATACTCCAGTAGAAGGATTAAATAGCCTGACAACGAAATCCCCGATGGAAGGGAAGGTATTGAACTCACAAATGAGGCCAGTAGTGAAGGAATGGCAGACATCCCCGGCAGAGCAGAATGATTATGAATGTTTGAAGAAGTCTTTTCAAGAAAGATGGTTAGGGAAGGTACCACCGTTGGCTAACGTCCAGATGGATAAGAAGGAAGTAGAAGTGCCTCTCACTGGCCTAACTCAGGACGACCCCGAATATTACCATGACCTGTTGAGTGACACTGAATATTACGAGGATCTGGTCTGCTCAGTTTGTGATGAAAACTCCCAAAGTGCTGAAATCCGGATGAAGCACTTATGGTCTAAGGAACATAGAGAGTTGGTGGCGCTACAGCTGGCAGCTGAGAAAGGAGCTCCGAGAGTGTCAAAAAGGCAGAAAAGAAAAAGAAGAAGCAGAAGATAATAACTGTCTAAAATATTAGCACTTCTACCATCTCAGGCGGGACACTACGAAAGGTACTAAATTAGTTGAAAAACTGGAAAATATCAAGACAGCCAGTTGGTTGTAAAAGTCCGCACTGCTGGTTCAACAGGACGAAAGTTCAAGCTGTTACGTCAAGAAAAAGGCTATGGAGGAGTCACGCTAGCCATGTGAACCGGCTACACCAAAGAGATGTTGTTTGGAACGAGTCAAGATCAGAGACTGAATCTATGAACTGTTTCCACAGAGACTGAACCTGTGAACTGTTCCCACCAAGATTATATCTGTAAATTGTTTTATATGACATTGACTCCAGCGAGATTATATCTGTAATTTGTTTTATAGGAAGTTGAAGATATGTATGTTTAACGGGGACTCTGTAAGTAATAAGCTAAAAAGGGAGGATTGTAGTGTATGTACCCGTCTACCTTTAAGGGAACTATTGAATGTAACCGTTCACCTTTAAGAGAACTACTTTAGGTGTGGCACTATTTGTTTGGCTTCTGTATACTGTAATACCGATAGTGACCACACCAGTATATAAGTGTTGTGGCAGGATTGCTGGGGCAGATTCGCCCTGACCTTCGGATAGTAAAGACCTGTTTGTTTGTTACTCTTGAAGTCTGTGTCGTTATTAACCGTACAACCCACAGACTTTACAGTGTAGGTAATGGTTACAAAGTAGGAAAGAAGACAAGATAAATCCAGATGTAGTGGCTAGGTGATGGCAAGATTAAGTTTTAAAATTCCTGAATTGTAGGAAGAAAGGAAGGATGAATGAAGTAGGAAGACCTAGGGGGGAATTTTAATCCCCCAAAACAGGCGGGTTTGGGTCAGGTGGGATGTTAAAATGTTAAAATTTTGAATCCCGACCCCAACCCAACCACTACCAGTTTTAACAGAGGTGGGACAGGGGGCGGGAAGCCAACCTGCTCCCAGGAGGCAAGTTGGCAATTTAAATAGTATAATGAAGCTGCTTACATTTTTTAATTTAGCCCTGGCCAGCTGAGATTTCCAGGCCTCGAGAAACCCAATGGCTAAAGGGAGGCGAGGACTGCTGGATCTAAGAGATAAGTGTTGTTTCACTTAACTGTTTGGACAAGTTGACTTGTTGCATCCACCACTGCTTTTGGGCACCCACCCCCGACCCTTCCGATCTTCACCCCCGACCCTTTCGCTCTCCCCCTACTCTTCTGATCTCCCCCCTTGAATTTTCTGATCTCCCCCACGACTCATCCAATCTCCCCCAAAGGCTTCTGCTCCCTCTGTCCCTCATATCCGCTCCCCGACTGTGGTCTAGTGCTGAAGGCCTACCCGCCTGACATCCAATCATCCTTTCAAACACAGAAAAAATTGGTAATCAAGTCCTGCCATTAAATTCGGCAGGACCTGAGTCCCGACCGCAAAGCTAAGTGATCCCAAAACCAATGGATCAGATCGAAGCTCTGCAGTCCTGCCATATCCAGTTGTGAATGATGGTGGACAAATAAGTGTAAGGTTCTCAAAATTCCCACATTCCCCCAAGGTTATTAATAAAAGAGATCCTGTATGGACAATTTAAAAAGGGTACCCAAAAAGATGGCGTCCGCACCTCGTGACCAAAAGCCTGTAAGATTTTAAAAGCATGGACTCTGCAGCACAAGCAGGCAGCTTTGGGAAATCGAAACTTAAAATGCATTTCTGTGAAAAGGACTTTGTGTTTGAAAAGCCAGACAGCTAGGCAAATATTGAATATGCATTGCGTCAGATCGAAACAGATCAGCCCAGTTAGGCCTAAGCATAAGGCCATTAGTTTGTCCACATAAATAATCAGAAACAGGTCAAGGGAGCCACCAAGGCTGGACAGGCCGATTAAAATGCATTAATGACAATACAACCCGGATACCAGGTTCATCAGGTGCGATAAACGGTCATCTAAAGCCAGTTAACTTAGATTGGTACAATTATATTAACAAAGCCCGCCTAAATTGGACAATAGACTGACCTGATTTGGTGCGCAGATAAGGGCTTTCAACGGGAGTATTATTATAGGCCCATTGATAGTCACGTTGCTCTCTCTTCTTCCTGCGCTTGCTACCTAGCCACTGCCCGAGTCTTCCCCAAATCCATCAGGGACGCCCGACACAGCACCAGACGAACACGGGCAGACCAGGCCGGACGAGACGAGACGAGACGAGACGAGATGAGAAGAGATGAATTTGAGATGAGATGATTTGGAAGAAGATTGAAGCATGCTTCGAATAATCGGGCCTTCAATCCAGCTTAAATACGATGATCTTCATACAAAATTCAACCGCCACCCGAAGAAGAAGAACCATCATCCCTGCGAGGTAAAGTACCCAAGCAAAGAATTTAATCTCGGGGCACTTTACCGGGACGACGCCCTTGCCGTGCCCTGAGACCATGTGATGATGGCAGGCCCCAGAGAGCACAAAGAGCGAACCCCAAACCCCACAACCGTTATAACTCGGCAGATTTTGACTTGGTGAGCCTGAATTTCTAGCCCCTCTTAGCTTAATCTAGTTAGGTTTTATAGGTGGGATAATGGTTAAGGGATTTTATTAATGTGTGTTGTGCCCTCAATGTGCCATGTGTTCCCCATTCCCATTTAAGTATATTCTTTTGATAAGCCTGTAACTACATAGTGACTTTTCAGTATTTGTAATTTTTTTTCTGTTTTAATAAAATTTTGGTTTTCTTAAACAAACCACTTGTCTACTCGTTTTCTGTATCTTCGCCTGTACCTAAATCCGGTGTCGAGAACCCAGGGGTGTGGGAGCGATTCGAACCACTCACAGGCAGTCAGGGGCATAACTGACTGGGCACACGCCACCCCTACAAAAAACAAATTGGGAGGAGAAGGCTCCATCAACATCCCCATCCTCAATAATGGCCTAGGACACTAGTGTAAAAGACAAGGCTGAAGCAGTCCGTGCCCACATGCAATAAGACCTGGATAACATTCAGGCTTGGGCTGATAAGTGGCAAGTAACATTTGTGCCACACAAGTGCCAGGCAACGACTATTTTCAACAAGAGAGAATCTAACCACAACCCTTTGACATTCAATGGCATTACCATCACCGAATCTCCTACCATCAACATCCTGGGGGGTCACTATTGACTAGAAACTTAACTGGACCAGCTACATAAATTACTGGGGCTACAAGAGCAGGTATTCTGTGGCGTGGGTCTTACCTCCTGACCCCCACAAAGCCTTTCCACCATCTACAAGGCACAAGTCAGGAGTGTGATGGAATACTCTTTACCTGCCTGGAAGAGTGCAGCTCCAACAACACTCAAGAAGCTCGACATCATCCAAGACAAAGCAGCCCGCTTGATTGGCACCCCATCCACCACCTTAAGCATTCACTCCCTCCACCACTGGCACACCGTGTCTACACTGTGTACCATCTACAAGATGCATTGCAGCAACTCGCCAAGGCTTCTTCGACAGCAACTCCTAAACTCACGACCTCTAGAATGGCAAGGGCAACAGGCGCATGAGAACACCATCACCTCCAATTTCCCCTCCAAGTCACATGCCATCCTGGCTTGGAAATATATTGCTGTTCCTTCATCGTTGCTGGGTAAAAACCCTAGTATTCCTCGTTAACAGCACTGTGGGAATACCTTCATCACATGAATGGCAGCAGTTCAAGAAGGTGGCTCAGCAGCACCTTGTCAAGTGCAATTAGGGATGGGCAATAAATGCTGGCCTTGCCAGTGATGCCCACATTCCATGAATGAATAAAAAAAACTGCACAACTATCCTGATGCACTGCTTAATGCGCCATACACTCATCACTCAATTACCAACCGTCTGTACCAATCACGAGGCACACCTTCCATTCCAAGCCTCACCTCACCCCCTTGGAGGAGACGGTGCTGGCCATTCTTGGCAGTGACATGGCTGATGCCTTGGCCAGCGGCAGGGGTGAAAGAATATGTTATCCTCCTTCTCAGATTCCACTTCCCTCTCATCCCACAATATCTCCTGATTTACAAGCTGCACATGGTGTAAGCATGCATGTCTTGCTTTAGCCCATTCCCCTCAGCAAAACCCTACTTTTGTGCCTTCCGCATTTCAGACACCCAAGAAATCTAGCCTGCCCAGCCAACGGGTCAACAAGAATAGGGAGAGGCGAGTGAAGTAAAAGAAAAGAAGAGTAGAAGAAACACCTTCACTCGATTTCACACTCCCAGCCACCAGCTCCTCGAGGCCATCCTGCAAGGCCATCTACATTGTCCCGTACTGAACGTTAGCAGCCTTACACCAGCCATTCTGCCAGCACTGGGGTAGCACTTGGTAAAAGGACGAGGATAGGCAAAGCCACACGCAAGACAGTGACTAAGGGAATGCACAAGAGTGATTAGAATATAATTATTTTATTCATTCATGGGATGTGGGCATTGCTGACATTATTGCCCATCTCCAATTGCCCTTGAGAAGGTGGTGATGAGCCGCCTTCTTGAACTGCTGCAGTCCGTGTGATGAAGGTACTCCCACAGTGACTTTTGTCGTAGTAGTTTAGTACAACTGAGCGGCTTGCTAGGCCATTTCAGAGGGAAGTTAAGAGACAACCAAATTGCAGTGGGTCTGGAGCCATATATAGGCCAGGCCAGGTAAGGGCAGCCGAATTTGTCCCCTAAAGTATATTAGTGAACCAGATGGGTTTTAGTTGATTTTTTGATGTTGGATTGAAAAGTTTGCTTGGTGGTGGCTTTTATTTCAGCATTGTGGCCAAGAGGACTCTCTGATCGTCAGTAACAGAGGGATAGTAAGTTGTGGGACAAATGTTGAAAGGGGAATTGGAGTTGTGTTCACTGGTACCGCAGGTGGATGATTCGATCCCGGATATTCTGGCCTCCTTTCTTCTGCTTCTTCCTTTTCTGCTTCCTCATCCTCTTCTACTTCCTCCTCTTCTTCTTCTTCCTTTACCTTCTCCTCCTCCCTCTGCGAGCAGCTTGTCCCCTTTGCTGCCTCTGCACCATCTCCATGTCATGCTGTAGCCCAAGAGAGACTGCAACTCGAGCCACCAGACTGGGAGCAAGTGGTGTTCTCAGAGGCCTTCCTTTAAGAGCCAGAGCCTTGCAAACATCCAGCAGCACTCCCTGCACACTTCAACTTTTTTAATGTATTGCACCAAGCCACTCATAAAATAATATATGAAGAAACCAGTACAAAAGCAAAAATCTAAGCATACGTGACAGTTGTGTGTGCCTCTTTAAGAAGTGCTGGCAGCGGCTCCGTTGTACTGCTGCACGCACATTCTGCTGTGTGTGATTTGGAGAGGGCATTAATAAGAGTGGTGACATCCAAAATCCCAGATCAATTCAGGCGTTGCATGCTGATTGACATCATGATCTGGATCTTTTAAATATGTGAAGCGAGCGCAGGCAATGGCAGCGTTGCCGACCTGCCCAAAATGACAGCTGCCACGTTCCGCAGAAGCGAGGTGGCCACCATTTTTCTTCCAAACCAGCCTTAACCACTGGCGCAAACGGCTCCAATTTCCCAGCCTATAATTTAGTGAAAAAGTAGTAACTGTTTAAGTGTAGTTATATCTTTTACAAATTAAGGTAATTTGTTGAACTCAATAAATGATGTACACAAAAATAGTTAAGTGTGATATCTTCCATAATTTCATATTTCTATGCAAATATTTTGGTAAATATTTGTGGAAAAAGTTAAACAATATGAATAAAATAGTAATACCCAGATAGCACTTTCTAGGATATATGTACTTGAAGAAAGAAAACCAAAAATTATTTTCCATATTATAGATTTTAAAAAACTGACCAACTGGCTCACCTCACCCACAGGTGAAGCAAGTTTTGCCCCTAACCAGCACCACCAATGTGGAAGGACCTTCAAGCACACCTGAAGCTCCAAATGGCTACATCCAGAGTAACATGGAGGAGGCTTGTTCGTTATGAAACATTGGAGCAAGTAGATTGGCTGTGAAATTCTTATGGCCTGCCAACTGTACTCAGTCAAGCTTCATAATGTTATGCAGACAAATCATATCTGTGTGCATCTGGGTGATTCTAGATCATGCACGTGCATGTATATTTTGAATAACGTGAAGCAACAGATGCAAAACCTCCTCTGCAAGTCTCTGGCATATTGTAGGGCCTGGAACTTGTCTTCTGTAGCTGATAAAGCCTTCCTCTTGTCAGGGCCAACTTCCTAAATGGTTGAAGAACTGCAGGAAGATCCTTCTGTGGAATCAGGTGTACCGCCTCTCACCATAGTTGATAAATTCTCTGCACCATCCCAACACATCAGGGGAATGCCACTACAACAAGAACTAGCCTACCATCAGGGCAATTATAAAACACATCAAACAACAATTCCGCTCCCGGGGCCATTCAGTGGTGCCCTAGAGTGCTCTACATCTAAAGTATCTTGCATCATCATGGTGTGTTGCTGTCTACACAATCTGGCAATAAACACACAAGTACATCTGGAGGCACAGCTGGAATATTTCACAACGAAGAGTAGAGAGAGAGATTGAAAATTCTGCGGCAGTTGATGAGGAAGAATAACAAACCCCCTTGAGAGCTGCTGAAGTTATTTGCCTGACCCGAACACATGACATGTCCTTGTGAAGTACAAACACCCTTTTTACCGACCACTGACCAATAATCCTCCCTTCCCTGACCAAACAAGTACACCATGAAACATTTAATAAAAAGAAAAGCCACCAATCCACCAATCACCCTCCTCCTACTCTCATGGCATCATTCCTCAGGACAAGACAATTTGGCCTCGAAATTTGTCTCTGGTGTTGGCACAAACAGGTGGTATTGGATCGGCCGCCCGTTCTACGCAGTGCCTGATATTCAGTTCCCTTGCAGTCAATAGAGCTGAATATCAGGCGCTCTGTATAACGGGTGGGCAATCCGATACCGCATGTTGTGCGCCAGCACCCGAGACGAATTTCTGGGCCATTGACTCCACTCCTCTACAATAACAATGCGTCCTTTCCATCCCTGCTTTGTGCCTCACCCTCTGTGCTGCCCTCCTGCTGAATAACAAAAGCTTCTGGGATGGATGTCTGCGAGCCGGTGAGTGGGTACATTTAGACGCAGTGATAGGATACTGGCTGTGCTGCTGCCACTTCGGCAAGAGGCTGCTTGCTGGTGAATCTTGGGAGGTGCCAGCTCCAGAGGTCAGAGTAATTTCTGTAAAGACTTAAACGTGAAATAAGATGGAAATGAGATGATAGTCGTCCAAAGCTGGCATATGCAAGCACATGGCATGGTGCAGCATTTTTTGGAAGCTTGAGTGACAGTGCTTGTGAGAGGATGTTAGAATGCAGTGTGTGTAAGAAGGATCCTTGCTACAGAAACTGTGGGCTGGAACTTGTCCCTGTGTTTTTTCCATCTCTGGCCACCTCCTGGCTGTGGTACTCCTGAATGACTAGGCCCCAAACCTTGAAGGGGGTGAGGTCCCTAATGGAAGTTTCCCCACATCCCATTGCAGTCAGCTCTCTGCAGGTGTGAGCTGTTTTCTCTTATAAGATATGAAGCTAGGATGAAGCAGATGAGAGCGTGCACAGTGCTAGATAACAGGCCCAGGTGAGAAGCGGGTTGAAGAGAGAAATGGATCATACGGATGAGATGGCATGTTAGCTTGGCAGTGTGCATCAGTAAGCTATTAGTCAACCTCCCAGTATTTCCTTTGGCATGGCATCCATTTTTCCCTGCACTTCTGTGAAGCACCTTAAATGTTTTTTCACATTCTATAAAAATGCAAGTTGTTGTTGTTATAAGCTGTATATTTATTTATGTAGCAAAGTAATGTGATGATTTGTGATGATTTCCAAGGTAGGTAACTGTGGGTGGAAGGCATTTTGTTAAATAAACACACACACACACACAAACTCCAGTAATGTAATTAGCAGATGACCTTAATGCTTCAGGAAATTAAATTATTTCAACACTCTCCTGGCTTACGGTGACTGATCTATCCAATTTCCATTTTTCCAGCCCAGCAGTATTTATATCAGGATCTTTTGTAATAAACAAAGCTTGATCCATTATGTAGTCTATTATTCTAAGGTCAACTGAGTCATCTTAAGGTTGAGCAAAGGTTGGTGAGTAGAGCTTCCCCTTATAACATCAATAAACATCCTGTGAATTCATTTCCTATGGTGATGTTTAATGAAAACAAAGGGCAAAGGATTGAAGAGCTGAGTAAATGGATAGACAATAGTTTAGCTAACTTTCTACTGACTGTAAAGCCTTTATTTACCTTTGTTTAATGGCTAACTTTAGAAGGCAGAATTTAGGGTTCATAATGATAGCTTTCCAATATTTAGGTTTTCGATAAGATAATCACTAACTTTATACAATTAAACAGTACAAAGGTTACACATTAAAACATAAACATACATTCAATATACTAAAACAAAGGAAAGGAAAAGACTTGCTAGTCCATCAAGCCTGTCTCATACTGTCAGTGCAACTTATGCACACTATGAACCACATCCAATCCCACTTCCCACTAACCAACCTCGCAATGTCCTGGGAGAGGCAGAGAAAAAGGGAAAAAAACCTAGGCCAGCCTAGGAGCAAACAAAACTAGGAAATACCTCTATGATCCCCAAAGGTGATCAAACAAATTCCAGGAGACCACAATGACTGGGAAATACATCCCTAATACCCCACAATATATAATAATGATCAAGATGAGGGAACTAGATGTAATATCTCCAAGCTTGCAGATGCCACAAAGCTGGGTGGGTGTGTGTGCTGTGAGGAGGATGCAGAGAAACTCCAGTATGATTTGGGCAGGTTGGGTGATTGGGCAGATGCATGGCAGATACAGTATAATGTGGATAAATGCAAGGTTATCCACTTCGGTGGCAAAAACAGGAAGGCAGATTATTATCTGAACGGCAATAGATTGGGAGAAAGGGAAGTGCAACGAGACCTGGGTGCCCTTGTGCACCAGTCACTGAAGGTAAACATGCAGGTGCCGTAGGCGGTTAAGAAGGTAAATGGTAAGTTGGCCTTCATAGCGAGAGGATTCGAGTACAGGAGCAAGGATGTCACACCTTGAGTATTGTGTGCAGTTTTGGTCACCTTATCTGAGGAAGGATATTCTTGCCATGGAGGGAGTGCAGCGAAGATTCACCAGACTGATACCTGGGATGGCAGGAATGACATATGAAGAGAGATTGGGTCAATTAGGCTTATATTTGTTAGAGTTTAGAAGAATGAGAGGGGATCTCATTGAAACTTATAAAATTCTAACAGGACTAGACAGACTAGATACAGGAAGGATGTTCCCGATGATGGGGGAGTCCAGAACCAGGTGTCACAGTCTAAGGATAAGGGGTAAGCCATTTAGGACTGAGATGAGGAGGAATTTCTTCATCCAGACAGTGGTGAACCTGTGGAATTCTCTCCCACAGAAGGCAGTTGAGGCCAACTTATTAATATATTCAAGAAGGAGATGGTTATATTTCTTAAGGCTAAAGGGATAAAGGGATATGGGGAGAAAGCAGGGACAGGGTGCTGAATTCGAATGATCAGCCATGATCTCGTTAAATGGTGGAACAGGCTCGAGGGGCTGAATGGCCTACTCCTGCTTCTATCTTCTATGTTTCTATGTTTCTACCTCTTATACATGCGTGCGGATGCCTCCTATTAGAAAACAAATCTACGCACTTACCTGAGGGCTCCCGAGGGCCGGACACTTCCAATCTACGCACTTACCTGAGGGCTCCCGAGGGCCGGACACTTCCAATGCTGGGCCTCTCCATAGTTGAAATGCACAGCGCCCACATATCCAAGGGGCGCATGCGGTTTGCAAGCAACCCTGGGATCACGTGCGCCAGGCGAGCCAATGAAAAAAGACAATCTCCCTTCATACTCTTGACAGATAGACCTGTCAAAAGTATGAATGGAGATCACCCCAAAAAGACACTAAAGCATTAAATACATTTTTTTAGAAATCACATTTTTAAAATGAGTTAAAATTACATTAAATTAAATATTTTAAACAAAAATTAAATTTTTTGAAACAAATAATTTAAGTTTTTTACGGGCCTAAAAATAAACTTACCTTTTTTAAAAGTATTTTTAAATTACAATTGAGTGAATAAAACATTTTAAAATTTTTTTTAAACTCTTATGCTGGTAAAAGCAAGCCTTATGCCTGCTTTTACCAGTGTAAGAAATCACACAACACCAGGTTATAGTCCAACAGTTGTATTTGATATCACAAGCTTTCGGAGCGCTGCTCCTTTGTCAGGTGAAGTGGAGAGATGCATAAAAACACAGCTTATATAGTCAGAGAATCATGTCAGATGTTTACAGGTAACCTTTCCAACTGCCATTTATCACACCTCGGCAGAGAGATAATCACAGCAATCAAAGGTGTAAATGGTGTCCAAGCAGGTCAGTCAGGAAAACATTACATCAAAGAACAATGAGGTGGGGTCACAAGGGGTCAAATGTTGCAGATGCTGGGGTCTGTATGAAAAACAAAAAAACAGACAAAAAACATTTTTTTTGCTGGAAATCACAGCAGGTCCGGTCGCATCTGTGTGGAGAGAACAAACCAATGACGACTCGAGTCTGGATGACCCTATGTCAGGTGGGGTTACATGTAACGTGACATGAACCCAAGATCCCGGTTCAGGCCGTCCTCATGGGTGCGGAACTTGGCTATCAGTTTCTGCTCGATGATTTTGCGTTGTCGTGTGTCTCGAAGGCCGCCTCGTAGAATGCTTACCCGAAGATCGGAGGCTGAATGTCCTTGACTGCTGGAGTGTTCCCCGACTGGGAGGGAACGCTCCTGCCTGGTGATTGTTGCGCGGTGTCCGTTCATCCGTTGGCGCAGTGTCTGCATGGTCTCGCCGATGTACCATGCTCCGGGGCATCCTTTCCTGCAACGCATGAGGTAGAAAACGTTGGCCGAGTCACATGAGTACGTACCATGTACCTGGTGGGCGGTGTCCTCATGTGTGATGATGGTATCTGTGTTGATGATCTGGCATGTCTTGCAGAGGTTGCTGTGGCAGGGTTGTGTGGTGTCGTGGTCGCTGTTCTCCTGAAAGCTGGGTAATTTGCTGCGAACGATGGTCTGTTTGAAGTTAGGCGGCTGTTTGAAGGCGAGTAGTGGAGGTGTGGGGCTGGCCTTAGCGAGGTGTTCATCGTCATTGATGACATGTTGAAGGCTGCAAAGAACATGGCGTAGTTTCTCCGCTCCGGCGAAGTACTGGACGACGAAGGGTACTCTGTTGGTTGTGTCCCGTGTTTGTCTTCTGAGGAGGTCTATGCCTTCAACATGTCATCGATGACGATGAACACCTCGCTAAGGCCACCCCCACGCCTCCACTACTCACCTTCAAACAGCCGCCTAACCTCAAACAGACCATCGTTCGCAGCAAATTACCCAGCTTTCAGGAGAACAGCAACCACGACACCACACAACCCTGCCACAGCAACCTCTGGAAGACATGCCAGATCATCAACACAGATACCATCATCACACATGAGGACACCACCCACCAGGTACATGGTACATACTCATGTGACTCGGCCAACGTTGACTACCTCATATGTTGCAGGAAAGGATGCCCCGGAGCATGGTACATCGGCGAGACCATGCAGACACTGCGACAACGGATGAACGGACACCGCGCAACAATCGCCAGGCAGGAGTGTCCCCTCCCAGTTGGGGAACACTTCAGCAGTCAAGGACATTCAGCCTCCGATCTTCGGGTAAGCATTCTCCAAGGCGGCCTTCGAGACACACGACAACGCAAAATCATCGAGCAGATACTGATAGCCAAGTTACGCACCCATGAGGACAGCCTGAACCGGGATCTTGGGTTCATGTCACGCTACATGTAACCCCACCTGACGTAGGGTCATCCAGACTCGAGTCATCATTGGCTTGTTCTCTCCACACAGATGCGGCCGGACCTGCTGTGATTTCCAGCAAAAAAAATTATTTTTTGTCTGTTTTTTTGTTTTTCATACAGACCCCAGCATCTGCAACATTTGACCCCTTGTGACCCATCTCATTGTTATTTGATGTAATGTTTTCCTGACTAACCTGCTTGGACACCATTTACACCTTTGATTGCTGTGACCATCTCTCTGCCGAGGTGTGATAAATGGCAGTTAGAAAGATTACCTGTAAACATCTGACATTATTCTCTGACTATATAAGCTGTGTTTTTATGCATCTCTCCAATTCACCTGATGAAGGAGCAGTGCTCCGAAAGCTTGTGATTTCAAATAAAGCTGTTGGACTATAACCTGGTGTTGTGTGATTTCTTACATTTGTCCACCCCAGTCCAACACCGGCATCTCCACACCTTGCTTTTACCAGGCGTAAGATTTCTAAGGGTTTTCAGCAGGTGGAGGTTTTGCAGAAAGCAGAACTCTCCACCCAAAGATGCTCTTCTCCAGGGCAGGCATCCAATCAGTCAAGAGGATTCTTGACAGATCGGAAATGCCGGTTTTCAGCGCTTGCACTTCACATGCCTGAAACCGGCATTTCAGATGTCCCTATGGGTATGCACACAGCCTGTACACACCCGTAGACATCAGAAAATACGGGCCATAGTGATGTTGGCTACTGTTAGAAAAAACAACTGGAACAACAACTTGCATTTATGTAGCACCTTTAAACATCCCCAGATGCTTTACAGAACCATAATCAGAAAAAAGGGTGGTGTGAAACCATAAGGAGATTAAATATGAGGATGTGAATTTTAAGTTTGAGGCATTGGGGCCCACTTGTAGGAAGCACTAGGGGTAGCAAGGGCACAAAACGTACTCTGGGTGGTGGGCTTCAATGTTCATCACCAAGAGTGGCTCTGTAAAAATATGACTGACCAGACTGGTCTAGTCCTGAATGATATAGCTGCTAGACTGGGCTTGTGGCAGGTGGTGAGAGAACTAAAAAGAGGGATTAATTTACGTTGATCTTGTCCTAACCATTATAACTGTTGCAGATACATCTGTCCATTACAGCATTAGTAAGAGTGACAACCTTGTGGAGATCAGGTCTTGTTTTCGCACTGACTTTGCACTGAGGATTCCCTCCATCATGGCCTGTGGCATGGCCAGTATGGCATGAACAGACTGTGGCTGGGGTGGGTAGGGTCTTTGATGATGGTCAGTGACCTCCGTAAACAGCATTTCTGATAGATGTTCTCTATGGTCGGTAGCCGGGTGCCAGTAATGCGTTGGGCAGTTTTGACTACCCGCTGCAGGGCTTTCCGGTCATAGGAGCTACAGCTGCCATACCATACTGTGATACAGTTCATCAGGATGCTCTCTATTGTGCAGCGGTAAAAGTTAGAGAGGATCAGGGGTGACAGGTTACATCCCTTCAGCCTCCTTAGGAAATATAGGTGCTGCTGGGCCTTCTTCACCAAAGAGGAGGTGTTGAGGGACCAGGAGAGGTCTTCCGTGATGTGGACTCCGAGGAACTTAAAGCTGTCCACCCTTTCCACCACAGCCCCATGGATGTGGATGGGGGTGCGACTTCCGCCTTTAGACTTCCTGAAGTCCACAATGATTTCCTTGGTTTTCTTGATGTTAAGGGCCAGATTGTTATCGACGCACCACTTCACGAGATGCTGGACCTCCTCCCTGTAGGCTGACTCATCGTTGTTGGTGATCTGACCTACCACCGTGGTATCATCCGCAAACTTGATGATGGTGTTGGAACCATGAACAGCCACACAGTCGTGGGTGAAGAGGGAGTAGAGGAGGGGGCTCAGCACACATCCTTGTGGGGCACCCGTGTTCAGGGTCAGGGGGGTGGAGGTGTGGTTAACTAATTTGACAGACTGGGGTCTGTTTGTTAGGAAGTCCAGGGTCCAGTTGCAAAGAGAAGTGTTCAGGCCAACAGTGTAGAGATTGGAGGCCAGCTTGTTGGGGACGATAGTGTTGAATGCTGAGCTGTAGTCTATGAACAGCATTCTGATGTAGGTCTCTTTACCGTCTAAGTGATTCAATGCAGAGTGTAGAGCAGTTGTGATTGCATCCTCCGTTGATCTGTTTGCACGATAGGCAAACTGGTGTTGGTCAAGAGAGGCGGGAACACTGGCTTTGATGTGAGCCAGGACCAGTCTCTCGAAACACTTCATTATGATGGGTGTGAGTGCGACAGGTCGATAGTCGTTCAGACACATCACAGCCGTTTGCTTTGGCACAGGAATAATGGTAGCGGTCTTGAAGCATGTAGGGATTACTGCCTGGGCCAATGACAGATTGAAGATGGCGGTGAAGATATCAGCCAGCTGATCAGCACATTCCTTGAGTACCCGTCCAGGGATGCTATCAGGTCCAGCAGCCTTACGTGTGTTCACTCCGCGTAGAACACCACTTACGTCGGAGGTCGACAGAGTGAGCACCTGGTCTTCCAGGGGTGGCAAGGCTTTGGTAACATCCTTATTTAAAAAGGGTAGTAGACAGAAGGCTGGAAACTATAGACCAGTTAGCCTAACATCTGTGGTTGGTAAAATTTTAGAGTCCATTATTAAGGAGACAGTAACGGGACATTTGGATAAACATAATTTAATAGGACAAAGTCAGCATGGTTATACGAAGGGGAAGTCATGTTTGACAAATTTGCTTGATTTCTTTGAGGACATAACATACAGGGTGGATAAAAGGGAACCAGTGGACGTAGTGTATTTAGACTTCCAAAAGGCATTTGACAAGGTGCCACACAAAAGATTATTGCTCAAGATAAAAAATCACGGGATTGGGGGTAATATTCTGGCATGGGTGGAAGATTGGCTATCTAACAGAAAGCAGAGAGTTGGGATAAATGGTTCATTCTCAGACTGGCAATCAGTAACTAGTGGTGTTCCGCAGGGGTCAGTGCTGGGACCCCAACTCTTTACAATCTATATTAACGATTTGGAGGGAGGGACCGAGTGTAACATATCAAAGTTTGCAGATGATACAATGATGGGAGGGAAAGTAGTGAGTGAGGAGGACATAAAAAACCTGCAAAGGGACATAGACAGGCTAAGTAAGTGGGCAGAGATTTGGCATATGGAATATAATACTGGAAAGTGTGAGGTTGTGCACTTTGGCAGGAAAAATCACAGAGCAAGTTATTATCTTAAAGGCAAGAAATTGGAAGGTACTGCAGTACAAAGGGATCTGGGGGTCCTGGTGCACGATACACAAAAAGTTAGTATGCAGGTGCAGAAGGTGATCAAGAAGGCCAATGGAATGTTGGCTTTTATTGCTAGGGGGATGGAATATAAAAACAGGGAGGTATTGCTGCAGTTGTACAAGGTATTGGTGAGGCCACACCTGGAATACTGCATACAGTTTTGGTGTCCATACTTAAGAAAAGACATACTTGCTCTCGAGGCAGTACAAAGAAGGTTCACTCGGTTAATCCCGGGGATGAGGGGGTTGACATATGAGGAGCGGTTGAGTAGATTGGGACTCTACTCATTGGAGTTCAGAAGAATGAGAGGCGATCTTATTGAAACATATAAGATTATGAAGGGGCTTGATCAGGTGCATGCGGTGAGGATGTTCCCAATGATGGGTGAAACTAGAACTAGGGGGCATAATCTTAGAATAAGGGGCTGCTCTTTCAAAACTGAGATGAGGAGAAACTTCTTCACTCAGAGGGTGGTAGGTCAGTGGAATTTGCTGCTCCAGAGAGCTGTGGAAGCTACATCATTAAATAAATTAAAAACAGAAATAGACAGTTTCCTAGAAGTAAAGGGAATTAGGGGTTACGGGGAGCAGGCAGGAAATTGGACATGAGTCTAGGTTCGGATCGGTCATGGCCCTGTGGATGGCGGAGCGGGCCCAGGGGCCGTGTAGCCTGGTCCTGCTCCTACTTCTTGTGTTCTAATTCTGTGTTACATTTCAGGAGATGGTTCTATTCACAGGAATTAGTGGAGACCTTGGGAACAGGCTGCCAGCTAGGAGTCCTTCAAGAGTAAATTGGGCCTGTTCCTGGCTGGGGTGGAGATCACCTCTTACAGAAGGTAAGTGCTGCAGGAAATACAGGGACAGAGTGATCTCCTGGACGAGTTTCGATCGCCTCGATGGGTCGGAGAGGAATTTTCCAGATTTTTTCTCCCAAATTGGCCATTGGGTTTTTTAATCTGGTTTTTCGCCTCTCCCGGGAGATCACATGGGTTCGGGTGGGATGGAGAGTGAAATTAGATTTGAGGTTAGGATCAGATCAGCCATGATCTTATTGAATGGCGGAGCAGGCTCAAGGGGCCGATTGGTCTACTCCTGCTCCTATTTCTTATGTTCTTATGATGGACAATTGACACAAGGAAGAGGTTCCATCAACAGCCCCATCCTCAACAATGGTGGAGTCTGTTGTGTATGTACCTTTAAGAGAATAACTGGTCTCAGACTGCAGTACCGGCAGTGACCACCCCTGTATAAAAGGCGCTAGTAAGCCTCTGTAGTTTCAGTTTCCCGATTGACTCCTTTCAGTAAAGACTTCTTTTGTTCAACTCCTGCTGTCCGTGTCTCAATCATACACGGACATAATACTGGCGACGAGCAGATACGAACTTACCTACAGTCTGCACCACCTCCTGGGATCCATTCCTGCAGCGAAGTGAGCAGAGGTTGAGGCCAGAAGGAAGAAAGAAGCAGTAGAAATGGGCGTCGACCGTGGGCATCTGCCCCTGTGTTAGCGGAGTTGAAGATTGCTGGAGAAGCTGTCGAAAGCGGGGCCTGGTTCCTGTCATCGGTGCTTCAGCTAATCGGGCTGGTGGCAGGTAGTACACTGATCCTTCCTGGGCTGCGGCGGTCGCAAACTCGAGCGGGTTGCTTGCAACGGGGCCGAGCAGTGTTGTCGGGAAGAGGAGAGAGAGAGGGTGGTACGAAGCCGGGCTATGTATAGACCCGAGAAGAGTGAGGCAAGAGTCCCACAGGGTTGTTCCACGACGGGAAAATATAAAAAAAAAGAAGTATTAAACGCGCAGGAAACTGCGAGGAGCTGCAGGTTGCAACGGAAACTGTGGAGAGCAGCACTAGCAACAGCGGGGAAGAAGGCAAAAGCGCGGGAGGTGCCATCTTAATCAGCGGGGAAGAAGGCAAAGTGCGGGAGGCGCCATTTTGTTAAATCGGGGA
The DNA here is from genome assembly GCF_052327205.1 of Somniosus microcephalus. Taxonomy (NCBI): domain Eukaryota; kingdom Metazoa; phylum Chordata; class Chondrichthyes; order Squaliformes; family Somniosidae; genus Somniosus; species Somniosus microcephalus. The sequence continues at coordinate 200,585,371 of NC_140988.1, forward strand.
AGAAGGCAAAGCGCGGGAGGCACCATTTTAGATTTTCAAGATGCCGAAGACTGGCTGTATCACTGCCTTTGATAATACAACAGAGGACTGGACCACGTATGTGGAAAGAGTCGAGGTATATTGTTAGGCAAACAAAATAGCCGATGAGAAAAAGGCATCGGTATTGCTAAACTTAATGGGCGCTAGAACGTACGGCCTATTGCGGGACCTGATTACTCCAGCCAAACCGAAGGCGAAGAGTTTTAACAAAATTGTTGCTGTCCTACAGGAACACCTAAACCCTGCACCGCTGTTGATAGCCGAAAGATTTAAATTCCACAGGAGAACTCAGCATAAAGATGAGAGCAATGCTGAGTACCTTACGGAACTACGCAAGCTATCAAAGCACTGCCAGTTCGGAGCAGGACTGGCAGATACACTACGGGAATAATTTGTCTGTGGACTCCTGAGTGAAGGAACACAGAAGAAGTTACTCTCAGAGAAAAAGAGCTGACGCTAGATAAGGCTTTCAGCGTGGCAGTATCGTACGAAGCAGCAGCCAGGGGAGCTGCGGAAAATCAACAAAAGCCACAGGAATACGGCACCCATGAAATGACACGGGGATTTGCAGAATGTTATCGCTGCGGCAGAACTAACCTTGACCAGACGGACTGCTGGTCCAAGGACAAAATATGCAGGCAATGCGGAAAGATGGGACACATTGCATGAGTTTGCAGGTCTGGGAAGAAGACCAGCGACAACAAAAAGGCTACTAAGGAACCGTACAAGAAAGTACAAAAGATGACGGACAGTAGTTCCGAAGACCAGATGAGCGATAGTGAATCCGGGAGCAGGAGACTAAGCTGTCTCAAACTTCACAATGTAATCGCAAAAGAGGATCACCGAACCATTTGGGTCCCCCTCACGATAGCAGCGTCCCAAGTTAAAATGGAATTGGATACAGGATCAGCGCTAACCGTCATGAATCGACGAGACTATGAGCAGCTATTCTCACACATACCCTTGAGAGAGACATCCATCATCTTGACGACGTATACGGGGCAAAAAGTATACCCCAGAGGAAAAATAAGGGTGCCTGTCGAATACAACGGCAAGAAAATACGGAAATTGTATCTCTACATACTGCAAAATGGTGGACCACCGTTATTGGGACGTGAATGGATCAGGAAGATAAGCTTAGATTGGCACTCCATTCATGCAATGATGGTGGATGGTAAAAAAGATGAAGACGTCACTCCTGGATGATTGTCAACAATCTTAGCTAATGCCAAAGAGGTATTTCAACAAGAACTGGGCACTCTTAAAGGTGTAACCGCCTCGATAAAAATAGAAGAGAATGCAATTCCCAAGTTTTTCAAAGCAAGACCGGTACCATATGCAATTCGCCAAGCCGTCGAGGCAGAGCTGGAGAATCTGGAGAAGGCAGACGTGTTGTCTAAGGTCGACTGGAGCGAGTGGGCGACACCCATCATTCCTGTCATGAAGAAAATGTTAAGCAATAAGCCTGAGGTGCCAAGGAAGGTTCGCATCTGTGGGGATTTCAACGTGACGGTGAACCCAGTCCTTCACACAGTACAATATCCTCTTCCAAGGATAGAAGACATCTTCGCCTCACTGTCTGAAGGGAAGCGTTTTACAAAAATTGACCTAACACAAGCATATTTGCAGATGGAGGTTGAAGAATCCTCTAGGAAGTATCTCACGATAAACACTCACAAAGGTCTTTACCAGTATTATCGATTGGTATTCGGAGTAGCATCAGCTCCGGCGATATGGCAAAGAGCGATGGAACAAGTCCTGCAAGGGATTCCGGGGCCTCAGTGCTACTTGGACGACATCCTTGTGACAGGTGAAGATGACAGTGAACACCTTAACAACCTAGAACAGGTGCTCACTAGACTACGGGAACATGGGCTACGAGTCAACCGCCCCAAGTGCGAGTTTTTTAAGAAACAGATATCATATTGTGGCCACGTGATTGATGAAGAGGGGTTACATAAGTCCCCTGACAAAATTGAAGTGGTTGTTAAGGCCCCAGCGCCTGAAAATGTGTCGCAACTGAGGTCATTCCTCGGATTGGTGAATTACTACCATAAGTTTTTGCCGAATTTGTCGACAATCCTGCACCCACTGAACGCCCTGCTACGAACGGGAGTAGCATGGAAATGGAGCAATGACTGTAAGCGGGCCTTTCAGAAGAGTAAGGACTTAATCACTTCAAGAGAAGTATTGGCTCACTACAACCCAGCACTGCCGATCAGACTGGCATGTGATGCGTCTCCCTATGGCATTGGGGCGGTACTGTCACATAAATTCCTTGATGGTTTGGAGAGGCCGATAGCTTTTGCATCACGCTCGTTAACTTCTGCCGAGCGTAACTACGCCCAGAATGACAGAGAGGCCCTCAGCCTAGTGTGGGAGGTGAAGAAGTTCAATCACTACCTGCATGGTCAAAAATTTACTCTACTAACCGATCATCAACCTCTTGTCTCCATTTTCAACCCTCAGAAGGGCGTACCGATAATGACAGCACAACGGCTGCAGAGGTGGTCCTTTTTCCTAGGGGCACACCAATATGACATCGAGTACAAAGGAACTAAACAGCATGGGAATGCTGATGGATTGTCACGCCTACCGTTGCTGACGGTGGAAGAAGAAGACCTTGCAGTGGATCCAATGGAGTTATTCCACTCGACCATAGTCGAATGTCTCCCTGTGACGAATGCAAACATAGAAAAGGAAACACGGAATGACCCGACACTATCACAGGTCTATGATTTAATGGTGAAGGGATGGCAAGCACATGGCGAACCACTGCTGCCAGCATTCTCACCGAGAAGAGAACAGCTGTCAGTGTGCAGAGGAACCTTGATGTGTGGATCCAGAGTAGTAATTCCACCTAAGTTGATGGATAGCGTGCTCCATGAGCTTCATGAGGGTCATCTGGGTGGGGTAAAAATTAAGAACTTAGCCAGAGCGTTTGTGTGGTGGCCGGGAATCGATAGAGAAATCGAAGAGATGACCAAAAGCTGTGCAGGATGCCAGCAGGTCCAAAACGCCCCACCACAAGCTCCTCTACATCCATGGGAGTGGCCCTCATCTCCATGGCAAAGGGTGCACAATGATATTGCTGGTCCCTTCATGGACTCGATGTTTTTAATTGCGGTGGATGCACATTCAAAGTGGCCAGAGGTAATAAAAATGTCCTCAACCACCACGGAAAAAACGATCACAGTTTTACGAACCATACTCGCCAGGAATGGGCTGCCTGAACAGATTTGCTCTGACAATGGACCACAGTTTGTGTCTGAAGAGTTCCGGAGGTTCTTAAAGAACAATGGTGTTAAGCATTACACACCTGCCCCATATCATCCAGCCACTAATGGATTGGCCGAGAGGTTTGTTCAAACATTCAAGAAGGCTATCAAGGTAATGTGTAATGAAGATATACCCCTACAGCACAAGGTGGACAACTTCTTGTTTGCCTACCGGAATGCGACACATGCGGTTACCAACCAAACTCCAGCCATGACGTTCTTCAATCGAAGACTACGATGCCGCTTGGATTTGGTTAAGCCAAACGCCCGAAGAGATGTGTGTATTGATTTCTTTGTGGGTTCAATGATGAGGCATTTATAAAAGAGAATGACTTTTAATCTAAGGTTTGTTCAAGACTTTATACAGCTTTTTACAGGAGACCTTGCTTCAGCTCCAGCTAAAGTGAAACTAAAAACTCTCAGCATGCTTGCCTGGTCACATGACCTCTGCTGGTCAGGCACAAGCAATCAATACCTGCAATCATGCTATTAAGGCATCATAATCGAACAGGCAAATAACATCACTATTTGCTGCTATCATTACATCTCCCTTTCTTAAAACAAAAGTATTTTACTTTTAACTAACAACATGTTTTCTTTGTATTAATCTGCATTTTAACTGTAACATTAATGAACTTACATTATCATTATCATGATCAAGGTTTCTTAACCTTGCTTTGTGTGTTCACATGAAATATGTCAATACACTAGAACTTGAAGAAAGAATAAGATAACATTACTTCCTTCTATAACAATAGTCCTTAAATTTGCTCAATGAGTCTCTCAGGAGGCTTCACGTGTCTTGAGGATTTTCTGATTGATTGTACTTGAATCTGAGTTGTTGCCTCAGATGATGTGTTCTCAGCTGTGTGATCAGGTTGTTCAACAGTATCAGTCTCTTGACCTGCTGTGGCTGGTTCCATGAGAAGATCTCGACGATTTCTTCTCAGAACAGCACCCTCATCTGTCTGAATGGTGTATGATCTTGGTTGAACTTCACTCAGGACAGTTCCCTTCTCAGTCCATGTGTTTGTTTTGTCTTTGAACCTTACTTGGTCACCAGTGTGGAGTTCAGGTAGGTTTTGTGTTCCTCTGTCATAATAGTACTTTTACTTTTCCTTCTGTTGTTCTTTGAACTTCCTCACTTTCTCCCCCTCTTTTGTTTTCAGGAGGTTCACCGGGATGGGTAGGTTTGACCTTAGCCGACGTCCCATCAAGAGTTGGGCTGGTGACATACCACACTCGAGCGGCATTGTGCGGTATACAAGCATGCTTTGGTAGAAGTCAGTTCCACTGTCTTTTGCCTTGTACATCAGTCTTTTCACTGTCTGGACCGATTTTTCCACTAGTCCATTGGACTGTAGTCCATTGGACTGTGGATAGTGAGGACTTGACATTGTGTGGACAAAGTCCCACTCTTTGGCAAAGTGTCGGAACTTTCCATTGTTAAACTGGGGTCCGTTGTCTGTGAAGACCTCGCTTGCCACACCATGTCTGGAGAATATGGCTTTCATACTTCTTATCACAGCTTCTGCAGTGGTGATGTACAGTCTACAAACCTCTGGATACAGGGAGTAATAGTCTGTGACGACAAGATAGTCCTTCCCTTGACATACGAATAGGTCAGCGCCTACCTTCTGGTAAGGTCTGTCTGGTGCTGGGTGTGGCTTGAGTGGTTCTACCGGATTGCTTGCTCGATATTTCAGGCATATTGTGCAGTTTGACACCTCATTTGTCACATCTTGGTTGATTCGTGGCCAGTACATCACCTCTCGTGCTCTTTTCTTACACTTTTCGATTCCCAGATGTCCTCCATGGATCTTTTTTAGCATCTCTTTTCTCAGGCTCTTTGGGATAACTATTTTACTTCCTTTGTAGATGATGTCTTCGACCACTGATAGTTCCGCCCTGCAGTTCCAGTACTCTGCTATGTCAGGTGAGCAGTCTTGCTTCATGTTGGGCCATCCATCCAAGGTGCTTTTCTTCAGTCGTCTCATTGTTTCATCTTTGTTTGCCTCAGTCTTTATGAGCTCCATTTTTGCATCTGCTATGGGCAGTGCACTTGTGATCATGTCCACGTAGGCATTCACTTTTTCATCCATTGTGGTGTTTGCGGGCTCACTTGGGTCAACAGCCCTGGACAACGTGTCTGCTGTATACATCAGCTTACCCGGTGTGTACGCAACATTCAGTTCATCATAGACTGTCTCTCCTTCGCTTTCCACAACGAGGACTCTCTTTACCAGGTTCAGTCTCTCACAGGCTTTTAAACCTAGTATGGCTTGCACATCCTTTGGCACCACGATTAATGCTAGCGTGTGCTCTCTGTCCTTGTGTGTTACTTTGACAATGCATCTTCCTTTCACTGGTATATCAGTACCTGAGTTTCCTGTCACTTTCACTTTGATTCCATGTATCTTTGATCTGGGTCTAATTTTCTTAAAATCAGTCTCTGATATCACATTAACTTGTGCTCCAGTATCCAATTTAAATGGAATGTGTATGTCATTCACTTTTAGTGTCAACATCCAGTCTCTTTCTTCTTTTTTGTTTTCAGACACAACATCTACATTGAACTCCTCTATCTCGCTTTCATCTACTGTATGGACCTTGCTTTGTTGCGCTTGGTTCTTACAGCAACGGGCATAATGGTTGTTCTTGTTGCAACTATTGCATGTTTTACCATATGCTGGACACTTTTTTGGTGGATGCTGTGTACTGCATCGACTACATGACTTCCGATTGTCCCTTTCATTTTCGTTTGCTGGCCACGTCTCTTTTTTCACATTGGCGCTCTCTTTGTTAAACGGTTTGTATCCGTTCTTTCTCACTGCATCCACGTTGCAGCTACTGTCACTGAACAGCTCCTTTGCCTGCAACTTCACAGTCTCTGTAGCCCTACACAGTGCTATGGCTTTTCCCAGGTCTAGATCTTGCTCTCTTAGCAGTCTTTCCCACACACCAGTCTGTCTTTTATCAGCGAGTCTGTGAGTCCCCCAAATTCACACGATTTGCTTCGGTTTCTCAGTTCAGTCACATACTGATCAATAGTCTCGCCGATTTTCTGTACACATGTGAAAAATTTGTGCCTCTCAAAGGTCACGTTGCGTTTAGGTATGCAGTAGGCCTCAAACTGTTCCATTATTTTATCTAGCTTCATTTTGTCTCCATCAACATCAAATGTGAAGTTATTATACACCTCGAGCGCTTCATCACCCACGACATGTAAGAACACGGACGATTTCTGTTTATCACTTTTCTCGTCAGCTCCGATTGCCGCTAAATACAACCCCAAACGCTGTTTGAACTTTCTCCAATTTTCAGCCACATTACCTGACAACTGAAGCGTCGCTGGTGGGTGTAATCCTTCCATTTTTTCACTTCGTTAGCTATTCTCCAAGGTAAGTAACGATTTTCTCTTTTGGCTTGCTAATCTGTGGAGAGCTGATTTAACTTCCGATTTTTTTTTTTTCCGATTTTTTTTTTTTCTTTTTTTTTCGATTCTCTTTCATCCACTTCTGACACCATGTACTGATTTCTTTGTGGGTTCAATTATGAGGCATTTATAAAAGAGAATGACTTTTAATCTAAGGTTTGTACAAGACTTTATACAGCTTTTTACAGGAGACCTTGCTTCAGTTACAGCTAAAGTGAAACTAAAAACTCTCAGCCTGCTTGTCTGGTCACATGACCTCTGCTGGTCAGGCACAAGCAATCAATACCTGCAATCATGCTATTAAGGCATCATAATCGAACAGGGAAGTAACATCACTATTTGCTGATATCATTACAATGTGGAGAACAGGCAGTTTCAGAATATGAATGAAAGGCTGACCAGGAGTTTTAAGATAGGTCAACCAGTTTTGGCCCGGGACTACCGCACTGAGAAATGGCAGCCAGGAACGATTTGTACACGGCAAGGACCTCTCATGTATACCGTGGACATTGGAGAGAGCATTGTAAGACGCCATGCTGACCAGATTCTAGAGTCACTGGAAAACGTCAACTCCACACCACGATCTGATACACCTGGTAATGAAATCGACGTACCAATTGCAGCTACCGCAGAATCGGTGATATTGGAAGCAGATGAACCAAACAACAACATTGATCCCGACTCAACCTTGCCAGAGGAACCTGATACTCCAAAGAGGCGTTATCCAGACAGAATCAGGAAGCCTCCTCAAAGACTGAACTTATAATTGCTTAAACTTAACCAATGTATCTAACAACCGTAATTGTGATTGTAATTAGTTATCATTTAGTTGTTAAATGAATGTTATGTACTGTTTATCTAAAAGGGGAGGAATTGTTGTGTCTGTACCTTTAAGAGAATAACTGGTCTCAGACTGCAGTACCGGCAGTGACCACCCCTGTATAAAAGGCACTAGTAAGCCTCTGTAGTTTCAGTTTCCCAATTGACTCCTTTCAGTAAAAACTTGTTTTGTTCAATGTGGAGGCTGGTGGGTTGAAAGGTGAGGACAAGGGGAACCCTATCGTGGTTCTGGGAGGGAGGGGAAGGGGTGAGAGCAGAAGTGCGGGAAATAGAACGGACACGGTCAAGGGTCGTGTCAACCACAGTAGAGGGGATTCCTCGGTTGAGGAAAAAGGAAGACATGTTGGAAGCACTGGTATGGAAGGTGGCATCGTCAGAACAGACGCGGTGGAGATGGAGATACTGGGGGAATGGAATAGTGTCCTTACAGGAAGCGGGGTGGGTGGAAGTGTAGTCCAGGTAGCTGTGGGAGTCGGTGGGCTTGTAGTGGATGTTTTTCGAAAGCCAATCGCCAGAAATGGAGATGGAGAAGTCAAGGAAGGGAAGGGAAGAGTCGGAGATGGACCATGTGAAGGTGAGGGAAGGGTGGAAATTGGAAGTAAAGTGAATGAACTTATCTAGTTCAGGGCGAGAGCAGGAAACGGCACCAATACAGTCATCGGTGTACCAGAAAAAGAGGTGAGGGAGGGGACCTGAGTAGGACTGGAACAAAGAATGTTCCACATATCCCATGAACAGGCAGGCATAGCTGGGGCCCATGCGGCTTCCCATAGCAACACCTTTAATTTGGAGGAAGTGAGTAGAGTCAAAGGAGAAGTTATTTAATGTGAGAACAAGTTCAGCCAGGCGGAGGAGGGTGATGGTGGATGGGGAATGTTTGGGCCTCTGCTCAAGGAAGAAACGGAGTGCCCGAAGGCCATGCTGGTGGGGGATGGAGGTGCAGAGGGATTGGATGTCCATAGTGAAAAGGAGATGGTTGGGGCGAGGAAACTGGAAACTGTTAAAGTGACGGAGGGCGTCGGAAGAGTCGCGAATGTAGGTGGGAAGAGACTGGACAAGGGGAGAAAAAATAGAGTCGAGATAGGAAGAGATAAGTTACGTGGGGCAAGAACAGGCTGAAATGATGTGTCTACCAGGGCAGTCCTGTTTGTGGATCTTGGGAAGGAGGTAGAAGCGGGCTGTGCAGGGTTAGGGGACTATGAGGTTGGCGGCCATGGAGGGAAGATCTCCAGAGGAGATGAGGTCAGTGGCCGACTTGGAAACAATGGCTTGATGTTTGCTAGTGGGGTCATGGTCCATGCGGAGGTAGGAGGAGGTGCTGGAGAGTTAGCGTTCAGCTTCTGCACGGTAGAGGTCACTTCACCAAACAAGGGCCCAGAAATTCGCATCGGGGGCTTCCCGTGGGTGCAAGCCCCCGACCTGCACTTACCTAGCGCGCCGGCAGTTGACTTCTTGGCCTGCGTGGAATTCCTCTCCGAGGCCTGTCACAGAGGCCGGCGCGCTATGCTGGTGTGTCCCAGGGGCGTAGTTAGTGCGATGCGTCCCCTGGGATCACGTGAGCAACAGGCAGCCAATCGGAGTAGGGAATGCTCCATTCATAAGTCTTGACAGATAGACCTGTCAAAACGTATAAATGCTGAGGCTGTAAAACTGTACTTTACCTTCAAATACATTTTTTTTTAAATCACACTTTGTAAATCTATATATTTAAAAGGATATGTCTCTCTGTCTGTCTCTCTGTCTGTCTCTCTGTCTGTCTCTTTGTCTGTCTCTCTGTCCGGCTATACAATCAAAAGTTATAGAGCGTACCTACACATAGCTTATATCAAAAGAAAGCTCATCATTAGGGGTCTCTTGTAGGTATATTTACTTTTTGCTTGGACAAAAATTGTGCCGACGGTCAGACAAAAATTGTGCCGACGGTATCCAAAAAACGTTCAAAATTCCGCTCATTATCCGCTCATTTGCATCGAGTGGGGGCGGTTTATTGTGTGTGCGGGCGGGTCATCCTACCGTTGAGTGACGTGATGATTGACCAATCCTACAGTTCAGTGACCTGACGGTTGACCAATCGGTGCGTGTGTGGGCCTTATCATTCTGAACCGAGGTGACTGGCCTCCATCTTGATTCCAAACTGTTAATTTCTATTTCCCACTTTCTGCATGTTTCTTTTCAAATCTACATTTCCAGCAAAAAAAAGTTGCTTTTAAAACACAAATTGTATTTAAAAAAAGTTAATTAATTTGTAAATCTTTTCTCTAACATCTAGAATTTTCCTACCTTTTCACCGTTTTTCCAGGCCTGTAAGCCTGGGCCTCTGTTGCCCAGCCACGCCCGAGCTAGGCACCTCCCGTCGCGCTCAACAAGCGGCTCGCGATCGCCGCCATCTTTGTGAAGGCTGGAGGGGGGCGGGCTTGAGCCGAGCGTTGCCACCGCTGCCATCTTAGTAAAGGCGGGTGGGGCAGGAGTCAGCGCGCGTGACTTGAGTCCGGCCGGGCCGCACAGCGGTAGGTTGCGCGGCGGCGTCTCTCTCTCTCTGCTCTTGAAGCCAGCTCAGGCAGGGGGGCGGGGCTTGGGAGATCGGGGTTCGGCAGATCGGGGCTCGGGGGGGTGCGGGGCTCGGGAGATCAGGCCTTGGGAGATCGGGGGGGGGCGAGCCTCGGGAGATCGGGGGGGCGGGGCTCGGGAGATCGGGGGGCGGGGCTCGGGAAGATCGGGGGGGCGGGGTTCGGGAGATCAGGGCCTCGGGAGATCGGGGCACGGTCGGAGGGCGCGGGGGGCGGGGGCTCGGGAGATCGGGGTCGGGGCTTGGGGAGATCGGGCCTCGGGAGATCGGGGGGCTCGGGAGATCGGGGAGGCGGGACTCGGGAGATCGGGCCTCGGGAGATCGGGGCTCGGGAGATCGGGGGGCGGGGCTTGGGAGATCGGGCCTCGGTAGATCGGGCCTCGGGAGGGGCGGGGGGCGGGGTTTCGGGAGATGGGGGGCTCAGGGGAGATCCGGCGGGGGCGGGGCTCGGGAGATCGGGGGGGCGGGGGCTCGGGAGATCAGGGCTCGGGAGATCGGGCCTCGGGAGATCGGGGCTCGGGGGAGGGCGGGGCTCAGGAGATCGTGCCTCGGGAGATCGGGCCTCGGGAGATCGGAGGGGGGCGGGGGCTCGGAGAGAGCGGGCCTCGGTGAGGGCGGGGGGCGGGGTTCGGGAGATCGGGCCTCGGGAGATCGGGGCTCGGGAGATCGGGGGGGCGGGGCTCGGGAGATGCGGGGGGGGGCGGGGCTCGGGAGGTGGGGCTCGGGGGGGGCGGGGGGTGGGGCTCGGGCCTGATGGGGTGTGCTCCCCCTCCCCCCCCTCTCCCCCTCTCCCCCTCCTTCCCCCTCCCCCTTAGACCCCCCCTCCTCCCCCTCCCCTCCACCTTCTTCCCCCCCCTCCTTTCCTCCCCCTTCTTCCCCCCTCCTCCCCCTTCTTCCCCCCCTCCCCCCGCTCCCCATTCTTCCCCCCTCCCCTCCTCCCCTTCTTCCCCCACCCCACTCCCGCTTCTTCACCCCCCCTCCTCCCCCTTCTTCCCCCCTCGCCCGCTCCCCATTTTCCCCCCTCCCCTCCTCCCCCCTTCTTCCCCCCTCCACCCCTCCCCGTTCTTCCCCCCTCCACCCTCCCCTTCTTCCCCCTCCCCCCTCCCCCTTCTTCCCCCCCACCCCCTCCCCATTCTTCCCCTCTCCCCCCTCCCCCTTCTTTCCCCCTCCCCCTACCCTTCTTCCCCCTCCCCTTCTTCCACCCTCCCCCTCCCCCTTCTTCCCCTCCCCCTTCTTCCACCCTCCCCTTCTTCCCACCTCCCCCTTCTTCCCCCCTCCCCCCACCCCTTCATCCCCCCTCCCCGCTCCCCGCTCCCCCTTCTTCCCCCCCTCCCCCCTCCCCCTTCTTCCCCCCTCCACCTCCCCCCCCTTTCCCCCTCCCCCTACTTCCCCCTCCCCCTTCTTCCCCCCTCCTCCCTCCCCCCCTCCCCCTTCTTCCCCCTCCCCTACTTCCCCTCCCCACTCTCCCTTCTTCCCCCTCCCCTCCTCCCCCCTTCTTCCCCCTCCCCCCCCCTCCCCCCTTCTTCCCCCTCCCCCTCCTTCCCCCTCCCCCCTCCCCCTCCCCCTTCTTCCCCCCTCCCCCTCACCCTTCTTCACCCCCCCACCCTCCCCCTTCTTCCCCCTCCCCTTCCCCCTCCCCTTCCCCCTTCTTCCCCCCTCCCCCTTCCCCTTCCTCCACCCTCCCCACCTCCCCTTCTTCCCCCTCCCCCTTCTTCCCCCTCCCCTTCTTCCCCCCTTCTTCCCCCCCTCCCCCTTCTTCCCCCCTCCCCCTTCTTCCCCCCTCCCCCTCACCCTTTTTCCCCCTCCCCTTCCCCTCCCCCTTCTTCTCCCCCTCCCCCTCTCCTTCCCCCTCCCCCTTCCCCTTCTTCCACCCTCCCCATCCCCCCTTCTCCCCCCTCCCCCTACTTCACCCCCTCCCCCCTTCTTCCCCCTCCCCCTTCTTCCCCCTCCCCTTCTTCCCCCCTTCTTCCCCACCTCCCCATTCTTCCCCCCTTCTTCCCCCCTCCCCCTTCTTCCCCCCCTCCCCCTTTCCTCCCCCTTTCCTCCTTCCCTTTCCTCCCCCCTCCCCTCCCCGTTTCCTCCCCCCTCCCCCTTTCCTCCCCCCCTTTCCTCCCCCCTCCCCCCACCCCCTTTCCTCCCCTCCTCCCCTCCCCTCCCCCTTCCTCCCCCCTCCCCCTTTCCTCCCTCCCTCCCCCTTTCCTCCCCCCTCCCCCCTTTCCTCCCCCCTCCTCCTTTCCTCCCCCGCACCCCCCTTCCCCCTTCCCCCCAGTCGCTCTCTTTCTTCCCCCAGTCGCTCTCTCTCTCCCCCCCAGTCGCTCTCTCTCTTCCCCCCCAGTCGCTCTCTCTCTTCCCCCCCAGTCGCTCTCTCTCTTCCCCCGAGTCGCTCTCTCTCTTCCCCCGAGTCGCTCTCTCTCTTCCCCCCAGTCGCTCTCTCTCTTCCCCCCAGTCTCTCACTCTCTCTCTTCCCCCCAGTCGCTCTCTCTCTCTCCCCCCAGTCGCTCTCTCTCTTCCCCCCAGTCTCTCACTCTCTCTCTTCCCCCCAGTCGCTCTCTCTCTTCCCCCAGTCGCTCTTTCTCTTCCCCCCCAGTCGCTCTCTCTCTTCCCCCCAGTCGCTCTTTCTCTTCCCCCCCAGTCGCTCTCTCTCTTCCCCCAGTCGCTCTCTCTCTTCCCCCCAGTCGCTCTCTCTCTCTTCCCCCAGTCGCTCTTCTCTCTCTCTCTTCCAACAGCAACATGCCCTCAAAAGACCCCTCGCACCACCGGGCACTTTAGCTATTAAATTATAAATGACATTAAATAACTATTTTAAACAAAAATTTAAATTTTTGAAAAAAATTTTTTTATAAAAAAACAGGGCTAAAATAAACTTACCTTGCATTAAAGTATTTCAAAGTGAAAAACCTGTGGAAAAAATGTTTTAATTTTAAATAATTGACCACTTACCTTTGAAAATGAAGTCCTTACGGCTGCTTTTTACATTTCTAAAATGTACAGACTTACCCGCACGTTAAAACCCTGTAAAAAAAAAGGAAGTTCAACGCGCACGCGCAGACTCCCGCGCGCACGCGTTCGACCTCTGCACCCCTTGGTTCAGAGGATCGGAAGTGCCAGTTTCCCGCGCATGCGTAGTGCATTAAAGATTCCGGCACTTCCATCGGGTCCCCGCGTGAGTGCTCCGTCCATAATCACGCGTTGGGACCCGAATTTCTGGGCCAAGGCGTTTTCCCCCCCGCACGGACTGACCCTTTCTTCCGCTTTCAGAATTCCCGTTCTACCTGGACAATTGTAGAAGTGCCTTACTTCTTAGCTCTGGGTAATGACTCAATACACACTTGGATTCGTCAGACGGACAGGCCTTTTATTTCACTTCTTGCAAGGGGAATCAGCACAAGGGGTGAGGCTACTATTCCAATGATACAGCGTAAGCGTTCCACATTTATACAGTGTAACAAACAAGTTTGATTGACATTCCTTTGTTCCTCTATCAGGATACATTTTAGATTAATCATCAGGTAGAAATAACATATTGACAGAAGGATCCTGGACACATAAGTCAACCGTTAATCTATAACAGGGCATGAATCGTGTAACCGGAGGTCCTCTTTAATCATATATTGGGAGGCTAGCTTTGCTTACGGTCACAAGTTATCAGGTCATTGGTACATCAAAGGAACTCATTATTTCACTTCTACATTCTCATTAGGTGGGGCAGACATCTGTTCTTGGCTGTAGTTCGAGTACGTGCATAGCTCTAGTTACACATCGACACTTGCCCCAGTGTCAAGTCTGAAAACTTTTGCCCAGCAAGCACTTGAAATTAACCCCTTGTATCATGTAGATTTCCTCATTCCCCCCTTTTGTCCTTTCTAAGGACAATCTATTTCGCTAAAGTTTAAGAAACTCTGCATCAAAGGTCTCACCCTTAATATCCTCATATTCAGACATCATTGGTACTGGAGGAGTTGACGTTAATAAGGAAAGGACTTTTGTACACAATAATTTTCAACAACCAATCAATAAACTAATTAAAATTTATTATCATCACAATTGCGATTAAGGCTTCCAAAATTTGCTTTCCTAGTGCTCCTCCCCATCCCTGAAAATCCAATCCCACATGGACCATGGTTCAGGTTGACATAGTTTCTCTACAGCCTCCTTTATGTGGTTTACCAGGTTGGTGATATTTTCTGAGCTATCTGGAATATTGGTGCAACATTCGGTTTTTATGATTGCACATGTGCCCCCTTCTTTTGCTAACAAATAGTCCAGAGCCATGCGGTTTTGTAAAGCAACAGTGCGCATAGCCACCATTTCCTGCGTTTACATCACTAAGAGCATCAGCAGTATCATTGGCTATTTGTTCCAACACTGCTGCCATGTTTATAGATTCTCTTGCTAGCTTCCCTGTTCCATACCAGGGAAATGCTATAGCAAAGAACCTTTCAGTTTCTGTAATGGCTCGTTTTACTCGTGTCCCAGGGTGGCTATCCAAAGATGAAATATGATGTATATAGGGCACTACATATCCCAAGTAACATGACCCAGTCCAATTTTGTGGTAACCAAGGGTATGCTCTATGCCCACAGATGAAATAGGTGTTATTATAGGCTTCAAATTTGTTCCATATCTGGTGCATCATTCCTATTCCGTGTTCTCCTTTCCAGATTTTTTACTCGTCAAATTTTGTACTGTGGACAGGTTCCACCATCCCCAATAGGGCCATTCGACTGC